>NC_090940.1:98451937-99063528 GCF_040938575.1 Ambystoma mexicanum
GTGCGTGCTCCTCTGGGCGCAAATACATGCACCCTTCAAACAGTGCATGGGGTGCCCTGCAAGCAGGCCTGCATTTTGGGGATGCTGCGCTGGGTCCCCCTTAACTGTTGCCGGCACCCTAACAACATGCATATGTTACTTCATAACTCGGGTTAAACTCGGAAAATCGGCGTGCAAATCTGTAAACTGGTCCTGCACGCTGCTACACTGCGCACGCACACCCCTAAATTAAATCGGAACCCTGACTGCATAAACGCACTGCTGAATCCAACATGCAAACCCACCTGCATGCTGCGATTCCTGTGTGCAAGTGTCTTTACGCCTGCCTTCGGGTGGCGTAATGATCAAAGGATTTGCATGGCCATTTCTATGCCGAGAGGGTGCGCGGATGGTTCCGTGAATATGTGTTGTTTGGCGCAATTGTAGGTGTGCAAGGGACTGCCTGCAGGCCGTCCCTTGTAACGCCCACTTTTTCGCATGTTCTTCCCCATTTTCTGTGTTCCGCCCCCTTCCCAGCCCTCTATGCAAGCCACGCCGACGCTCTGCGTGGTGTCTCGTGCAAGGTGCTCGACAGCTCGCATTGACGTTCTGAGCCTCTGCAAACTCCACGCATGTCCTAGAAAACTCCCATGCATTTCAGTTCCATGAATCGACTAACAGGATGTCGCATGCAGTTTTTTTCACGTGCAAATAATTCCATGAATCGGGCCCCAAGTCTTCAATGCACCTTAAAATAATGATACCACCATCAGTCATACAAACAATATGTTTCGTCATTGAGAATTGTAATTGTCACAACCTCTGTTGCGTATCGATGAAAGGAGTAATGCTCTCCTTTGCTGTGACTGTCATCTCGATTGGTCCATTATAGCATATTGGCCATTAATGGAGGGGTTATGGACTGCTAGTGGAAAGAAGCCGTCTGGAGCACGTCTGGTCATGCTGCTCATAGCTTCCATTACCATGCTCAACCCACCTACCAGAACTCATGGAGCCAGCGTGGACAAAAGGAAACCAAGAGGAGCACTGGGGAGGGGAAACTGAGGGAGTCTGCACCTCCCATTGTAAACAGACCCAGACTGGGATAATTGAATTCAGTAGTACAGTGCATAGCCCTTGAGCTTGGTTGGTCATCTCTTTTCCTTCACTGGCCTTCTTGGATGCATACCCAACGATACTGTGTGAACAATTGCATTCTGGAGGCATACGCTAACATACAGTGGAAATAATGGAATGCATGTCCTTGGTATGGTATTGTATTGTTTATTTATATAGCGCCTATACACCACCAAGTGTTTCAAAGCACTCAAGGAGAGTGGGAAACATGGGGTCAGAACAACAGTCGCTCAGAGTCCTTGAAATTCTGAGACGATAATAGTCTGCACAGGCAGAGTGAGTGCATATCATACATTTAACAGTTGCGACATAGCAAATAGGCCCGACAGCGATTCTGCAGTTTTACAAAGTGCAATTAAGGGGCAGTGATAGGGGAGAAACAGACAGACGATCTTCAGGCATGGTGCATTCGGATTGTGCAAGTGCACAGACGGTCACAGGGAGGGGCTGGGGGGTCCAAGTGCCCCCAGTCGGTGGAGACTGGGTTAATTGCAGAGAGAGCCACTCTCATGGGTTGTTTCTCAAGTTCCGTGAGGTTGGGGTGCAGGGCCCTGAGGCAAGTGCGAGAGAGGACTGGTGGGGGTGCCTGGGACCTGTGAGACTCTGAGGTACACCAGGCGGCCAGTCAGCAAGCTGGAAGGAAGAGGAAGGAGAAAGGGAAAGAGCAGCGAGGTTAGCTAGGGAAGCAAGGTATAGGGAGTGGGAAGGAAGAGGAGAAGAGGATGGTCATGAGGCGTTTCCTGAACTTAAGAATATCAGGCTCAAGATAGAGGGCAGCAGGGAGGCTATTTCATAGGGAGGCACCTGCTGAGGATAAGGATCTCCCTCCAAATCTCTGCTTGGCGAACCAGCTCACTCGCAGAAGGTTGGAGGTAGATGAGCGGCGGGATTGTGAGCGACAGTATTTAGGTAGACAGTGTTGCAGGTAGATATGTCCCAGGCCTCAGAAAGACTTGTGGATAATGCAGAGAGTCTTGAACTTGATCCTTGTAGCTACGGGGAGCCAGTGGAGGGATTTCCACGCCAGAGATATGCAGTCCTTGGGCTTGAGGCCAAGGAAAAGTATTGCGGTTCTGTTCTGGATGAGTTGCAGAGGGCGCAGAGTAGAGGCTGTGAGGTTGAGGAAAAGGCTGTTGCAGTAGTCCAGCCTAGAGAGAACCAGGGCTCTGGAGACAGTGAGCCGCTGGGGGCAAGTGAGGAAAGGTAGAGTACCTCTGAGGAGATGAAGTTAATAGTTAGACTTTTTAGAGATGTCTGAAATGTGAGAGAAGGAGAGAGTGGAGTCGAAGATGATCCCAAGGTTTTTAACCTCGTAGGTGGGTGCAGGCACAATGCTAAGGGAGGCCGGGACAGAGTGTAAGTGGGAAAGCGGGAGCAGGGGTCCCAATGTGAAGGATCTCAGTCTTACTGACATTGAGGCAGAGGTCGTCTGCAGCACACCAAGTCTGAATAGCAGACAGACAGTCAGATATGGGCAAGGAGGAGGAGGCTGTGGTAGCCTAAAAGATAGCTGCATGTCATCCGCATAACACTGAAAGTTAAAGGTGAAAGTGGCACTCACACGTGCCAAGACAGCCTTATAGACATTGCAAAACCATGGGGATAGGTTAGATCCCTGGGGAACGCCACAGGTTGAGAGAGCAATAGTCGAGAGGAAGGCATCGAGTTCCACCTGTAATGGGCGGTCGGAGAGAAAGGAGGTTAACCACCCCAGAGCGTGACCTGTAATTCCCAGGGTGTCAGAGACGTGCGATCCGTGTCAAATGTAGAGGAGAGGTCAAGGAGAATGAGGACAGAGGGGGTGTTGGAGTCAAGGCCTGAGAGCAGGACTTGGTATAATGGAGTGTTCTTTCATTATTAGCTTTCACATGACCTTGTTGGGCCCAATCACTTTCACTTTCCTAAATCACACTCAGCGGCTCCTCTACTCCTTCTCCAGCTTCTGCTTTAGCCTCTGCTTGTTCTGGGTTTGGCATTTTATTTCTCTGTGTCATGCGACGCCACTCTCAACACCACTGGTACCTATGGAAATGTGGTAAGGCACTTTTTGCATTGCCCACACAAAGGTGGCCGCCGGGAAAGACCAATGCGGCATGCTGTACCACGTCACCACGTTCACACAATGAAGACGCTGTTGCTTCCTGGAAGATCAGCCATATATGCAACTGCAACGGTACAAGCTTTGCATCGCATTTGCCCCGGTGAGTCCTACCTATGTTGAGGCTCTCTGTTATTCTTCTTCATTCTTCCTTGCTTGCCTTGGCTCTCCTTGTTTCCGCCCTTGCTGCTGCTATCTGTTGCTCTGAAGCCTCGTTGCCACCATCATCACCACGAAGACTCTGATCACTCCTCAAAATCCTTCTAAGGCTCAGTACTCTCCTTGAGGATTCCCTGGTTTTTTCCCCAATCTGTTTTTTTTCTCCTTGGCATAGTCCTCCTTGACGGCTACACCAGTGTGTGTAACTTCACGATGGGTTACGGGGCAATACAGAATTGTCACTATATTCAAACCTACTGATTCCCACAATAAGGTGCGTGTGCATGCTAACACACTGTTTTCTTTTACCATAGTCATACACGGCTACTTGTTTTCCATTCTATGTTCCATCGTTCTCGGCAGGGACATCATTCTTCCCAACCTTTGTCACTTTGATGGTGGTCCTGCACTTGGATGATGTGTTCTCAACCATCCTGGATAACCTTATTTTCAATGGTGACCTGGCTGACTAGAGACCACTGGTCATATCATTCTTTTCTGGTCTCCTGGCTCTTCATCACTTTGCACTAGATGTCTCTTACTTCAGTATGACTACTATTCTGCACATTTGATTATCAGGCTGGTGCAAGGTATGCTCTGCACCAACTCATCATTTAGAATGGACTCCCTCCGATTACAAAATTTGGAGTAAGCCTGTGGACCGCTATATTTGAGCGCATGGTTTCTTTTCTTACCTGTCCTAGTTGCCTGCTTAATTTTATTATTCTAATGGGTCCTCTTTTTGTCAGTTGGCTTGGAGTGACCGAGGGCTGCTTTACAATAGTTAAGCTTGTGCTCAAAGTACTATCTTTTCATCTCACATGATTTTAGCGGGACACTGCTATGGCTTGTCAAGTCTTCTTGACATCCTTCTTTCTGAAGATGTCTTCTAATGTTTTGGTTGTGGTTGTGTCGAAGTCTCTTGTACCAAGTGTAGTTTTATCCACATCAATAGATAACTAACCACCACAATGCTGTACTTGCTCTCGGCAATGGATGTTCCATTGGTCTGATGATTATTCATACGATATGTCTATCGGAATACCGCCAAACAGAATTACTGTTACTGCCACTTGGTCCGGTGGATTTACCGCCGGATTACAAGTGGTGGTAGGCAGTGTTAGTCCCCATTTATTGAAATCCATAGGAATCTGTGCGGATTTTGGCATAATTTCCGCCGGCAGTAATTCTGCCGATTTTTTCCGATTTTCAGCAGTAAAGCAGTGGATTTACCTCCAGCTTTTTGCTGGACATAAATCCTCCACTTCCCTGCTGAACTTCTAGTGCAGCGGTGCAGTACTGCAGAGATGATGGAATTACCACACTGTTACTGCAATTCTTTACCACACCGCTGTACTTGTAATGAGGCCCATGTTTTGTATTGGTAATTGTCTGGTGTCATAGGTTCAGGGACCTAACCCTGACAAGTGGGGCAAGGACCCCTCTCAACCAGGGGGAGGAGGCCTACTGAGATGTTTGCCAGAGCTACTACTCCCCAAAGGTGGGGTGAGGGCGTTTGCAGGGCCCCATTTTCTGCGTCTCTTCATTAGTATTTATTTATTTATTTATTGATTGCTTGTTAGGCACATATACAATGAGAAATAGTGTTTCAAAGCAGCCACATGGCAGGGAAGGGGGGAGGGTGGGAAATACATTACAACACAATATGAATAGCTGAGGGGGAAGAGGGAGGGGAACGAACCTACTATGCCTTGTGAGTATTCAGAACATGCAAGTGCAGAAAGGAAGAGGGAAGAGGGGATAAGCGCTGGGGAGTCCAAGCTTGTGGGTGAATCATGGACGAAGTGCTGGGAATGTCTGGGCCTCTGTAGGTGTAAGTGCGAGGCTCCAGAGCAGAGGGTGTGCAGATGCAAAGTGCTGTGGAAAGACAGGAGCGAGGAAGAATTGGTGTGGGTGGTCAAGGCCCTGAAGATGCGTAAGCGCCAAGGGCACGATTCTGCAACTGTGGGATTAGCAGAGGAGAGAAGGATGGAAGGAGGAGGAAAAGAGGAAAGTCTTAAGGAGCTTCTGGAATTTGAGAAGATCGCGCTCAAGGCGCAGGGGGCGTGAGAGGATATTCCAAAGGAGGGAGCCCGCAGAGGAAAGTGAGCGATCCCCTGCCCTCTCTTTGTATGGTTACAGTTGGGGAGTACCACTGTTAATCATCCGATGCCAGCCATACACCCTGCTAAACAGTGCTCTCCTTGTCCTTTCTAGAACTACAAAGCCCAGAAAACCTTGCGATGAAGGATGAAGTGCCCAAGAGAGAGATTTGCAGAGAGGAATACAGAGCGACAGCACACTGTGCACTACATACCGGCATCAAAGGCGTTCCAACGCTGCAGCAAACAAACTCTGAAAACAACAATGATAATGCTGAGCAGACAACACAAACCAGCCGTCAGCAGACCTGTGTTGAGAAAGGGGGCAGCGATTAAGGGGCATTATCTAACCTAACACCTGAGTAACCCAACCCATGGGTAAAGGTCAGGTAGAGATTGTCCCAGAGAACCAGGTGAGCATGATAAACAATAGAAGGGGGAGGCAAAGCCACCCGAGTAGCAGTATATAAGGGAATGAGTGGAACAGGAAAGTATGGGTTGTTCGGGTAAAGTCAAGGAGGGAGGAGGCAGACCAATACACCAGGTGGGAGTTTAAGTTGGTTGGAGTTTTGAGGTGAAGCGGGCCCCTGCACTTACAGGTATGTTTGGTTAGCTCAAGTAGTGCGACCTGGCACATGGTTTGTCTAGGAACAGAAACTCCAAAGTTCCCAGGGGAAGTTTTGGCTGGGTGGTTTGACAAACCTTGTTAGTCACTGGTGCTGGTAGGTGGGTGTTAACCCTGTGTTGTAGCCGTACTTGTAGTTAGTTCCAAAAGTTCGTAATAATAAAGCAGAACGATTTTTGACATGTTGTCATCAGTGAAGGTTGCTTTAATGTTGTTTTGTACATAAAACAATAGACCTAGTAAACATGCTAGGTACAGGTGAAAGCAGAAAAACCAACACGTTTTGACCATGGTCTTTGTCAAGGCAGAGCAATTGTAGGTGATCCTCAGTGGGATATGCGTGCCTGATGTTGGTCTTCCACGTGATGGACAGAGGGCTGGTTAGCCAATCTGGGAAGTGGGCTGTATGAGCTCCGTAGTTCCGCATTCCGATGAGGAAGGACAGTGTAGCAGGGGTGTAGTTAGCGCTGATGAGAGATATTGCTGTCACAGAGGAGAGCGTAGTTGGATATAGTATAAAGAGAGGACTGTAACACTACCGTGGAAAGAAAAAGATATCTCTTTGAAAAGAAGGAAGAGATGTTATTTGAAGGAACAGGAGAAGGCTATGTAAGGTTGTGGAAGGAGGTGATCGGCACAAAGGTGGCATGATTGTTAGCAGAGACGTTTATTAAACAAATATGTTGGGTAAATACCTTTCTGATCTGGCCCTAATAGTAAGAGGCGTTTCGCTGCCTCAAATTAATATTCTAAGGAGTCTGTCAATATAGTCCAAAAGAATAAGTCCACCGTTGATTCAAAAATCCTATTTCCCAGCCCTCGCACTAAGCACATAAATGAATGTGAAAAGTGGATCCTCTTCAGTCTCAAAGTTCTTTTCCAGCTCGCAAAAAAGAGTTCCAAAATGGTGCAACAAATAAACTTCAGAAGGAAGGAAACCTTACTCCCAGGTTGTCGTGCTCTCCGAAATGTCCAATAAGGGTCTTTCCTCTTTTTAGTGTTCCAAAAATATCCTTGATATTGTCCCTATAAATTACGATGGAGGAGGCTTCCCTTCCCCTAGTTTCTTCCCAGTGTATTCCACAATCAACCTTGCTCGCGTTTCTCTCAGGCATTGTGATTAGGAAGATGATGTTCTTGTTTCCTCTTGTCTTCTTGGTCTCACAGCCAACCTGGTACACTGTCCGGCCGGGTATTGGGACTATGAAGTGTGTTTTAGCTCTCTCTTCATATGTGAATGAGCCCTAGACTTTTCTGTACTTTCAGATTGTGTCTTCTTTCTTGCTTGACTACTACTACTTCGTTGGTCACAGCCAACCTGGTATACTATCTCTTCATATGGGTGCGAATCCCAGACTCAGCTTTTCTTTAATTGTGGTCTTCTTGTTTTGCTACTACTATTACTTTGTTGGCCACAGCCAACCTGGTATACTATCCTGCCAGGGACTGTGACTGTGAGGATTGCTTTGGAGGCCTTGATTAGCTTTCGTGATCCTCCCTTCTCTTAGCCGCCCCCTTCCCGTTCTCCCCGACCGTGCTGGAAAGCTTACCAGTGAGCTCTGGTTTTTCGCAGGTGCTTCGGGCCTTCTCGGCCACCCTTCGCTGCTTCCAGAGATTACGGTAACTTCACTCTGATCCCTGGCCTCTAAGCTGTGCATCTTGGCTTCTCCACACGCTCCAGGCTTCCCACCTGGATGGAAGATCAGGCTTCTTCTTCTCTCTGGTTTTCATCTACGACAGAGCTTTTGGGAACGCCTCTGCCAGTGGTTAATGGTCCTGTTCTTGGTATCGTCTGCTTCTTGTCTCCTCTACAGCCACCCATATTCAAATCTCCAGATTCCTCCTGGAAGGAGCTCTCTCTCTTCCAAGTCCTTCATCCCTTTTTATGACATGAACGGTATTGGCCGTTCTAAGGCATTTAGCCCACACACCTTGGTTCTGCAGAACATGCCACATGGTTCTGTGCCTCTTCCTCAGCTCAGTAGTGTGGTCTTTATTCCTTAATAGGTTGTTGTTGATCTTCCTCATCGCAGTAGTGAGGTCTTCACTCCTCACTAGTTTGTTGCTGTTCTTCCTCGTCTCAGAAGTGAGGTCTTCACCCCTCACTAGGTTGTTTCTTGGGGAAGTGGCATTGTGTCTATTCTGCATACATACATGGACGCGTATAGGGTTATTATGTCTTGTGCAGGATAGCAGGGTGAGGGAGGTTAGGGGTTTAGGGGAATTATACCACTTATTTCCCAAGGTGTCGTCCCTCATCCCATAGGGGGCTTCCCACCCCATGAGATCCACCCGCTGAGTAACACCTCCAGGGGAACTATCGGGTAGCAGCCTCACCTCCCTGGTTTCATGGGAAGGGGCTTTCCTCATGGAAACAGTGACGACATACTGGGATTCGTCCCAGCGGATATTGGGAAGTCAGTCGTGGTCAAGGAATGGTATAATGAATTGGAGAAAGATACTGAGGCCAAAAGAGAGATTCAAGCAGAGAGAGATATTGAGATGTGGATAGAGAAGAGGGGAGAAATATTATGAAAGAATAGTTACCACCTTGGAAAAGAAAGAGGAAGATGTTGTTTGAAATAGCAGGAGATGCCATTTGAAATAGAAAGGAGAAGTGAGATTAATGTCTGAAATTTTGATTAAGACGAAGGAGGGAAGTCAGGCAAAGGAGGAGAGTACTGTTGTAAGGGCAAAGAGAATGATTTGGAGTTGGAAGAGAGATATATTAAGGAGAGATATAACTAGGAGATATAATAAACGACTGGTTGGCCAGAGAGGTGGATAGAGCCATAAAAATGTAAAAAGAATGCTGAGAAGACTACAGAGGTTCTGGAGGACCACGTTGACCCAAGGTGGTTTGTGGAGGAGGGTGGAAGAATAATACGGCGCCACTATGCCAAGGAGCAGCAATTAGAGAAAAGGTAAATGAAATCTGTGGAAAGCATGGGAAAGGACACTGAGCAAATAAATGGGTGGATGAAAATAGAGCCATGCTTCTTTGCAAAACCACAGCCACCAGAGTGCCTCACAAGCATGGATATGGTACCCAGTCTGACAAAAGACTTACAGTATTTGGCCAAAAGCAAACCTAGAGGTGGAACCAAAGGGGCCAGCTCTTGGGCTAGCCTCAGAAGCATCTGTCTGCCAAGGAGCAGCGGTTCAATGGCCTGGGAAACCCCACAGGCCACAGAGCGGGTCAAAGGACCCGGCACTTCTTTCACTCAGAATCCTCAGAGGAGGGATGGCCTCCTTTTGGACAGAAGACTTGGTGGACAATTTTGGTTTGGGACAATGGATAGACTTTGAAACTTTGTTTTGCACTTGCCACATATATTTGTGATTTATTGGTTGTAGTAAGACTTGAGCAAGAGGTGTAGTCCCTGTGCCTTTGAACAGTTTATTGAGAAGCCCACCTTTCCATCCTTCATGTTATACCATGACCATCCAGACACCATACATTGTTCTTTGGATTATTTTCTTAATGAAACTCTTTAAACATATGCACTTTGTCCTTGTATCAGTTCAGTGTCACAGCAGTATGTCACAATGTGTTTTGCTTCAATGCTAAATGTAATTTAAATGTTTTTATTTTATTGTCAGCACTTGAACAATGGTTGGAGAAGTGCCAAATCATGTAGTGTGGCAAGAGTGTTATAAATGTAATAAACTCCAGTAAACAAAGAAGATGAAAAGAGAAGTGTGTTTTAGGAAATTAAATTTGGATAACACCAAATTGTGTGCAGAGTAATGAGTGCTGGCTTTTCGATATAAGAAAAAAGTGTTAGAAGTGTGCTCATTAAAAAATATTGCTTACTCCTAAACTGTGCGTCAAACTAATTTGAGTGTAATATCCTACGCACTTGCGATCATCACAGAGTTAGAGAAAATGATAGCTAATCATGGCATCTGGTAAGGTATCGGGGTAGCAGCACACTGGCAGGTCACAGTGAGGCAGGACAGGTTCAGTAGGAATCAGTGGGGCTAACAGCAAGATTAGACTGGCTAGTCTCATGAGCAAAAAAAGAAGAGTGTTTCAAGTTAATCTACAACTGTTAAGCATGTTCTTCCTTCAACGCCCCTATTTTCTCCAATGTTTATTCTCTTAACCGAGGCAATTCTGTTGGAATCTTTATGTCATGAACATTTAGAGCAAGAACATCTAGTGCATGGCGACCTGGCTTATCTAAAGCCAATCCATCTATCTATCTATTCTGGTTTTCATATAGCGCCCTATCGCCCATAGGACTCAGAGTACTCACAACAGAGACAGAAACAACGTAAAACACAAGACTGCAAAGAGAACAAGATAGAGATTCTATTAGACTTCTCCTTTGTCGAACAGATATGTCTTAAGCAGTTTCTTAAAGATGGTGAGAGACGTGCTGTTTTTTATGGGAGATGGCATAGCATTCCAAATCATCGGAGCCCAGTGAGTAAAGTTTGTGCCACCAACTCTTTCCAAGGTTTTCCGCGGTTGTTGCAGATTATTTTTTCCAATACAGAATGAGACAGCCATCCATGGTTTCCTCTTTTAATTAAAATACCTATTTGTGGGAACCTTTTCAATCAAATTCATCCTCTGGGGTCTAAGCTGGTTTTCATGTAACAGAACTTCCCTTGGTATATAGTCTAGGAGTGACACTTGATTTAGCAGAAACTCCAGGTTTGTCAGAGCATTTCTGTGGTAGTGGTAGAAATATTGCAACTAGGGTCCTGGGCTACCCTGAAAGCCTCCAATTCCAACATGAGGCATCTTGGGAGCTTGACTCCCAGTGTGAACTCCTGCATGCTGAACAGAGAACAGAGCCTTTCCCTGAGCCTTCATTGGATTTGTAAGTAGTAGGAAGCATAGTCACCGGGTTCTATGACGATACATCTCACCCAACCTTTGCCCTGGTGAGGCTTAAAGGCGAAGTCAAACAATGGATCATACAAAGAAAGTGTAGCTTCCAAAGACCCTTTTTTTAAAGGGTCATAAAGTAAGCCCTATGTACTAGTGCCTAACCTAGACCACCTTCGGCCACGAATGTGCCAAGGATATTATTTTTTTATCTATTTATAATGCCCCGGCAGCCCACAGGCATCAGGGCACAGTAAACAAAGATACGCTTAGACAGAACGGTTTATCCTAGGGAATGAAGGCTGTGCTAAGTACTTAGTAACTTGAAAAGTAAGGTTTTCAGTGACTTCCTGAAGGATTTTGCCTCAGTCTCTAGTCTAAGTGCGGGTTGCAATCTGTTGCAGAAATATGCCGCTTTTGCAGGGAGCGATCCTACTAGGCCGTTTGTGCGTTTGACATTTGGGCCCTGTATTTGACCTTGGTTAGAAGAGTGAAGGGTTCTAGAGGGAAGATAGAGAGGTGTTTGTGGTTTGAGGTAGTCGGGGCTATCCCAAAGAGGCAGCAATGGACTATGGTGCCCTTTTTGAAAGGTATGCGCTCCTGTATCGGCAACCAGTGGAGGTCTCTTCTATGGTCTGAGATGTGAGTTCTTCTAGTGAAATTTTTGATAATACTTACTGTGTCATTTTGTATAATCTGGCACTTCTTAAGGTTTGAAAGTGAGGCACGACTTAATAAGGAGTTGCAGTAATCGAGTCTGGTTAAAATTGTTGGTCGAGCGATGATAGCATCATTCTTTTCTGTAATGTAGGGGTGGATGTTCCTAAGTAGGTGTAGATGGTAATTGCAGTTCTGATTTGCGTAGTTTACGTGAGCATATGCATTTAACAAGGCCTCTAATTGGACGCCCAGTGTTTTTAACCTTCTGTTGGACTTGGATTTCATTGTTTCCTATCAGGAAACATTTATAGTCTGCGCTGGGATTTCCCCGCGCCTGCCATGAGTCAAAGATCAGGAGCTCTGTTTTGCTGCCATTTAGGCATAGCCAGTTTTCTAACATCCAGTTTTCGATTTGACTATAGATGTTGGTTAGGATGGTCGAGTCCTTAGCATGGTCACCACTAATTGCCATGACTAGTTGGGTGTCATCTGCATAGTTTGCAAAAATGCACCTATGTATCTAGGAGTGTGCACAGTGATCTATTATAGATATTGAAAAGCACGGGCGAAAGGCACGCTCCCTGGGTACCCCACATGTGATGGGTGCTGATGGAGAGAAGACTGATCCCCACTGAATTCTTGACTCTCGCTTTGAGAGGAATGAGTGGATCCAGCCAACAGCCTCTTTAGAGCACTGGCCAAGATGGCTCAGGGAGTGTAGAAGACATTCATGGTCTATCAAATCGAAAGCTGCTTAAAGATCTAGCTTTCATCCCAGCTTTCCATGATTTTTAGCATGTGGGACTGGAGGTCCACGAGAGCTGTCTCGGTGCTGGAGGACGGTCAGAATCCAGATTGTCTGTTATGGAGGATGCTATTACATTCCACGTATGCTTGAAGCTGTGCAGTGGCTCATTTTTCTAGGAACTTGAGGAGAAACGGACAGTTTGTAATTTGTCTCAGGTTGCTTGGTTCTTTTGGGTCTGTACTGTTTTTTTTTTTAGGAAGACGGCTAACTGTGACTTTCTTAATGAGTTGGGTAGTAGGCCATCCTTGAAGGAGGCATTTACAAATCTGGTCAGAAAAGGGGAGAATAGATCTTTATGTTCCAACATCAATTTTGGTGGGAGAATATTATCCGGAAATGAAGTGGGGTGCGTAGAGGATAGCATTACATGCATGTCTGGAACAGAGATTTGAGTAAACGAGAAAACAGGGTGTTCATGACCCCTAGGTTTGGCAATTAGCTGGTCCCTCTGTGAGGACAGTGCTCTGGCATTTCTTATTTTGTTTCTTGCCTCGGAAACTTTAGCTTCAAAGGCAGCTTGGACTGTAGAGCAGTCTTGGCTTATGAGCTGGATGGTTGATTGGGATTCCTTTGGTTGTTGTAATGGTTTCAGAATCTCAAAAAGCTTTCCGGTGCAATTGGAGGATTGTCGAATCATGGAGTTAAAAAAGTTCTTTTTTTGTATCCACTATTTGCGATTTGTATAGTTTGTCAGCCTCCTTCCAGGCTGATCTGTTTTCATCTGTTTGATGTTTAGCCATCGTGATTCAAGTGAACGTTTTTGCCTCTTCAGGGCTCCAAGCTCTGGAGTGAACCAGTTTTGGTGTCCAATGTTGTCTCTTAGCAATTTAGATTTAAGAAGTGCCGTTTTATCCAGCATTTCAATGAATATGCTAGAGAAAGAAGACACCATACAGTCAGCTGAGTCTGTGTTTCGTGTGTTGGTTATGATGGTGTCTAGGCAGATTTGGAGATCTTGAGGGAGCACTTTCTTAGAATTCCGGTTAATGACTGTTTTGGTTTGATCATTAGGTTTTGGAATTGGACCTACACATTGGATGGTGAAGTCAATGGTGCAGTCGTCTGAACATATGCAAGGAATGGTCTGGTCAATATTGACTTTAAGATTTCTAGCAACTATCCAATCCAAGATGCTGTTTTTATCTGTGGTTGGTTTGTTGTTCTGAACTGCGTAATCAATGATACTCACGGAGGATTCCAGCTCAGTCGCTTCTTTATCCTGTTTGTTTCCCCTCCAGCGGTTCAGGTCCCCCAGGAAGATGGTAGCGGTATTTGAACTGGAAATACTTTTTAGGATTTTTATGACTTCTTCATTGAAATCAGGTACTGATATGGGTGGCCTGTAAATTAGAACTATGTTGATACAATTGTGACTCCTTGGGGTCATTTTGACATGTAGGATCTCACAGCCTTGACATGAAATAGAAGCAAGGAAAAGTCCTAACTCAGTTCTGGCCATAATTGCCACCCCACCACCATGACCTAGAGCGCAGTTAGTACAGAAAAATTTGAATCCTGTTGGGACTGCTAGGTCGATCATAGGTCCGCTAGTGTCCAGGATCCAAGTCTCTGTGAGGCAAAAGATATCAAGGTTACTGTCCACATTAAGATCATAAAGATCTCAGGAATGTTTATTTAGGGATCCCGTGTTCAGAAGGGTGATATTTAACTTAGTCTCCTTCTTTTGAGGAGGGGATTATTTCCTCTTGCAGTTTTCTCTGAATTGGTAACTTAGGGAGGGTGTAGGTCCTCACACCTTGTACTTGGGGCTGGAGAACCATGAGTGGTAGAGTCTGTGGCCATAGGTTTCTTGTTGGTGCTGAGGCTTTTGTTGGCACTATTATGAAGAGTTTGGGGTTTATGGCTAAGAAGCTTCAGACCCGAAGGGGATGGTGTTAAGACTTGAGGTGCTGGTGGCTTAACGTAGTGGTTAGCAGTCACTGGGTGCTCTTCAGCTATGGCTGCCAATGCGCTTTGTGATGAAGAGGTCATGTTGTAAGTACATGTCAGGTTGTTGTCCCTTGAGAGCCCAGAAAGGACATTTTGTTTTGTCAGTTTGAGTTTGTTTATGAGGGCTAATTGGTTGGCTCTTTGCACAGCCATCGATAGGGATTCCCTAGGAGGAAAGCCCATCTTAACCTAGAAAATACACTAAGGTGCTAACAAAAGAAAGGGTGATAAACCACACGGGTTACTTACTGATAGAGGTCCTGGACACCAAGACGCCGAGCACACCGACGACCGGCGAAGACCGACTTGTTGCTGAAGCGCCGGCCCTGAAGCACCTGATGTTTCTGTAAATGTGGCCCAGGGGTTCCTACAGGATGTAGTTCCCAAATGGAGTGTTATGCTCAAGGAGTTGAATTTTAGTTTTAAATTAGGGAAGAGGGAGAGTGCTTTATCTCTCTGCAAGGTGGAAAAATAATTGTGGATGCAGCTCGCAGTGGCCGCACTGAAGGCAGACAGACGCTTGCACAATGCACCAAACTCAATGTATTAGCAGTTCAAAAGTCAATCACACACACACGCAACCTATATATAGTAATACCTGAAGGGAAAGCAATCTTCTCCAGTATATACAGATCGGCGAAGACCGGCTTGTTGCTGAAGCGCCGGCGGTGATGCGCCTGACTTTTCAGTAAATGTGGACCAGGGGTTCCTGGGGGATGTAGCTCCCAAACGGAGCATTATGCTCAAGAAGTTGAATTTTAGTTTTACATTAGGGAAGAGTGAGAGTGCTTTCTCTCTCTGCAAGGTGGAAAAACAATTGTGGATGCAGTTCACAGCGGACGCACTGAAGTCAGACAGGAACTTGCACAATGCACCGTAGTCAATGTATCAGCAGTTCAAAATTCAATCACACACACACGCAACCTAAATATAGTGTAAATACAGTATAGTATATTAGAGAAATTGAACTTCGTTGAGATGATTGTTACCAGCTAGGAAATTGAGGTAAAGGCAGATAAGAAAAAAGATTGTAGAAGAATGTAAAGAAAAACAAAAAAAAAGATGATATGGCATGATCCATACAGTTAATAATATTAAATAGGCATGCACATCAAACCAAAAATATAGCGCAAAACAAACACTCTGTCAAGCCAGGGGCACCTGGGACTCTTCCTATTACATTGATGCAAAAGGTACAAATAATGACAACCTGGCTCTCTTGTAGTGCCGCACACTGCCTCTTTCCTGCAATGTGCCAATCTTACACCCTTCAATCAATAAAAAAAGTGCTGCAAAACTGCAACAATAAATAAATGTTTGTGCTGCAAAATGTCCTTTTTCATGCCGAAAAATGTATCATGTCATGCCGCTATGTCCAGGATGGTCTGAGTAATTGTAGGGGTGGTGGGGGAGGGAGGGGGGTGCCAATTAGATAGAGATCATTTTTACTACCTACAAAATTAGGTATAGGCAGACGAGGACAGAGATTCTAGAAGAATTTCAAGAAGATTTAAAAAAACTAATAATATGGCACAATTGCAGTGCTTATTATTATTATTATTGGCTGGGTACGGATTTAAGACCATTAACCAGGGGCTGGCAGGGCGGTATTAGATAGAGATGGAAAGCCCAGATTTCAGTAGTCTATTTATAGAGGGCGATTGAACTGGTTAAGAGTGGGGAAAAGATGCAGCAAATGGAAATATGAGCACCTTTGGCTGTAGGGGGAGCACTGGCTGAAGCCCCTTTTTACAAACAGGGGGCTAGGGAGGGGAGATTCATTTGCTAATGAACTTTAAATCTGTCAACTGCGAAGTTGTACATTTTAGTAAGGAAACTATGTATTTGTGATTTTTTACAAGCAAACCGATAAGGTTAAATGTAACATTATGCTTATTGCCATATGTGGGATTGTTTTATTTTGTGTACAAAGCTAGGGAGAAATCCCAAATTAAGCTGATGTTGACTGAACGCCTAATACTCATTTTCTTCTTGTAATTGATTGCAGACATCACATCAGGGAGAACAAACACAGCCCCATCCCACACACAGCCCCATCCCACAGCATTGGGACTGGCAGAAAACCCGGAAACATTTGCCACAGAGAGGGGGCCTATTCTCTCTAAGAAGGATGCTTCGTTGCATTTGTGATCCTCCCTTACACGTAAAACACCCGTGGAACTGGCTGGTGGCAATGTAAACCTGTCAAGCATGAGTTGCTGATTTGTTCAAACATGTTGACTTTGGCACTGAATTCGCATAAGCCACGGGATCCCAAAAACAGCACTCAGCGAAGGCAGGCTAGTTTTCTTGCTGTGTTAATAGCAGAAGCAACAAATCCTCCTCTTTGTGAAATGTCTATGCAGCCATCAATTGGGGCTCTAGATTACATGCTGATTGACTTTGGGGCTCATTACGAGTATGACGCTGTGGGAAAAAGTGGCAGTAACGGAATTACTGCCACTTTTCCCGCTCCACCAAACTACGAGTTTGCCCCTGGAGTGGGTAATTTACCTCCATCATAATGCTGGAGGTAAATCCTTCCACTTTCCGATGAACAATTGTCAACATTGCCGAAATTGCCACCGGAAGAATTATAGCCGGGGTAATTCCACCAGCAGTAATTACACCAATTTTAACGCTTGCTGCTCCATTGAGTCCTGTGGACTCCAAATTGATGGGGACTAACACCACCACCATCACTTGTAATCTGGCAGTAAATCTGCCGGACCAAGTAGCGGTCACATTAATTCTGTTGGGTGGTATTCTGGTAGATTTATCACCAGAATACTGCCCAACTCGTAATGGGGCCCTATGTTTCATATCTGGGTTAAAGAGACGATCACCCTCATTACGAGTACGGCGGTATGCTGGAAAAGTGGCAGTAACAGAACTACCTCCACTTTTACCACACCACCGAATTAGACATTGGTGCTAATTCTGCAGGTGGAATTAGCCCCGGCGGAAATACCGCTGGCGTAATTACCACCAACATCAGGCAGAAATAGAGCTGCTGCTAATTCCGCATGTGGAATCATTGCCAATATGTCAAATGGTATATCTGCCGTATCAGAACTCGAAATACCACTGAAAATCTGGTGTAATTCCGTCAAAAACACAGTGCAGTTATTTAAATGCATACAGGTGATGGCAATCAATTCACAGGTGCATCCAATCCGCTCTGAAAGACTACATGAGGCCTGCACCTGATCCAAACACACACTTTCAAACAACATGCTGCCATCAGCCGTTACAAACTGGGACGTGCATGTCTGTGTAACATTTCCTTGCCAGCGGCACCTTCCAGCACACTGTGGGCATGCTGCCTGTCCCAAGCCCACTTTTTCACTTGTGCAGGCCCTGGAGGCGTTCCTGTGCCCTGCATCCCGACACATCTACCCACCCACCACCCTGGCACAGATAAATGCCACAAAGGCACGTATCTAATCAGCAGTCCATATGTCAAACGTGATTGCTGCTTTTGACTGCACCCATGTGGCGTAGTTTTCCCCCAGGCATCCGAAAAGGCATACCACAACAGGAAGCAATGCCACTCTATGAATATGCTGGTGAAGTGCGATGCTGACCTGACAAGAAAACACTGCTGCGCCTACTTCCCTAGATCCAACCACGATGCAATGGTCTTCCGTAACCGCACTGTGGCTGCCTGAATTGACAGCCACAGAGGGCAACGGACATGGATGCTGGTTGAGTAAAAGTGTCACCACGCAATACAATCTCGCAGCATGAGTTGAATGCCTTGTGAATAGGGAAGGGAGGGTGGAACATCACTACTACTGATCAACGCATGGACTGTCAAGGCCCCATCCATGCACTACATGCCCTCTGAAGCCGCAGATGACAACCACCAACCCATGAGACTAGGCCCAGCAGAAATATTCAGTATCATGACAGCAATGCATAATGCCCTAACAAGTAACTCCTTCAAGAACAGATGACTATAGGAACCACAATGCATAGGGCACACCCACCCACACAGCAAATGCACCACTACAACACTGAACAATGACATTGTATCACTGCCAGACACTGATGGCATGTACACTGCAAATCACGTGAATCAATTGTGGCAGGAATGAACAAACCACAAACATGGACAAGAACACCAAATAACCCAGCAGGGCACTACTTGACTGCACAGCACACCACATGCCCAACACAGACAACATGCACATTTGATGTCCTATCACAAGCCATGTCTTGCACAACTTGCTTGTGATTTGTGTGCACAGTGTATCTCTATGTGACAATGCACATGTACCAGCGTAGTATCTCACACGTCAATGAATTACTGGAAATCAATACCTTGTTGCACAAATGAACATTTGTTCCTAGGAACATTACTTTTCACATACATCACGTTTTAGTAGATATGCACATTTTGACCAAATTACATTAACACAAAAAGTACTGTCCTCGAATTTCTTCTAGTGAACATATTTTTTGATTATCAACTGTGGCGAGCATGCATCCCCAACAGCCCTTGCCACCCACCTCCCTTGTGCCAAATGAAACAGTGTCATGTCACTTCATGTCACTTTCGTGGCCTCTTGCCCTTGTCAGCCTGCTCAGGCACTGTATGGGCCAGATTGCACAATGAGTGCCACCTTAGGGTCCCAGGCAATGACCCCTTGTGGGGGGATGAAGGTGAAAGACTCAAATTCCTGGCTCCAGGTGTGCTGCATCATAAGGAGCATGCTTGCATGCATGGATTCGGAACAGGCTGACCTGCCCTCTGTGTGCTCCCTCATCCTCTGGCCCACAGATGTGATGGTGGCAGTCGCCATGGATAGCTGCTGGCACTGGCAGTCCAAGGATCCGGCAATCCTCCTTGACGATCCCTGAACACTATCCCTGATGGCGTGCAGGTGCTGCACCTTCAGCTATGCAAGGTTCTCAAAAGTGACTTGGTGCTGCTCCATGGTGTCCAGCCTCGCCCAGATTGCAGCCAGTGAGTGCTGTGGCAGAGGCTGTGGACTTTGTAGAGGGCCTGGGCTAAGGCAGGGCCACCTGAAGCCTGTGTCATCCTACTTACCTTCTGGAGCGCCATCAGTCCCTGTGTTTGGCTCAGCATTGTGCTGGTAATAGTTGTCTGCCACAGGTGACAAGAGGGTGTCAGAGGACAGATGTGTGGGTGTAGGTGTAAGAGTGGCACCATCTTGCTCCTTGGGATCACCACAGGGGCCGGCTGTGGTTTGGCAGTCACAGCTGCTGCACCTGCAACAGCATGTGCAGTGCACCCTGTACCATCTTCAGAGCTGGTGTAGGGGCCACTGGGCACACATGTGGGGACAGTGGCTGTCTCCACACTTTGCACGGCTGACTTGGGGCAGGTGTCATGTGGCCTTGGCGTCTCCCTTCTGATCTTCCTTCCACCACTCCAATGGCCGGCCTGTGCAGGAGTGGAGGTAGATGCGCTGCCAGCGATGGAGGCTTCCTGGGCAGTGGAGGACCTGGCCTCTTCAGCCTGAGTTGCCTGTGAACCTGTTGGGTGGATAATGACATGCTGTCAGTCATCATGCATACTAGTAAGTGGGCTAGCGAGACACTCATGCAACGTGAAGTATGGTCATCCTACACACATTTTGTATGATGTGCAGGGTCGGTTTCAGACCAATGGGTACAGCTAATGCAAGGTAGGAATACTGTCTGCTGGGGATGTACATGGCACTTGCATGGGCACATTGCCTGTTGGTCTGTCAATATGGCTTCTTGTTGTGGTGGCGCTGGTGGTTTACTTTGCAACATGGGCTTTCACAGCACACATGGGCGCATCTCATGGTCCCGTGGCTTCACATGCATATTTCCCCTACAGTGCATGTCCATCACAATGGTATCCCACCTTTCCTGGCACATGCATGTAATCCCTGTTCCTTTGTACAGATTGTCATGTGGTTTCCCATTCTCTTGACCATTGGCCCATTTTTGCAGGGGGATGCATGCTTTTGGGCAGTGCATTTACATAGGAGTGGGAACTGAAAGACTCACTGGCATCCCCTTGGCTGCTTGCTCCGACTTTGGCTCTGCCGATCCCCTCTATCCCTTCCATGTGGAAGACTGTGCTGGCCTTTTCCTCCAACAGAGTCAGGGCAAAGGGTTCCACAGTGCCACATCCTGTGGCGGATGTCTCTCGCGCGTGCTTGGCTATGAGGCTGCACACCCTGGCCTTCAGCTCATTCCACCTCTTGCAACAGTCTTCACCGTCCCGTGGGGCAATACCCACTGCCACAACATTGTGACCTATGCTGGCCCACATTGCAGCCTTCTTCTGGCCAGAAGTCCTTCACTGTCTGCATCCATACCGCTCATCTGCATGTGTGACAACCTCATCCGCCAGCACCTGCAGTTCACCCTCACTAAATGTGTGCTTCTGCATCGTCATCTTTGCTTTACCCTTTTCCTGGGACATGTTCCTACCAACTCTGGTCTCTGGCTGACACCAAGAAAAGACAGATTCAGGGTGAATTGGATTTTTTAAAGATGGCCGCCGACAGGCTTCCATTTCCAGTGATGATGCTATTTCTGCTGGCGGTAATTCTGCCGGTTGTAAGTCCGCTTGCAGAATTCGAGATGAATGTAGCAGCGGTTATGGTAATTACACCGGTAATCGGTGGAATTACCGTCCAGAACTAATTTGTGATGTTAATTACGTCAGACGGAATTGCTGTTATCGCCAACTGTGTGTCCCTGCTACCGACAACTTGTAATACAGCGGTTATTCTGCTGGACACCATGGTGGTAACAGTAATTCTGCCATATTACCTCTGTACTCGTAAACATGCCCTATATACTATGTTCAGTCTGAAGAAATTGTCATTAGGGGACTGACTCTGGAGGTTTTGCTGCCCATCTGCTTGGAATGTTAATGTCTAAACAGAGGGATTTAATTCTTCAGAAGTATCTTGGTTCTAAATATGCTAATCACCATCCCAGGTAATCACTTGCGCTCCATCAATCTGTGAGGGGAGAACAAGGCAATATATTATAGATTACATGGGGCCTCATTACAAGTATGCCGGTCTGGAAATAGCATTGCCGGTCGCCCCATAGCAGCACCTTTTTCTGGACCAGCATAGTCTGAGTTGCGATGCCGCTAACACCGGCACTGCAAGTGACCCATCGTATCCGACAACACTGTGGCCAGAATCTGCAGAGAGACACGTCAGCCGTGCCGGAGACACCGGCATGGCATCAGTAAGTGCACATTTCGAGTTCCACGCACACGCAAATACCTGCATGGACATGCGGTAGCACTGTGAAAACTGTGCTGGAAACAACAGCATCGCGGACCAGGCATTAAGTAGACTCAGGTCTGTAGAAACATGCCACAGGTGTCCACAATCAGCCCAGGTGGACCGAATGAGCACTGCAACAGCACAAAAGGACCACTCCCACACCCCTTCCAACACTACCATGCTAACAGTAGCAGTACTAGAGCTGGAGGCCCTGCATGCAGGCCCAATACTTGAAGATGGAGGGAGGCAGAGGATTCGGCGGAGGCGCTTGAGGAGAAGGAGGGCCATCATGGCTCAGCAAAACACCAAAAGTCGCAGCCCGCAGGCAGCCACCAATTCCACGTTTAAGGGCCACACCTTTCAACCTGAGCCAAAGCCAGATCCACACCCTGTACCGGCTATACAGGGACACCATCACTTCCATAGTGGACCTGATCCATGACGACCTGGTCAGCCGATACATATCCATACAGCCATCCCCCCCCTTGCTCAAGGTAGTGTCTGTGCTACACTTTCTAGCCACGGCACATACCAACACACTGTGGGTGAACTGCATGGTATATCGCATTCCTGTTTTTTGTGTCCTATTTCAGGTCATTGATGCACTCCTGCGTCACGTTGGAGACCACTTCAGCCTACCCAGGACTGTTGACTAGGTCAATGCCACCAGAAATGCCTTCCATGCCTTTGCAGGCATGCCAAACGTGATAAGTGCATTGGGCTGCACACATGTGGAGCTGGTGGCCAGGCATGCTGTTGAGGCAGTCTACCAGAACAGAAAACTGTATCACTCACTGAATGTGCAGATGGTGTGTGATCCCGCCACCTCATCACCCACTGCTGTGCCAGATTTCCCAGTTCAACTCACGACTCCATGGTGCTGCGCAATTCCACGCTGCTTAGGTACATGGTATGTCACAGTGGACCACGTACCTGGCTGCTGGGTGAGTGTAACTACAAGGGCATGTGCACTGTTGAATGGGGAAAACACCGTAGCCTACCTGGCTGCTGGGTGAGTGTAACTACAAGGGCATGTGCACTGTTGAATGGGGAAAACACCATAGCCTACCTGGCTGCTGGGTGAGTGTAACTACAAGGGCATGTGCACTGTTGAATGGGGAAAACACCATAGCCTACCTGGCTGCTGGGTGAGTGTAACTACAAGGGCATGTGCACTGTTGAAATGGGGGTGGGAGGCAGAAAACACCATAGCCTACCTGGCTGCTGGGTGAGTGTAACTACAAGGGCATGTGCACTGTTGAAATGGGGGTGGGAGGCAGAAAACACTATACCCTACCTGGCTGCTGGGTGAGTGTAACTACAAGGGCATGTGCACTGTTGAATTGGGGGATGAGGGGCAGAAAACACCATAGCCTACCTGGCTGCTGGGTGAGTGTAACTACAAGAGCATGTGCACTGTTGAATTGGGGGATGGGGGCAGAAAACACCATAGCCTACCTGGCTGCTGGGTGAGTGTAACTACAAGGGCATGTGCACTGTTGAATGGGGGAGGCAGAAAACACCATAGCCTACCTGGCTGCTGGTTGAGTGTAACTACAAAGGCATGTGCACTGTTGAAATGGGGGGGGGGGTGGGAGGCAGAAAACACCATAGCCTACCTGGCTGCTGGGTGAGTGTAACTACAAGGGCATGTGCACGGTTGAATTTTTTTTGGGGGGGGAGCAGAAAACACAATATCTTACCAGGCTGCTGTGTGAGTGTAACTACAAGGGCATGTGCACTGTTTGATTATGGGCATGTATAACACTGATCAGCAGTGGCTGTGCTCAATGTATGCATTCATTTATTTGTTATTCAACTATTATGCACTCATACAATTAGCAAAACACCATGAAAGCGCACAGAGGGCAGACAGGGTAGGTAAAGGGGAAGGTAGGCCACGAATAAGAGCAAGGATCAATAATTGCTACAATAGTACAAGTAATGATCAAAAAGGTAATGGGAGCCAAACCTACCATGGCTTGTGATTGCATTCAACATGCAAGTGTAGAGGGGGAAATCAAGGTGCAACACAGTAATAGCATGCATGAGTGCAAAGCATTGACAGGCGTGTCTACATAGAAGAAAATGATCCAGTGCATGCATAACAACATCAATTCCGTACACCAATATGAAAAGCACTACATGTACCAGAATGCCCAACACCAAAGTGACAAAAAGAAGCACATACACAGTCAACAAAACCCACACCACCTGATGAACAGACAGAGAATACTTATGCTCCCACCCACTTACCACCATTGGCATGCACACCAATTAGCCAGGTCCCCTGCCTGTTGGAAGTGCGCAATCACATTTGCATCGGATTGGAATTTGAAATGATTTGCAGTACATATCTATGATTTAGTGTCATGGACATAATAGTATTGTTGCATTGTAACACAATAATAACACATACACCAGTTCCATTTGTGTGAGTTGTACTTAAAGGGTCACAGGTCATGTTGGCTGTGAATGGGCTCTGTCAAAGCCAATGCACGCCACACACCCACCACGCATTATCACAATGTGCATTTCTAGTACCCGAAATAGGACACATGCTAGCTAAGCCGCTTTTTGCATGTGCATTATTGTATTTTTAAGTTAGTTACCAACATGATATGGCCAGATGTATGACATTGTACACTTTCTGTTGCTCCCGTGCAGGTGATGCTGGTTATCCCCTGATGCCATGGTTGATAATCCCCGTGAGGCAACCACATAACCATCATGAGCAGGCATAAAACCGTGCCCATGTCCGTACTCAGTGCACAATTGAACAGACATTTGGCCTGTTAAAGGCGAGGTTCCGCTGCCCGAGCAGATTGGGGGAGCACTAATGTACAGCCCTGTAAAGGTGGCAAAGATAGTCCTTGCCTGTGTTATGTTGCACAACATGTGTATCAGGTGCAAAGTCCCACTGCCCCCTGACATGGACATGCGCCCACCAGAGGCAGAGGAGGATATGAGTGATGAGCAGCTGCCAATTGCACAGCGCCTTGATGGCATGGTTGGACATGTAGCATGAGAGGAACGTATTCACCACTGCTTCTGATTACCTGACACACACACACAGCACAAGCTAGCTTGCGCATTGGGCACTTGGCACTGTACATTAATAAAATCACTCACTTACACTGAAAAATCAATGTCCAGTCATGATTTGTTTGCAACACCAACTGTAATTTGTGCTATGAAAATATATACAAATGTGTAATGGAGTAACTGGCAATACTATCACTCCCCACTCCCCCTCCCCAACTATCCCTCCCCAATCACCGTCCCCAACAATCCCTCCCCACTCCTTCTCACCAACTATCCATCCCCACTACCCCTCCCCAACCATCTGTAGGCAACCCCTGTCATGTTTGGCAATGTTTATTTACACAAGCCACAGACAGGGCACATATGTGTCCATGGCCTATTTTCTTCCCCTTTTTGGGTCAGGTGTGCGGCTGTGTGCCGAGCAGGACAGTTGCATGGAACGCCGCCTTGGGCTGCTCTGCACCGAACTAGCAGGTGTTGTGCTTGTCGGTGGTGCGGGGGGGATTGCCATGGGCCGTCGGTCCCAGAAAGCCTGGAGTAACATGGACATTGTCTCTGCTATGGATGACATAACACTGTTCCCCTCCCGAACCCTCCTTGACATCAGTACGATAGCACGTGTGGAGTAACCAAGTGCACGTGCATTAAGGCGTCCACTGGCCTGGACGCTCTCACGCATGAGCTGCACCTCCTGAAGGTGCTGCTGCACCAGGGCAGTCAGGGCATCCTGGCGTTGTTCCATTCTTGTGAGTCGTCCATCAATATCCCTCACACTGGGGAAGGGTGCACGTTGTGGGCTAATTGGGCCCTTTAAGGTGAATAGCAGGGGCTCATCAATGCTGTGGTCGGTCGTATCTCCGTCGTCAGCGGTGTCATCTATGATGCGTGCATGTGCACGGCCTTGTAGCTGTAGTGGTGGTGGCGGCCCTGCTGCATCTGGAGCTGCCGGGGTGGCTACAGCTTGTGGGGACTGACGTGGCTGTGCTTGTTGCACCACTGGGGCCTGGGGTGGCTGTGCTTGTTGCCCCACTGGGGCCTGAGGTTGCTGTGCGTGTTGCAACACTGGGGCCTGGGATGGCTTTGCTTTTTTTACTACTGGGGCCTGAGATGGCTGTGCTTGTTGTACCACTGGGGCCTGATGTTGCTCGACGGATGCAGCTGGGGTCGCAGTTGCAGTTGTGCCTGTTGAGGCTGTGGAGTCCTGGGTTGGAGAACCAGGTTTCAGTGATAAAGGCTAGGTCGGGTTTGTCAGAGGAGAGGAGGTCAAAAATGTTGTGCCTGTTTTTCACTACAGAGTGGGCATTAAAAAGGATGCACTTGACTTTGGAGTGGGGTGCGGTCATGGAGGCTGTTGGGTTGTGGGTAGGAGGTGCATGGGGGATAGTGGGGGGACGGGAGGGATGGGGCGCTCAAGTGTAATGAGGGAGGGGGAGGAGGGGTAGTGGGAAGGTAGGGTGTCAGCAGGCTCTGGGTGACGAAGGGTGGGGGCAAGTCGGTGGAGGGTGGGAAGAGTAGGCGTGCGGAGGAGGATATGTGAGGGTGTGGGTAGAGCTGAGGAGGGGCGGGCAGGTGGACAGATGGTCAGTGGGTGAGGGGGGGTTAGGGGCGGAGAGTCTCGAGTGAGACTTGAGGGGATGGTGGAGGCAGGCGTGCAGGGAGAGAAGTCGAAAGAGAGAGAGTGGTAGCCGGGCGAGGGCAAGGGGGTGTCTAATGGGGGTGGGGAGGGAGAGGTTGGGAGGCTGGTGGAGGTAGAAGTGGTGAGGAGTAGACAGTTGTGGAGGGGAACAGGCTCTATTTCTACTTTCCAGGGGGTTATGTGTAGTAGGGGTGTGAGAGTGGGTGGGGGGTCGGTGGGTTATGGAAATGAGGCTACTGGTCTTGCGAGGGCGAGGCGGGCTGTTTTTAGAGAGGGGAAGGGATATGGACGGGGTTGTTGGCTGGTGTCGAGGGGATGTTAAGGGGTGATTGGGGGGTGAGGGCGGGGCGGTGGGCAGTTTTGTTATGTGGTGGGGGAGGGACTCAGAGGTAAGAGGGGGCGAAGGGAAGGGGGCATGATTGCTGGGGGGTGAAAGGGAGGTGTTGAAGAGGGTGAGAGTTTGAGCTGTTTGGAGCGCCGGCCGGCTTCTCTGGCTTGGGAGTTAGATAGGGGGCGGGGGGTCAAGGTGAGTGGTTTCCACAGCCTTGCCAAACAAGACTGATTCTTCAATGGGCATGTTAAGATGGTGCGCATTTCTGGTCTGAATACAGAACTGCGCAGCCACAAGTGCCTCTTTCATAACATTGCCTGTGCCAGGACTCTGCCTGTTGTCGAGAGTATTTTTAAAAAAATATTGTGGGTAACCTGCCTCCCCTCTTTAATGATAAGTAGTTGGGACTTGGTTGGCTCGGGGACGTCAGTCATGTTATTTTGGAGAAACCACCAGTGAACATCACTAACATTCCAACAGCGTAATATTATTGGCAATGCGTGCTGAGTAAGCCGCTGAGGAAGTGACCCTCTTGCCCAAAGTGTAACGTTTTTTACACTTTGTCTGGAGGTGCTTCGGTATTGGAAAGTGGCACTCCCGCAAGTTTCCTAGTGGTAGTGACTACCAGCGAGTCAGTGTTACGTGGCACCGGATATATAGATGGTCAGTTGGTGCAGGTTTGAACCTTTTATCCACACGTGGGTTGACTGCAGGTGTGACGGAAGGTGTAAGAAGAGACACCTTAAAACCTTGTTTCTTAATAGAGTTCAAGGGGTGGGGATAGATTGTAGAAGAGAAAAAGGCAGTTATCCAAAGTCAGGACCAGAGACAGAAAATACCCTGCTGCACTTTTCAGTAAATTATTAAAGAGGATTTGATCGTCAATCAGAGACGAGTTATTGGGTTGTTCTAGATAGTCATCGTCAAAAACATCTGACTCAGAGTATCATGCATGAGAGTTGCTGGCCACATCCTCTGATCAGTGTCCCCTTGCCGAAGATTTTGATCCTTATCCCCTTTCTCTGGGATAAAAGTATAGACCTGAATCATATTGGAGGTCCTGAAAAATATTTGAAGTGTCCTCAGAGACCATATGTGGTGGAGAGTGATGAAGTCTAGGACTCTTGGCAGGTTGCCAAGCTTCTCTGAATACTGAGTTCTGTTTAAGTGGGTACTTTTAGGTCACAAAGTACACACCCTATTCATAGTCTTTTCAAATGTATGTTATCCAAGTGCCTGTTCTGGAAGCCTCGGGAATAGGAAAATACAACTTCCTCTGGATCCACAGACCTTTTACTCTGCAGGGACTTAAAAGTATCAGTAGCTGTAGTATATGTAGAGGGCGTTACTGATGTAGTGTACTGAACCAAGATAGTTGGATGAAAATGAACAATTGGAAAATCTGTCAACGTACTTGGACGATAATAAAGAGACAAGCATATCCTTGCAAGAGCCAACGAAGGAAACAGTATCCATGTGTAACTCAAAAGACGCTTTGAACAGGCCTAGAAGACTGCCTGAAGACTCCAAGCTACACGATAATGAAAAGCAGGATGATGGAGTGACATGGGAAGACGGAGGCAAGTCAAGTCCTCGCCTGATAAGCAAAGGAACATCCATACAAACCGAGAAGAAATTAGTGCGAAAGTTGGCATTAAAGACGCACCCTTGCCCAACATAAATCCAAATTTTACAACGGCACAAGTCGAAAGGAGGGGAGAAAAAAGTATGTGTGACACCCAGGGAGGAGTCAACACAAGGAGAGCGATTGAGAAACTGCAAACGGAAAACATTCTCAGAGAAAAATGAAGTGAACTTGAACAGGCGCAATATAATTAAATTGCTAGATTGCGTTCCCACACTGGAATAATTTCATCGGATGACATTGACATAGTTGAATATGTAACAGAGTTGAATATGTAACAGAATCGCGGGTAATCCTGCACACAAATTCGAAAATCATTCAAAGTACCTTATTAGAAGCAAGAACACCACTACCCTTGTTCTTGCTGCCCTGGTGATAAAGAAAAGGTGGCAAAGGTCCCAAAGGGAAATGAGGGTGTTGATGGTAACCAAAATGAAAGAAGAGAAATCCTAAAGATATAGAAAGAAGGAAGAGACATCTGTAGAGAGGCAAACAAGCTACAGGTTGATAATCATAAACAAGGAAGAGAAGGAATGGAGAGAGATTCTCGCACACTATTAGCAACAAACAAAAAATCAAGATGACATGTGAAGGATCCTTAATATCGTGGAACACAAGAGGTTTCACATACTTGTTTAATGAGGTGGGTTTAAACAAGGAGGCATATACCATAGTCTGTTTACAAGAAACTTTGCTGCGAGAAACCCCGGTGAGCGATGAGCATGACATGCATTACCTACCGTAATAGCATTTCTGATGATTGTATCTGCCCAGACTCGCATGCCGTGCACACAGCCCGACACCCAGCTGCAACTGCGGAGCACCACATCCTGCCTTTTTTATAAAGATCATTGAAAAGTAGGGTTATTATTAAACATCTATAAACATCATGTGGTTATTTATTTTCTCTCATTTGTAATAGGTCACTTTAAATTGTTGAAAACTGCACATAGATTGAAAGGACTGCACGTCCAAAATTGAATCATTATAGTCAGACAGGTGACAGATGTGACTATACAGTTTTGTGGTGATGGGGTGCTTGAATTGAAACCGAAGAAAGCCTAGCACCTGTGTGTAAACGCTCTTGTGACAGTAATGCCTTTATATGATATACCGATTCACAGTTTGTAAACCCAAAAAGTAAACAAATAAATAAACAGACCCAGAGCACAAACACCCAAGCTCACATCCAGCCTCCCCAACCTACAGAGCACAAGCCCTATACCTTGCATCCTTCAAACCTATCACAAAGACTGCAAAACCCATGGATGGGACCCTGTTACCCGGCACCCAACAGCCAGAGCATAAACACAGTACTGGGCACTGTAAGGGTTTGGGAGTAAGGCTCAAACACAATGGTGTCATTGGTAGAAACTTTTATTGATCAAGAAAGGGTTGGAAAAATGCCTCTCTGTACCTAAAGCTAAGAGGGGGTTCCCTGCCTCAAAGAAAACTAGTGAAATTGTCAGGATATCCAAAACTAAAAAGTCAGACAGTGTTGTTTCTCAAAAGCCTACTTCTGTCCCTAACACCAATAACTTAAATCAACTGTGCAAGGATGACCTCCTCCCAAAGTAAAATGTTCATTGTAGCTCCAACCAACAGAAAAGTTTCCAGTTGCTCTGCTTATAAAAACTGATGAAATAACACTACTAGGCTATGGTTGTGCTCCTTTGCCCTAGACTCCTTCTTGTTCTACTTTCCTTCCTTTTGGGCTCCTGAGCCCCGTATCATCTTTGGTAAAAGTCATAAATCAGTGGGTAATTCACAATGGTATGCGTCTCAGATTCACAGTTCTTTATCCCACCAACTTGGCACACCTCCCTAGCATAGGATTCCTTCAATTTAGTCTTTTCACTTCCGCTGTCCTTGACCCTCTTATTCGCAAAGTCTCGTGTGGGTGTGGATTCCAGACCAGCAATATTCTGAATAGCTTGGTTTACTCTCCTGTCAAGCAAGTGTCCTCTGTGAGGGGTCAGAAATTAGAGACAGACACAAGGTGCTGATGTTCTCAACCTTAGACATTTTATTAAATTAAACTAGGTGTGGGTAAAGGCCTTCCTATTCCTATCGTACAGAGAGTTTCCCTGCCTATGAAACTAAAATTAAGGATCTGCCTTTTTCTCGTCGTCAAAAGTAGGCAAACTGTCCTTGTGTTCAAAAACCTATCTGATCCTCACACTAAAAATGAACAACAAAATATACAAGGAAGATTTCTCAACAAAAAAATCCTTGTATCCTGGGGATGGTTCACTTGCCGGTAGAATGTTGCAAATGTTCTATTCGGACAACAGTCCTTTAAGTGAAGTAGACATGTCTCTTTCACACAGCACTTCCTTAAGATGATAAAGAAAATGTGTTTTCCAACCAATGAGGGTTGTAAGGATGGCAAAGTGTCTCTTGGCCTTTTTAACATTTTCTTAGGAAAGATGCAAAGCTTGTCAACAATTTCCAAAGAATAATAGAAATGCTTGCTCTACAAGTCTACAAGACACTGGGCCTCATTACGATTGTAGCGGTAAGGCAACAACGGCGCCGGTAGCCATACCGTCACATTACAAGTTCTGCTCGCAGGTGCCGCTCTGCACACCTGGTCAGACCAGGCGTGCAGAGCGGAACCCGCGAGCAGAACTGGATGGTAGCAACGGTACCGTTATGAACGGTACCGCTGCTACCATCCTCCCCATTCCCATTGAGCCCTATGGGGGCTCAAATGGGAATGGTGACGTACCGGCTCCGGCTCCCACGCAAGAGGAATTACCGGGCCCGCCGAGGTCGGAATGGCCCGGTAATTCCCCTTTCACGGGACCGGGGCCGGACCAGAGTTTGGGGGTAGCCATGCTGGTAAAAACGGCATGGCTACCTCCAACCTCGTAATGAGGCCTACTGTCGTAAGGCTGACAAAGAGTCTCTTTTTCAAGTAGTGTTAGTTTTCATAATAATGATGCAAATGTCTCATATCCTCCTGCCAGAAACCCCCTTTTCAATGCCTTGTTGCTTCAGACAATTCACACAGATGGCCATCTGGTATACTCTCATGCCAGAAAAACATCTCAAAATATCTCCTCTGTTCATCTACTCTACATGGATTACCTGGTATACTCCCCTGCTCTGAATACCCCTCTGGGCCTTGAAGATCCCATGGTGTACTCTCCTGCCAGGTATTTTCTCTCCCCAAAAGTTCACTGCCTGATGCACGCTTCCCACCAGGTCTTCCAACAATCTTTCAGTTTTCTCTTTCGTTAAGTATAACCCGGTTGTGCTCTTCACTGGTTATACTCTATTAACTTCGGGTATCACTTGTTCCAACTTCCATTTTATGGAGGCTTGTTCAAGTTTTAATAGCTATCCTCATCGTTAGCATTCATTGGCTTGTGCCAATGCTTGTTCCAATCTTCCCTATATTGACTTGTCATATAATGAGATTTGTACAATTCTTGCCTTGCAATTGTTCCATTACAGTTCATTGGTTCATCATAGCATTTACTCTGGGGTTCCCCATATTGGCATCTTGTATAAGGGAACTTAAAATAGGTTCCCAACTTAAGCACCTTCCAGTATGCCCCGGGCTCCGAAAGCTTTTGGGCAGACTCACCTGTGTTGGTTTGAGTGTCCAACACGTGGTGATGAGCTCCAGCACTGTCGTGCCTTCAGAAAGCTTTCCTCGCCTTTCAAATCCTCCTGCGGTTCTGTTGACAGATTCTCTGTCATCTGCCAATGAAACTGCTGCGTTCCCGGGGACCCCGACCTCACCAGCATCTCTTCTGCTGTTGATCGGCAAACGGTCCTTCTGCGGCGCTGCTTAGCTTCTCCTGGTCAGAGGTGTAGCCAGGATTCTCTAACAAGTGGGGCCTGAAGCTAATGTAGTCTGGCCCACTGCAGTGACATTAAAAGCTCTGCCCACACAGCACTGCTGAGTGGGCATTTACAGATTTTGGGTGGGCCTTGCCCGCTCAGGCCTTACCCTGTCTACGTCTCTGCTCCTGGTCTCTTGCCACATTGGAGCAAAGCTTTCCTCCGCAGAGTTCTTTCATGTAGGTCTGCTTCCGGGTCTCCTTCCTGCTGCGCTCGCTCTGCATCCCTCTTCTCCTGCATCATTAATGCCATGGAAAGACATACCAGTTTTAAATCTCCTGCACAATGATTAGTCCTACAACAACTAGTCTGCACATTGCTGTTTCTTCTGCTTCCTATTGACTCCTTTCTCCTCTTCTTCATCCCAGTACTAAAGGATTTATTGGAATTGAAGTTCAAAGAATTGTTCACCGTTTCGAAGCTATTTTGCATTAAAACCAACATTAGCAGGAGATGCTAATTGAGCAACATGTACATATGAAGCATGAATTGCATCCTGACTAGGGTGCTTGGCAAAGAGGGGCTTTAGGATTTTACTATTGGGAGGATGGTCTTTTGACAGCATGCCATCAGGAATGTAGGCATTATAAGGTCATCTTCAGAATGAATGGAAGAATACTGCATCTCCCCAACAGCCATCTCCCTCCCCTGACCCATGGGATGAGATCTTAGGCTAGGGATTAGTGGTGACTCCACAGGATTCTTCACACCTCCTATGGACTGTCTCTCTTCTCTCACAGAGTGCCAGACCCTCGTGTTCTTCGTTACTTTAGGCTTTATGGGTGGAGGTCCGAGATTCGCAATTCATTATTTTATCTGCTTGGTTCACTCTCCTGCCAAACATACGATTCTTCTTTCTCTTTCATGGTTATTCTCGGGGTCCCAGACCCTCTTATACTTTGACCTCCATATGGGTGTGGGTCCCAGACTCACAATCTCTTCTCATGGTCTGAGACCGTCTCATTCCAGCTTCTGCGTTCACCCCCTTGCGTCCCCAGACCTCTAGCACCTCTCGTGTAACCTGCGTACCTGTTTGCCTCTTTTGTGCAGGTACCAGTATTTCCTGAGCAGCTGCGTCCCTTCTCGAGGCTCTGGCTCTGCAGGCGTCTGACTCTTCCTGGCTGCACGTCCTTTTTCTCAGGCGCTTTGCCGGGCCCTAGGTTGTACAGAAGCTCGACTCGGCAGCAGCTCGAGTAGTCCTTCCATTCTGGACCACGTTTGTATTCTCTTTCTCTGTTCATGGTTTCCCTTTCGGCTCCCGCCTGCTCACCTGGTGCACGGCTCCCACAGTTCCTCCTCGGAGGACAGCTCTCCCTTACTGTCTCAGCTGAGCTGCCTTTAAACTCCAGCGCTGAATTTTTGTATTGCTTTGGGTCACATACCATGAGAAGCTAGATCGCTCACTCTGGTTCTTTAGAGTGATTCTCAGACTCCTGGTCATCATCTTTTTCACAGTACTTTTAGAACCATATGTAGCATACTTTGTATTCTATGATGTTTTAGTCCTGCCAAGTATTTTAGGTTGGCTGACTTGACAATAGAACACATTGGCTCTATCTAAGGAGGAAGAAGGATCATTTGGCATTGGAGAAGGGGTTGGGTGTATTGAAGCCAGGGTATACTGCGTTTTCTGAGAATTGTCGCCCCCAATCCCATAAGGGGCTTCCATCCCCATGTGATCCAACCTCAGTGCACCACCCCCAGGCGGACTATTGTACTGTGGATGCACAATTAGAGGAGAAGGGACGACATACTCAGATTCCTCACAGCATCTGTTGATGCCTAGGTGTAAGAACTTAAGTGTTTTCCCCCTGTGTTCGATGCTGACTGTCTCCATAGAGAGGATTCAAGTACGGAAACACATTAACACACCTGTCACCTGGGTGTAGGTGTTGATGGTATATTACGAACCGCTACTATCAGTTTTGCAAGATTGGGGGGCATGCCATGAAACATTTTGTGCTAGTTTCCACCAAATGCTCGTCGGAAAATTAATGATAAACTTACACACAATCGTTCCTGTCCCCATATGGTGACTTGACTCAGTGCCATCTCACTGCAACATTCGGACAGGGGTGGGACATGGAGCTGTGTGCTAATTCTCTGCATCTGGCTCTGCCATTTATTGGGCCTGCAGTGTAGTCAACGTCCTGGAGTGTAAAACGAATCGTTGCTCCTGCTGTGCCACCCATTGTGCATGTGGGGTGCAGAGCAGGAGCATACAGCCACACTGCTGTCCGTGTCCTGCTCCAGGCCGCCGTTCTACAGGCAGCCTGGCTGAGCAGAAACACATGGCAACACTGCTATCCTGGATAGGATGCCCAAAAGAGAACCATCAGGACACAGCAAGAAAGTGCTAAACTGGCAGCCACAAACTGCACACAAGCCAAGCAACAATGCATACCATGCTTGGTTTAAAACCAAGCATGGTACGCATCACCACCTAACCAGACCAGAACCTTAGGGACAGACAGTTCAGCCCTCCCGACCCACCACTGCTGCGTGACGGCCTCCCTTCTGGGCCTCTATGACAAACCTTACCATACATGCCGAGAGAAAAAAGTCATGCCACAGTAAGCAGAAAGGCTGACAGCAGGCAGCTAGTGCCTGTGGCACCCCTATGGCCAGGGGACACTCGTCAGCCGCGCAGACTGGCCATGCCTCGGGGCAGCACTGAACACACAGCACTGTGTGGTGTCCGTGTCCTGCACTGCTCCAGGCTTCAGCTGTTCCAGTGGGCAAGAGTGGGGTGGGACAGGGTGCCTGGAGACCATTAAAATTGCAGCGGTGCGCGGTATAAATCACAATAACATAACATAACGTACCATAACATAACATGGACACCTATTTCTGGTGTGCTCCTGCTTGGATAGCAATGTAATTGTTTTTTTTTTGTGCAGAGGGAAACCAACCAGCCGCCACAAGCTCCCCCGCAGCTGCCCCCGTCCATTACGCCACTGATTACTGTTGTATCAAACTCACATAAAACCATGGATAAAATTGTCATTATTACTGTAGGACACTGTTTGAATCGGGGTGAAAGAAGTAAGTCGTTATTGATTGTACCAAAAGAAATGTGATTTTGAAGACAAGTAATAATCGCTACACTCAGGCCTTTAACTGGGGCCCCGGCCGTTACCACCCTATCCAGCCCGTGGAACTGGTGATTATTGCTATAGTGACACATAGTGTTTTATGAGAGCCCTGAAGAAGGTGACCATCAAATGGAAGAAAATCTGCAAATAGAACTATTCAAGTTCCTTTGAATCATCATACAAAATCTTACTCCTTGACTGGACGTGAACTCACAACCCACTTACTGGGATAAGCAGTGAGCTCAAATACTCCTTGTAACTGTTCATGGACACTAGTACATTCCTTGGAAGAGGCAGTGGAAAACAATAGACAGCCCACTAAAGCTCAGGCCAGATAAGAATATGAGGGAGAATATCTGACAGACCCCCGGAAACCAGGTTTCAGTTTGAAATAATCAAGTTCAACGAAAGTTCAACTATGTCACACCCCTGGGGTATCACGCAACTCCTTCCTGACTGGAAGCCGAATGTAGTTGACCACTCCCACCTTGGTTGGCACAGGCTACTGATAAGTACCAAACGGTAACCTCGAGGAAGCCAATGGGGGGAAGAGGGTGAGGGAGAAGTTGGGGATAGTGAACGGGGTGTTAGGGTAACCCGAAAGAGGGTTAGGGCTTGTGAAGATGGATGGGTAAGGGAAATGCAAGGGGAAAAACACAAACTCATACAGCATGAAACATGAGAAAATACAATAGCCCTTCTTGTATGGGACTCTTCTGCATCTAGACCTTTCTCCTGATCAACATAACATCCTCCTTCTTAATTCGGAAGATATTCCCCTAGAACCTACACCCTTGGACATTCATTCGCTAGAAAAGCGACAAACATAAGCACATGTCAATAGTACAAACATAAGACAGAAAGCATAAGTCATGACATTAGCCGTGGTGTTCTCCGACAGCGTGCTCCCCTCCTCCCCTAGTCTCGTTAATGCTGTCACCCGGAACATGCTACCACAGTCTGTTCTTGGGTTAATACGAGGTCTACATGCCTCTATAGGGGCACTCACAAGTAAGCAGCAACAGACAACATAGCGTGCCCTGAGAGTGCATGTTCTTTCCCAGGGTGCTCCTGGAAACATTCCAGACGGTTTAGGTGTGTTTGACCGTCTACGAACAGATCGCGGCAAACGGTTAAAAAAATAACAGCCCTCATGCGATCAGTTGATCAGTTCTCAGAGGTTCAAACACACTCACACCAATCCCCCACTCCCAAGCCCCCTTCCCTACTTACCTGTTCACTCGCCACCTAGTTGACTGCAACCGTGCGGCGTCAGATCCGTCCCTCAAATGCAGGTCGGATGTGATACTGTAGGTTCCCTTTTTCATTTTTTATTTTTTATGAATTTGTTTTTTCGGTCCCCTGCCTCCAATATTGAGGAAGCAGGGGACACCCCCGCAAACCGTCAAGGCTTACACATACCGATCATAGGAGCAGGGGACACCGCCGCAACATCCGCTCCACATGTTCGGTATGTATTAGCCAATTTGTACGTTTTTATTCGATCAAATGGTACAGGCCAAATTCGGTCAAATGTACCATTCGCTCAGATAAAAACAAATACATTTCCTAATACCTTCCAGACTACACACAGTGTCAACTAATGTGCGTTCATAGTATTGCCGTGACAACCGGCACTTCCGCACCGTGCCCCTCCTTTCCCCGTTCCCCACCCCTGAGAAATCACTCTCAGCAAGTACTTAATTGAGGCCTCGTGGGAACCGGATGGCATCCCCCCCCCAGGGTGATGCAAAACTAGCGTTGAGCAGATGAGGCGCAGTCTCTGGAATGCCTGCTGAGTCACCGGAAAAGTGAAGAGAGGGCAGCATCTCCTCCTTACTCCTTCTGAGTTGCCTCTCCCCCTTCTTCCCCGCCTCAGCCAGGATCCATAAATGCACTGTGCTGCTCTCCTCCGGCCCATGCCTGTATGCCCAAAATCACCAACAAGCAGCACAGGCCAGGGAGGAGCTTGAATACCTGAGCCCAGCATGCGCATGCGCGCTCTCCAAACCCCATGTGATCACGTGTAACATAGTTTTCTGGGTCCTGTGACCTGCCAACAGCCCTTCCAAGCTCTGACAAGCCCCTTTTCCCCCAAAAACATACCATTTGACATCATGCACTTCACCATTACCTAAACCAAAGGTAGTATGATCATCAATGAAAACTCTAGGGGATACAGTACACAGAACTGCACATTTGTCAAGAATGTAAGACGACACTCATAGGCCCTGCACCTTTCAAGCACCCAGAGCCCAGACTCTAGAAACAGAGATCCAAATAAAGACCTCCTAGAGCCAGTTCCAGATTCCCAATCTCTTAAACCACAAGAGATACCAGAGATTCCCCCAAACTGCAAAGAGTCTGAAAGTGAACTTCCCCACATGACATCTGAAATGTCCAAACGTGTGAGTAGAAGCTCCAAATCTCTTTATCAGCTCTGAAACAACCATGCACACCTTGAAAAGGCTGAAAGACTACGGTCTAAGCCAGTGAACTATGGTGCTATGCTTGTCTAACAACGTGGTGGCCATGAGAGATCTGCTTGGCCTTTTAGTGTCTGACTTAGTCAAATTGTAATGAACAAAGGTCTCAGATTCCATCCATGAGGGGTAAAGGAGAATACATCAGGGATGATGAGATCAGAGGCTTCCTTCAGACATAATGGCAAGTACAAGTTAAAGAACAGTGAGTGGATTAATTCCGGAAAGCGAGGCAAGCAGTACCATGCAAGAAGCTAGATCACCACTGCAAACCTTTCTTGGAGAGCCTAAAAAAACCTGATTCCGTGGTATCCATGGCTAGCCATGTTCCAGATACACCGGAGTAACTTATTATGCCCACGCAGGAAGAAAACGATGCATCAAGGGGGAAGGGACTAATATTAATACCTCTAGAGAAAGGTGGGGAAGGTGACAATGCATTTGAAGAAGCAAACTGGAAACTGGCTAAATGTTTTGACAACAAAGAAAATGTTATGCTACACAAAATAAAGTTCTACACAGGAGTACAAGGTGCTCACGAACCAGCGGGTCACTACAACATCAGTATTGACTGCTGAGGGTATTTTCGGGGAAATACAGAAACAATGATCAGAGACATACTGATATCGACAGTGGTAAGAAGTAAGAAACGTGTATACAAGCCAAGTGTCAGTCCCTGTTGTTGGCCGTGCAGAAAAAGAAACGGTGAGCAGTACAATGAAACAATGCAGAGTGTGTATACAACAGAAGTAAATGGCGTGTCCAACCAAAGCAGAGAAGATTATCTGAGAAAGGTGCAGACGATGGACTGATTCAGAGGGACAGAAACTAGAGAAGGAGGCTGCATACCCCAGGGAATATCAACATAGAAAGCCCTCTGATCAGTAGGGTGGTATCATACACAAATAAAAAGGCTAGACTCCCCCTCACATTTTCCTGCCAAGGTTTCGACCAGACACTTTGACAGTAAGGGTCCTGAGGAGGGGCTGAGAGATTTCTGGTGGAACCTGGGGGTTTCTTGCCCAATAGAAGGGTGCTTACAACAATCAGAAACAAAATATCAGAATCAGTCAAAGCAGTACAGTGTATCCCCTATTCTAGAAGGATCTAGGGTCCTGACTCCAAATGTGCAGGCCCTATAAAAGAAACAAGGTTCCTGGGGCGTCCCAACCAGTACAGTGCCCAAGTCACTCACAGTCTCAGGGATATATAATGTCCCAGTCACTTCTTTAGTCTTGATGTCTTCCTTCCCTCCAGCACTCTCTTCATTGCTAGGTATCTGTTCCTTGGCTGTTGCACCTTCTGGCACAATGAAATGTCCACTGGCCATTGTCTGCCCCATCATGTTTTCTGGGGTGTGCAGTATGCAAGAGTGTAGTTCCACATCCAGATCTAGGGACCTAGGCTTAGTTCTCCGACCTCTGACAACATGGGTAGGCATCCCACCCATGTGGGTATTTCCATATAGGACCCCCAACCCCAGTGCAAAAGGCTTTATCCCTTAGCCTGAATTTTCAACTTGGGCACTGAACCATCGTGGTTCGCAGAGTTGACCACCTTCTGGTCAGCACCTCTGTCCCTAGATGACACTACAGCTCTTGCCCTCTTCTTTGTGCTCTTGATCCTCCAGCTCCTTCTGCTCATACAGTTCTTACCCTCACTCCTGCTCCTCCACCTCCTGCTCTCACTCCTACTTATACAACTCTTGCTCTCTCTCCTGCTTCTCCACTTTCTCCAGCTTCTGTTCTCACTCCTGGTTTTCTTGTACTTTGTCCAGATTAGAATGCCCTCCTCTACTGTACAAAGCAAGAGGAGCATTGCTGCTGGGTGGATAATAAGGGGATTGGGGTAACAAAGGTTCTGATGGGGTTCCCCCTTTGTTTATGGGTTCCTCTGCTCCTGACTGGCTCGGCATCCAGGTACCCACCTGCTCCCCTTGTGAATAGACCCTCGCCAGGCAAGGGTAGTTGTGGAATGCTGATGTTCGGCCCCTGGGTAGGCCCGCCATGTTAAATTCAGGCAAAGGAATTAGGGCAGCCGCCCATGCCCAAATTCCGTCTGCCTGGTCCACTGTGCATTGACTCTCCTCTCTCGGATTGGAAACCATTGATTGAAGGTTGTAGTTTGCGATCTTGAGGCAAATACGAGCGACTGATTCCTATCCCTGCTGTATGTTTTGATGGTACGTGGTCTGCGATCCATGGTGAGCTTTGCCCCTATGACATATGTAGTGCTGGAACACAAGCTCCACACATGCACCCATGGACCAGTTCAAACCATGCAGTGTATGTTTCTTTCTTTCTTCAGCTGTCTGTAGGTGTGACCTACGTTTCTGACTCAGCCGATCTACCGCCAAAATGGTTTACCCTTACCACTCTGTCCTGTAGGCTTACCAAAGGATTAGGAGTGGTGGTGTAGTAGTGTAAATTCAATTTTTGGAGTCCATAGGACTCCACTGAGATTGCTGGTGTGTTTACCATGAGCTGTAATTCTGCACCGTAAATCTGCTGATTTTTGGACTTACACGCTAGAGGTAAATCTTGTACTTCAAGGGCAAACGCAGAATTCGTTGGTGCAGTAAAAATGGCAGTCATTCTGTTACTGCCACAAAAAGTGTCAGTAACAGAATTACCACACTTTTTTACGACATTGCCAAACTCATAATGAGAATCAGTGTTTTCATCAGACAATACAAGCACTGATACGTCATGTGAAGATATAAATGAACAAAGAGAAATTCAAACCACAATTGTTTGGGGGTTGTCACAGGTCACAATAAAAAGACACAACAAGGACATAGAGTTTCACATAGATTTTGAAGATATCAGAATTGTTGGGGTGTTTAAAGTGTCCCCAACACTGTACACCACATTTTTCGTGACTTCTTTCTGGGTTAGTCCCTCAGGTGAATCTTTACTCTTTCTGACTTCTTCAAGGGTTATTCTCCAGGCGACCTTATTGTCTTACTTTCTCCTTTTTCTTGTTTAGGGCCTCCATGCATGCTTCTTCTGCCTTCTCCTCTGAAGCTTTCTCTTTCTTTTCGATCAGAGCCTCGGCATGTTCTTCTTCTGCACTCTTCCTGGGAGTTTTGTTTTTATCATTATTATTATACATTTTTATGGCACAAATCTATCTCGGGAGCAACGAAGTGCTGTACAGGTCATAAAACAAAGCATTGGTAGCAAGAATTTAACAAGCCATTAAGTAAACATTAATAATAATGATCATGGTACAACAAATAGATGGGGGTGTGCACAGGATAGCCAGAATGTAGGTTACACCAAGGTGTTGTTGGAAGAGTCACGCCTTCAGTTTCACCCTAAACTAAAGGAGACTTGGAGCAATCTGGATTTCCACCAGGCCTGGAACATAGCATGACAAGGAATTTTCCCTAGTTTTTACCTTGCGAGCCAATCTAGTTCCCAATCTGATGATGCTCTTGCTGCGAAATGATCGAGTACCACCTAATGTTTTTGGTTTGGCCATTGGGTAGGCTGGTGCACCAGTGGTGGGTGCCTTGTAGGTGAGACATGTGGCTTTAAAAAAAATCCTAGCCAGTATAATTCAAGTGGGGTGAGGGGTGATGTGGTTGAATTTCTTAAAGCCAATGATCAGGTGAGCCATGGCATATTGGGCCACTTTGAGGGGGGCTGGGTGGGCAGCTAAAAGCCCTGTGAGAAGGACACTGCCCCCATCTGTATGAGATATCACTAGACTGTGCACCAATGTTCAGAAGTCCTGGGGCGGGAGCAGAACTGGATCTTGTGAAATAGAGAGATCTGATACCAACCTGGTTGAGACTTTTTTCCCCCCAGAGATGTGTTGTTGGAAGGATAGACAGCTATCTGCAATCAAGCCTGGGGATTTTGTTGAGGGGGTGAGGTGAGGGTTAAACCCATCGAAGGGCATTTCATCCAGTCACCATTTAGTGGGTTCCTGCTTGGATGGGTGTCCAGGGAGTACGAATTTGGCCTTGGTGGGGTTAAGCTTCACAAAGGCACGTCTCATTCACATTTAAATGGTTGCAAGGCATGAGCGAAGGCGAGCAATATTTTGTGGGCTCTTGACCTTTAGGTACAAATGTGTATTATTTGTGTACTTGGGGTCATCTAGGACTGAAGGGCCTGGTAGAGCACCTGGATTCAGCGTTGCGTTAGGGGGAGAACCAGGATTGTTAATCCTGGAGAAAATGGAGTTGCTTGATTTTTGTACCAATTTTATTAGCAACTACCTCCTCAATTATTTTGCTGATAAATGGTAGGCTCGTCATCATGTGGTAGCTTGTTACGTCTTCCAGCACAAGGGTGTTTTTTTTTCTTCAGGAGTGGGCATTTAACCCTGTTTTTAGGATGTCTGTGTATGTACCTTCGCTGGGGAAGGCATTGCCTATCCTCAGAAAAGTAGTCAGGGCAAGGCCAGTACATTTAAGAATAGTGGCTGGGAGGAGATTGTCGGTGTAGGAGGCTGTTTTTAAGGATATGAGCATGTACAAGAAGCGCTCGGGAGAGAGGGGAGAGCTGTCAGTCCAGGGTAGAACAGCCTGGAGAGATATAGGGACAAAGGTCAGAGGATTTGGCGCCCTCAATGTGGAGCCTGATGGTTTTGATCATGTTGCTAAAGAACTTATTGATAGCTTCAAACTTCTCCCAGGATTATGGTACCTGTGGTTCTGGTTTGGGGTTTGAGCAGTGTCTGCTGTGAAAAAGTCCTTGACTCCTGTTGGGGACTGCCTAATTGGTGGTGGTGTAATAGGTAGCCTTGCCTTTGCATATCGTGGTCCGCCATTTGGAAGATAAGGCCTTGAGTGATAAACGGTCATCTGATTTGTGATCCTTGCACCAGAATTTCTTAAGAGCTCTAATCGACCTTTTGTGGATAGAGAGCTCTTGAGTATGGGCAGGTGGTTTTCGGCATAGTCCAATTCTTTCAAAGTGAAAGTATCTGTCAACTCCTTTGAGGTTTGAATAAAGGTTTCCAATAGTGAGGTGATGTTTGCAGAGGAGGGGAAGGAAGTTGGTGAAACTGTTATCCAGCGCCTTTACTGGAATGTTTTTGACGGAACAATGTACCACCATGGGCGGTTATCAGGACCATTGTGGGCTGTCAGGGAATGTGATAAGGACAACAAGATGTCTGCATGGTCCATCCAGTCGAGCGCAATGGGGTCTGTGCAACTTCTAAGGGGTTGGGTAGAGGATCAGAAAGGTCTAGGGTGTTACCCCTAATTAGTGTGGGGGCTAGTATGCATTGGGTTCAGTGATTGTGCCAGGGACAGAAATGCATCACTGATATTTTTGGTTCCTTGGTTTCTGGGGAAGGTGAAGTCTCCAGGAAAGATGTTGGTTGCGTGAGAAAGTGAAGTAAGCATGTCATTTCATCTGGGAAGGTCCTATGAGGCTTGTTGGCAGAGTCCAATTAAGCTGGGTTTGATACATGTTCTCTGTCATGTTCATCTCGATAAAACAAAGTCCTTTATAATAATGACTTCTGTTTTGGAAATAATTATTATTTACAAACTTCACGGACATCAAAGGGGTCTGCTATGGCCCCTGTCTATGCTAACCGCTTCATGTATGCTTTCGAGACAAAATTTGTATTGGAACGAATAGAATGGTCCGACAACCTTGTGATATGGAGAAGATTTATTGATGATATCTTTGGTATTTGGAAAGGCACAAGAGAAGAACTGGATAGATTTTTGAACATTTGAATTCCTGTCACTCACAATTTAAGTTTATCCTAGAAGTGGGTGATCCATTCATCCACTTCTTGGATGTAAAGGTAAACATTGACCATGGCAGACTAATGACTACCATCTGCAGCACATACAAGATAACCTGCCATTGAGCCAATACCTAAGAATAGGAAGGATCATTTCAGATGATGTAGTGTGAGAGAGAGAGAGAGAAAGAGAGAGAGAGAGAGAGAGAGAGAGAGAGAGAGAGAAAGAGAGAGAGAGAGAGAGAGAGAGAGAGAGAGAGAGAGAGAATAACCGAATGATTCAAACCCAGGGGTTACCCAGAACCGGTGCTTTACAAGGCCCAACAGAGATGTAGTGCTACCACTAAGAGAACTCTACTAGAGCCCAAAAGACAGAAAGAGAACCCAACTTTGATCCACCTAATGAAGTTCTCAAAACAAAGTGCCCATATTTCACGTCTGTGTAAGAAGAATTTTAAGATTCTACAACTAGATACACGACTAGCCAGACTTTTTCCAAAACCGCCCATGGTAGATGTGAGAAACCTGAAGGTGTCTCCCTAGCTAATCCCCGGGAATTTGTCATCCAGGTGGCCAGGAGACAGCCATCGCTATTGGATCCATGTTCCTGAGGATGGACCAGTGAGGGAGGATCACCTGGATGGGGGATCCTCGGGAGTGGGAGTGGGACATTGGGGGGTGAGATGCAGTATCCCCCTTCCTTTGCCACCTTTTCCCCACCCTCTCGCGTAGGACATTCCAAACCACTCCCCCCCTTTTCCAACACAAACACTTTCGCACAACACAGAGAACGGACAAACACCAGGGCCGTTTACCTGACAAGTCCCAATACAAGGGTCAGGCAGAGTCAGGCAACTGATCAGAATCACACACGCCTGACGGCCTTTCCCTTCCCCACAGGGATGAAAGGTGGAGACAGAGAGCACAATACGAGCAAGGCGAGAAAGGCGAGCATGGCAGACAGCACGACAAGGTGGCTTATCAGGCACAGCAGTTCAAGAGAAGGAGAAAGTCGGCAGGAATCGAGAGGGTTGCGAGGAGAGAAGGGACCTTGCCCTTTGCATCCCAGGTCCGCAGAACCTTTGTGGAAGAGAGCCTAAGAACACGAACAATAGCACAAGTGTCTTACAGCAGATGTCAACGGTACACAGGGCAAGTCTATGCTGATAAGCAGGAGTGAAGGAAGCTCCCGTGACCGTGGTACCGGCCTTGACTCCAGTAAAGCTGAAAGCCAAGCGGTTCATCACAGCCGGTGAGTCGAGTAGAGAACCGATAAGAACCGGGCAGTGTTGAGTGAGAATCGCAAAGTGGCAAGTTTGAACAAAGTTTAATGAACTGTGAAGAACTGTAAAGAGGGTTAAGGGAAGACTAGCTGAAAAGGGAAACCGGCATCACGTGGGTGCTAACTCAAGAAACTATGGTCGATCCCCATCAGAGTGAAACTACGAGTACCAGAAGACCATAGGAGAGTCACCGAAAGAGGTCAAAGTGGTCTAATAAAATCCTTGCACAATCAAAAGAGTTTGATCTACAAATTGTGTGAAAGCAAGGGAAGTGAATCCCGCAAATTCAAGATAATGTGAAGTTGGCAACAGTGAGCCCGACCCAGGGATGTTGACGATAGGGGCAAAGTCTAAAAGTCCTGAGAAACAGTTTGTTGTCAGAGGTGAACCCCGCCGAGGGATGTCCACTATGTAGTTTGAAAAGACATTGAGAAACCAGCTAACAATTGAGAAGGGTCAGCGCCCGGAAGAGGGGGACCCAAGGGTGAAGCCATCACCCTACGTGAACTGTAGCTAACAATTGAAGTGAAAGTAAAAATAATTGAGAAAGCCAGAGTGAACCCGGCAGAGGGAGGATGAAAGCAAAGAGGGGTCTGCGCCCAGAACAAGGGGACCCAGGGGTGAAGCCATCACCCAAGATATGATATGATATGGCATTTATAACGTGCCTATACACAAGTGTTTCAAGGCGCGACAAGACAAGGGAGGGGGAACAGAGGGAAAACAGAGACAATGATCTTACTAGGCCAGGTGACATTGAGATCGTATCATTGAGAGACATATAGAACAGAACTTTGTGTTTGTTAATTATTAATATCAAGGGGTCTATGCCCAGAAGAGGGAGACCCAGGGGGTGAATCATTACCACCCCACTACTGTGTGAACAGATTTTGAGTCAAAGTAATGAGAAGGGTCCATGCCCAGAAGAGAGGGACCTAGGGGTGAACCCATCTCCCAGGGAACATTGGAACTGCACTTTCATTTGTTAAAAGAACTTTTGTTGTTGTTAGTTGAAGGCAAGAGACTTTCAAGGAAACGGGACTTGGCCATTGACAGTCCTGAGAGCTGCCATTAGAACTATTGTCTCATGCTGGAGAAGCCTAATACTGTACTGTGCTCTAAAATCCCACCTTAGCCTGTGCTCAAAACGAGCAGAAGGGAGACCTAGGCTAACGCATCCTGACATATTATTTGAGAACACTTCTTTCTTTTCTTGAGAACTATCCCACACCTTTTTTGTATTAGTTGTAAGGTTTGGCAATAGGTTTCTTAGTATAGGTCTTTTTATTGGTTCCATGTCTTCATATCCCCGCAAAAATATTGCCATACCAATATATCGCCATATTTTTGCGGCAATATTAAGGCATGGAACCTGCGGGGGACACCCCTGCAACCACTGCATTATTTTTAAAGGAGCGGGGACACCCCCGCAACCCCTGCTCCCAAGAACCCCAAAAATTACCCCCCCCCAAAAAAATATTGCTTATGGCCGTTCCAGGCGACCATTTATACGGCGATATTTTTTGTGGGGATAATATGTAGTGATACCCTTTTATCTGACACAACGCCACTAGGACTGCCTTATTTTTCATTTGATGGTCGACGCTTGCTCCCATCTTAGATTTAGGTTTAGATTAGGCGTTTTTCCACCCTGCATACAACATTAATTGTTCAATAAACACCCTTGAACTCTGATCACTTGTGTCTGTCTTACTTGTTGCCACCATAAGTTCCTTACATAGCATCTCACAAGAGGAAGACATTTCAGGGGCAGTTCAGTGAAAGCAGAGAGGGGCATGGTTCAGAGACAAACCTTTTTAGCCAAATCTGAACAAGGTACATTTCCATGCTTGAATTGCAGAAAGGTGAATATGTCAGGCATCTCAGTACAGGGCGTAAGACTCAAACATTTCACATATGGACGGATCTGCCCGTGTGGATGATTCTATGTTGGGCAGACAACGAGGAAAATAAAGGAAAGAATATTGACCATATACTTTGCATGGGTTGGTGCATACCCTTTTCACAATTAATATATAACAAACATGTAGAATTAGGGCTATATTTTCGTCCTGAAACAACTAAAAATGAGTTCTGACTGATAAGATGCAGTGACCTGCGTGTATGAGTCAAAACCTGGGTCGCAGACTAATGCAATACATCAGTCAACTTGGTTATTTGTTCTTGAGTAGTACCCTTGTTGTATTAACCAGGACTGGGATTATGAAAATAAGTATAGCATGTGTTTTGACATCTTGATTTTACATTGAGAGATATAAGAACATGACAGCAAAGAATGTGAATATATATACAAATGTAGGTATATGCATTCATGGAGATAAAGATATACAGGAAAACTGATCAGACTGTAAATGATTGCCCTCATTGGCCAATCTTGAAATGCCCAATGCCAGGTTAATGTGACATTGGTAACAAATAAGAATGTGTACAATGGGGCCTCTGTCCACCTGATTACCCATCTGACTGTGTTGTCATACTACATCTAATTTGGAAATACATATAAGTACATATACCTCAATCCTGTGAGGCTTGCTAAATTGGATCATAATTTCCAAAACTTGGCATTATGTTTTTTTAAATAATCTGGGTTGATAGACACACACCTTGGCTGGGCTCATGTTCCGCGTCCGGATGGGGATTTCATGCCCTCTATCATCTTGACTCCTCCACAATCTCCAAAGTTTTACAAAAGGCCAGGGCATTGCTCTTCCAAGGGCGGGAAGCAGAGTCCACGCTCAACTTTTGCAGAAGTATATCATAATGTGCGCGTGGTATCATCTGATGCTTAAGAAGATCAAATTTACAGTATAGCATGTTTGGGCTCCCTAAGCGGATTGCGTCCGTTCAGTTGACGGTTTATCGATGTTGTTTAGAGTAAGGAGGCTTTACGAGTCTCTATTGTGTTGCATTTCATTTCTCTACTTCCGATTGTTAATGTTTCTTTTTTTCTTTTATTATAGTGTTGTGTTTGCACATACCACCATTGGTCCTTATTTTGTCTCCACCCATGCTTTGTTACCTAGTAACCATGGAACAATCGCTGGCCCCCCATGAGAAATATCACTGGGGCGCGCTGCTGCCAGCGCAGGTTTTGTGGTATTGCCATACTTATGCAAGATGGGATGGGGAGGGCGGGAGAGATGAGGAGACGTGGGAGATCGGTCTCTCGGGACAATGAGGCCATCCAGTACAACATAGGACCCTGAGCGATCTTAGGATGGCCACCCCGGATGTTAAATGCATTACCCTCAACTTCCAAGGCCTAAATTCCCCTCTAAAGCGTAATGCATTGTTTCACAGGCTAGCAACGCTTGATGCTGAAAGTATTGAAGCTGGTGCGTGACAAGGAGGCAAGGTTTCTACTAGTGGTGTCATTATTGTGGGGACGTAGGGTTACATTGGTATCACTATATGCTCCAAATAGTAAGCAAGACCTATTCTATGCATTGTTATCTAATTCCCTGATAGAACACGCAGAAGGGGAACTAATCCTGGGCGGTGATTTCAACGCTGTGGTGAACCCGCTAGTTGATAAGACGTTAGCCCCAACCGTGGCGGACAAGAAGAACTTCCTAGCCCTTACTACATTTTTGAGGGAACATTCCCTAATTGAGGTCTGGAGGTTTCTCCACCAGGACGAGCGGGACTACACCTACTTACAGCAGTTCATAAGGGTTTCTCCCGCCTAGATATGTTCTTTCTTTCTGACACACTCATCACTCAGGTAATAGACGCTGAAATTCTCCCAGAAGCTTTGTCAGATCACTCTCCTGTGAGGCTGACATTCTCCTCCATCCAAGAATCCCCTCCCTGTAAGCCAATATGGCGGTTAAACGATCTCTTGATGGAGGATCCCCTGATTCGAAGCCACATTGCTGAAACCATAGGCCTCTATTTCACAGAAAATGATACTGGCAGCGTGGGGTATAACACAGTGTGGGATGCCGGGAAGACGGTAATTAGGGGGCATTTTATTGAACAAGCGGCTCAAAGAGGGAAATCCAGAAGGGCATTACAGGCCCAACTGGAGGGGGAAACCTGCAGGCTCGAGGCTGTGCATAAAGAATGTGGATCCTTTGAGAAACCTACGAATAGCGAGGAAAGCGCTGGAGTCGCATCACACAGCGAGGGCAGAACACTATATGATGCACACAAAACAGTATTTCTATACAAAGGTGAACAAAGGTAATAAATTACTGGCAGCCAAATTGAAAAAGCAATTAAAGCGTAACAGAATAGATACCCTGCAAGACGGAGCAGGCAGCTATGTCTCTTCAGAGGAAAGTAAATTACGCATTGTAGAGCAATTTTTTAACGATCAGGCCGCTCCCCACCCTGGCGATTCACAGGCGACTAAAGAATTCATAATAAATGCTCATCTCACCCAGATTCCACAAACCCTCAGGGACCCCTTAGAGGAACCAATAACGGTTCAGGAGGTTCAGAGCGCGATACAAACTTTACCCTTTGGGAAAGCCCTGGGCCCAGATGGGTTCACGAATACATTTAATAAAGTTTTTAGCGCCAAGCTGGTCCCCCATCTCACGAACCTTTTTAACTTCTTATGGGAGGCGGGATCTGTCACTCAGACAATGGCGGAGTCTGCGACGACCCTGATATTGAAACCGGGAAAAGATCCCACGGAATGTGTGTCCTACCGACCGATCGATTTGCTTAACACTGACGCGAAGATTTATGGTAAGGTCATAGCTCGTCGGCTAGGGGAGATTTTGCCGTTAATAACTGACAGAGACCAAACTGGGTTTATTCAAGGCCCTCAGCTCGTGATAACATTCATCGAGCAGTGGACCTGGTGGCTCTGGCCCCTAGGATCCCAGGTACTTTGTCACTCCTATTTTTAGACGCGCACAGGGCTTTTGACAGTATATCATGGAAATATCTGGAGCGAGTGCTGAGGGGCTTTGGTTTTGGCCCGAAGTTCTCCAGTCTGATCCTTTCCAACTTTCGGATCCCATCCCAAGTCCGGGTTAACTTGCGGTGGACCAATCAGATAGCCCAGAGAAGAGGAACCAGGCAAGGCTGTCCTCTATCTCCACTAGTGTTTGCATTGTAGTGGAACCCGTAGCCCAGCAGATTCGCCTTCACCCAGGGATACAGGGTTTTGAGGTTAAAGGGCAATGCCAAAAGGTTGCGTTATACACAGATGATGTCTTTTGCTTCCTGAGAGAAGCGGCCATCGCTATCCCCAATCTCATGGCCTTGCTGGATCGATTTGCAACGATCTCCGGTTTCACGATAAACAAGGCAAAATCGATGGGTATGAACCTATCGGAATCCCAGGACACCTTAAATCGCCTTATAGAACACATATTCTTTCCAGTGGAAATCCACGTACATCACTTATCTGGGAGTGCGTTTGACCCCCCACTTACGCTAGTATGATGAAAGCCAACATCCCCAATCTCTTAAAGGACTCCAAGGACTCTTTACAAAACTGGGCGGCGCAAGAAATATCATGGCTTGGGCGAATCAGCACAATTAAAATGACCCTGCTCCAGAGACTGTTGTACATGTTTCACGCATTACCAATATTGATTCCAGAGCGGGACCTCCTTGAATTACAAAAGGTAATAGGTAGTTTTATCTAGCAAGGGAAAACACCTAGAATCCTGTGTAAGCTCCTCACGAGGGGGAAAGCTCAAGGAGGCCTGGGGCTCCCTTCTATCCCACAGTATTACAGAGCTTCGCAGGTAGCGGTAATATTAGGCTGGACTGACTCAGTAGAATCGCCTAAATGGTATGGCATTGAACAATCAGCATCCCAGTTCCAGTTAAAGTTTCTGCCGTTCCCCCAAAGAGCAGCACGCGCCTAGCAAGACCCCCTCTTGCCCTCCACGACAACAGCACTCTGTTGCTGGGATAAAGCCTGTGCACTAAGAGGTTTTTCATGAGGCCTGAGCCCGCTATCTCCGATCACACAAAACCCAGCCTTCTCCCTGGGTCTCCACCCCGATTCCTACTGGTTCTGGTCAACCGGGAAACCATTAAGATTAGGCAACCTCTATGATAATAATCTGCCTCTAACGTTCGAACAATGTAAAGAAAAATGTAATCTTCCCGAAACAGAGAGATTCAAATATATACAGTTGCGTCACTGGATACCTAACCCGTCCATAACACAGGCTGCCATTAGGCCTCACACGGGTATAGAATTGACGGAATCCCAGGACACCTTAAATCGCCTTATAGAACACATATTCATTCCAGTGGAAATCCACGTACATCACTTATCTGGGAGTGCGTTTGACCCCCACTTACGCTAGTATGATGAAAGCCAACATCCCCAATCTCTTAAAGGACTCCAAGGACTCTTTACAAAACTGGGCGGCGCAAGAAATATCGTGGCTTGGGCGAATCAGCACAATTAAAATGACCCTGCTCCAGAGACTGTTGTACATGTTTCACGCATTACCAATATTGATTCCAGAGCGGGACCTCCTTGAATTACAAAAGGTAATAGGTAGTTTTATCTAGCAAGGGAAAACACCTAGAATCCTGTGTAAGCTCCTCACGAGGGGGAAAGCTCAAGGAGGCCTGGGGCTCCCTTCTATCCCACGGTATTACAGAGCTTCGCAGGTGGCGGTAATATTAGGCTGGACTGACTCAGTAGAATCGCCTAAATGGTATGGCATTGAACAATCAGCATCCCAGTTCCAGTTAAAGTTTCTGCCGTTCCCCCAAAGAGCAGCACGTGCCTAGCAAGACCCCCTCTTGCCCTCCACGACAACAGCACTCTGTTGCTGGGATAAAGCCTGTGCACTAAGAGGTTTTTCATGAGGCCTGAGCCCGCTATCTCCGATCACACAAAACCCAGCCTTCTCCCTGGGTCTCCACCCCGATTCCTACTGGTTCTGGTCAACCGGGAAACCATTAAGATTAGGCAACCTCTATGATAATAATCTGCCTCTAACGTTCGAACAATGTAAAGAAAAATGTAATCTTCCCGAAACAGAGAGATTCAAATATATACAGTTGCGTCACTGGATACCTAACCCGTCCATAACACAGGCTGCCATTAGGCCTCACACGGGTATAGAATTGACGGAATCCCAGGACACCTTAAATCGCCTTATAGAACACATATTCATTCCAGTGGAAATCCACGTACATCACTTATCTGGGAGTGCGTTTGACCCCCACTTACGCTAGTATGATGAAAGCCAACATCCCCAATCTCTTAAAGGACTCCAAGGACTCTTTACAAAACTGGGCGGCGCAAGAAATATCGTGGCTTGGGCGAATCAGCACAATTAAAATGACCCTGCTCCAGAGACTGTTGTACATGTTTCACGCATTACCAATATTGATTCCAGAGCGGGACCTCCTTGAATTACAAAAGGTAATAGGTAGTTTTATCTAGCAAGGGAAAACACCTAGAATCCTGTGTAAGCTCCTCACGAGGGGGAAAGCTCAAGGAGGCCTGGGGCTCCCTTCTATCCCACGGTATTACAGAGCTTCGCAGGTGGCGGTAATATTAGGCTGGACTGACTCAGTAGAATCGCCTAAATGGTATGGCATTGAACAATCAGCATCCCAGTTCCAGTTAAAGTTTCTGCCGTTCCCCCCAAGAGCAGCACGCGCCCAGCAAGACCCCCTCTTGCCCTCCACGACAACAGCACTCTGTTGCTGGGATAAAGCCTATGCACTAAGAGGTTTTTCATGAGGCCTGGGCCCGCTATCTCCGATCACACAAAACCCAGCCTTCTCCCTGGGTCTCCACCCCGATTCCTACTGGTTCTGGTCAACCGGGAAACCATTAAGATTAGGCAACCTCTATGATAATAATCTGCCTCTAACGTTCGAACAATGTAAAGAAAAATGTAATCTTCCCGAAACAGAGAGATTCAAATATATACAGTTGCGTCACTGGATAACTAACCCGTCCATAACACAGGCTGCCATTAGGCCTCACACGGGTATAGAATTGACGGTGTTTGAGGGACATCACTCTCATAGAATAGCTACTTGCTACCGTCTCCTGGAAAATGTTTTGATCGAAGATCGAAGAAAAGCTACCTTATATGTTAGCATGGGATAGGGAGCTGGGTGAGACGATCTCACAGGAGTCATGGCAAAGAATATGGGGGAGGGCCCACAAGATTTCCCGATGCACTGCCATAAGAGAAGGAGCACTTAAGCTATGCTTCCAATGGTATTTATCCCCGCACAGGCTACATGCAATGAACGCAGATTACCCGGACATGTGTTGGCATGGGTGTGGGGAGAAGGGTGATCTAGGTCACTTATGGTGGCATTGTTCGATCATACAAACATTTTGGCTTGAGATAAGGTCCAAAATCAGGGAAATCACTGGCACCTCAATCCCTATGGATCCACAGATACTGGTATTGGGGGATGTTCCTGATGATGGCTCTTACCCGATGCCAGGCCCAGAGCAGAATTGATCTCTCACCTACTTATGGCCGCTTGTCTCACACGTGCCCGCTTCTGGAAGGAGATAGAGGGCCCCCACATAGCGTACTGGTGGGTGGAGGTTTGGGAACTGTTGGGGATGGAAAAACTTACAGCTATGATCGAGGGGAAGTTGCCCAAATTCTCTCGTATATGGCGACCATTCCTCGAATATGTGGCGGAAAAGGAACACATGTTTTTTCAACCAAGGATATTGAAATACCTGCTGAACCCGTGATACGGGACTAGGGGTATATGTGCCAGGCAGAATGGGACAGAGTGATGTGATGAAGGTCTATAGGTGTTTTTGTTTTTGTTTTTTTTTCTTTTTCCTCTTTTCATGCTTTCCTTCTCTTATTGTTCTCTTTCATACATTATAACTCTTACTGGTCCTCTTGGGAATAGTAGTGATTTATACGAAATAAGCATGGAACTCTTAGACAAATGAGAGCTCATGATATCGACTCGGATCAGCTCTTTCTTGGATGTTTATTTTACAAAATGTGATGTTGTTATATCAATGAAAAGACAGTAAAAAATAATCTGTTTAAAAAAAAATAATAATAATCTGGGTTGCATTTAATAATGACAATTGCTAAAGGATCTGGGTGGGGGGTGAGGTAGAAACTTAAGAATGAATCGATAAAACTGGGAAATTTCTGTTGTATAGCAGCAGACAACGAAGTTATGACGCGGACTCATATTGGCAAAAGCTATATTCTTGTACATTGTTGAAAGTAAAATGTCCTAACCTCTGCAAGAAAATAAAATGTTTTAAACATTTTAAAAAGGGCAGTGGGGAGGGTGGTGGAATAATAAAATATAGTTTAAAAAACGGAGGCAATTTACACGACAACGGGTGACATTAACCCTGATTAAAAATGTGGTTGTATGCATTGTGTTAATAATGACAATTGCACAATCATAGATGCGCAGTGGATCTTTAAATAATTCATTACCAATAGGCATAGAATAACATTTGGACCGGGAGCGCGATGATATCATCGCATCATGATGCAATGATTCAATGATGTCACGCAAACGCAGTAAACAAAAAGCGCCCATTTTGTTCGCGATCACAAGGTTTTTACCCCAAATTATTGAAAAGCTGCTTGATATTATTCTGAACTCCTAAGGTAAGATAAATTTAGGTATTGGGGTTGGTTTTTAACCCCAATGAATCAAACTTAACCAATGCAGACTTTTATTATGTTTTTTAAATGGCTGGATTATGCCAAAGTGATCCATTATAAGTAAACCATATTGTTTGATCATTCTCCTTGTTATCAAGGCCATGTTTGTAACCGCTATCATTGGCATTCTCCCGCTCTTCCCGGCCAATTTCTCCATTGTATACAAATCAGACCCTTAAAAACTATCCGGAAGACTCTGGAGCTCTTGAAACGTTGGTGTTGGTGGCCCTGTATGGAGAAGGATGTCAAAGACCATTTGGCAACCTGCGCGGTTTGCGCCCAGTGTAAGAATCTGCATGGCAAACCCGTGGGATTGCTAAGACTCATGCCCGTACCCAAGTTACCCTGGACAATGATTTCCATGGACTTTGTTGTGGAATTACCCCTGGTGGAAGGATATGACACTATCTGGGTTGTCATAGATTATTTTACGAAAATGGCATTGTTCATTCCTTGTCGGGGTATTCCCACTGCTCCTGTCTTGGCTGGCTTGTTTTTGGAAAAGGTGTTCAGATGTTTTGGTCTTCCTCAGATCATTATTACGGACCGTGGTTCGCAGTTTACCTGCCTTTTTTGGCAAGCACTCACTTCTGCCCTAGGTATAGACGCTAGATATTCCAACGCCTATCACCCACAGACGGATGGGCAGACCGAACGTCTGAATGCCACTATGGAACAATATCTACGTTGTCTCATCAATCAGCGGCAGAGCACTTGGGTTTCTCTCTTGGCCTTCGCAGAGTATGCATATAACGATTTGTTGCATACTGCAACGGGTGTTTCCCCGTTCTATGTCATGTATGGCATGAATCCACGTTCCCTTCCAATTCACTTCGACCCACCGCGGAATACTCCTGCGGCGCTTGCTTGTGTGAGAGACTTATTTGGAACACACAGGATGGTTAAGCAACACCTGCTTCAAGTCCAAGCGAAGGTGAAGGAGTCTGCGGACGTACATAGATCTCCGGCACCTCTATATGAGAAGGGAATGAAGGTTTGGCTGTCCACACGCAATCTGCGAATACTAGGTCGCAGGGCGTTGCTGCCACGATTTGTGGGGCCATATCAAATTATGGAGGTGATAAATCCAGTGGCCGTACGACTGGAACTTCCATCAGCCTGGAGGATCCATCCAGTCTTTCATGTTTCGCTAGTGAAACCCTGCCATCCTTCTGCTAGACTTCCATCCCGCCCGCCTCCGATTAGAGTTCACGGTTCTGATGAATATGAAGTGAGCGCTATTCTGGGGACACGGATACGTAAGGGCAGACGGTTTTATTTGGTGGACTGGAGGGGTTATGGTCTGGAAGATCGTACTTGGGAACCTACAAGTAACATACATGCCCCTGATCTCCTGTCCCGGTTCTGGTCTGCCCGCAGGGTGAAGCCCTCTTTGAGGGAGGATACTGTCAGGTTTCCCTGCCGTCCTGGTACGGTAGCAGGGAAAGTGTGGGCAGTAGCGAAATACAAGTGTAGGCACGCCCGTAATCGCATGCTTTTTCACAAGGATGCGGGCCGCATGAATAAATCTTTCTGCTTACCTGGAACGCAGCCTGGCACCTGGAAGGTCGCTTGGCAACGCTGGCGTCCTCTACACCGCAGGTTGGCCCGCCCTGCGCTGACGGCAGCACGCAATGCAGTCACATGATTCATCTTTCTTAAGCCCTTCCCATTGAAGTTGCCGGCGCGTCTGAACAACCTTCGGTGGCGTTACGAACCTTGCTGTTGTGTTTTTGTAAACTTCCCTTCTTGCCTTCCTCGATATGACCACGGACCGCTATTAGTTTTGCATATCTGGATTCTGATTCTGCTTTTGTCGCCTGCACCCCGCCTGACCACGGACCGCTGCTGTTTTGCCTTTGGATTTCGACTCAACTCTTCGTTGCCTGCCTCCTGCCTGATCACGGACCGACTTTAGGTTTATCTTTGGACACGTTTGAGTACCTTGCCGCCTGCACGTTGCCTGACCTGGAAAACTCATAGGATTGTCTTTGGATTTCATCTTCCTTACCTTGCTCACCTTGCTTCACGGAACTTGGCACAGTGCCTGGAAATAACTTTGTATTTGTGGACTAAGTACACGGACTAGAGACTTCTGGGTGTACGTTTTGCCATCAAAGGAACTTGCCACACATGTCAGTTGCTCTTGAACTTCGTTTTTTCCGTCGGACAGGAGTCCAATACGGTATGACTGTTATTCTGCTAATTTGACTCTTTCATGTTTCTGCCTTAGTCAATTCCTAATTCCTGGTTCCCCTCTCTGTGAATTCACTTGGCTGCTTATCATTTTATTGGGTACATTGTGTTGTGTTTTCCTGGTTACACGATATTGACTATTGCCTTGTCTTCAGCTGGGGGTGTGTACTTCAGCCTACCTTGTGCCCAGTTCTACGACGCCAGTGGTGTGTACTCCTGCCTACCTTGTGTCCAGTTCTACGACGCCAGTGTCATCGGTCTCCTGTCTTTCCATTAATAGACCATTCTGGTTGTGAATTCTAACAATCAGACAGGTACATTATTTGGAAGACTTCTTCGTCTACACTACGAGGCAACTCGCTCCATCTCAAGTATTCAGTTGCTCTGACAGAAATCTTTAAAATGGTCACTACCTTAAACCTACAGCATGCAAGTGAGACATCTGCCCGGCCACCATCCTTAAGGAATCACTCCCTTTTTGACACCTTGGATCACTAAAATGGTCAATCCCTCATTTAGTGAGGGCATAGTTCCACCTTCGTTTAAGGAGGTGTGGGTGACTGCCTTACAAAGAAAGGTTCCTTGGATCCCTCCCTAGCAAATAACTATCGTCCCATAACCAACGTACCTTTTCTGCTCAAAATCCTGATACGGTGGCCTACCTACATTTTCAGGATTTTCTTGAAACAAACAACATTTTAGGTACTCATCAGTCTGGATTCAGAGCAAGGCATGGGACGGAAACAGCCATCTTGCACATCAAAACAACTTTGACTGGCATAATTGAAAGTGGGAACGCAGAATTATTGATGCTGCTGGATCTCTCTGCGGTCTTTCACTTCGTCAATCACTCATTTCTTGTCGATCGGTTAAGGAATATAGCGGGCTCTTCCACCAAGGTGTCAGAATCGATGTCCTCCTTCCTCGGCCCGTGACTTTCAAGAGTGGCAGTGGAAATCTCCAATCACCTCTGGATTTCATTAATGCAGGAGTCCCACAGGGATCCTGCATTTCGCCATCTCTCTTTACTATCTATATTCGGCCACTGCTTGACCTACTGGACACCTGGGTGTCAAGTACACCAACTATGCTGATGACACTCAGGTGGTATTTGAACTTGTAGGCAATCATGATAAGGACCCTGACATCCTGAAGGGTGTCTATGCCGCAATATAAACATGGATGGTCTCAAACTCTTTGGCTTTGAATGACATTAAAACTGATCTTATTGTGACCACCAGGCATTGACTTAAGAAACTTGATACATCCTACAAACATTTCAATATTGCAAATAATCAGATTAAGGTCTCAGATTGTGTCAAAACCCTAAGATTCCATCTAGATGCTGAACTTAACATGAAGACTCATGTGTCACACACACACACATGTTATGTGGCTACGTGATAAGGTTACTCAACTAAATCAGGCCATTCATCTCACTCACCAATAGATTCACCCTAGCATCTGCCCTAGTCACCTCAAGCCTTGACTACTGTAATAGTCTCCTGAGTGGGACTACACAAACTAACCTGGTCGCCCTCAAAAAGACACAGAACAATGCGGCACGAGCAGTCTTTGGCCTCCATAAGCAGGATCACATCTCTGATTCCAGGAGGGCTCTGCACTGGCTGCCTGTTAAGCAAAGGATACTGCATAAGACTCTGGCACTAGCTTATAAAGGCTGGACCACGACTTCTTCCGCTTATCTCTCAGAACGGCTTATGCTTGATCGATCACTACGATCCCTCCGCTCCAGTGACAACTACAAATTCAAACAGACTTGCTTCCTGCTGGCTAAATTTGGAGGCGTTAGCTTTCCAGTACAGGCTCCTAATGCTTGGAATGCCCTTTCATTACCGATGAGAGCCTGTAAATCCTTGCCTGCATTCAAAACGACAGTCAAAACCTACCTGTTTAACAGGCCATAAATAGGCTCTTCCAATCTAAGGCTCTCTTTCCCTCGTTCCTGATTGCCCTAGCTCTGATATCTGTTTGTTCGTCTTGGACTGTTACCTGCGCGCTCTGAGGCCCATGGGCATGTGGCGTGATATAAGAAATCAAATATATAAATATCTATGACATACGGCTTGTAAACACTTTTCTCTATTTTCAACCAATTTGTGTAAGCTAACTCTTCATTATCAGAATAATATAAGATCTGGGTTTCTAAACCCCCCCCATCATTTACGCTACGTAGTAGGATACATTTCGGTTTTCTTGCACGTTTACCTGCCCCCCACAAACATTTTTGAAAAACTAAATCCACATTCCGTAAAATATTTTTCGGCACCAGTATGGGGAGGGAGTGTATTATATATCATACCTTTGGCAGCAAAACTATTTTTATTGCATTCATTTTTGCCCAAATCAATTGAATCATCCTACCCCATTTTTTAATGTCCATTAATAATTTCTCGATTACTATATCTATATTATGCTGAACTTTTTTTTAGAATCTCTATCAATCTGTACACCTAAATATTTTACTCCAGATACTGACCATCTGCAATTCCATGATGCTTACACATCTTTATCACAGTCCGCTTTAAGAGAAAAAATGACTGTCTTACTCCAGTTGATCTTATGTCCCGATAGCTTCCCTACTTCTTCAAACATTGATTTCAGTATCGGACCAAATTCATCTAGATTAGAGAGTAACACTGTCATATTGTCTGCGTATGCTAGTATGTTCAATTCCTCTCCTCCTATTTGAATTCCGTGCACATCTCTACTTTGTCTAATATATGCAGCTAATGGTTCCAGCGCCAAGTTAAATAAATACAGAGACAGCGGACGTCCTTGCCTAAGGCCCCTTGACAATGGAAATGAGCCCTACACTAACCCATTTACCATTTATTTGTACCTTTTCCTGATATATACCAGTGTAAACAATGTATTACTCCTATGAAGATTGGTCCAAAACCCATTTTTCCTAAAGTATATTCCAGGTACTTCCAGTTCATATGAAAAAGTCATTACTGAAGTATTTTTCTCTCCAACCTTCCTACCTAGAATATCGAAAATCGTTCTGATGTTGTCATATGCAAACCTTCCTGACATAAACGCTACCTGAACATTTTCCACTAGCTCACCTATATATTTCATCAATCTATAAGCCCATATTTTTATAAATACCTTTACATTCACATTCAGTAGCGATATCAGTCTATAATTACCACAGTGAGTATGATCTTTATCTGGTTTAGGTAACAAGACAGTTAAAGCTTCCCTCGTCGTTTTACACAGCAAAACTGTAGACATACAGCTCTTTGTATTAAGGCGCTATGTAAATAAACACATCATTATCATTATATCAAATAATTAAACTGATCACATAAGTGTTTAGCTAGTTGAGATGCATATAATTTATAAAATTCTACAACTAACGCATCAGTACCTGGGGATTTTCCACTATTAAGTTGTTTAATTGCCTCTATGAATGTGATTTTTGCATCCATCCCAATTTTCACTTCTGGCTGTAGCATTGGAAGTTACATTTTCCTAAAGAAATTTTCCAAATCTGTACCATTTGGAGATATATCTTCTGTATACAATTTTGTATAATAATCCTGGAAACGGTCACAAGTTTTAGAGCTTTGTAACACTGTTTTTACACTGTGATGCCCCATACATCTTATGCTTGCACTATCCCTTTAGGTTTACCAGCCAACAATGTACCACTCTTGTCTCCAGCCTCGCAGAATTTTTGCTTTGCATAAACAATACCCTTTTTCGCCATTAAGCCAATCAAGATATCATGGGTATCTCTCATGTTTTTCAATTTTATCCAATCACTTTCCTAGCTTGATACTGCATATTGCTGTTTTAATATTTTGAGTTTATCTTCCAACGTTTGCATTTCTTCTATACTTTCATTCTGAGCATGTGCGGATTTACTAATTAGTTCTCCTCTTACCACTGTTTTAAATCCATCCCACACAATTAATGGATCAGCCGTTCCCACATTTAATTTGAAGTAGTTAGTAATAAATGACTCCATTCCCACCATTACTCTTAAATCCCTGAGTATCCCTGCTTGTAATATCCATTTATTTGCTTTTGATTTCAAACCAGTAAGCTTCATCTGAAGTTCTACTATGGCATGGTCAGAAATCACTCTTTTATATCAGTCCTTACTACCATATCTGCCATCTTCTCACTAATCAGCAAGTAATCTATCCTTGAATAAGAATTGTGTACGGGCGAATAAAGTGTATATTCCCTTTCCTTTTGGTGCATTTATCTCCAGATGTCAATTAGATTATACCTCTATATATAAGATAGCCGCACCATGAAGAGCATGGAGTGCAGGATTCACTTACTCCATCACCAATCAATGAGGACAGATCAACGGTTTGGCAAAGGGAAGTCCGTTTAATGACAAGTACAAAAATGGGGCAACAAATGGTAATCAACAGTGATGCAATCACCTGTCTCGCTTCAACTTTCAAATTATTCATTCAGAGAGCAATAATTATACCCAAAAATCATCATCATTGACGTGTAACACTCATAAGTTTATCATGCAATTCCATTGGTTGGAAAAGGTAACTTAAGTATAGGTGCTATATCTGTATATGGTTACAAAGCGTAGGGATTGGATAACTCTTATTTGGTGGTCGTCTACGCCCATCCCTCTACATCACTCGTGATAGACGTCACTACAAGCACAATGTCTAATTGGTTCTACAGCTATAGGACCCTAGATTATTCGGTCCATTGTGATTGGGTGGGTTACACCCCTAAGCATAAATCTCTACTTTAATTAGCAGCATGCAGAATAGACACCCAGGTGCCTTGTGCCCCAAGACTCACCCTGCCTCCCTTCCATCAATCAGCACTTTAGGGCTATGTGTCAATTAGTTGGCTGAGGATGGCCTCGAAACTGTAGCTTCTTATCTGGGAAAGTTATGGCATCCTCGGGTTCTGGGTGACATCAGAGGTTGGTACCTCTTCGCCCTTGGCTGGTCATGTGTCTGTTCACCGTGAATCTGCTTCATTTTCCTTGTATTTGTGTATTTGATTCTCCCGTAGCCTCGCCACCTGCCTGGGGCCTCTTTATCTCGACCTTCACTGGCTGGCTGCTATGCTCTGAAGTCTCGATTCTCCGGAGCTGCCGCTCACCTCCCTTCCTTAGGTTGACCTCGAATTCCCAAGCATGAGCTACTTCTCACTAAGTTTCGATTCCGCTCTTCCCTTTGGCTTTGGCTGGAATATGAATCTTCGCCTTGCTAGCCCTTTGCAGCCTGGCCTTAATTCTGCTTTTACAAAATGGAGTCGCACTTGTATAGTGTGCTTTATTGAGGTAGATATATAGTTGGCGTATGCCACTCTATTCTTCTACTAAGCATTGCAAGCAGTATAGTTCGCTTCTTGCGTTCCGAGCCTATTTACAGGCACTTTAGTCAGTTACGTGTGTTTATTTCACTTATTGGTTACGTTTCTTTATATTAACGTCTTTTCTCTTACACGTCCATTACAACTTTATTCCTAACGTTTCACCCTTGTGTGTCAATTTTCGTTCATCATTTATGTTCATCTGTACAACTGTCCAGATTCTTATGTCGTCACCATTTGCCTTCCATTAAGGCTCTTTGGGGACAATTTGTAAGTAGTCTTCATTGCGTGTTAACTGCTGGTACGGTTGTCTCAGTGGTTACCGGGCTCCCCAAGGTTGTCTGGTTATAGGCACTTCAACAGGTATTGCTCTTCTGATGTGCACTGGGCAGAGTCCTAGAGCTGCTCTCTGTTGGCTCATGTGTTCCTCATACGTCACATACTTTGGCGAGTATGATCCCGGTATCTCACTTTGTGGGGTTGGGGTGTAGGCCATGTCTGGGACCCCCTCTACACTCCCCCCTCTGGTCGGTTCATCGACCACTTCTGCAACCTCCTTTGGGTTCATCTTACTTGGTTCTTCAGTATCTTGATCATCGTTTTCTGGGTTTGTACATGATGGTGTGAACGTGTGTGTCTTTGGAGTCCATATCTTTATCACTCCTTTTAGACTTCCTGCTGTTTTTACATGTTCGTCTTTGTTCCAGGTCATAAGCTGACATTGTCCATTTGGGCTGTAATAGATCCATTTTCCTTCAGACCTTTGTCGTTTTCTGGGATACACAAACTTTGTTCCTTCTGGCGCAAATTCGCTGGCCTTCACAAAGTTTTTTATTTCTTCGTCAGTTAGGTCTCTGGGCTTCCATCCTGGTTCAACATCGACTATGACCTTCATCCGAATGGCTTCCTTCGCAGTTTTCTGGCATTGTGTGATGATTATTTTGAAAACACAAAATCCCAATATTATCATCAGTAGCAGGGCTCCCAGAAGCTTGAGTATGACCGCCATCCATTGTGGGACCAAAGAGAATAATGCTCTGAACCAGGTGTCGTCATCTACTCCATCAGTTTCATCAGTCATCTGGTTCTGCAGGTTTGTTAGCATGCATATGGCTTCTGTTAAGGTTCCATTTTCTTCATCATGTGAAGGTATAAATGTGCAGCATGATTCTCCGATTTTTGCGCAAACACCTCCATCCATCGCTGTGATCATGTGAAGTACATATCTGTTCTGTAGGGTCATCAATCAGATTGCTCTTAGTTCTTCTTTGATTACGTTGAATCCTTTTATGGTGGTGTTAATGGTCTGCAATAACTCCCATCTGGTTATCTGCAACCATTTTGTATTTACTCCTACTTGGATGTGTGGCAAGAGTAGTGTTGTGAATACTATTGAGGTGAGGCCTGTGTTTATATGGGATTGCATAAAATGCTTCTTCTGATTTGGCAGAAAAGTAATTTTCCCTCTTCATTCGGGACACCAGTGCCACAGACCTCCTTTTCCTTAGGTGCGCATCTGCTTTCGGGAAACTGTCTATACTCAGGTCACTTTTCGGGATCACTAGTGCAGGAACGTGGATGTTCACTAGTGTGCATATGCCTCCCCAGTCTCTCGGCAGTCTTATGTATGCTTTGGATCCGCGTGGCCAGTAATGGTCCATAATAACTGCAGTCCCCTGAGTCATACCGGGAGCTTCAAAGATTAGTTCGCAGTTTTGATTCTCTCCCATCTTCCTTGTGCCATTGCTTCTGAAGCACAATTTCTGGCTTTCCAGTGGTACTATTTGAAAGGGTCCTCCTCTGTCTTTGACCCATGTCAACAACTTTACCAATTTCGGCCATAGAGGTTTGCATAATCTCTGTGAGTTCTCTATTGCTTCCTTGCAGGCTCCAAGGACCATCCACGCTCGGCATATCACCACTCCTGCTTCCCATCCGTCTGGGGATAGCACTGTTCCCCAAATCTGCATTTGGCCTCTTTTCTTCCAATTTTGGGCTTCTTCTGGAGTTTTACCTTGGACGTTAAGTCTCAGGTTAATTTCCCATCTTGTGCCTGCTCCTTTCGCTTCCGGCTTTGCATACCTGATCACGTGATTCCTGCTATGAGCTCTGTTTCTTGTCTTAATGTCCTGGATATAGTCACCTTCATCGGGATATGTTGTTTCTGTTGCCCATATCAGTGAGGCATCTTTTCCCATGAACTGTTCTCTGGTGTTGCACATTGATACGTGTGACAAGCAGTGTGCTGTTGGGACATCAATTTCTACAGCTACAAAGATCTTGGATTTTCCCATTCTGTACGGTAGGAGTGCGCAGACGTAGCATTCTCCTTCAGCTTTCCTTCTTCCGACCTCTTTCATGTGTTGGTACCAAATGTGATTTCCTAGATGTGATGTACTGTCCAGGTAATCATTCAATTCATTGTTGTCTTCATGTGGGCTTCTCTTTATTCTTAGTATCTTTCTGTAGTCTGCCATAACTACATATCTAAACGTGTCGGTGTGGGTTTTCCTTGCTATAGGGCTCTTGGGCATGCTTGTCAGTGAAGCAGGTTTCATTGGCTGTATCGCTGTGATAAGAGGCGTTCTTTTCCATTTTCTTCCTCTCCTCTTGTGTCCTTTCGTGGGGCTCCTTCAACCACCTGTGTATCATTTGTCCGACGTATGACTGCTTCTTGGGCCTGGTGCTTGTTTCCTGTGTTGGAACTGGCATACTTGTCACTCTAGTCTCTGTAGTTTAATTTTCCAACTCATGGTGTAGTTTCTTTCCTTAAGCTATAAATGGGAATAAATGATCTATCAGCATTTGTGTCTCTGCAGTGAATTCTCTCTTAGCCGCCTCTGTCTTCTCAAGGGTTTTTGGTATATCTTCTTTAGTTGGTCTTTCCTTTGCTTCTTTTCGGTCGCCCTCATTATTTTCAGGGACTGGTTGTTTGGTGGGCAGTCTCGTAATTTCTGTTGCCATTGTTCGAGGTTCTGCAGCAATTGACACTTGCCCTTGTTCGTGTGCATTCAGTGTATGTGCGCATGTAGAGGTCAGTGCTACATTGTCATTCATTTCAGCTTTTCTCTTCATTCGTTACCTCAAGTGTGTATGAATCGCTGCTAATTACATTCAATTTTAGTTTGTTTACCTTACCATCAGATTTTCTTGGAACCGGAATGACTATATAGGGTCTATATAGGGTCTGGGTGATTATGTGGGATTCATGCATACATTATCTGGTGGGTGCACTGAAATTGGAACGCTTTGTGCACCAATAAAGAATGCAGTTCTGATAGAGATAGAAAAACAATAATAATCACTATGCATATACACATAACTGTGCGATACGACAATTTGCAGCACTTTCTTCCAGGAAAGTGGGGTCGCCCCTCTGTTTGTTGGAGGACCAGGTTACTGTTCTGGGCCCCCATCTCAATCATGTCACTGTCAGTGTTTACTTCCTTTCACTTCACTCCATTATTGTCTCTCAGAAGGTTTGCAACATAAAGTGTCTTGTGCTTCGTCGGTGTCCCCCCTCTCGAGGGTGGTGATTGTCCCTGGTCACAGGATACGGTTCCCTTGCTAGACTATGGAAAAAGATTAGACTATCCCCTTTGGTGAGTCACATTCATTATGCATATTCAAAGTAGGTAAGTTCCCAATGCACTCCCCGAATCTGCTTTACTCCTGAGGACATGCTGGAACCTGTTAAATGCAGAAAAGATGGAGAAGGTGCTATCACTCGAAATTAAACAAAAATAAAAATAAAATAAGAATAAAAAACAAAACACAAGAGTGAAGTTCTCTTCTCTGCTCTTCCCGATCTGTCCCTCGGCGAAAGATGAAGAACTGTGTCTCTGTCTCTTGGATCTGTCCCTCGGCAGAAGATTTCACGGGAATCTCTGTAAATATTCTTGCTGAAAGTTGGACAGCTCCACCTGGAGCATGATCCCAAGGAGGAGTGTTCCCATGTGTGCAACATTAGCTGGATCTCTGATGAAGGTGATGACGTCAACCTCGGCAGGTCTCCCCACCATTTCTGGATAGTCAGTGACTAGCCAGAATAGGACATTGTGGGCCAGCCTGCTGTCCTCGGGTGTCAGGCACATTGTCCTGCTTTGCTGGTTTCGAGATCATATGCCTTTCTTTTGACGTGAACAGTCTTTACACTTTCCTGCTGCATGGATTGCCACTATGTAGTTGTGCTTGATCCACAGTTGGTTCAAATGTTCAGTGTTTCTTTGGTCTCTAATGTAGGTTAGTGTGTCCGTGGTTCTCCCGACTAGTCCTGGGCACTCCTCTATGATATGAAAGAAAAGCGTATAAGTGAGTTCATCAATGTTTACCTCTTTTTTGTTCAGCAGAGCGGGTGAGAGCAGTCGCCGGTGACTGCAGGCCAAGCCAAGCCCTGCCATGTCCTCTGGGCCTCATGTGAGTTATTTTGTTGGCATTTTTGTAATTCTGTTGCCCGCGCTCCGAGCGTGTTGTTGTGCCTGCTCCCCCCTCCCCCTTCAGCCACTTCCTGGTCCTCCTGTCCCTCCTCGCCACCCTAACCGCCCACCCCCCCTCTGATTGGCTGTCTGGCTAGTCCCTCCTGGACTACGTGACGGCTGCTCCCCCTGCTCGCTTCTTTGTTCAGCGGAGCGGGTGAGAGCAGTCGCCGGTGACTGCAGGCCAAGCCAAGCCCTGCCAGGTCCTCTGGGCCTCATGTGAGCTATTTTGTTGGCATTTTTGTAATTCTGTTGCCCGCACTCCGAGCGTGTTGTTGTGCCTGCTCCCCCCTCCCCCTTCAGCCACTTCCTGGTCCTCCTCTCCCTCCCCGCCTCCCTGTCCGCCCACCCCCCCTCCCCTTCCTCTCCTCCTTCTCCTTCGGCCTTATAACTGTTCCCCTTTGGGCAGTCCCCCTGCCCGGCAGCCCCCTCGGCTAAGGGCCCCTTAGGCAAAGGGCGGCTCCTTGGTTGTGGCTCCCTCTGTGTCTGCAGGTGTCCGCATGGGACGCCAGGCACCAGTTTTTCACCTTGCTTCTCCACCTGCTCTCCCGGCCCACCCCACCTTCACCTGTGGTAACTTGGGTAATTTGTGGTAAACTAGGGCTTTTTCTCCCCTCGCAGGATTCTCAAACCTAGGTGGCCTCTCCACTGGGTACCTACTAGGCATTTACTGTGTTACTGTAGTTGTTTCTGAAATGTGGTAAACTAGGGCTTGCCGCTCACTTCCTGTCCGCTTGCTCTCGTCTGTCTTCCCCCCCACTCCCTCCTATTCCATGTTGCTCTCTATCTCACCTATTTTCTCTAACTGCTTCTCCATTGACTATCCTGCTCTCCTCACTAAATCTGGTAGGTAAAATGCTTATAAAGGACATCCTGGTCTCCAACCCAGGCCTCCCTATCGCTTACACCTACACTAGTGCCTCCTCCAAGGAAACTCTCACTGACATCCTCTTTTTCGTGCCTTCGCCTGACCTATGGACCCTTCATATGGTCTCTGTGCTCTCTCCTTTCTCCTCTTCTCCCATTAATGGTGGCACCCGTTGGGATGCCCTCTTGGCCCCCTTCTACTCCTCTAAGGCCATCATTAATGTCTACACTAATGGGACCGTCTTGGTCCAAGACCCTCAGGCCAACCTTCACCTCTTTGATAGACGCTTCCCACACCTCATCAACTACCTTTCCGCTCCTGCTGTCCCCCCTCCTCTGTCCTCGGCTACCTTGCCTCCACCCTCCCTCCCTTCCCCCTCTCGTGGTCCTTCTTCACCTCTGCAGAGCGTACCTCTGATCTGTACCCCTCCCCGGAAGTCCTTCAAGGTTGGCAACCTTCTCCACATTGCCACTCTTAACTCTCGCTCTGCCATCAAACATTCCTCTGATATCTGTCGCCTTCTTGAGGAACTGGACCTTGACGTCCTCGGTCTCACTGAGACATGGTTCACAGCCAGCTCTGTCACCAGCTTTGACACTCCTACCTGACGGTTACAAGATCCTCTCCGTGCCCAGGCCCAACCGTGCTGGTGGGGGTGTGGCCCTTATCTTCCCTGAGTGGATTCCTGCCATTGTCACTCCTACGCAGACCTACTCCTCTTTTGAATGCCTTGTCTGCCGACTCTCTCTCTCTCCTAGCCATTCCCTTACCGTGGCTACTATCTATAGGCCACCTGGTCAAATTTCCTCCTTTCTCTCCGAGTGGGCGGACCTCTCCTCCTCACTCCTGTCCTCAACCACTCAACTCCTCTTTCTTGGAGACTTCAACATCCACCTGGATGCCTCCTGTCCCCCCTCTGGACTCTTTCGCGGCCTCTGTGACTCTCTCTCACTCTCTATTCTCCCATCTGGGCCGACTCATTCTGCAGGGCACACCCTCGATGCTCTGATCTCTTCTGACCTTCCCCTCTTCGTGCCTCTCTCCACTCCTCTCTCCTGGAGTGATCACTTTCTCCTATCCTCCCACCTCACCTTCCCTACCCCACAGGCAAAGCCACCCTCATCACTGCCACCCTCCTTCTCGGTCATCCGACCCATGAAGCGCGTGTCAGTTGAGGCTTTCGCTGCCACCTTCTTGCCCATCCTCCCCCTTCAGCTGACTCCCACCCTGACACAGCCCTCTCCACGCTCCACTCTGCTATATCTGATACTCTTGATACCCTTGCCCCTGCCATGAGAATCTGCCTGAAGCACAAAGCAAAATGTAACGCCTGGTATGATGACTCGGATCTCGTCACCCTAAAACGCAAATGCAGGGTGGCAGAGAGGAAATGGCGTGCTTCATGTTCATCCTCTGACAAACTGGCCTGCCGCCTGCTCCAAAGCCACTACGGCTCTCCGTTCTCACCAAGAAGAGAGCCCTTATCCAAGCCTGCATCTCTGCGTCTCTGCGGCATCTAACAATTCGGCCAAACTCTTTAAAATCTGCAAGGAGCTGGCCAACCCTGCTGCAGTCTCTACCTCTCCTGTCCCCTCCCAGGCCCTCTGCGCGACACTGGCCTCTCACTTCATCTCGAAAACTCAGAACATCCTGTCCTCACTCTCCTCCTATCACCTCCCTCCCTCTATCCCCTGCTCTTCCTCTGGCCCTTCTGCAGCCACCCCCCTCCCTCCTTCTCTGCCTTTCCCTTTTTCTCTGCTGATGAGGTTTTCTGACAAGTCCGATCTATGAAAATCTCGTCGAAACAGGTTCACCCCTGTTCCTCCAAAACTATCAAGGACCACATCGACTCCCTGGCTCCTGCCCTGGCTGACTTTTGCAACCACTCCTTCGCCTCTGGAGTCTTCCCATCCCCCCTTAAGCACTCCCTTGTGCACCCTCTTCTTAAGAAACCCTCTTCCGATCCCTCATGCCCGGCTAACTATCGCCCAATCTCCATCACTCCCTTCCTGGGCAAGCTCGTGGAGAAACTGGCCATCTCCCAGCTTAATCTCCATGCTGCATCTGTTGGTAGTCTTCATGACCATCAGTCTGGCTTCAGAGTTGCCAAAAGCACAGAAACTGCTCTCCTGAACATCCGTGAGGACCTGCTCTCGAACCTTGACTCCAACACTCCGTGTGTTCTCATTTTGCTCGATCTCTCTTCTGCCTTTGACACTGTCAACCATGCCATCCCGCTCAACCGTCTCTGTGATAATCTGGGTATCACCGGTCAGGCTCTGGCGTGGCTGACCTCTTTCCTCTCCAATCAACCCTCCTAAATCCAACTGGGGTCCTTCCTCTCTGACATCTTTTTCTCGACCTGTGGTGTCCCTCAGGGGTCTAACTTCTCTCCCTGGCTTTTCAACCAGTATCTGGCACTCCTTGCCCACCGCATCGCCGCTCTCTGCCCCAACTTTCAGTGCTATGTGGATGATACCCAGCTCATTTTCAGGCTATCCTCGGCCTCCTCCTCTACTTCCCTCATCGCTGACTGCCTGTCTGCTATCCAGGAATGGTGTGCCGCCAATGACCTCTGCCTTAATGCCAGTAAGACTGAGATTCTACTCATCGGCACACCCACTCCCTCCTTCCCTGCAGCTCTCTGGCTGGCCTCTCTTGGCCCTCTTCCTGCTCCTACCTGCAAGGCAAAAAACCTCGGGGTCATCTTCGACTCCACACTCTCCTTCTTTCCTCACATATCTGACGTCTCTAAGAAGTCACACTACCAACTGCACCTCCTCATAGGTATTCTTCCTTTCCTCTACTTCCCCCAGAAGCTCACTGTCTCCCGAGCCCTGGTTCTCTCGAAACTGGACTACTATAACAGCCTCTATCTAAATCTGCCTGCCTCTACACTCCGCACTCTGCAACTTATCCAGAACAGGACTGTGAGACTTGTCCTTGGCCTCAAGCCCAGGGACCGTATCTCTCCAGGACTGAAATCTCTACACTGGCTCCCAGTGGCTGCGAGGATTAAGTTCAAAACCCTCTGCATTGTGGGGCCTAGGGCCTAAATACCTTCAACTCTCTCTTCCTAAATATCTTCCTTCTCGAGCTCTTCGCTCATCCGCCTCCAACTCCCTCAGGGTCAGCCGCTTCTCCAAGCAACGAGTTGGGGGTAGATCTCTCTCTGTGGCAGGGGCCGCCCTCTGAAACAGCCTTCCTGCCTCCCTGAAACTTGAGGAGAACCATCTCCGGTTCCGGAAGCACCTCAAAACCTTCCTCTTTGCTTCTGCTTTCTCTCCCCCTCTCCCCTGCTAATTCTTGAACTGAAACTGCATTGAATCTGCAACTGTGCCACTCTCACCGATCTCGGTCCTTGGCCCAGCCACTCTACACTTTCACTGCCTCCCTGGCAACCCCAGCACTGGGGGACTGTCTCTGTATCCCTACAGCCCCCTTCCCAGCACTTGTCTTCACTTACCTTGCACTTGCCATCAGCTGGCCCTATAATTTATCTATTATTCTACCCTGTACTGCACTTCCCCCTCCCTTTTCCCCATGCACTTTTTCCCCTTAACCCTACCCATGCACTTGCGTGATCTGAATGACACCTGGCCTAGTAGGATTGTTGTCTGTCTTCCCTCTGTTCCCCCCTCCCTGCCTCGTCGCGCCTTGAAACACTTGTGTATAGGCGTGTTACAAATTCCATATCACATCATATCATTACCTGTGGCGGAAGCATTTGTGTCCTTATCACTGTGTTTGGGTAATTCCGCGTAGGCTTCCGCGATGACAGTCAGTAGTTGCCAGATTATTTTTTTGTTGGCAGGATCTTGAATAAAGTCTGTGACACTGGTGACTCTCCCTACGAGTGACGGATATGAAATTACCATTAACTGGAATTAGGTGAGTACATCCCATGTGAGATTTCTGCTGGGAGATACCATGGGATCTGCACCCAAAGTTTTTGTGTCGGCTGCTTCAGGATACTGTTTTATGCTCTTAAACGAAAAATCTTTGCTCTCATTCTATCAAAGTCTTATTTTCCAATAATGCTCAAATATGGTTTGATTCAAAAGTTTGTATTATCTGTGCGTTGTGGCTTAGATTTCAAGTTTCTCTTCTTTACCCTGCAATTACAATGCACAGAGTGTCCATTATGTCCTTATCCCCTTTTTTGCTTAGAGGAAATGTCCAGTTTAGAGCCACAGTTTTTAAACAGAGTTCATTTTGTCTTGGCTTTGCTGCTCATGGATTCTTCTTCCTCGTCATGGCTCTCGTCTGCACGTGCTGAGGTTCTTCTCCGTTGTCTGTACGTTCTTCGCGGTGCGGTGCAGCTATAGGGATCTTGCCAATATAGGGTTTAATGTCATTGAGGAAGATCCATGCTCTCCTGCCCTGCAATTTGACGGCTGAGGGAGTGCAGTCCTCTACGATGAACGGGCCATTGAATCTTGGCTCGTCCCACCTTTTCCTTGTGGGGTTTCGTACCAGTACTGCATCACCAGGGAAGATGACTGGCGCATATAGACCTTGAACTGTGTCTGTTTCAGCATTTCCTGATGGGTCTTGTGTTGTACTGCACCCTTTTCGTTGTCGCTGTAGTTGGTCTGTAATGATAAGAAGGCTTGATGTCATGCAGTTCAGATACTCCGATAATTCGGTCCCCAGGACCTCTCGGGTTGGTTGGGCATCACATCTAGCTCTATCTCGAGGGGTAAGGGGGGTCCTCATTCTCCTTCCTGTGACTATCTTGTGCGGTGTACGATGATGGTCGGAGCCTGGTTGGTTCCGAAGAGCATACAATGCCAGTGGTAGACAGTGCAGCCATCCCTTTTTTAGAGTAAGCTTCAACTTGGCTATGCTCTCTTTTAACAAGCCATTGAGCCTCTCACAAAGACCATTACCTTCCGGATGATACGCCGATGAGAACTTGTGCTTCATTCCAAGCAACAAGCTGATCTGTTCGAAGACTGCATTAACAAAATGAGCCCCATTATCTGACCTCATCACCTCACACACCTCCCATCTGGGGAACACTTCCCTCACCAAAAATTTGGCAGCACAGGTTGAGTCTGGGTGTGTACAGGGACCTGCTTCTATCCATCTGGAGAATGGACACAGCACTACAATTAAGTACCTGCACCCATTACATACTTGAATCATGTCGACATAATCGACATGCAGGTGCTGAAAAGGCCCATTTGGCCGGGGGATGACTCCTCTCACTACTTTCAATGTGTGCCCAGTGGTGAATTGCTGGCAGACTATGCAGTCACCATGAAGAATGCAACATGCTCCGCTAAATTCAGTATGAACCAGTCTTCTGCAAGCGTTGCAGCAAGATTTCCTTTTGTCATATGAAATGGGTAGAGCAGCTGTTCCAATGCTATCTTCAATAGGGCTACTGGCATGACTGGTTTACCAGTGCTGACCTGCCGCCACAACCCATCTGAGGGGTTTAAAGAACACCCTTGACGCTTCCATAGGTTCTTTTCTTTCTGAGGTGCCTCCCCTTGAAGCTCCATCAGTTGAGTCTGCCCCTTATTACTATAGTCCTCTGGTGTGGCTCGAGCTACCATCATCAGTTCATGGTTGTGTGCCATTTCTACTTCCATGATAGTCTCATTTTTGGATGCCACACGCTTGGCTTCCATGTCTACTGCGTGATTTCTGCACGACACAAAATCTGTCCCGTGAGTATGGGTGGCGCATTTCACGACCGCTATGCCCACGGGGAGTTGTAGTGCCTTGATCAGCCTGTCTAGTAAGGCTGCATGCTGCACTGGCGTGCCGTCTGCTCGGGGGTAGCCCCTCCTTTTCCAGCACGCTAAACCTGCGTGCACTGTTGACGTCACATAGGCGGAGTGACTATCACTGTTACTTCCTGGTCTGCATGATTCTCAATGGCGAGTATCAATGCCAATAGCTCTGCGGCCTGTGCTGAATAATGAGATGGTATTCGTGCACTTAGGAATATTTGAAATTCTCCATTTGCTATGTGTTTCATTACGGCAACGCCTGTATATCTTTGTTCGTCTTCTTGGTCGATTCTCAAAGAACCGTCAATGAAGACAATCTCACCATCCGCCAGGGTATTCTCTCTCACCCAGGGGATTTCATCATAGAATTCTTTGTAGTTTGCGCAGTCATGTATCGGCTCACCATGAGTGACTAGTTCAGCTATGAATGTGGCCGGGTTTACTGTTTTACATCAAACTATTTTGATTGATGGATTTGATATGATCACCTCATAGGCAGAGGCCCTTTGAGATGTCAATGTACCTTTTGGTTTCTCCAAGATGGCGAACAATGAGTGCTCGACGTATAACGTCATGGAACAGCCCATTACAATGGTTGTCGCCTTCTCTATGGCAAATGCTGCGGCGGCTAAACTTTGTTCGCCTGGGAACTGGCCTCTCATTACTGGATCCAGATTCCCACTGTAACACGCCAGGGGCTTGTACCCCAACAAGGTTTTTTGAGCAAGTACTGCCATCACAACATTGCCATTCATGTGCGAGAACAGGTAGAATTCCTCTGCATAATTAGGAATCCCGAGAACTGGAGCCGCGCAAATTGCTCTTTTGAGTTCTGCGAACCCCTTTTCCATTGCTTCAGTCCATTCAATTAATTCCTTTGTCGCCTAGGCCTTCTTTAGTGCCTGGAGCAAGGGCTTGGTATACGAGCTATAGTCGAAAACCCATGCTCTAACATAATTGCACAGGCCTAGGAAGCTCTGCATTTGCTTTATCGTGAGCGGCTTAGCCGTGCACATGATAGCTTTGGCCCTTTCTGGGGTAACCTTTTTCCCCTCGTGTGAGATTAACTGGCCTATGTATAGAACCTCTTGTTGACAGTATTGTAACTTTTCCTTGTCAACCTTGTATCCTTTCTCAGCCAGTATGGTCAGTAGCTGGATAGAATCGCGCCTGCATTGCTCTTCAGTGGTGCTGCAGATCAGAATGTCATCCACATATTGCAAGACAACACTGTCTACTGCAATATTGCTTAGGTCCATTTGCAGGACTCTGTTGAAAATGGACGGGGACTCACAATACCCCTGTGGCAATCTCGTGCTTTTCAGACGCATTTGTCTGAATGTAAATGACGTCAGATCTTGCGAGTCACGGTGTAACGGGATTGAGAAAAAGGCATTTTTCAAATCAATCACCGTGAAGTATTTCGCCTCAATCAGTATTTTACACAAGATCATAGATGGATTAGGGACTATAGGGAACTCGGCTTCAACAATATCACTTAAAGCTCTTAAATCTTGGATTAAATGCCACAACCCTCCCTTTGATTTCTTGACGGGGGAAATCACCGTATTACAGGTTGATTCTGACGTCACTAGGATGCCCTGATCCATCATGGCGGAAATTGTCTTTGCGATCCCTTCGTCCACTTCTCTGGACATGGGATATTGCCACGCTCTTGGTAGAATCGCTCCTGGTTTCAGTTTAATTTTCACTTCTCCTACCCCTTTCAGGAGGTCTACGTCATAGGGTTCTGTAGTCCATACTGAGACAGGCACCTGGGCCATATCGTTGTCAAAGTATGCAGGGCGGATCAGTGCCAACATCATTCTCTGAGGCATGTATAAGTTAGGTCCACTGTATGCTTGTGTATTTTTTCCATTCCCAGGGTTGCCTCCCCTTCCGGGGTTAGTGCCCTGAGACATTTGCGGTGGTGCCTGTTGGGATTGCCCTTGTGGCAGGTTCCCCATGTTCGCGGGTTGATCCCCTTGCTGCGCACCTTGCTGCAAGCCCGGTGCTTGCTGCTGCATTGTGTGATTCGGTGCACTGCCCTGTTGTGGGATGGCAGGCGGGCTTACCGTGCCTGCTCCCATTCCTTGTCCATTTTGCCATGTGCCTTGGCTTCTGCACGCGCGTGCCACATGCCCTGTCATACCACATAGCCAACATACTGGCGGTGGTCGGGCTATCTGTCCATATGGCATATCTGGATTGCCCATCTGTACATTTTGAAAGCCTCCTTGATTATTTTGGAAACCTCCCAGATTACTCTGCCATCCTCTTCCTATGAATCCCCTTCCCCTCAGGTAAAATCCTGCATTACCCTGGTTATTCTGCGATGGGTTAGTCGCCTGTTGTACGTTCGATTCAGCTGGGCTGGTCAGCATAGCTCCTTCAAGAACATACTTTGAGAGTTTCTTTTGCACCAGCTTTGCTTCCTCACCCTTATGAGTTGCCTCCTTTTTCCGATTCTTTTCTTGCAGCAATCTACATTAATGTGCAATTGTCAACTGTATTTCGGCCCAAGGTTTAGCTTCTACTTCCACCAATTTCTTGAGCTGTTTTTGTACAGGTTCCGGCAACCCTTGGCACACTATATGGTCGAATACAGGGATAGATTTTGTCCAAGATTCATGCATTTCGAGCACCCATGCGTCTTGAAAATTCTGGATATAAATCAACGGATCCTCTGACTCTTTCATTTTTCGAGTCATTATGGCTCCCATATCGGAAGTGTCTGGGTACAATACTCGTAGCACTTTCCACACCGCTGCTCTACAATTATTAAATGGCGCTCAATCATGGGTAGTGTTAATTATGGTTACACCAGGGTACCCAGCTAGTTTCCATACATCGTCTGCTCTCTCACCAAGTATGGCAATCAGGAGGCCTTTAATGTCCCCTATAGCTAATGTGACACCCCCTGTCATTTTTTTCTAACTCTTGTATCCACTTCCTGGCTCCCGATGTCAGCATTGGAAGCTTGTTTTTCAGGTTTTCTCTGTCCATGTGTAGCCATGGAATATATTGTGGTCTTAGTCCCCCATTTTCTAGTAGCCGGAATTAGAATGCGCAGTCCTCTTTCTCTTTCCCCATGGCTCTCCTGTCAATTGCTGGAGTAGCATTCCTGCATCGCCGTCTACCTGGCAATGTCCTCAATCTGTCTACATAGGCATTTGCTGACACCCCTCTCTGACCGTGGGGTGTTCCTTCATGTCGGTCAGGCTGCACGGCAGACTCTGATGCCCTAGATGCGGACTCACTGGCGTCTGACCATCATACCCCTTTGTCCCTTGGGAGCCGCTTCTCGCGCCGTCTCCCTTCTTCGTGTGCCTCGTCCTCCGTCTCCTCACCGGAGTTGGACGCTGATTGTTCCCAGTTCACGTAACTTCTTGCATCATCATCAGTTTTGCTGATTTCTAGTGTGTCCAAAGACAATCTCCTGCTCCCACTACTTCGAGTGATATCCTCGGTGTCATACAGCGGAGTGCTTTCCACGTGCTCGTCTTCCCCCTCTCCTTGAGATATTCCCTCTAACCCCATCTCATCATATATCTTATTGATCGTTTCTCCAATGCTTCTGGTGTCGAAGTCATCTTCAATATTGGCCCTACTGGAGCCTGGTACTGAGTCGTACGCAGGAAAGAATTCTTTAATATCTCCCCATTCTACAACAGGATTGGGTTTTTTAACTTCCCGCTCCAAATATTCAAGATCGCGTGCCCTCTGTCTACGCTTACATTTTATATCATCGTCAGCTTCTTTGCGCTTTCGTGCTTCTTCTCTAGTCTTGTCTTCTCTTCTCCTTTCATTTCTACGATCGCTTGCCCTTCTAACTCTCTCACCTTCCTGATTCCTTATTCTCTTTTCACGTACTCTTTGCTCTTCTTCTAAACGTCCCTGATTCTGTCTGTACTGGTCATAGGCTGCCTTCTGTTTGCGAACAAGCTGTTTTTCTTGCTCTTCGGGATATAGCTGTTCTCACCGCAGCCTATCTTTTCTTTCTATTCTTTCGTCCCTTATTTTCTTTTCTTTCTCCTTATCCCTTCTCTGTACCTCATCACACCTCTCTCTCGGTCTCACATCATCACTTCCTTTACCATCGAGTTTCAATAATATCTGTCCTCCCATCCATTCGTCCTTTGCTAATGCTATCTCATCAGTTCCGTCTTCACTTCCTTTCTGTTTCTTTCCCCCTCTCTCTTTATCGAGAGGTGCACTAATCTGTGCCTGGTCCTTCCTTTCATCATTGCGTCTCTCCCTGTCCCTCGGGACTGCGGAGGTAAGATTAATTTCCTGCTCCTTCTCCTTGATTTCATCACTACTGTACATAGATGACTCATAGGCAGGGTTACTATATCGTGTAGCTGCCTTTAGCTCTCCTAGTGGTTATAGACCCTCTGACTTACTTCCCTCGATCTCTGGCTCAGGCGGGGCTGGTGGCGCGGTACGTGTCTCACCCCCCTCCGTGCATACGTTTAATATCCAGTCTACGGGTGGGTCTTCCTCCTTCAGCTGCTCGAACATTTTTCAAAGTTCAAGAACAGCAAGACGTTTCTCTTGTTTTTTACCTGTATATGTGGCATGTAAATAAGTCATCATGTGCTGTAAAATGGCTTTAGACAAAGTCCCGTTCTGTGGCCACGGCATAAACATCTTGTGGGCGGTACCCTTAACCCACTCCGCACTATACTTCTTAAGCTTGGGTGCATGTTTAGGCAATTGCTTGCATAAGTGGGCGAGTGGGGTTATCTCTTCCATGCTTGAATTCTGTTTCAACAATATTTTCATGCACTTTCAATACTCCCAACAAAATGAGCGAACACACCAAATACGCGAGCTCCAATCCAAATTTCTCCTGCCAAAATACTATATCATCAATTTATTCAAAACATCAATCCATTGGCGATTCCCTCTTAGTTACAGAATTGCGAAAACCCAAACTTTGTATCAAACAATCACTGACACACAATTCTTGCATGTGATGTATAACAGGACACGTAAAATAGACATTTGACAGACCATACAAACACCAGCTGGACACATACATCTCTGTCTTCTAATCAATATCCCGACATGGAGTTTAAACGAACCTAATCGTCCCCTATTATATTGGCTCTGAGTTCACGTTTCTTCTGACCGCTATATTAAAGCGCAGGAAAAAGGCGAATCCTCTTACTTTTTTCTCTCGGGTGCCCTCCCGGTAACCTACTTTTTCTCTCGGGTGTCCTCCCGGTAACCACTATTTTCTCTCGAGTATCCTCCCAGTAACCACTGTTTTCTCTTGGGTGTCTATCCCGGTAACCTACTTTTTCTCTTGGGTGTCCTACCGGTAACCACTGTTTTCCTCCATTATACTAGAGTCATTATCCCCTTACATATATATACAGTCTTCTCTACTTCTGATTATTTTATTTTCCGCCACCCTCCGTTACCTTTTCCCTTACTTGTACTAATGTCTACAAAACTTTTGCCAAAGTATTGAGTCTTCTCGTTCACTCACCGCTCGCATGGTTCCTCTCTGGATCTTCGGGATCACCAGCCCCTCCGTCGTTACCGCCTCTCCGGTCTTTTCGTCCGATCGGCTGCCCGTAGGAATGAGAAGGGTTATGCTCTGTAAGGCAGGTTCCTTCAGACCCAGTGCAGATTTTATGGGCTTATACTATCATTGGCCACGGGAAGCTTCTCAGTCTACTCAGCCGAATGGCGAAGGACTTGTGATATTGCCGAAGACCTAGAGTTACTTCGTGTCGATGGGTCAATAGTGTCTTAGTAATAATTAATCAATAGTTGATGGTCTAATCATCCTCTGCTACCAAATGTACTGGAGGACAAAGCAATCTCTGAACGGGCCGTTGAGATTCAGAGCTTGCCCGCCGCACCTTTAAACAAGATAGCCGCACCATGAAGAGGATAGGGTGCGGGATTCACTTACTCCATCACCAATCAATGAGGACAGATCAACGGTTTGGCAAAGGGAAGTCCGTTTAATGACAAGTACAAAAAACTGGGAAACAAATGGTAATCAACAGTGATGCGATCACCTGTCTCGCTTCAACTTCCAAATTCTTCAATCAGACAGCAATAGTTATACCCAAAAATCGTCATCATTGACGTGTAACACTCATAAGTTTATCATGCAATTTTATTGGTTGGAAAAGGTAATTTAAGTATAGGTGCTATATCTGTATATGGTAACAAAGCGTAGGGGTTGGATAACTCTTATTGGGTGGGCGTCTACGCCCATCCCTCTACATCATTCGTGATAGACGTCACTACAAGCACAACGTCTAATTGGTTCTACAGCTATAGGACCCTAGATTATTCAGTCCATTGTGATTGGGTGGGTTACACCCCAAAGCATAAATCTCTACTTTAATTAGCAGCATGCAGAATAGACACCCAGGTGCCTTGTGCCCCAAGATTCACCCTGCCTCCCTTCCATCAATCAGTACTTTAGGGCTATGTGTCAGTTAGTTGGCTGAGGATGGCCTCGAAACTGTAGCTTCTTATCTGGGAAAGTTATGGCATCCTCGGGTTCTGGGTGACATCAGACGTTGGTACTTCTTCACCCTTGGCTGGTCACGTGTCTGTTCACCGTGAATCTGCTTAATTTTCCTTGTATTCGTGTATTTGATTCTCCCGGAGCCTCGCCACCTACCTGGGGCCTCTTTATCTCGACCTTCACTGGCTGGCTGCTATGCTCTGAAGTCTCGATTCTCTGGAGCTGCCGCCCTCCTACCCTTCCTTAGGTTGACCTTGAATTCCCAAGCATGAGCTACTTCTTACTAAGTTTCGATTCCGCTCTTCCCTTTGGCTTTGGCTGGAATATGAATCTTGGCCTTGCTAGCCCTTTGCAGCTTGGGCTTAATTCTGCTTTTACAAAATGGAGTCGCACTTGTATAGTGTGCTTTATTGAGGTAGATATATAGTTGGCGCATGCCGCTTTATTCTTCTACTAAGCATTGCAAGCAGTATCGTTCTCTTAACTTCTTGCGTTCCGGGCCTATTTACAGGCACTTTAGTCAGTTACATGTGTTTATTTCACTTATTGGTTATGTCTCTTTATATTAACGTCTTTTCTCTTACATGTCCATTACAACTTTATTCCTAACGTTTCACCCTTGTGTGTCAATTTTCATTCGTCGTTTATGTTCATCTGTACGACTGTCCAGGTTCTTATGTCGTCACCATTTGCCTTCCATTAAGGCATTTTGGGTCTCTTCGGGGACAGTCTGTAAGTAGTCTTCATTGCGTGTTAACTGCTGGTACGGTTGTCTCAGTGGGTACTGGGCTGCCCAAGGTTGTCTGGTTATAGGCACTTCAACAGGTATTGCTCTTCTGATGTGCACTGGGCAGAGTCTTAGAGCTGCTCTCTGTTGGCTCATGTGTTCCTCATACGTCACATACTTTGGCGAGTATGATCCTGGTACCTCACTCTGTGGGGTTGGGGTGTAGGCCATGTCTGGGACCTCCTCTACACCCTTACCCGAAATAATCTACATTCTGCTGACCTATACACCTTACCATCTAATACACAGTTAATATACCCGCCCAGTATGTTGTTTCCTCTATGCATCGTATCTAATGGTTTGCTCAACTCATCAAAAAAGGAGATCCCTGGTGAACAAAGCACATAAACAGAACCAATAGTATTTATCTTTCCATCACATAAGATATCAGCCAAAACAATCCTACCCTCACTATCACTTACTGTCTTCTCTACTTGCATTGCTAAACCCTTTCTAAACAGAATGCTCATCCCTCTAGATTTCATTATAGGCAAACTAAAACGTGCTAATGGGAGCTAAAAGAGTTGCTGATTGTAAGTATGAGTATGTTGGCCTGGATGCTTGAGACAAGACCTGGTATCTGCAGTTTGTTTGATGGACTGGAACACAGTGTGTGCACTTACATGATTATGATGCCTATGGAATCTGGTCATTTAGTTTCATGGACAAGATTGAGGGAAAAATTGTCAGAAGGCACTAGTGTGCAGTTATCAGAGAGGGATTGGGATGATTCACTCAAAGTCGCTCCGAAGGTGAGGATGGATACAGGAATGAGATTAATAAAACAGAAGGTCTTGGAGCGGTTGTATTGGTCTCTGGTTAAGATGTACAAATTGGGATTGCTTGAAGATGATCTGTGTTGGGGGTGTGGAATAGAGAGAAGCACATTATTGCATTAACTTTGGGATTGCTCACGGGTATGTACTTACTGGAGAGAGGTACTAGATAGTTTAGATATGATTTTGGGGATTACTTTTCCAAGAACAGCTGAACATGCGATTTTATTACTGCATGATGGGAGTTATTCCATTGCATGAGAGGTTGATGAGTGGATTGATAAGGCTTTGATGATTGGTGTTAAATTAGTTATGAAGGTTTGGAAAACTAGAAAAAAAAAACATCTGTAGATAATTAGATTGTAGAAATGTTAATGTTATCTAAATATGAAAAAGTAATGCTGATGAATAAGAGACATGAAGGTTTATGTCTATTGTTGTGGGATCCATTCAATAACTTTTATGCGTGAGTGCTTTTCTATTTTCTTTTTTTTGCGGTTTATTTGTACTATGTTGTGGTTGTGTGTTATAGGTTGCATCTACTAATTGTACAATTATGGATTAAAACATGGTTAAAGATGTTGCTTTCAAATTCTATGCTCTTTTAATTACTATGTCAGATTAAATTGTGTTATAAATTTATATTCTTAGATGCTTAAAGAAAATGTAAGTTTGTATAGAGATGCTGATGTAAAGACTACAGTAGATATTTGTATGAAAATGTTAGATAAAGGTTAAAAAACAATTATTCAACTTGTTAGTAAGCGTACATTCTACTCTGACTATGGGAGAACCACTTAAGAATCTGGGCTGTTCATTTGACCAATGTACTTATAACAAGAGTGGGCCAGGTAAATGGGAACAGAGACCCATTAAGGATTTATTATATTGTGTTATATAAATACGACAATTGAAGATACAGATACGGATACTATCGTTATTATTTTCTTTGGGATTAATTTCCCAGATTATTGAAGTTCCTTGAAGACTAGAAAGCTTGAAAAAGAATGATGCTCCTGATGAAGGGATACCCCGAAATGCGCTGAACACCTTTTATTAATTATTTGATTCATGTTTTTATGGAAAATGTGATATTAAAACACATTGGAATACATATGTGAAATCTGTACTGATTGTACAACTTTAAACTAGCTGATATTCAAAGATAAGAATATGTCTAACTTTGGACTGATTTTACATCAGTAATTAAGGTGTGCAGGGGACTGGAGTGTCCGTCACTTGAGGACACCAATTTGTTTTAGACAACACGTACATCCAGCCACTGACAAAATTAATCTTCTCCCAGGGCTTTTGCTGCTATTCTTATGCAGGTGCTACACAGATTCTGGTCTGTCTAGATCTGTCGTCATCTGAATCGGCCACCAGGTTTAGTGGTTGTTTGAGGGCCATGGAAGAATGGATGCAAGATCACCGGCTCAAGTTGAACGGCGATAAGACCGAGGCGATGGTGGTATGCCCCCTATCTGCAACTTATTGGATCTCTGCTTTCTGGCTGTTGACTCTTGGTCCCTTTCCTTCCTCCATTACGGAAGTCAACAATCTTGGGGTGAAGATATCGGCTTTTGTCCATGGAGGCTTAGCTTGGTCCAGTCTGCCAGCGTGGCTATTTTCATCTCAAGATGCTCTGTAAGGTCCTCCCACTTATCCCTTCCCAGTATATGACCCAGTGGTCTCGGCTCTGGTAGTTTCATCCATTGACTACTGCAATCCTCTGTATCTGTTGCAGCCGGCTTACCTCTTGTGTGGGCTACAGGTTCTCCAAAACTCGGCTGCCCGGGTGGCCACCTCGGTCTGCCCACATTTCCCCTGTGCTATGGATGCTTCATTGGCTTCCAGTAGCACAGCATATTGAATTTATGTTATGTTATTTGGCATTTGTATAGCGCTCTATATATAATTGGAATGATCTCAAAGCGCTGGTAGTTTGAGCGCCCTCGGGGACTGCAGTCCATGTCAGTCGAGAGAGTAAGGTGTCATAGGCTGCTTGGGTGACCTATTATTTGCGCAGCTGATGCAACTGCTTCATGGTAGCTGCATCCTAGCATTAGGTGTGGTGGTATTTGAGATCAGTTGAATGTGTGCAATCTGGAGGATGGACACCAAGACTGGGTTCTTGCTGCGTTAGGCCTGGTGTAGTACGCTAATGTGTGCAGCTAGACCGATTTCCGTGGGTTATAGCTGTGTTTTATTAGAATGTTGAGGTGGTCATGAAGTATTGTTTGTATGTGAGCAGCTAGGCCGAAATTGATCGAGGGGTGTAGCTGCTCTCTAATTGTTTGTTGGTGTAGAATAGAGAGTAAACATAGTGATAGGAGAGGTCTGTGTCTGGGTGGAGGTTTTAATTAACCAAGCTTGCTGTTCGGATTCCAAGTGGGCGTTTGCAAGTGCTGCATTCAGAGTAAATTTATTAGTGACTAAATAGGCGCATTCAGTGGCATCATTGCTCGGGATCTCTTTGAACATTTGTCATTATGTTGCAGGGTCTCAGCAGCCTTAAATGGTCTTAGTCGGCTGTCATGCATGCTGGACGTGGTTCTACCTCTTACGCTCATAGAACAGCTAGACCATTCTATTCCAAATGGCGGTTGTTCGATGCATTGCTGGGAAAACGACGTCTGCACTTTTCACGTCGCTAAATTCACGTGAATTCTGCTTCGTCACGTGAACTATGGCATTACGTATATAAGTAGCGTGGAAACATCACTCGCTGCTTCTGATCGAATCATTTGGCGCTGTGTAGCTGGACCTCCGATCTGCGTCCTTGCAGTTCCTCAGTTGCTTCTTGGGCCTTCTATAGCATGTTTTCCGCCACACGCTGATTCCTGGAGCTGTTTGCTCGCGTGTAATTTCACACGCGCACGCTGTCTTCAAGCGCTGCTGGCCTGGGCTGCGTGAATCCTGTTTGCGTGCAATTCCACAAGCGCACGCTGTCTTCAAACGCGGCTGGCCTGGACTGCGTGAATCCTGTTCGCGTGTAATTCCACACGCACACGTTGTCTTCAAGCGCTGCTGTCCTGGACTGCGTGAATCCAGTTCGCGTGCAATTCCACAAGCGCACGCTGTCTTCAAACGCGGCTGGCCAGGACTGTGTGAATCCTGTTTGCGTGTAATTCCACACGCACACGTTGTCTTCAAGCGCTGCTGGCCTGGGCTGTGTGAATCCTGTTCGCGTGCAATTCCACAAGCGCACGCTGTCTTCAAACTCGGCTGGCCTGGACTGCGTGAATCCTGCTCGCGTGTAATTCCACACGCACACGTTGTCTTCAAGCGCTGCTGGCCTGGGCTGCATGAATCCTGTTCGCGTGCAATTCCACAAGCGCACGCTATCTTCAAACGCGGCTGGCCTGGACTGCGTGAATCCTGTTCGCGTGTAATTTCATACGCCCACGTTGTCTTCAAGCCTGTTTCCAAGACTGCGTGAATCCTATTTGCGTATAATTCCACACGCGCACACTATATTCTTCGCGGCTGTTCAGAACCGCGTGTACTTTGTTTATTCCACAAAAGGGCGCTATTTCCAACTCCTGGCACCTGTGATATTAACAGGTGGATTTATTCATTTCTATACTTTTCTCTACGTGGGAAAGAAGCTTTTCAAGGACTGTTGGAAGGTGATAATGCACAGTACTTTGGACGCTATCCTGTGGTGCACCAACCCGGTATCTAGCGTGAGCCTCGTGCCGTTCGGGATAAGTCTCCCTTACTAATCTTCCCTTCCTTGTCGTTTGTTCTATTTCTGGATTCTTCCTCAAGAGACTTCTGCTGGATTCTTCTACCCGAGTCATAAGGTCAGTGTGTGAATTAATGCCAAATACTGTTCTATCATAGAGAGTCGAATTGGGGCAGTTTCTTATGATACTTTATTTTGTTCTAGGCTGACTTCCTATTCTTTACCCACGCCCTTTCCAGTGATCCATCACTCTGCCTGTTTCATCAGTCAGAGAGTTGTATCATTTGGAAGGTCTAAACTTGACTTCACAACTATCAAATCGTGTGAACAGGGATCCGGAAGACCCTACCACCTGTATCCTTTTGAGTACCGTATCCTTTTCAGTCAATACTTTGGTGCTTTATGACAGAATCAGAAGCCATGGAGGGTACGGATCCTTTAACTGTTCTGACTCAGTTGATCAGCGATTTGAGAAATAAAATGGTTACGGCACAGGACATGTTACGGCACCGTATGGACGTTATGCAAGACGCCATGCACGCTAGTCCTCAGGGAGCACAGATTCCAATGGCCACTGCATCTGGATCTGGGACTACGACACCCCCACAGGAAACTATTAATGTGGTTATGCCCACTCAGTTTCCCTTGGCTCCTCCGGAACGGTTCACAGGTGACCCCAAAACCTATAGAACCTTCGTTAATCAGTGCCAACTCCATTTTCTTTGCCGTCCTATGTCGTTTCCTGACCTAACCACAAAAGCAGCATTTGTGCTTTCCCATTTAGGGGGTACAGCTGCTGCTTGGGCTAACCCTTTGTTGGAATCAAATAGCCCTTTGTTATACGACTGTGATGATCTTTTGGCTGCTATGAGTAAAGTCTTTGACATGCGTTATGCTACTCAAGCCATGGATCTGGAGTTACTTAATCTACAACAAGGCAGTCAACCTCTTTTGCCTTACATTGCCCAATTCAATCAACTAACAGCCGAAACTCAATGGCCAGAAGGCAAGAAAACGGCTGTTTTCTACAAGGGCCTTCCAGAAGAACTGAAAGATGCCTTATCCACGGTTCCGGTGGTTCCTACGGGATTCACAGAGTTGCTCGATTTGGTTCTACAAATCGATGCCCGAAGAAATGCTCGGAAAGGAGAGAAAAAAACATTCTTACAAGCATCGGTTCGTTCAGAGGCACCGGCAGTTCCCTCGAACGACCCTGAACCAATGCAGATTGGCGCTGTGAGAGGTCGGTTGTCCAATGCAGAAAGAGAGAACCGAAGAAAGAACAATTTATGTATGTATTGCGGTTCATCCGAGCATTTATTAGCGACATGTCCTAAGAAACCAGTCAGGCGTTCGGGAAACGCCAAAACTCGACAGTAGCAGGAGTCCCTGTGTCGAGTGTTTCATCGGACTCCCATACCATTCCTAATCACGCACCTATAGCTGTCGAGGTGACATTACGTTGTGATGACCAAGAATTGGTTTCCAAGGCCATGGTTGATTCCGGAGCCACTAACAATTACATAGACATCACATATGCTAAGCATTGTTCCATACCCCTTGTAAACAAGAACAAACCTGAAACGGTTAATACCGTGGACGGATCTGTTTTAATTTCTGGTATGGTAACCCAGGAGACGGTACCTATTCGGATGACATTGTCGAATAGTCACTCGGAAGAAATCGTCTTCGATGTCATAGCTGCTCCGCAGTACAAAATAATACTCGGTCTTGCCTGGTTGACCCTTCATAATCCCGCCATTGACTGGGTTTCGGGATTGCTCCAGTATCCCTCAATATTTTGCAATGAACATTGCTTTACCAGTCAGGAGGTATCAAACAATTCACGTATATTGGCCTCTATGGGGGGTGCTTCAACTATTAGTGTGGTACATCAAAGCAATACAACTATACCATGCGAATACACTGAGTACGCTGATGTGTTTGATAAAGGCCAGGCAGAACAACTGCCTCCACATCGACAGTATGACTGTCCGATTGAACTGATTCCTGGAGCTAAGATTCCTACAGGTCATGTATATTCATTGACTCCAAAAGAAGACGTTGTGTTGAAAGAATACATCGATAAAGCTCTAGCGATGGGATTCATACGGCCATCGCAATCACCTGCTGCATCTCCTCTATTCTTTGTTCCGAAGAAAGAGGGAGATCTAAGGCCTTGCATTGATTACAGGGCACTTAACGACATCACCATAAAAAATCAGTATCCTTTACCGCTGATAAACGTTCTATTGGATCAATTAGGTACTTCCAGGTACTTCACTAAATTGGACTTGCGAGGAGCATACAATTTAGTTCGCATTCGTGAGGGCGATGAGTGGAAGACCGCTTTCAAGACGCGGTATGGTCTTTACGAATATTTGGTGATGCCTTTTGGTCTGTGCAACGCTCCCGCTACTTTTCAGTTCTTCATGAACGATATTTTCAGGGATATCATGGACCAATTTGTGGTGATTTATTTGGATGATATTCTGATTTATTCATCGTCTTTTTCTGAACACGTCAAACACGTTTTTACAGTCTTACAAAGACTCAGGGAGAACCATCTTTTTGTGAAAGCCGAGAAATGCGTCTTTCATTCACAGGAAGTGGAATTCCTGGGTTACAACATCACCAATCTAGGTGCTCAAATGAGTCGTTCCAAAGTGAAGGCCATATTGAATTGGCCTATTCCGCACAATGTCAAATCATTACAGTCTTTCCTAGGCTTTGCAAATTTTTATCGCAGGTTTATTCGTTCCTTCTCCAAAACAGTGGCTCCTTTGACGGCTTTAACAAGTACCAAAGTTCCTTTCTGTTGGAACCAAAATGCCCAAGCATCTTTCGAGGTGTTAAAGGAAGCATTTACCACCGCACCCGTGCTTCAACATCCAGATCCAGATCGCCAGTTTATCGTTGAAGCGGATGCATCCAGTGTCGCTACTGGAGCGGTGCTCTCACAAGTTTGCACAGAAACCAAGGAGGAGCACCCAGTGGCTTTCTTCTCTCGCAAACTTACCCCATATGAACGAAATTACACCGTCACTGAGCGGGAATTACTGGCAATCAAGGATGCTTTCCGAGAATGGCGACATCATCTTCTTGGGGCCAAACATCAGGTGTTGGTGTACTCTGACCATAGAAATCTTCAAGCATTCAAATCTATGAAATGTCTTACGGCTCGACAGGCCAGATGGCATGTCTTTTTTGCTCAATACGATTTCCAGGTCACATATCGTCCTGCCAGAAAACACGTTAAGTCGGACGCTTTGTCTCGCATTGGTGAGGAGGCGAAGGAAGAATCACTGGTGCACAATCAGTTGTTGGCAGATCATGTAATATGTAGTTGTTCCGTTCAACCATCCTTAAAAAACGATGTACAGGAGTGGGTGAAAAACCATCTACAAGTGATCCAGGATATGAATCTGGACGTACATAACGGTTTACCTTACACACAAGGAGTGCTCTACTTACCAACGTTTTCGACGCGGAATAAGGCCCTCAAGTGGAATCATGATTCCTTGATTGCAGCCCATCCTGGACAGAAGAAAACGCTAGAGCTGCTTAAAAGATGGTGTTGGTGGCCATCCATGACAAAAGATGCCATAAATCATGTATCAACATGTTCTGTATGCATCCAATGCAAAAACACTCCTGGTAAACCAGTGGGCTTACTCCAGCCCCTACCTGTACCTAACAAACCATGGGACATGATATCTATGGACTTTGTGGTAGAACTCCCACAAAACCATGAATACAATACCATATGGGTTGTGGTGGACTACTTCACTAAAATGGCTCTTTATATTCCCTGTATTGGTTTACCAACAGCTGCTGTTCTGGCGGACCTATTCATTCGACATATATTCCGTTTCTTTGGTCTACCGTCAGTAGTCATCACGGACAGGGGCTCACAATTTGCATCACGCTTTTGGAGAGCACTTACTTCAGCATTACTGATTGATGACAGAATGTCCAGTGCTTATCACCCTCAAACTGATGGACAGACCGAAAGAGTCAATAGCACTATGGAACAATACCTGCAGTGTTTGTGTCTGCAGTTTCAATCAGATTGGCTCAAGGTCCTGCCGGCAGCACAATTCGCCTACAACAACTCCTATCATAGTGCCATAGGCACTTCACCTTTCTATGCTCTTTACGGACAACACCCCCGATCAATACCTTTGGATTCCAGTTTGTCTTTGGATACTCCTGCCACAGGTCATACTTTTCGTGCTCTTAGGAATCTACAGAGGAAAGTGAAGCAGCAATTGGAGCAAGCTAAAAAACGCGACAAGTTCTATGCCGATGCTCATAGAGTACCTGCACCTGTCTACAAGGCTGGTATGAAAGTATGGTTATCCACTAAGAACTTGAGGATACCAGGCAAAAAGAAATTGTTGCCTAAATACATTGGTCCGTATGCAGTACTCCAAGTAAATAATCCGGCTGCTGTCCGTCTGGCTTTGCCACCACGATGGCGAGTGCATCCTGTATTCCACGTGTCACTCATTAAGCCGTGTTCTGAAACTACCAGATTGCCTGTACGGCCTGTTGCTATTTCTGTGAGGGGTTCAGATGAATACGAGGTACAGGACATTCTGGATATGATGCTACGTTCTGGTAGGCCGTATTATCTGGTGGATTGGAAGGGCTACGGTCCCGAAGATAGGTCCTGGGAACCTCTTTCCAATATACATGCTCCTGCTTTATTGAAGCGTTTTCACTCGAAGAGGGGAGAGGTTGCTCCTTTGGGGGATGGCGCTGTCATGCATGCTGGACGTGGTTCTACCTCTTACGCTCATAGAACAGCTAGACCATTCTATTCCAAATGGCGGTTGTTCGATGCATTGCCGGGAAAACGACGTCTGCACTTTTCACGTCGCTAAATTCACGTGAATTCTGCTTCCTCACGTGAACTACGGCATTACGTATATAAGTAGCGTGGAAACATCACTCGCTGCTTCTGATCGAATCATTTGGCGCTGTGTAGCTGGACCTCCGATCTGCGTCCTTGCAGTTCCTCAGTTGCTTCTTGGGCCTTCTATAGCATGTTTTCCGCCACACGCTGATTCCTGGAGCTGTTTGCTCGCGTGTAATTTCACACGCGCACGCTGTCTTCAAGCGCTGCTGGCCTGGGCTGCGTGAATCCTGTTTGCGTGCAATTCCACAAGCGCACGCTGTCTTCAAACGCGGCTGGCCTGGACTGCGTGAATCCTGTTCACGTGTATTTCCACACGCACACGTTTTCTTCAAGCGCTGCTGGCCTGGGCTGCGTGAATCCTGTTCGCGTGCAATTCCACAAGCGCACGCTGTCTTCAAACGCGGCTGGCCTGGACTGCGTGAATCCTGTTCGCGTGTAATTTCATATGCCCACGTTGTCTTCAAGCCTGTTTCCAAGACTGCTTGAATCCTATTCGCGTATAATTCCACACGCGCACACTATATTCTTCGCGGCTGTTCAGAACCGCGTGTACTTTGTTTATTCCACAAAAGGGCGCTATTTCCAACTCCTGGCACCTGTGATATTAACAGGTGGATTTATTCATTTCTATACTTTTCTCTACGTGGGAAGGAAGCTTTTCAAGGACTGTTGGAAGGTGATAATGCACAGTACTTTGGACGCTATCCTGTGGTGCACCAACCCGGTATCTAGCGTGAGCCTCGTGCCGTTCGGGATAAGTCTCCCTTACTAATCTCCCTTCCTTGTCGTTTGTTCTATTTCTGGATTCTTCCTCAAGAGACTTCTGCTGGATTCTTCTACCCGAGTCATAAGGTCAGTGTGTGAATTAATGCCAAATACTGTTCTATCATAGAGAGTCGAATTGGGGCAGTTTCTTATGATACTTTATTTTGTTCTAGGCTGACTTCCTATTCTTTACCCACGCCCTTTCCAGTGATCCATCTCTCTGCCTGTTTCATCATTCAGAGAGTTGTATCATTTGGAAGGTCTAAACTTGACTTCACAACTATCAAATCGTGTGAACAGGGATCCGGAAGACCCTACCACCGGTATCCTTTTGAGTACCGTATCCTTTTCAGTCAATACTTTGGTGCTTTATGACATCGGCATTATGGAAAGAGACAGGTTTTTAGAGCTTTGCTGAAGGCCATGTAGTCTTGGGTGTGTTGAATATATGGGGGGAGTGAATTTCACAGAGTTGGTGCCAAGGTTGAGAAGGCAGATCCTCCGAACCTCACAGAATTAGAGGTTGGAATCACTAGAAACAGGGCAGATCTTACGAGATGGGAGGTAGGGTATTATCTTCTCTCGTAGGATAATTGGGCCGGTCTTGTGCACTGCTCGGTGGGTAATGCATAGGGCCTTGAGGGTGGCACTGTGCCTTGTACATCTGGCCTTTTATGGTCAAGGAACATAATATCTCCAGGTGAAGTTTTGTCTGTATATCCCTGGGCAATCTCTTCTCTCAGCTAATGCTCTCATTGTCCCTATCTCTAAGTTTAAACTTACCCGGGTGGGGGGCAGTTCCTTCTCAGTTGCAGCGGCCATCAGACGGAACTCCCTGCCATGGGTATTGCGTTCCATTTACACCCATTTGCATTTCCGTCATGCTTTTAAAACTTATCTTTTCTAGGCCACTCTCTTTCTCTTCTTCAGGAGTAGCGCCAAGGTGCCTTTGGGTTTATGTCACGCTTTAGAAATTGCATTAACATAACACAACATATATGTCCACGGTTTTTTATCAGGTCTTCATTTCAAGTCTCATAAATGGTTCATAGCTGCATGCTTCAAGTTTCATATTAACTTTCCTTGGTTCATGCCACCCTAATATGGCTGGTCCTTGTTCGAACACAAATACTTTCCCATAAGCTACACATTCTTTTACCTCTATGGTGCAGCATTCTGTAACCTTGTAGGTCTACCTCCAAACACTTTTAGTTGAATTGTCACTTTGTTCATGCACACTTTTTTCTGTCCCACCATTTCCTTAAACCAATGTAAATCAGATGAACGAGAGATCTGAGCCACAGTCAGTAGTTTAACATCACAGTCATGAAAGTGCACTATGGATTGATGTTTAGACCTTGCACACGTTTCATCATTGAGGGTTATCTTCCATAGATATGTTTCCACTGCACTGAACTTCATTTACATAAGTCATCCTATTTGGGAAGGGTATGCCCAGATGTGGGTTCCGAGCTTGCTTTGCTGCAGTGATAAACTACACCTCATTGATGACATCCAATGATGTATGTGGTTCGTGCAGAAGAGATGTGATCTTGCAGTTCAAGATGGACACCCCATTTTGGTATGGGACCAAGCCTGAATTGTGCATGTTTTTTCCATTGGTATGCAGGCAGAACATAAATTGTTTTGGAGGATTGCCCAGTGCTATGAGTCCTTCAAAAGCTTTAATCCCAAACTTTTCAGTTATGCTGGAATAATTTGGCTCTTTCACGAGTGTGCCAGAATTTAAGAGGGTGGGGGTAATAAGCCCACCTCTGTTGACAATGTAGTATACTAGAACATGCAGAAAGAACACTTTCTCTGGATGCCCAATCTCAACAAACAGAATATACTGTTACTATGTCAATGATGTCATGTCGGGTATTGTAGTTCAGGAGGTGGGCGGGCCCAGGGGAGCGGGGCGGGATATGGCGTAGGGGAAAGGGAAGTTAGTTGGTGTTTGGAAAACAAGCAATAAAGACGTGTTTCAGAACCGCTCTGTCTCCGCGCCTTTTTCCCGCACGCATTGCGGCAGCCTTACAGGTTTTCTCAAGGTGGGAGGAACCTGACATTGGCGACGAGGAGGTGCCACCCCACGCTGTGGCGCTGACCCTAAGTTGATCAGGTGCATGCTGTGAAGTCTGGTGGCTGGTGCGCCCATAAGCAGCGGAGCGCAGGAAGGTCCCTGGGCGTCGGGACTTGCCGGCTTGCGGCTCGTTGCCGTGGTAGTGACTGGAGCAAGGCAGGAAACATAATTACCCAGCAGTGGTGCTCGTGCTCGTAAGGCGGCCGCATATAGGCCTCTGTTCTAGCAATGCTCGTGCCAGGAGTGGCGGCCGCTGATGCACCAGAGGGCCACGTCTGTCACATGTGGGGGTGTGCCATAGATCAAAAAGAGAAAAATCTAGCACCATCAGACCCAAGAAGCACGGTGGGTGGTGCACATTGAGAGAGGGATCCAGTGAACCGTTCAGTGGGGATTTGGAATGGCTAGTGGGCACGCATCATGTCAGACCCTGACATTCCAGCAACACTCCCCATGACGCTGCAGGCACAAGGATCTCACCGTGTGCAGGAGTCACTGGCTGTCTAGCTACCGGGGTCATTTGATGTATCTGACACCAGCAACATGGGACCACGGTGGGCAAGAGGGATCAGAGACTTTGATCTATATGTTGTGGCCACAGACCCCCTGGAGGATGCTCGACAGCAATGACTGCTGAGGTTGGTGGTGGGTCCAGCCACAAGGGATAACATAGACGAACTGCCCACTGACTCCATTGACAACATTCAAGGACTGAAAGAGGCGTTGGCCACATATTTCACTCCATACAAAAATGGGGATTCCGAAAGGCGTCTGTTCCACAATACCAAACAGTCAAATGGCAAAAACATGGATGCTGTTGTAACGAGGTTAAGGATTCAAATGAAACACTGTGACTTTGGAAATTATTCCAACACTGAGGCGTTGCGTCCCCAGAGTATTGCAGGGTGTGAATCACAGTAACTTCGGCACAAGTTGCTGCAAAAGTCCAGGACTCTGGATGAAATCCTGATGTTCGCTCGTGCAGAGCTGGCGGTGAACTCCTAGTTGCAGAGTTTCAACAGTCCCAAAAGTGCCCAGAGCCACCCAGAGGTGGTTCACAGATTACAGAGCGAACCATGGGCTCAGAATGAACAATTCTGCTATCAATATGGTTATGAGTTCCCACATGAAGGGATGTGCCCGGGGATTGGTCAAAGATGTTCGGCATGTGGAAAAGAGGGACATTTTAAATCTGTATGTCGCCTTGCAAGAGAGATGGGGAAAGGAGCAACTGGCCACTCAAGGGTGAAAAGCAGCATAACAGTGACACAAGCATCACAGATGGCAGCCCAGATGTATGGTAGGCACAAGGAGGAAGGGAGAAGAGACAAAGAATCAGAGGAAGAGGGACTAAGAAGAGAGCGAAGAGAGAGACGGAGATATCAAACGGCCTCCACACATTCAGAGCGTTGCTCGAGGCGACATGTCTGATACCTCGTGGAACAGTCTCCATCGGAGACAGAGGTGAGTTCATCAGAAGGGGAACACAGAAAGAAAGGCTACTTATATGCGTTAGGGAACAAGATGGCAACTGAACACACCCCCACGCTACTCATGAACCTGAATGAAAAACCGATGGAATTTCTCCTAGACACTGACGCCACGGTTAATGATATTAGTGAACAAATTTACAAGGAATTGCCTAACATGCCCAACTTCGCTCAGCCAGTGTAGACATCTACCCTTATGGAGCCAAGGCTCCCCTGAAGTGCATAGATGTCATAAATCACCAAGATATCTTATGAAAAGGATAGGTGGTGTAGCGCATATCAAAGATAAAGGTTCTATAGGTTTTAGAATCACCTGTGAACCTTTCCGGGGGAGCCAAAGGAAACTGTGTTGGCATAACTACTTTAAGGGTCTCTTGTGGTGGTGCCGATGTCCCAGATCCAGATGCAGCGGCCACTGGAGCCTGTGCTCTCTGAGGACTGGCATGAATGGCGTCTTGCATAACATCCATGTGATGCCGCAATATGTCCTCTGCTGTAATCATTTCGTTTCTCAAATCGGTGATTAACTGACTCAAGACAGTTAAAGGATCTGTACCCTCCATGGCTTCTGATTCTGTCATAAATTACCAAGGTATCTTATGAAAAGGATACGGTAACCAAAAAGGATACAATTGGTAGGGCTCTTAAGGATCCTTATTCACACGACTTGATAGTAGTGAAGTCAAATGATACCACTCTCTGACTGGTGAAACAGGCAGAGAGAGGGATCACTGGAAAGGGCGTGGGAGCTTTATAGGAAGTCAGCCTAGGATAAATAAAGTATCATGAGAAACTGTCCCAAATCAACTATAGAACAGCAAGAGCACTAATTAACAACACTGACCTGTAGGCTTAGAACTGAGGTCTCCATCAAAGTAACTGAAGAAATCCAGGAGTTGAAACAACGAAAAGGAGGGGAAGGTTAGTAAGGGAGACTTATCCTGAACGGCACGAGGCTCACGCTAGATACCAGGTTGGTGCACCACAGGATAGCGTCCAAAGTACTGTGCACAATCACCTTCAAAAAGAAATACTTCCTTTTCCAGGTAGAACAGAAATATGATGAAAAGAGTCCACCTGTTATCTCATCACAGGTGCCAGGAATTCACTCCAAAGTAAAGAATTGTATGCGTGTGGAATTACACGTTTTAACAGAGTTCCAAAAGCCCGCGTGCAGGTTTACACGCAAAAGAGTTCACGCAGCTGTGACAGCCGCTCTTGCAAGCGTTAGGATACACACGCAACACAAGGACACGCAACTAGGACCGCAGCGTGTAATGAGTAGAGTAGACCACGTGAGATACGCAAACAGAAGTGCACGCAGTCAGAACAGTCGTACCTGAAGAGTTCCAGAGTCCACGTGTGTATTAACCGCGAACAAGGTACACGCAGCCCAAGACAGCCGCGCTTGGAAACAGCGTCCGCATGGGATTTACACGCGACCAAACTTAACGTAGTCAGGAAAGCAGCATGCAAAGAAATCAGGAACCCGCGTGTCAGAATACACGCGACTGAAGAGCACGCAGACAGTGCGGCCAACCTGTGACTTCCAGGCAGCAGCTCCAGGAATTCGCGTGTGGAAGAAAAACATGCCGAAAAAGCCAAGGAAGTGACTGAAGAAAATGCGAGGACGCAGATCAAGGGTTTCAGCTACCAAACGCCATATTGATTCAATCAGAAGCAGCGAGCGACGTATCCACGCTGCTTTTGAACATACTACCATAACACACGTGACTAACCTGAATCACGTGAATTTAACGACGGGAATAATGCAGAGGTCGTTTTCCCGGCAGTGCATCAAACAATCCTCATTTAGAATAGAACGGTCTAGCAGTTCTATGAGCATAACTCGTTCTGCGTGAAGATGTTGTTCCAGGTCCAGAGGTAACATGTCCAGCATGCATGACAGTGCCACCCCCCAAAGGAGCAGCCTCTCCCCTTTTCAAATGGAATTTTCTTAATAAAGCAGGAGCATGGATATTGGAAAGAGGTTCCCAGGACCTATCTTCGGGACCATAGCCTTTCCAGTCCACCAGGTAATACGGCCTACCAGAACGTAGTCTCATATCCAGTATTTCTTGTACCTTGAATTCGTCCGAACCTTTCACAGAAACAGCAACAGGCCGTATAGGCAATCTAGTAGCATCGGAGCATGGCTTGATGAGTGACACGTGAAATACTGGATGCACTCGCCATCGTTTTGGCAATGCAAGACAGACAGCAGCCGGGTTAATCACGTTGAGCACTTCATATGGCCCAATGTACTTAGGCAACAATTTCTTTTTACCAGGTATCCTCAAGTTCTTAATAGACAGCCATACTTTCATGCCTGCTTTGTAGACTGGTGCAGGGACTCTATGAGCATCAGCATAGGTCTTATCTCGTTTTTTAGCCTGCTCCAATTGCTGTTTCCCCTTCGTCTGTAGACTCTTTAGATCTCTGACATTACGAACTGCTGCAGGAGTATCCATAGACAAACCGGAATCCAAAGGAATGGATCGGGGGTGTTGCCCATACAGAGCATAGAAAGGTGAAGTACCTATGGCACCATGGTAGGAATTATTGTAGGCAAATTCCGCTGCCGGCAGGACATTAACCAAGTCTGACTGGAACTGCAGACACAAACACTGCAGGTATTGTTCCATAGTACTATTGACCCTCTCAGTCTGTCTGTCCGTTTGGGGGTGATAAGCACTAGACATCCTGTCATCAATTAGTAATGCTGAGTTTAGTGCTCTCCAAAAACGTGATGCAAATTGAGAGCTCCTGTCGGTAATTAACACTGAAGGTAGACCAAAAAAACGGAATATATGCCGGATGAATAGGTCAGCTAGGACAGCAGCTGTTGGTAACCCAATACAGGGAACAAAAAGAGCCAATTTCGTAAAGTAGTCCACCACCACCCATATGGTATTGTAACCATTATTTCTTGGGAGTTCTACCGGAAAATCCATCGATATCATCTCCCATGGTTTGTGAGGAACAGGTTAGGATTGGAGTAAACCCACTAATTTGCCAGGTGTGTTCTTGCATTGGATGCATACAGAACATGTTGAAACATAATCTATAACATCTCGTGTTATGGAAGGCCACCAACACCATCTTTTGAGCAGCTCTAGGGTCTTCTTCTGTCCAGGATGAGCTGCCATCAAGGAATCGTGTCCCCAACTGAGAGCCTTGTTCCGAGTGGTAACTGTTGGTAGATAAAGCACCCCTTGTGTGAAAGGCAAACCGTTGTATATGTCTAGATTCAGTTCCTGAACCAATCGGGGATTTTGTTTCACCCATTCCTGCAATTCAAGTTTTAGGGAAGGTTGTGCAGAACAACTACATATCACATGGTCTGCCAACAACGTATTTTGCACCGGTGGTTCTTCCTTCAACTCCTCACCGATGCGGGATAAAGCATCCGATTTGACATGTTGTCTGGCAGGGCGATAAGTAATCTGGAAATTGTATTGAGCAAAAAACACATGCCATCTGGCCTGTCGAGCCGTAAGACATTTCATAGTTTTGAATGCCTGAAGATTCCGATGATCAGAGTACACCAACACCTGATGTTTGACCCCAAGAAGATGATGTCGCCATTCTCGGAAAGCATCCTTGATCGCAAGCAATTCCCGCTCAGTAACGGTATAGTTTTGTTCATATGAAGTTAGCTTACGAGAGAAAAAAGCAACTGGATGCTCCTCCTTGGTTTCTGCACAAACTTGCGAACGTACAGCTCCTATAGCGACACTGGAAGCATCCGCTTCAACGATAAACTGACAATCAGGATCAGGATGTTGAAGTACAGGTGCAGTGGTAAATGCTTCCTTTAACATCTCAAAAGAGGTTTGGGCGTTCTGGTTCCAACAGAATGATACTTTGGAACTAGTTAAAGCTGTCAATGGAGCCACTGTTTTGGAGAAGGAATAAATAAATCTGCGATAAAAATTCGCAAAACCTAGGAGTGACAATCGTGACTTGACATTATGTGGAATGGGCCAATTCAATATGGCCTTCACTTTGGAACGACTCATTCGAACACCATGATTGGTAATGTCGTAACCCAGGAATTCAACTTCTTGTGTATGAAAGACACATTTCTCGGCTTTAACACAGAGTTTGTTCTCTCTGAGCCTTTGTAGGACAGCAGACACATGTTTAACATGTTCTGGGAAAGAAGATGAATATATCAATATGTCATCCAAGTAGATCACCACGAATTGGTCCATCATGTCTCTGAAGATGTCGTTCATGAAGAACTGAAATGTGGTGGGAGCGTTACTAAGGCCAAAAGGCATCACCAGATATTCATAAAGGCCGTATCGCGTCTTGAAAGCGGTCTTCCATTTGTCGCCCTCACGAATGCGAACCAGATTGCAGGCTCCTTGTAAATCCAATTTAGAAAAGTACATGAAAGTACCTAACTAATCTAACAAAACATTTATCAATGGTAAAGGGTACTGGTTCTTTATGGTGATGTCATTAAGAGCCCTGTAATCAATGCAAGGCCTTAGATCTCCCTCTTTCTTTGGAACAAAGAATAATGGTGAGGCAGCAGGCGATTGGGATGGCCGTATGAATCCCATATCAAGAGCTTTATCGATGTATTCTTTCAAGACAACATCTTCTTCGGGAGTTAAAGATTAAACACGGCCAGTAGGGATTTTAGCCCCAGGAATTAGTTAAATCGGACAATCATACTGTCTATGTGGAGGCAGCTGTTCTGCCTGGCCTTTGTCAAAAACATCAGCATATTCCGAATATTCACATGCTATATGTGTACCTATCTGATGTACCACACTGATAGTGGAACCTCCCTCCATAGAGGCCAAAATATGTGATTTGGTTGACACCTCCTGACTGGTAAAACAATGTTCACTGCAATAAACGGAAGGATAGTGGATCAATCCCTTAACCCAGTCAATGGTTGGATTATGAAGAGTCAACCGGGCAAGACCAAGCAATAGTTTATACTGAGGAGCCGCAATGACATCGAAAATCATTTCCTCTGAATGACCATTTGATAAAGTCATCCGAATAGGTAGAGTCTCCTGGGTTACCATACCTGAAATCAAGACTGACCCATCCACAGTATTAACTGTTTCAGGTTTGTTCTTGTTTACAAGAGCTATAGAACATTTCTTAGCATACGTGATATCAATGTATTTTTTTGTGGCTCCGAAATCAACCATAGCCCTGGAAACTAATTCTTGGTCAGCAAAACGTAACATCACCTCAACAACTATAGGTGCGTAAGCTGGAATGATATGGGAGTCCGATGTAACACTCGACATAGGGACTCCTGCTACTGTCGAGTTTTGTCGTTTCCCGGACGCTTAACTGGTTTCTTGGGACATGCCGCCAGTAAATGCTCAGATGAACTGCAATACATGCATAAATTGTTTTTTCTTCGGTTCTCTCTCTCTGCATTAGATAAACGGTCTCTCACGGCACCAATCTGCATTGGTTCAGGGTCATTCGAGGAAGCTGCCGGTGCCTCCGGACGAACCGGTGTTTGTAAAAAAGGTTTTCTCTCTCCTTTGCAAGCATTTCTTCGAGCATCGATTTGTAGAATCAAATCGAGAAATTCTGTGAACCCTGTAGGAACCACAGGGACTGTAGACAAGGTATCTTTTAGCTCTTCTGAAAGACCCTTGTAGAAAAAAGCCGTTTTATTGTCTTCAGGCCATTGAGTTTCGGCTGTTAATTGATTGAATCTGGCTATGTAAGCCAACAGAGTTTGACTACCTTGTTGTAGACTTAGCAACTCCAGATCTGTGGCTTGAGTGGTGTAGCGCATATCAAAGACCTTACTCATAGCAGCCAGAAGATCATCGCAATCGTACAGCAAGGGACTGTTTGATTCCAATAAAGGATTAGCCCAAGCAGCAGCTGTACCCCCCCAAATCAGAAAGCACAAATGCTGCTTTTGTAGTTAAATCGGGAAACGAGTTAGGCCTGCATAGGAAATGGAGTCGACACTGATTGATAAAGGTTCTATAGGCTCTAGGATCACCTGTGAACCTTTCCGGGGGAGCCAAAGGAAACTGTGTTGGCATAACTACTTTAAGGGTCTCTTGTGGTGGTGCCGATGTCCCAGAGCAGCGGCCACTGGAGCCTGTGCTCCCTGAGGACTGGCATGAATGGCGTCTTGCATAACATCCATGCGAATCCGCAATATGTCCTGTGCTGTAAACATTTCGTTTCTCAAATCGGTGATTAACTGAGTCAAGACAGTTAAAGGATCCGTACTCTCCATGGCTTCTGATTCTGTCATAAATCACCAAGGTATCTTATGAAAAGGATATGGTAACCAAAAAGGATACAATTGGTAGGGCTCTTCCGGATACTTAATCACACGACTTGATAGTAGTGAAGTCAAATTAGACCTTCCAAATGATACCACTCTCTGACTGGTGAAACAAGCAGAGAGAGGGATCAACGGAAAGGGCGTGGGAGCTTTATAGGAAGTCAGCCTAGGATAAATAAAGTATCATGAGATACTGTCCCAAATCAACTATAGAATAGCAAGAGCACTAATTAACAACACTGATCTGTAGGCTTAAAACTGAAGTCTCCATCAAAGTCACTGAAGAAATCCAGGAGTTGAAACAACGAAAAGGAGGGGAAGGTTAGTAAGGGAGACTTATCCTGAACGGCATGAGGCTCACGCTAGATACCGGCTTGGTGCACCACAGGATAGCGTCCAAAGTACTGTGCACAATCACCTTCAAAATGAAATACTTCCTTTCCCACGTAGAACAGAAATATGATGAAAAGAGTCCACCTGTTATCTCATCACAGGTGCCAGGAATTCACTCCAAAGTAAAGAATTGTATGCGTGTGGAATTACACGTTTTAACAGAGTTCCAAAAGCCCGCGTGCAGGTTTACACGTGACAGAGTTCACGCAGCTGGGACAGCCGCTCTTGCAAGCGTTAGGATACACACGCAACACAAGGACACGCAACTAGGACCGCAGCATGTAAAGAGTAGAGTAGACCACGTGCGATACGCAAACAGAAGTGCATGCAGTCAGAACATTCGTACCTGAAGAGTTCCAGAGTCCGCGTGTGTATTAACCGCGAACAAGGTACACGCAGCCCAAGACAGCCGTGCTTGGAAACAGCGTCCGTGTGGGATTTACACGCGACCAAACTTAACGTAGTCAGGAAAGCAGCATGCAACGAAATCAGGAACCCGCGTGTCAGAATACACGCGACTGACGAGCACGCAGACAGTGCGGTGAACCTGTAACTTCCAGGCAGCAGCTCCAGGAATTCGTGTGTGGAAGAAAAACACGCCGAAGAAGCCAAGGAAGTGACTGAAGAAAATGCGAGGACGCAGATCAAGGGTTTCAGCTACCAAACGCCATATTGATTCAATCAGAAGCAGCGAGCGACGTATCCTCGCTGCTTATGAACGTACTACCATAACACACGTGACTAACCTGAATCACGTGAATTTAACGATGGGAATAATGCAGACGTCGTTTTCCCGGCAGTGCATCAAACAATCTCAATTTAGAATAGAACGGTCTAGCAGTTCTATGAGCATAACTCGTTCTGCGTGAAGATGTTGTTCCAGGTCCAGAGGTAATATGTCCAGCATGCATGACAATAGAACAATTTGAGGGGAAATGTTGGTTCAAAGCTGTAAAGGGATTTCAATCAGGCACACACCCAAATCTCACCCAGCATGTAGTGCGCAAATGGAACCCTTATTTATTTTTATCTATAACTTCAATATTCTGAACGATATATCACTCATATCACACCCTTCTCCTGATACCCTCCCGGTCACACTGAACCAGGAATCAGGCTAGTTTGCAAAGGTAAATATTTATTTAAAATTTAAATCACAATGTATTTAATAGGTAACAACAATCACCAACGGGGTGATAGAACAATGAATAATATCCTTAATGCACTGGAAATCAGATAATGAACACAAAAAGAATGCAGCACAGAAAATAATACTTTTAGGTTGGTTGGGAACAGATAGCGCTATGGTTAGAGGCTCCCCCTGAAACACCTCTCAACCCACCAATGGATAATTAAAATAGATGTGAGGAGAGAGCAGGTACTCAGGAAAAATATAGATGAACAGAATATCACTCCCACCTTTCACCTTTAATACCAAGAGAAAAACGGATTTGACTTTTCAGCTGTCAGAATGGCTTTGAAATTGGCTGAGCAAAAACACTAAATATGGTTAAAAAGGCTTAAATTATTATAAATTTCTACGGGAGCTGCTTTGAACAGATGCAAGCAATCACAAGCAATCATTTAATCGAAAGAAAACATTTGAAATCTCAAAGGCAAGGTAGGAAATAATTTAAAGGTAATTCACACGTGTAAAACTTTTGCTAAATGGAAAATCGCTGCAAACTTTTACTTATGCGATTTATGGTATACCAGATGAATTGCACTGCTTTGGTTGTGGAGGTAGCTGAGGATGTTAGGTATCAGTTGGAAGTGTAATTTCGTTTCTATCATAAAAACTGAGGGAGTTATGGAAGCTTTAGTGAGAGGTGTTTTTCAGAAATAAAGACACGCGTTTTGGACAAGAACTGAAATCAGAAAACAGATATGCTCTTACACAAGGCTAGAGCATGCAGGCTAGACAACGAAGTAGGGACACAGTAAGCTCTGAGACTGATTCATGACTTCAGTAACAGATCCCCAGCGCCTTCCGCGGCGGAACCAGTCCACACACTCGAAGTGGGATTACTGGATGAGAGTTTCACAACTAAAAATGACTAAGAAAATGATGCTTTGGCAAATAGACAGAATAAGAAAGCACTAAGATTTTGACACTGTTACTAATTATGAAAGAAAGGATAGTTCAGAGATAAAGGTAGGACAAGATAATGCAAGGTATACAATAGTTCTCTAGCATCCTATTAATACTCACAATCCACTGGGATTTAAGATTTTAGACCTGTAAAGATTCTGGTCAATGGATTGAGGAAAGACAGCACATCAGGCATGGGACAGGATCAGCTAGGTCGGTCGCAGGAACTGCACAGGAGCTGCCCTTCTTGTTTCTGGATATTTCAGATCAGCTGGACTGCGAGTTCATCAGGCAAGCCTTATGGTAGCAAGCCAGATAGTTTCAGGATGCTTCCCCACACCACAGCGCTTCACTGGGTTGTAAGGATAAGTTGAGGATTGTGGCCTAGCAGAAAATGGTTCAGCTACTGCTTGGCCTGGTCCTTGGCATCTGGATCTGGAAAGATGTTAAAGCACTGGAATCAGAAGAGAGAGTGTCTCATGTGTTGTCAGCTGTCTCTATTTATCCATTCAAATGACATCGCAAATATGGGTGTATTGGCCGGTTTAACTAAACCTGCCCCTGTGAAATGGGATTGGATCAGAGCCTCATCTTCGCCTTGCATTCGGGTGATTGGCTCAAACACAGATGATGTCAAATTAATGGTTTGGTTTTTACAATCCTTGGAAATCTCCCCTAGCCACTAGTATCAAAATTGAATTTTGTCCTTAATACATATTTACACATATGTAACCTCTATGTAAATCACATACAAGGATTACATATATTATGGAGTATCTGTTCCTCAAACTCCCTCAGCTGTGAGACTTTGTTTTGCCTTTTTGCATCATTTTGTCCATTTCGCCATGAACACATTTTCCAATGTTCCATTTTCCAATTTTCCATTCTCCAATTGTGTGTGCAACGTTTAACAATTCTAGCATAAACACAGTTCACATAAAACCACATTCATGGCCATTCCTGTTCCGAATATTTTACACAATTCCACTACATCTTGAAATGTAGAGCCAAAAATTAGACTAACAAATCTGTCTTTTTTTATATTTTTCATCATTTCTAATAGCAAGTTATAAGTCTATAAAGAAATGTTATGTGTATAGTCTTAGCAGCAAATGGTCATCCTTTTGTCTGTCTCTGGAGCAAGGAGTAGCCCCCACCTTTTTTTGGATTTTCTTCTGCAGGCCAAGGTTACGACTCTTTTACACATCCATTTCCTGGCCTGGAGGATCTGCCATTGTTCAGTCCTGGGCTGCAGACAAAAGTCTGTCCTAACCCACAATTATCATGTGTCAGTGGGTTTCTGCTGTGAGGAATGCCCTCCCCTTGGATGAAAACCTATTTTTCAACTCTGGCAGGCCCAGCCAGCCTAAAACAAACGTGTGGCATCAAATGACATGGATAAATTACATTCTTAAATTTAAACCTGTGGGATCAAAAACAGCTGAGATCCGTGTTACTTTCAGCAACAATCCTTTTATATATGTTAATCTGGCAGATCTTTAGTTTTAGGCAACTTTAAACTTAAATCAGGAGAGCCCATTTGACAGGAGCTGTCATTCAGGTAGCCCAGGGTGGCTGCACACAGATTTTTGACAGGAACTGTCATTCACAGGCAATCCAGTTTTGCTGAGAGAATGTTTTGCTCTTAACATTTTAGGACTTTGTAAATTCACAGTGCTTCATTAGATTAAATGGATTTTAGCACCAAGCAAGATTTTGAGTGTTGGACAGTGTTTTGCGCAGGCATTTTGGACTTTCAGCAGCAAAGTAAATGTCATTTACAGGCAAATTTTTGGAGTTTCATTTGCAAAGTGCTGCTTCTCCCTCTGTACTCCATGTTTACTTATCATGCAGTCCACTGGCCCTTTTTCTCCATCATGTGCTCTGTTCCACCACACATGCACCATGGGTGACAGGTTGTACAGCCATCTTTTTGTGTGTTGAAATGCAGTTTTGAATGTTTTTGGCACGCTGCCATCTTTTTGTTGTTTCTTGCACCATAGATAGTAGAGTGAGGCTGCATAGTATAGCAGACTGGGTCAATAGATCCCACAAATCCCCCCTCACAACTTCATTTTGACTTGCAGTCGAGAGGGAGTCGGGCTATTGGGATGTTCTTTTCTGTCCATGTGGAGAGATTCAGTGGCTTCTCCCGTCAGCGATTGAGGCAACCCGCTCTCCTTGCAGATTCAGGTTGGGATGGGACGATACTCCGGATTCCTTGGGTTTCTCTTCCTGGTCCCCAAGTGGTCCTCCTTGGTGATTCTTGGGATTTAGTGCTAATCCTAGAAAACAGAACATAGCACGGTTATGAAAATGTTCCCACTATTGTGCACACACATCTTCGGGGGATGTCAGCAGTGGGAAAGAAACTTGCATTCCCCAACAATTGACAATATTCCCCATCTGTTATTCAGTGATCATTACTCATTTTCTCAGGTATAATCAATGAATATTTAATCATTTTTCTAAGTGTCCGGATTTTCCCCCTCTGGGTTTCCGGTAAGCCCTTCTATCTGCAGCAAAGTATGCCTGGGGTGCCAACTGTTTATCTGGTTTATGTGGACCCACTTGTCTTCCCCTTCTGTCAAACTGCCCTTGGGGATATGGATTCTGTAGGCGACTGGTGAGATTATGTCCACAATTTCAAAAGGACCCCGCCAACTAGGCAAAAATGTGCGCTCTTTGGCTTGGTTCCTTTGGAAATTGTACAAGTAGACCCGGTCTCCTACTTGATATTACTTTTTAGTTGTCTTAAGGTCATAGTGGGTCTTCATACTGTCCGCAGATCTTTCTAGATTCTGCTGAGAATGCGCAAAAGTATGCTGAAGGTGTTTTCTCAGATTCTCAACATACTCATGAGTTGTGGAGGCATTTATCAAGGTCTGTTCTTGGGTTTTGTAGAGCACATGCTGGGGTAGCACCATCCTTCGTCCAGTCATCAGCTCGAATGGAGACATTTTCGTTGCAGAAGAAGGGGTAGATCTGATGGCCATCGGGACAAAGGGTAGTGGAATGTCCCAACTTGGCCCAGAAACTGCCACAAGCTTTTTTAATATGCTCACAATAGTTTTATTATACCTCTCAACTCCACCACTAGAGGACAGCCGGTAGGCAATGTGTAGTTTCCTTTTTACCCCAAGTATCTCCCACATCTTTGTCATCACTTTGCTAGTGAAGTGCCTACCTCTGTCTGACTCGATCCTTTGGGGTAGTCCAAAATGCGAGATGATGTGATTGATCATCAGAGCAGCTGCTGTTTCTGCCTTGCAATTTGGGGCCGGGAGGCATTCCACCCATTTAGTAAACAAGCATGTTACGGTCAACATGTACTTGTTCCCCCTACAGGAGCGAATCACGGGCCCAATAAAATTGACTTGCAAATCTGACCAAGGCAGTGTCATCCCCTCTTTTGGAGGGGACTACGGTGTGTGAGTAATGTTGGCTGAAATTATGCAAACACAAGACACCCCTTCAAGTATGGTCGAGGTCCTGCCCCATGTGTGGCCAGTATGCAACCTCTCACAAGATTTCTAATTTCATATGAAACCCCTGATGACCAGCTGTGGCCGCATCAAGGGCGAGACTTAGCATCAGGCTTCGGAATGAGGTAGGGACCACCCACTGGTCATGGCCAGATATGGATCTCTTCACCAACAAACCGTCTTGAATTCATAACATTTTTGGACATTTCATCAACACTCTGAGGTCCTCTTTCCCAATGCAATCGGTATCCATCAGGGGAAAGTTCTCAGGGCCCTTAATGTGTTGATAAAACTTACCAATTATTGGATCCCCCTTTTGAGCCGTAATCAAATCAGCATCTGGGGTCTCCTTACTCCATTGGGCAGTTGAGAGTTCATTGTGAGCATTTGTCTGGGACTTAGTGATAGCAGTGACCTGGATTTCCCCCAAGAGGGACTCGATCTTAAGTAGATCCCCTTGGATGGCTCTGGTTTTGGCCAGATGATCTGCTAAGTCATTTCCAGTTTTGTCTGGTCGCTCTTCTTTAGAATGACCCTTGATCTTTTTCCAGTAGATGGTCATCCCATTCGAGGTGACCAGATCATCAATATTTTGTATTAGTTTTCCATGTTTTAATGGTTTGTTGTTAGCACATAGCATGCATCTGGTTTTCCAGTTAACCGGGTGCTCCACAAACCCCTTCCGTACATAATCTGAATCAGTGATTATGACCGGTTCGTGGAGTTGGTGTTGGACAGCAGTGAGGATGGCTTTATGCACAGCCATCAACTCTGCCACTTGACTAATACGGGGACCGATTTTGTACCCAGCGGAGGATTCTGGGGCATCATTCACCCTTGCAATCCCCACGCCGGCCACAAGTTCCTTTTCCCTGTTGTTGTCAACATGGTAGGAGCACCCATCCACATATACAGTGGCCATTCCCTCACACTTGTCTTCTTCATAGACCTTGTGTGGGGAATTAAAGTACGCCTCCATGTTGTCCTTGGTTTTAAGACTTTCGCCCCCGAGACAGTTTTCTCTGGCATAATCATGCAAGTCAGCCAGACCTTGAGCGAGGGGACTCTTCTTGTTTTGAAGCAAGAGACCAGGTAAGATACCTAGTCATACAGCCGCTCTCTAAGATACCCAGCCTGGGTTGTGGTTTCTTTCAAAATTACTGAAAATTCAGTTCGAAAGTGAAAAATATGCTTCAAATTGTAACAAGAAAAGCATACAATTCTGTTGTTTTTCAAAGTAGTTTTTATCTGCAATAATAATAATCTCAAAAAATGAGTAGTCACTAATAGTTTCTTAGTGAGGAAGAGTTTGCCACAGTTGATTAATCAATCAGACCAAATTTGCCAATGCATTTCGGAAATAAATTTCCTTCATCAGGGCCAGTCTAATAATAATCAATACATATTCATAAATAAACAAGCAGTACAAAATGGTACATGATTACATTCAAAATTGTGATAAAATTCGAAACATACCATCAAGTCGTGGTTGCAGTAGCAGAAGAGTAGAAAAGGAGAGAGCAGGAAAATAATAAAAATAAAAAAATAAGGGAGGCCAATAAGTCAATATCGTAAATCATGTGTATATGTAACCAACAGTTACATGACAAGAAAACAGTTACCTGTGGCGGGTAGGTCGAAATTTGAGTGTAGCAAACTATAGAGTGGCGGCCAAGTCGTGGCCAAATCGAACTGCCTGACAAAAATCAGCGCAGTGTATCAGCCTTCTATGCGGTAGCTGGAAACAGGAGAAAACCCGTTAATGAGAGCGGGTAACATCCGTGGTCCTAATTGATTTAAAGGTAAAGGGAGTCTTACCGTGTTGAGAGCGGGAGCGGAGCAGTTCTCCCATGGTCTGCGAGAAGCAGAATGCCGTCGTCGCATCGGAGCGTTGCCGGGGCAACGTTTCCTAAATGCGACACGTTGAAAACCAGTGTTGTAATCAGGCCAGTGGGCTTGAAATAAATAAAGCCAATGTCACGCCCCTGCGGAGACCATGGTCATTGTGGCATAGATGGTCTATTAGACGGATTGCGGCCATCTTTACTCCCAAGATGGCCGCCGCTACAGATGGTGTGGGTCTAGACTTACACAATGGCCGCGTGGAGGTAGGACCGCCCCCCGACTCCGGAGCCGGTTCATCAGATCCTGCGGACAACGCGCGGATGCGTTGCTACTCTTCAACAACAACGCTTCGTGAGTTCGATACTAGGATCTATTTACTTACTCATTTGTTTGTTATTCCTTCTGTGTAACTCTACCCATTTCACTCACCTGTTTCCAGACTTGAATCCTTCTCTCAACTCTTGCACGACATCCAAGACTCGAGTGGATTTCCCCTGCCCCACTCGTTACGAGCTTAACCTCACTGATCGGTTCGCTAGTGAGACTCCCTCCCTGGCGTGCGGTACGTGAGAATTGATATTCAGTCCCTAGTATATCCGGGGGTTAGAAAGAGACCAGAATTGACACCGGATATTATCTTACCTATACAGAAGCAGGGATATGCAGGTTCCGATCCGCAGCATTGAGATATGAGAACCATTCTCTTACTGGGACGTCCTCGAGGTTACTCCTGTCCGCGTCTCATCAGAAGACCTGCGATATAGCTTGATAGGTGGTACCTCCCTTCCAATCAGGTACTCCTCTTTTCCTCAACCCATATTCTGCCTTCTAGTTTCCCTGCTTCAACTTACCACTTTCCTCTGTCTTTATTCAGACGGCTTCGCTTCAGCGGATATTCTGGGTACCAAGAACCTCTCCGGACAGACGACATCTATCCAGTAGCCTTCGACACAGGGTTTTCTTCCCCAGAGGGTTTCCCTGGAGTCCTTCCCCTCCTTAATATTTGTATTTGAGGCGGAGGAAGGGTCTCAGGGAGGCACTCATTCTCTACCCCTGTGGGAAACCATTTCCGAAGAAGGAAACGGAGGAGGGAGAACAACTGGTGTTTCTCTAAGGTAACCTTTCGGTTATTCAACCTTCTCGTGATTAGTCTAAATATTACAGTTAGCAACGCCCAAAAAGTAATACTGGGGCTTCCCAGGTGCTGAACGGTTGCCTTAAAGAACTCGATAGTTCTAGGAGATACCATGGACGCAGCCCAACAGCAGCAATTGGTTGCTGCAGTCCAGTCTTTGACTGCGGAAGTCCAGGCATTAAAGCAGGAAAATGCCTTTTTGAGACAACAGGTTGGAAGGGTACCTAGTTGTTCAGAATTACCTCCCGGTCCCATTCCAGGGGGTTTATATGATGGGAATCCCCACAAACTTAAAGCCTTTATCGAAGCATGTACTGTCCAGTTTACATTTAAAACGGCTTTCTTTCAGAATGATCGAGACAAGGTGGGACATATGATAGCTAACTTGACGGGACCGGCATTGGCATGGGCTACACCACTGGTTGTGACAAACAACGCTCTACTAGACTCCTATCCCGCCTTTCTGAACAGTCTTAGGTCCATGTTTAGTAGACAAGAGATCACTGTTTCTTCCCAAGAGCAATTATTAGACTTCAAACAGGGATCACAGGATCTACTGTCGTATATCACCTCTTTTAAACAGCTTGCTGCTGGAACCTCTTGGGCTGATGATGCTCTGATAACACTATTTCGTAGGGGTTTGAATGAGGAACTTAAAGACGAGGTGTCTAGGGTGTCTCGACCTCCCAACCTAGCGGAAATGATTACATTAGTGATGCAGATGGACTACCGTCTACAGGAAAGGATCAGAGAACGACGTCGAAATCGTTCTGTGAGGCCATTGACTATGCATCCTTCTAGTCCTATGAAAACCCCAATTGATGAACCTATGCAGATAGGAATCACAAGAGGAAGAGGTAGACTCACCTTGGAAGAACGTAATCGACGGAGGGCTAAAGGCTTGTGTATGTATTGTGGGTCCAAAGACCACCCAGTACAGGATTGCCCCATCACCCCTTCCAAACAACAGGGAAACGCTTCCTCCCAACCGCAAGGGGAACCGCGGCTAGGGAGCCAATAACAGGTTCCTCATCCATGTCAGTAACTTCTCAAGTCACAGACACTCCAGATCCTCCCATGATTGTCATACAGGTTTCAATGCAATGGGGTACCTCCGAGCCAATTTTGGTTCCCGCATTGATTGATTGCTGAGCTGCGGGGAATTTTGTAGACACCATTTGGAGGAATGACAAGAATATACCATGCTCCCTTAAGACCATTGCTGTTCCAGTAGAATCTGTTGATGGAAGTCCTTTGACTTCCGGTCCTATCCGGGAACAAACAAGACCTATTCAAATGAAGATTGCTTCTCATCAAGAGACCATCGTATTCGATGTCATTTGCACAGCACATTATCCCTTGATATTGGGTTTACCGTGGCTTAGAGCCCATAATCCATACATCAATTGGAAGGCCGGCACAATTTTTCTAGGATCTGAACATTGCCTTACTCATTGCCTTTCTGGTGGAGCGTTGGGGTTCTGTTCTACACACTCCGTCCAAGAAAGGAATTGCACTACTTCGATGTTACATAACATCCAGGAGATCCCTCCTGACTACCAAGAATTTCAAGTAGTATTTTCCAATTCAGAGTTCGCTGAATTACCTCCCCATCGTAGAGATGATTGCGCCCTAGAACTAGATCCGGGTGTTCCAATCCCTTTTGGGCGCATGTATATACTATCAGCTCGTGAACGGGAAGTCCTAAAGGAGTATCTCCAGAAGCATTTACATAACGGCCTCATTCAGGAATCCACTTCTCCTGCCGGCGCCTCACTGTTCTTTATCCCTAAGAAGGATTCGACAGAACTCAGACCATGTGTAGACTATCGAGGTTTGAACAAGATCACCACTCTGGATCGCTATCCGATGCCATTAATCCCAGATATTCTTGAGGCAGTAAAGGGCGCCAAGATATTTACCAAGCTAGACCTACGCGGAGCTTACCATCTTATCCGAATCCGCGCAGGGGATGAATGGAAAACCGCCTTTCGTACTCCCTTGGGCCACTATGAATACAAAGTGATGCCATTCGGACTTTCCAATGCACCAGCTGTTTTCCAGCGTTTTATGGATCACATATTCTCGGATATCCTTCTACATACCGTCATTGTCTATTTGGATGACATACTGGTCTTCTCAGTTTCCATGTCGGACCATATCCGACATGTGAAGGAAGTATTGCAGAGATTGGAGGAGAATCATCTTTTTTGTAAATTAGACAAGTGTGAATTCCACAAAGATAGAGTGGCTTATTTGGGTTATATACTATCCGCCGAAGGAGTTGCCATGGATCCCAGAAAAGTCTCTGCAATAACGGAATGGCCCGTTCCACTGTGTGTTAAAGATCTGCAGAGATTCTTAGGATTCGCCAACTTTTATAGGCGTTTCATTCCCCACTATTCGGAGAAGATTCTCCCTATGACGGCTCTCCTTAAGAAGAAAGCAAGGTTCCTTTGGTCAGACAGGGCTCAAATAGCCTTTGAGAGTCTCAAGGAAGAATTCACCAAGGAACCTATACTCCTGACCCCTGACCAAAACAAGAAATTCATTGTAGAATCAGACGCCTCGCATCATGCTGTAGGTGCCGTTCTACTGCAAGAAAATGAACAAGGAGACGAGTGTCCTGTGGCCTATCTATCTAAGACACTCTCCCCGTCAGAGATCAATTACTCGGTCCTCGAAAAGGAATTATTAGCTATTAAGAGAGCCTTTGAGGAGTGGCGACATCTGCTACTAGGGGCCAAACATGCCATCGAAGTACGATCCGATCACAGCAATCTCCGAGCCTTACAATACTCTCAAACACGAAATAGTCGCCAAGCTCGTTGGGCCCATTTTTTTTCACCCTATGATATCATCTTCTCCTTCATACCAGGAAGAGTTAACCTCAAGGCAGATGCATTATCTAGAAAGGATTACAACTCTACCACTCCTTTCCGTTCCGAACCTTTGTTTCCCAAAGCCAGATTTTTGCAGGAAATCACCACCTTTCTTCAACTAGTAGCTATGGATACCTCTCGATTTATACAGACCAATCCTCGGTTTGCCGCTCTCTGGAGGCTTAACTCATCTCAAGGATGCTTCTATAGAAACAAACGGTTATTCATTCCTTCCGAAGAATTAGGAAAAGTGGTACTTCAACTCTGTCATGATTCTCCAATGGCAGGACATCGCGGTATGGCTAATACCAAGGAATTGATTCAACGCCATTTTTGGTGGCCAAAGATGAGCAGAGACATCAGAGATTATGTATCGGCATGTGCCATGTGTTTACAAACAAAGACCCCTCGATCTGCCCCAGTGGGTCTCCTATCGTTGATGCCGATTCCTGATCGACCCTGGCAGATAATTTCGACAGATTTTATAGTCGAACTCCCTATCTCGGATGGTTGTACAGTAATCATGGTTACAATCGACTACTTTACGAAGATGGCACACTTTATTCCTCTACCTTGCATTCCCACTGCAGCTCAGATGGCGAAAGTTTTCCTTTCACGGATCTTCACGCTCCATGGGCTTCCAGAAACTATCATCTCCGATCGTGGTTCTCAATATACTTCACGTTATTGGCAACAGATATGTAAGAGCCTCAAAATCTCCCGAGCATTGAGTTCTGGCTTCCATCCTCAAACTAACGGCCAGACGGAACGGCTGAACCAGACATTGGAGGGCTATTTGCGCTGCTACATCTCTGCTTCACGGGACAACTGGGTTTCTCTATTACCATTGGCGGAGTTTGCCTACAACAACTCCCGTCATTCCGCTCTGGGTTCCAGTCCTTTTTTTTGCTCATATGGATTCCACCCTTCTTGTTGTCCTACTGGCCTTCCTTCTTCGTCACGGTTTCCAGATGTGGATAACCTACTTCAAGTCATCCAGACAGGTCATTTGGCGGCCAAATCTTCGCTACTTGAGGCTCAGGCAAGAGTCAAACGGTTTGCGGACAAGCACCGTTCTCCAGCGCCCTCCCTGAAGGCGGGTGATTTGGTATGGCTGGCCTCTCGTTTCTTACCACGGCATCTGGTCCCGTCCAAACTGTCTCCTAAATATTTCGGACCTTTTCCCATTCTACGGAAGTTGGGTTGCTCTGCTTTCAAGATCAGGCTTCCCCCTTCTTGGTCTCGGATTCATCCCGTGTTTCATGTGTCCCAGCTGAAGAAAGATGTGTGTGATCGATTTTCGAGATTAAGGAATACTCACCCTCCTCCGGTGTCTACCCCGTCGGGTCCTGAATATGAGGTGGCGGATATTTGTGACTCTCGCATCTTTCGAGGTCGCCTTCAGTTTTTGATTGACTGGCAGGGTTATTCCCCTGCTGACCGTTCCTGGGAACCTGCCTCTGCAGTGCATGCACCTGCTCTTATTCGCCGATTCTTCCGTAATCATCCGGGGAAGCCGGGGGCCCCTGCCCTTCGGAGGGGGCATACTGTCACGCCCCTGCGGAGACCATGGTCATTGTGGCATAGATGGTCTATTAGACGGATTGCGGCCATCTTTACTCCCAAGATGGCCGCCGCTACAGATGGTGTGGGTCTAGACTTACACAATGGCCGCGCGGAGGTAGGACCGCCCCCCGACTCCGGAGCCGGTTCATCAGATCCTGCGGACAACGCGCGGATGCGTTGCTACTCTTCAACAACAACGCTTCGTGAGTTCGATACTAGGATCTATTTACTTACTCATTTGTTTGTTATTCCTTCTGTGTAACTCTACCCATTTCACTCACCTGTTTCCAGACTTGAATCCTTCTCTCAACTCTTGCACGACATCCAAGACTCGAGTGGATTTCCCCTGCCCCACTCGTTACGAGCTTAACCTCACTGATCGGTTCGCTAGTGAGACTCCCTCCCTGGCGTGCGGTACGTGAGAATTGATATTCAGTCCCTAGTATATCCGGGGGTTAGAAAGAGACCAGAATTGACACCGGATATTATCTTACCTATACAGAAGCAGGGATATGCAGGTTCCGATCCGCAGCATTGAGATATGAGAACCATTCTCTTACTGGGACGTCCTCGAGGTTACTCCTGTCCGCGTCTCATCAGAAGACCTGCGATATAGCTTGATAGGTGGTACCCCCCTTCCAATCAGGTACTCCTCTTTTCCTCAACCCATATTCTGCCTTCTAGTTTCCCTGCTTCAACTTACCACTTTCCTCTGTCTTTATTCAGACGGCTTCGCTTCAGCGGATATTCTGGGTACCAAGAACCTCTCCGGACAGACGACATCTATCCAGTAGCCTTCGACACAGGGTTTTCTTCCCCAGAGGGTTTCCCTGGAGTCCTTCCCCTCCTTAATATTTGTATTTGAGGCGGAGGAAGGGTCTCAGGGAGGCACTCATTCTCTACCCCTGTGGGAAACCATTTCCGAAGAAGGAAACGAAGGAGGGAGAACAACTGGTGTTTCTCTAAGGTAACCTTTCGGTTATTCAACCTTCTCGTGATTAGTCTAAATATTACAGCCAAACAATTATCAAACCTCACAAGGAAGAATGAGGAATATTGGAATGAAGAAAAAATAAAAATGCAAAAAAGGAAAACATGGAAATAGAAGAAATACTAGTTTTAAAAACAATGCCGATAGAGTCGGATCCAAAATTAGGAAAAAATGAGAGCAGATAAAGAGATGATAATGGTGATAAACTTTGCTGCCGTTGGTGTCGTATTCTTGTTTGTTCAATACATTATCCGTCTCAAACTTGTGCATAAAACAGTTGGCATATGTGGGTGCCATGATGGCCCCCATTGATGTCCCTGATGTTTGTAAATAGAACTGGTTGCGGTATTGGAAATAAGAGTTCTCTGCGATGAACTGTAATAGAGCTAATATAAATTCCTTCTGTGCACGGATTTCAGATGCTTCTAACAGTAGCCATTCAACTGATTCAATCCCCAAATCATAAGGTATAGAAGTGTACAAGCTTCTTACATCGATAGTGAACATCAAATCGTCCTCTTGAAGCGTTATGGAGTTGAGTTTTTGTAGAAAATGGGTAGTGTCTCGGGTGTACGTGGAAGTTTTTTGTATTAAAGGCTGCAGAAAAAAATCAACGTAGATGCCTAGTGGTTGATTGATGCTTTCCATCCCTGCAACAATCGGTCTACCTGGTGGTTTAGTGCTATCCTTGTGGATCTTTGGTAGTGTATAAAAATTCGGTATTCTGGGGTGGCTTTTCAGGAGGAACTTATGTGTGTGCTCATTGATCCATTCGAGTTCAAGTGCCCTGTCCGATAGGCTTTCCAAGTTTAGTTTGATGGTAAGAGTTGGGTCATGGTCCAAAGTAGCATATGTGTTGCGATCTTGGAGCTGTCTAGTGCATTCATTGTCGTAGTCCACAGAGTTCTGGATGACTAATGCACCTCCTTTATCAGCAGGGCGGATAGTAATGTTCTTGTCGCTAAACAGATCCCTAATTAGTCTCATCTCGTGGGGTTTGAGATTCTTGTTAGGAGGAGTTTTGTAGCTGATACATCCTAAGTCACGGTTTACTAGTTTCTGAAACATGTCAATGGACGGTACTGTGATGGGTGGGATAAACCCGCTCTTAACTCTGAATTCCTGGAAATCCGGAGTCTTAACCAGACTGTCTTGGGTTTCCAATTCTTCGAAGAAGACCTTAAGTTTAAGTTTTCTAACAAACTTGTACAGTTCAATCTTAGTGTCGAACAGAGTAGTGCTATAAGTGGGTACGAAACTAAGACCTTTTGGAAGCGTTTCTTCCTCTGACTTGCTCAGTGTCCTCTCAGATATATTTATGACTAAGTTTTCCTTAGCTGCGGTCTCGTTTGAGGTTTGTCTCTTATGTTTCCTCCTCCCCCTGCGGGTTCTTTTCGGCGGGCGCCTAAAAAAGCGAAGTGGAAGATACTTGTGATGCAGGACTTGTTGTATGAATTGGATTTCCTGTGTTATTTGTTCGGTTGGTGTTTCAGAGTCTCTCTGGGCCTCTGAGTCAGAGCTGGAGGTGTTGTCAGATGTATATTTAAAAAGCTTCTTGGGTGCTACTCGGCCATATCTTTCCATCCATGTATATACTTCATCATTAATGTAATCATAGGTATCCCATTTGAATTTTTTAACCTTCTTCTGTTCGAGCTCTGATTTGTAGTCTTCAGGTTTCGTGTTTATTTCTAACAAGATGGCATCATACTCCTCCTTCGCTAGCGAACCAAGCAGTTCTTTCTCTATGTCCTGAATTTCTGCACTAAGGGTTGTCAAGTTCTTGGCGAGTTCTTGGATAGTTAATAAGATGAGATCTAAAGAGCATTTATTTAAGATAGCCTCCCATTTACAAACAACCTCCTTGCAAAGAGTTGGTCGGAGTTGTATACGTAGACCTCTTGGGATTCGTTGATTTTTGAAATAGCAGCCGAGGGTGATTGCATGTAATTTTCTGTTAATCTCTTTGCGTATGAGGTATTCTAATTGTTTGATCCGTTTAGCTGGATCTTTGTGCGCAGTTCCATGGGCACCAATCGATGTTTTGCTAATGAGTTCAAGAATGGCAGATGCTTCCTCAGACGAAAACCCTAAGGTTTCAGCGCATTTATTCGATAATCCTTCTATATCATCAAATGACATATTCCTTTATATAATGAAAAGATTCAAAAATGTGTGCCTCCACTGCTGTGTGTCTCACCAAAACGGGGAAGAAAAAGAGCAGGAATTGAAGTGAGTGGGCACCACTGAATAGTAAATTCACTTGTCTCTGGTGTTCAAAGCTCATGCAAGGACAAATTCTTTCTTTCAAATGTCTGTCCAAAAACTTGTGAAGGAGCGGGCTGTAACAGGTTTGGAGACACCCAAGCCCAGAAAACATATGAAGCAAGAGACCAGGTCAGTAATTTTGAAAGAAACCACAACCCAGGCTGGGTATCTTAGAGAGCGGCTGTATGACTAGGTATCTTATCTTACCAAGCAGTGTTTTATCTCTCGTGGCAGACCCGAAAGGCATTGATCACCACGCCTGCAGCATCTAAAGCAGATCTCATTGAACTTTAGTGGATATACCTTGCCATTCTTGAGTTACCAAATGGAGGGATGACCTTTCATAATATGGCAGCATGTTTATGCCTGAGATCGAAGCAATCATTCTGGGGCTGAACAAACAATCGACTATCCTGACGAAGGTGGTTTATCTTTTTTACTTCACCACCGAAACGCCAGTTTTTCCACTGTTCATACATGAGGGTTGTGATTACACTCGTGACTGATGATGGTGGCCAACCACGCTTTTTATCACTTATTGTAGCGGATGGCGTAGAAATAATTAGCTTCAAGTCAGGGACAGTTCATTATTTTTGGAAAAGTCGTACAGACAAATATAGTCTGGTACAATATATGTAACACATTGAGCCTATTGGCTAAATTTACTTCATTTTTCTAAACTGCATTCTTGCATTTTTTCAATTATTGTGTGTTGTTTATCTGGAATAAACCAGCTCCGGTCAATATTCTGTGTATTATACATTGGTTATATCTGTTTCTTGATTTTTTATGATATTTATTTTGTAATTGTTGCTTCCAAAAGGTTTTGTGTACCATAGATATATTAAAAAACTGTACATATATGGTTTTGATTTGTTTATTTTGTTATATCTTTGCCAATAAGCATATACTGCACAAGCAGAGCATGATAGGTACCATATGTTTTTTTTAATTTTGCGATTAATTCATTACAGCAACCAGCTTAATAATTACTGGTAGTTTCTAAATGATTTAACTAATTGTGCAAACACGGGAACACTTCATTGTTTATCTTTAGTCTTTTGCTCCATTCCAGTTCCCGGGGGATTCTGGAGTTCCTCTTTGTGACCAGTATCAATCTGTCAATCACACCTTTTTTCATTCATCTCTTACGATGCAGGATTCACTTCCCTTAGCTTCACAATGATCTGTCGGTCAAAGACTTGCGACTGTACACAGGATTTTAGAAGACTCCTGTATGACCACTTTGACCCCTCTTCTTGCCGTTCCCAAGGCCTTCTGGTTATGGTAGTTTCAATAATCGGGTAATCGCCCAGAGTTTCCTGAGTGAGCACCCACGTGATGTTGGACGCCTCTGTTGCTAGTTTTCCCTCTTTCACATCAATCGCTCTTTATGCTTTCAAAGTTCAATTAGCCGTTTGCTACTTTTCGTTCAACACAGTTCGGTTTCTTATCAAATCTCCCATCGACTCACCGGCTATGATGAACCGCTTGGCTTTCTCTCTCGTTGAATCAAAGTTGGTACCACAGAGACAAGCGTCTCTCCCCGGCTTGGTTATCAGCGGAGGAGGGTCTTGTGTACCGTTGACATCTGCTGCAACACACGCTGGCTATTGTTCGCGGTCTTAGGTTTCCTTCTTTGGAGGTTTCACCCTTTCAGTATGCGCCGTCTTTCTCCTCCTCTTGAACTGCCCTGCTGAATTAGCTCCCTGGACGTGCAGTCTGCCTTGCTAGTATTGTGCTCTTGTGCTCCACCTTTTATCCCTGTGCGGAAGGGAAAGGGCCATCAGGTGTGTGCGGTTCTCATCAAATGCCTGACTTTGCCTTGCCCTGGTGTTGGGATATGTCAGGGAAATAGCTTGAGTGTTAGTCCGTCGTCCTTCATAATATGCGAAAGTGTTCGCATCGGCAGGAGGTGTTTTGTCATGGAAAATGATACTCTTTGTTCGAGGGGTGGTGATAATGTCAGAAGGCTGAGATCGGGGAACAACAAAGAAAGGAGGACTCTCCGAGTTGGGGTGTTTGAGGTTTGTGTATCCTACGTGGTATGTTGGGCAAAAGTTGTCGGAAGAAGGAGGATACCACATCTCACCCATCAGTGCCCCCCTTCCACGCCCAGAGGACCCCCATCCAGGTCACCTGGGTGTCAGACCCTCGAGATCAGTCAGGGAGAGACCTTCAGGTTTCTCACAGCGAGCAGAAAATATGTCTTTTTTTGACGCAGACAGGACATCAGAACTAATAGTGGATTATAGCCCAGTTGGACTAGGGGTAATTCTGGCTTAGAAAGACAAGGACAACTTGTCACACCAACACATTTTCTCCTATGCAAGCAGGAGCTTGACAAAGACGGAGCAGGCCTACTCGCAGTCAGAAAAGGAGAGTCTGGTAATCGTCTGGGCTTGCGAACATTTTTATTTATTTCTATACGGCAAGCCCTTCAAAATCACCACAGACCATCAGGCTCTGCTGTTCCTGTATGGGAATCCACAGTCAAAGATGCCACCAGGCATTGCTAGGCGGGGCCTGAGGTAACAGGACTATGCATTTGAAATTGTGAAGCGACCAGGAAAAGATGAGAATCCTGCTGACTTCTTGTCAAGACATCCAAGAGCAGGAGACAAGCTGGAGCCTTCGGTGGTAGACAGATATATAAGATACCTAATTCAGCAGACCATTCCCCAAGGTATTGACCCCACCATATTCACTTAGGCAGTAACTGCTGACCCAGTATGTCAGATAGTCATTGAGGGATCTTGGTCAGGATGATGGTGGAGGGCAAAAGAAAGAGGACGCCTGGAAATGGAGGAAGTGTGAAAAGATGTGGAAGATTTGCTACAGGCCAGAGAGGAACAAGCCATGTCGGAAGAGAACTTACTGCTCAAAGGACACAAACTGGTTGTACCTGCTCAGCTGCGAAAGAAGGTCTTGGACATAGCCCACGAGGGACACTGAGGGGTTGTCTCCACCAAGAGGATGCTGAGACAAAAGGCATGGTTCCGTGGTCATGAAACCATGGTGGAGTTGTTACGTGAGTGTCCCACGTGCTGTTTGATCACCCCTAACTGGCACCCGGATCCCTTGAGCATGCTGGAACTTCCAAGAGGGGTCTGAGAGATGGTAGCGGCTAACCTCTTTGGTCCTATTGAAGGTGGGAAATATGTGCTTGTGGTCATGGACGAGTATTCCTGGTTTCCCAAGGTACAACTAGTAGCCTCCACATCGGCTTGTCACGTCATCCCAGTGTTTGACAGTATTTTCACGGCATACGGAATCCCACTGCGAGTCCAAATGGGCAATGGGCCCCCGTTCACAAGCCAGGATTTCAAGACATTCAGTGAATACATGGGGTTTAATCATCGCAAAATGACTCCATTATGGCCACAGGTGAATGGAATGATAGAACGCTTCATGGCCAACCTGAAACGGGCACTTCAGTTTGAGCATCTCACGGGCCAACCATACAAGCAGGTTCTTCATCAACTTCTAAGGGACTATAGAACACTCCACACACCTCCAGGAAGAAATGCCCTGCTGAAGTGATGTTTGGAAGAAACATCCACATGTGGCTACCCCAGCATCAGAACGAGGACTGCCACCACATAGGTGGTGAGGACATGCGAAGGAGAGACGAATAGGCTGAAATGAAGATGAAACAATATGCGGATGCAAAGCGGAAAGCCAAGGAATCGTCACTGGAAGTGGGGGAGACAGTAGTGGTGAAATAACCACAGACCAGTAAACACGTGGCCCCATACCATGAGGTATGCTCATCATAACTGCGCAACAAGGATCGATGATCACTGCAGTAGGAGACCAACGACAAATAATGAGGAACTCGTCCCATTTCAGGAGGATGACATAGACCATGCCAGAGAGACGATACTCTCAAGAAATGAGACAGTTACTCATCGGAAACCAATGGGCAAAGTGATTTCGAGGTAGAGCCCATACCTCGATCATGGACCGGGAGATGCTTGAGGCCCAAGAGAGCCTGAAGGAAACCTAAGCGGCTCATCGAAGAGATAGACTAAATGCATCTTGCAAATGTTTAATTTAGGGGGTGAGGGGGGGTCATGCCGGGTATTGTAATTCAGGAGGGGGAGGTCCAGGGGAGCGGGGCGGGATATGACGTAGGGGAAAGGGAAGTAAGTTGGTGTTTGGCGAACAAGCAATAAAGTTGCTTTTGAGAACCGCTCTCCACACCTTTTTACTGCGCGTAGCGTGGCGGTCGTCAGCCTTACAGGTTCTCCCAAGGTGGGAGGAACCTGACAAATATGAAGTCCATATGCATTGGTCAAGCGAATCTCTGCTCCATATCAGGGCACAGTTGGCCATTGTCTCCCCTCAATGTCCACCTCACATGTCGGTGTGCTGCCAACTCCCCTACCTCTCTTCTCCGTCATTTCTCACATGCCACACCATCCTTCGACAATTAGGCGCTACGCTGCTCTAGGGGGTGGTGCATGATATCACTTGTCTCTATGAACAGGGGTCAAGTCAGCGGAAACAAAATATATATTCACTTCAAGAACATCGTCCCACCATAACAAAACTGGGGACAGTACTCCTGGTCACAAATCAGATCACCATCAGGGGTCAACACATAATATAAAATAACATGTTTATTAAATTTTAATCTATTTCAATATATTTAAATAGAGATTAAATAATCTACAATACTTGTACAATGCATAAAGTTGTATCATGTAATTTAAGAGATAAAGTGCACACTGTGGTAAAGTGCTAGTAACAATTGTAAACCTCTACAACATAACATCGTGGAATGCATAAATCTCAATAGATCCCAGATGTAAACCCAGGGATGACTGGAAGGTGTCCCTAGACGAGTAAAGGGGATCACTCGAATGGGGAACTAACAGCCATCCTAAAGTAGTGGGGATGTGCAAAATAGCAAATGTATATTAATAGCACATTCTGAACAATACAAGTAAACAAAAAAAATGTTCATGATCAAAAGACGAGAGGACCAATTACTAGAGAAAAAAACTCAATACCAGAGTAAACACATTTAAGTATACATAAAAAACATACACATATAGGGATGCTGTGCGTCAACTACTGCGATGTCATGCAAGTAATAGCTAACAATATAGTGGGCATGGCATCATTGAAAATGTGTAGTTTCGAGGGAAGAAATACATCTTGCGAAAACATGCAGATGGAATCTATCTTCATCAGGACGTAGCATTCCCATAAATTGGATCTTTTCTGGGTCATTCATCAATATCTTTCTGAACTTACTCAAGTTAAAGTTTAAAAGCTTTCACACATGTAAGGGGACACAACGAAGGATTTGTCCCTCTAACGAAAGAAGAAAAAAAACATCATAACCAACACAGTTAAAATGGTTAAAAAGATGGTGATCTGAAAAAGTGAACAAACAGGACTGTATCCATATATATAGGTTCAGACATGTCATGTGATATATGGGGAGAAGAAGTTATTACCATGGTCTCTACCCTAATGGGGGCTGGTCCCGGGAACCTGTCAATAAATCCAGGGAATAGCGGCTCAGCCACACCGAAAGAAGATCTTGTGTAAATCAGATCTGAAAAATAACACAACTTTAATTATGAATGACCATACATAAATAGTCAAACATTATTCCAGAGTTAAAAAGAAGTCCACATGTCTGCGAGGGATCAGTTAAGCCAAAGGAAAAATTGGACCTATACGTCCGCGTGTAGAAGTCAAATAAGTGATATCAATATATATGATTCTCAAAACAAAACAAAAATAACAATAACAAGGCAAAAAGGGGCACATGACTCACCTCTAAGGCTAGTATGTCATGCAAAATCCGAGGATCGCCAATGTTCCCAGGCAGCTCTAGCGTGCATATAGTATACAAATAGCACATTAGAGGTTGGAATAATGTGCCTAGGCCAGTCGCACATGTTGAAATCGGAATGGTGTGCCAATACGTGGCTAAAAACGAGGCGATAAGCATGTAAGCTGAACGCATACAAAAGGGCTTGAAAAAGCAATGTCTGATTAACATTGCCTTGAGGTGTCAAGAGAACCCAATGAAAAGCGTTACAAACTACTGACGGAACGAATTTCGTTCGTGCAGTGAACTTCACTGAACCAAACATCACGTCTTAATAAGAATGCCCCCCCAACTTACTTGTTCATACGTGGACAAACGGCGACCTGACCCGTACACGGAGAAAGCCGGAAATGCCGGACTAACGTCTGCGCGTAGCGTCTCAATCAAAATATATGTTACAAACGTAAGACGCACGACGTAGCTCGGAACAAGTAAAAGGTGGGGGAGGAACAAGAAAACACCATACCGAACTGCTTCATAGCTGTCTGCCTGAAATGAATAACAAAATGAAGTAAGCTATGGGGGACATGGTGGCCATGTCTGCATGAACAAACAAAGTCGAGCGCCATGTGGATTTTGCTTAAAGCAATACTTGAGTTCCAAATTAATCAATAAACTCTCCAAGACAAAAGCACCAACAATAAATAAGTGAACTCAGGAACAAAGGAGAGTGAAAAATTAAAAAAGGAAAAAAATAGAATGAAATGAAGTAAAATGAAAACAAACAACTAAGGAAAACAAATGCCTAATGTCCAACTAAGTAAATAGTTTGAAAGACTATAGAGAGAGAAAATGTGGAAAGATCTTATTAGTTAAATACAGAATGCCATTCTTCCTGGACATTCAAACCCAAAGTGTGACTTTGGGTATTGTATATCCACCAGTGCTCACGTGCAGCAAGTCTACTTGCTATAACATATTGATCAGGACCTACTACACGTTCCAGTCACCACCATCGTAAATCCTCATATTTATGAAGATGCTCTATGAAATGAGCAACCAATGGCGAAGAAAGATTTCGAGTCCTGATTCTGGACTTGTGCTCTGAAATCCTAAGTTTGATAGGTCTAGATGTTTTGCCTATGTATGTTTTTTCACATGGACATGCGACAGCATAAATGACATTTTTGGAATTACATGTTGTGTGATTCTTGAGTTTCCATACCTTTTGATTAATGGTAACCGTATTGGTTGCGGAAGTAGAACCGCAATTACATCATTGGCCACATGGATAATGGCCCGTGATCTTTTCCATACCCCACATCTCTGTAATAGTCTTAGCTGCTTGAGGAGCCTGCGATCTATATGCACGTGAAAGCCAACTCTTGAGATTCCTACCCTTTTTGAAGGCATACATGGGATGTTCCAAATCTGGCATATTCATTTGCAGTAGATGCCAGTGTTTACCGATCACTTTCTTAATTTTGTCATGGTGTGTGTTGTAAGTCATAGCACACACCATGTGTGATTGATTCAATTTGTCACGTGTGTTTTTGGCCAATAACACTTCTCGATGTTGATGTCTCGCCCTTTTGCGCGACTGTCTTAATATGTGTGAGGGATAGCCTCTCTGAGATAGTCTTTCTTCTATGGTATTAGCTTGCGAAATGAAATCTTTTTTGTCTGTGCAATTTCGTCTTGCTCGTAAAATTTGTCCATAGGGGATACTTTCTCTTAAAGATTGTGGGTGGAAGCTATCAAAATGTAAGATAGTATTACGGTCCGTAGTTTTACGGTAAAGGTCAACAGCGATGGCTCCATCTTTAGTTTTTAACTGGAGATCCAAAAATGGAATGGATGTATTACTCGAGGACATAGTAAACCGAAGATGTTCGTTCTGGGAATTGATCCATGTCAAGAATTGGTTATGGTCATGGTCTCCCTTGGTTTGGTCCCAAATAATAATAATATCATCTATGTATCTCTTGTAAAAAACAATGGATTGCAAAAAAGGGTTGGAGTCATCGAAAATAGAGACCTTTTCAAAAGCCCACATAAATAAGGTTGCATAATTGGGGGCAAATGCAGCGCCCATCGTGGCTCCCTTAACTTGTAGATAAAAAATCTCCTTGAATCTAAAGTAATTCTTGGACAAAGCGATTTCAAGTAAGTCAACAATGAATTCACTGGGGACCAACTGTGGGTCACTTCTGAGGTCCAAGAAGAATTTCATGATGGGTAATGACTCAGCTTGGGGGATGTTAGAATATAAGGACTCCACATCCAAGGTAATAAACAGATTGTTAATAGGGTCAAAGGGTAAGCCTTCAAGATGTATAATGGCATCAGTGGTGTCTGCCAAGTAGGTTGGGGTATCAGCAGCCAAAGGTTTAAGAAAATGGTCAATGCACTTGCCCAGGGGTTCTAGAATGGAACCGCAAAGTGACACTATAGGCCTGCCCGGAGGGTTCACCATATTCTTATGAATTTTCAAAAGAATATAGAAAAGCGGGACTTGTGTACCTATGTTAGTGAGGAATTGAAATTCTTTTATACTTAGAATCTCTGCATCTTTAGCCCGAGTGACTAGAGCTAAGATTTCATTTCTAATGCCCTCTGTCGGATCCCCTTTAAGTTTTAAATAAAAGTTGGTGTTGTCTAGTTGTCTCGATACCTCAGTATCATAAAAAGAGGCATCACAAACAACCACCCCACCACCTTTATCTGCCAGTTTGATAATAATAGTAGTATCCCCCTTAAGATCTGCTAGACAATACCATTCTTTTTTAGAAAAATTGAAACATCAATTCTGTCTCGAGTCGATAGGAGCAGAGAAAATGGAGTGGAAATCGCGTAGAACTGCGCGTTCAAAGATGATGGTTTCGTTGGAGACCATTTGGGATGCAGGCGTAAAAGTAGACTTGGGTTTAAACGGTGTATTGTTGTTTTCAGAATAGTCACTATTGCCGCCAAAATGATCCCTTAACCGAATTTTTCTGAAGAAACCTCACAACTCCATTTCTAGATCCATTTGACTAAGGTTACGCATAGGGATAAAAGAAAAACCCTTCTCGAGTACCGATATTTCATTCTGGGAAAGTATCCGCTTGGAGATGTTATAGACAGCTGACGTATTGGCTATCGTTGATATGATCGCCTCCTGGTCTGGAACATGTTCTCTAAAGGCGGTGGTCCTGTCTCGGTGGGAGGAAAAGGGAGATTGGGAGGAGGAAAAGCCGGGTAAGGGCCTTGTGGAGCATACATCGGCATCTGCATGTACTGCTGAAAATGCCAATTTTGGCGTCCTCTTCTGCCTCTTCGTGAACCTCTATTCCATTGACGTCCTCTTTGACCTCGGTTATTTTGGTTGGGGAAATAACCGCTCCCATCTGAGGAGCTGTCCGAAAAAGTGACTTGTTTTCTGTAGTATTGTGGGAACTGGTTAGGATTGGCTGGGTCAATCCACAAACCAGGGCCCGCATATTCAGGGCTCAGATAGGGATAGGCAGTCTCTTTGGAAAAAGTAGAAATATCTTTCTTGAATTTTTCCATTTTTTTAGTAGTGGTAAGCTTGATGAACTCTTTAGTATGTTTGTCAATAAGATCAAGCTTTTCTTTAATATTCAGAATAGTCGTGTCAAGTGCAAAGGCTGCCTCTGCTTCGTCAATTTCATTGCCGACGAGTACGCTTTTCTTAAGGGCTGTGTTAATAGTCAAGAGCATCCAGTCTCGACTGCATTTAGTACCTATCCCCGAAAAAGCGTTTTTGTATTCTAAGTCGTCGACAAACAGGCAAGGTTCATTCCTAACTAGGAGTCCCTGCAGTATAATGTTTTTTTTTAGGTATTCTGTAAGGAGGTGCCCGTGCATTTCTGTCCTGAATTTTTTTTTCTTAGTTTGAGGATGCCTTCGCTAGTGACGCCCGTGGTAGATTCCTCCTCAGTGGTCTGCATCAAGGAGTCAAAAAAAGAAGGTACACGAATAGCTTCGGCCAACTGTTCTTCACTAAAAGAGTAAATGTCCGAAGCAGCCATATCTAAAAGCAGTTTCAGATCCACAGGGGACCAAAAGAAGTAAGAAAAAAGTGTAAAGCGATATCACAACGTATGTGTTCCTGACAGACAAAGTGGACTTCACATATAAGTAAAGAGATAGAAAACTCTGGAAAAATGAATAAAACCAAAGGAAGGAGTGACACTTAACACTATAGAAGGTATAAACCCACGTAGTGGAAACACTGCACTAATGTAACAGAACAATGGATGGGTATCCCCTACTTCGCTGGCTGAGAGGAAGCAAAATCAATATGAACAGGGGTCAAGTCAGCAGAAACAAAATATATATTCACTTCAAGAACATCGTCCCACCATAACAAAACTGGGGACAGTACTCCTGGTCACAAATCAGATCACCATCAGGGGTCAACACATAATATAAAATAACATATTTGTTAAATTTTAATCTATTTCAATATATTTAAAAAGAGATTAAATAATCTACAATACCTGTACAATGCATAACGTTGTATCATATAATTTAAGAGATAAAGTGCATACTGTGGTAAAGTGCTAGTAACAATTGTAAACCTCTACAACATAACATCGGGGAATGCATAAATCTCAATAGATCCCTAGACGAGTAAAGGGGATCACTCGAATGGGGAACTAACAGCCACCCTAAAGTAGTGGGGATGTGCAAAATAGCAAATGTATATTAATAGCACATTCTGAACAATACAAGTAATCAACAACAAAAAAATGTTCATGATCAAAAGACGAGAGGACCAATTACTAGAGAAAAAAAACTCAATACCAGAGTAAACACATATAAGTATACATAATAAACATACACATATAGGGATGCTGTGCGTCAACTACTGCGATGTCATGCAAGTAATAGCTAACAATATAGTGGGCATGGCATCATTGAAAATGTGTAGTTTCGATGGAAGAAATACATCTTGCGAAAACATGCAGATGGAATCCATCTTCATCAGGACGTAGCATTCCCATAAATTGGATCTTTTCTGGGTCATTCATCAATATCTTTTTGAACATACTTAAGTTAAAGTTTAAAAGCTTTCACATATGTAATGGGACACACTGAAGGATTTGTCCCTCTAACGAAAGAAGAAAAAGAAAAACATAACCAACACAGTTAAAATGGTTAAAAAGGTTGTGATCTGAAAAAGTGAACAAACAGGACTGTATCCATATATATAGGTTAAGACATGTCATGTGATATATGGGGAGAAGAGGTTGTTACCATGGTCTCTACCCTAATGGGGGCTGGTCCCGGGAACCTGTCAATAAATGCAGGGAACAGCGGCTCAGCCACACCGAAAGAAGATCTTGTGTAAATCAGATCTGAAAAATAAAGTGTCAAAACACAACTTTAATTATGAATGACCATACATAAATGTTCAAACATTATTCCAGAGTTAAAAAGAAGTCCACATGTCTGCGAGGGATCAGTTAAGCCAAAGGAAAAAATTGGACCTATACGTACGATATCACTTGTCTCCACAAAAAGCTTAATATATTTTCTAGTTATTAGTTTCCACGCCATTCTATACAGTCCCTTGCTATACTCCACTAAAAAAGATTAAATCTTGCAGTCATGGTTTGAGGCCAGGAACACCTTGGCTGGCAGGTCGGAACCCGCTAGCTGAAGGGGAGCTGTCGTGGCTACTACTCCAGTGCTTTCCGCGTGATCGGGCACCCGTGCCTTCTGGTACCCCAGTATCCATCCAGCGCTTCCCGGTCGTTATAGCAACCGCGGCCGGCGGCCTCCATCTTGCCGCTGCTGCTGCTGCGGCGCATGTAGATGCGCGCGACCTCCTCTCGCGAGAGCTGGGGGAGGAGACGGTGACCTCATCCCGCGAGCTGAGAGAGAGAGAGGGAGGGAGGAGGCGGGGGCGGCGCAGGAGAATGCCTCAGAAGCGAAGTTTTGTTGGCATAAGTTGAGCGCAGGGGGGCGGTGATCAGCACGTTCGAGCGCAGGGGGGAGCAGCGCAGGACCCACGGGGACACCCGCCACGGACTGAGATCCCTCTCCCGCACCGGCCGCTCGGCCTCCGCTACAGCAGTACCCTCCCACGGAATGTTCTGGAAGTGCAGCGGGGGGGCTTTGGGAGAAGTGAGCCCCGGTTCCGGGCCTGCGGCGGCTTGAAGGAGCCACTGTGCTTGTAGCCTTGAGCGTGAACTGTGAAGGCGTCCGCGAGCCCCGCTGGAACCCACCCCTCCTCCCCCCCCCCTCCAGGAGCAGCGCCCCGCCCACAGTGGACGTCCCCCACCCCCCCAGGAGCAGTCCCCAAACACAGGGGCCGGCGGCTGCAGCCCACCCACCGGCTGGGATCCAGAAAGTACCCACACGCTGGAGCTCTTCAGTGGGAGCCCCTGCTTCAGCCGGCGGGGCCCCCTTTGTGGGAGCCGGCACCCCCACTTCCCCCGCACCCACCTGGTGAGTCTTCTGTGCAGCAGACTGATGTTTACTTGCCAAACGTCCATAATGGTGTGAACATCTTTCAAGGCGAGTGGTCATGGACTCGCCAGTAACTGTGTTCTGGGAAACTGCCCTTTGTGCTGCGGAATACACATTCCCGAACCTGCAGCCCTCTCTGCCTGGGTTCTTTGTTTTCGATATCTTTTTGTTATATCTCATTAGTGCAGAGCATGTTAACGCGTGTAGCGGCGTTATCCATTCAACTGTGAAGCAGTGTGCATCCAAAGAGTGCAAGGTCAAATGCCAAAACATGTACTCATTGGTGTCCCGTGTAGGTATGGCACTAAAGATGCGTGTGCACTCCTGGAAGATCGAGGCCCTGTGTTGTGTGTTGGTTAAAATGTTCCTTCAGACAAGTGGGGGGGGGGGGGCGCTAGGCGGTGGGAACAGCTGCCCCTGCTGACCGTGCAGCTTTTAGAGCTGCTAAGTCCCAAGTGCTGCATGCGTTGTAAGTAGATCCCTTTGATCTCTGCAAATGGTGGGTTGTTACATTGCATGTGTTTCTCTGGATATGTGCTGAATGCCTTCTTTTAAATGCCCTGCGCTGCTGTTCTTGGTTGTGAATGTATGTAGTTCTGCAGTGCCTCATGTATGTATTTGCATCTACTTCGCGATGGGTGTGCATGTTGCGGTTCTGCTGGTTCCCTTAAACTTGCCATCTGTGCAGCGTGTTTTTATTGCACTGCAGTCCACTCTGTACCCGTGCCGGGGGTTTGCCAATGAAATCCCTTGCCCAGCTGATGCAGTCCATGCTCGGAGGAACTGCGGCGCCTGTTAACGTGTTCATCGCACCCCTGGGCGCAGAACAGCTTAACCACGGTTCGATCGGGCCCGGGTAAACGCCGAGCAACCTTACACAGAAGGTGGGCCATGTGCTGCATGGAACTGCCACCCCCGTGTGTGCCACTCCTGCTTCCATCATTAAGCAACAGTGGTTTCTGGACAGTGACGTGCATGTCGGGGTGCGGGGGAGGACGGTATATGGCTATATGTTACGAAATATGTATAACCAGCTCTTGCAATACGTGCAGATAAAGCCTTGTTTTCTTTGGGAAGGCAGTTTTTTTTTTTTTTCTTCACTTGTCGGAAATGTAAAGGGTGTCGCAGTCTCGAAGGATAACTGTGGCCGTACTGCACTCTGCTGCACCACCTCGCATCTTTCATTAGTTGCCATGGATTTGTTCGTGCACCTCTTTGACTGTATCGTACTTTTTAGAAGTCTTCCCTGTATCCCCTTGCACCGATCTGTGTTCTATTCAGAATAGCCTTCTGCGGGGAAATGCCTGCCTGTGCAGTTAGTTCACACCGACTCATCCATCCGTGCTTTCCCATGGAATGTGTGTGTGTGCTGTTCTGGGGGAGGGAGGGGACGGCACGGCGAAAGACAAAAGGTGTTTATCCCTTCTGCCTGGGAGCGTTGCAACCGGAGCCGGGCACATCGGCCTCCAGCCAGGGACCCAGCTAGAAGGAAACCTGCCTCGGTGTGCGGAAATTCAACACTTTCACCGTTCGCCTGAGCACGGTGTGCACACAGCGCCCGTTTACTTGCACCGCCCGCTCTGTTCCTCTTCCAAAACGCCAGTTAACCAATTCTCGGCTACCAAGGGCTGCACTTATTGAGGGCCAATGTGTATTTATAATGGGCCTTTACACAAGTGTGGGGGGGGGGGTCTTGAAACATTCGGATCCTTCAAGTTCCATAACCATGTTGGGACAGTTTCGAGGTAAATGGGTAACCGCTATAGTTAAGTGTGCTTGTCTCGCCGGGGAGGTCTGATGGAGGGAGGATAGTGCAGCATTCATTTAGGGATTGCTTTCTTCTGATGTGCATGTGCATACATGTATCAGTGGTGGCCTATGATGCTGGCTTCTAATTTTTTTATTTGTATATAGTCTTTCTAGATTTTTTAACAAAAGTTGAGAGGAAAGAATTGTTCGAGAGAAGCGGAAGAAACGGTGGAACTTTTCATTCTGTCTGTGTTGGAAGAAGCACGTTAAGGATGTGTTTCATGATGTTTATAGTTGCCAACTGCCATGCCTGTTTGTCTCCGTCCAACAGTTTGTTCCAACACGTTTCTTCGCTTTGAAGAGTAAAATTTGTAAAAATGTCTGTCAGGTATCTGTCACGAATTTCTATCGTCGCCGGACAGTTCAGGAGGAGGTGGCGTATGGTTTCCTTGTCCGTGGTGGACTTGCAGAGACGGCAGAAGCTGGATAAGGATTGATGTCTAATCGCCAGTATTTCATTGGTTTCTAGAAGGTTCAATCTTATTTTTAAAAAATAATTTCGGGCCGCTCTATTTGGGAATAGTTTCAGAAAAGGTTGGATAGCGTCGAGTTTCTTGGAGAAAGGAGGAAGGTGACTGGAAAGTTTGTATTTTGAGGCAGAGTCATTGGTGTTGATCCAGTCAAGTTCTTTGATTTTCTTGACAACTCGAACGGGGTTGGCGATGAGATCTTCTGTGTTACAGGCAACTGAGTCTAGGATGTTCAAGACTTTACTTTCCCATCGAGTGAGCATATGGCAAGTGCCCAGTCGGATTTCTTCACTTATCAGTTGGTATGCGTAAAGCGTTTCTTTCTGTCTACATTTTCGATAAAGCATGACGCTATTGCAATCCACAATTGATTTTAGCGAGGAGAGAGTTAGTTCTCGTCTAATTACTGATATCGGAGTTGTTTTCGGCAGGCCCAAAATTGGGCGCCAGAAGTTTGCTTCTAATTTTGGCCATAAGTCGTGGGGAAGGTTCGGCATTGCTTCGGCGCCATATGTCAAGGATGGGATAACTTTCATTTTGTAGAAATCTCTTACAGGTCTAATTGAGAATCTACCATATTTAATGTCAATCGCCTTTCCTTGTGTGGCTAGCTTGGTAGTTTTGGCGCGTAGGGACTCTTGCATTGCTTTTTCTTTGTATGAGCTATCTAGGGTGACTCCCAAATATTTAAAAGTTGTGACTTTTTCAATGGTAGTAGTGCCAAGTTTCAAATTCGGTGCCGATTTCTTTTTAGAGAATTTCTCTATTATCATCATTTTTGTTTTGGATTCATTTATTTCCAAATTGTTTGACGTCATGTAGAATTGAAGATTTGTTAATTGACGTTGAAGGCCAATGGGGGTATTATCCAGCAAGATTAGGTCGTCGGCGTAGAGTAGGCGACTGATTTGTTCTCCTCCGAGTTTAGGCGGAAAAACTCTAATCTTTGTTTCCGTTTCCTGGAAGTCGCCTAAATAGGACAAAAACAGAGCCGGTGCTAGTGGGCATCCCTGTTTGACGCCTCTGTTTGTTGTTATTGCTTGTGTTAGAGTGCCTTGCTTGTTCAGGCGGACCCTCATGGTAGTATTTGAGTAGAGGGCTTTAATTGGGTTGAGTACGTCTAATGGACATCTCCATAGGGTAAGCTTTCTCCACAGTCTTTCTCGATCGACTTTGTCAAAAGCTTGTGTGAGATCGACGAAGATGATATATAGACGTGGGCGACCCTCCCAGATTTTGCTTTTGAGGGCACTCAATATCAAAATGTTGGCGTTAGTCCCCAGGTTCTTTTTAAAGCCAGTTTGGAGGTTATCGTGGCACGGGGAGTCTTTGGCCCAAGTAATGAAATGTTTTAGCAGCAAGGACCCAAACATTTTGCCTATTGGGTCAAGGAGGGCAATAGGGCGATAATTCGCTGGGTCTAATCTATCCCCTTTTTTGTAGATAGGGACGACGTTTGCACAAGTCCATGAAGATGGAATTGATTTTGTGGTTGTGCAGCGTTTAAATATTTGGCTCAAAAGGGGAGCCCAAGTCTCTGGATGGGATTTCAAGTCGAGGTTCGTGATGCCATCCGGTCCAGGCGCACGTGATGGTTTTAACTTTTTAATTAAGGCAATGATATCCTCAATGTTGTCCACACTGATCCAGGGGGTTTCGTTTGGTTCCATCAAAGGGGTTTTGATAGTTGGACTCTTAAAAAGGGTTTGAAAGTGGTGTTCCCAGGTCAGTTGACCAATTCCATTTATTTGGCATGGTCGATCTCCTGGTGCAGTTGAATGAAGTAAGGTCCAAAAGTCTCTGGCGTTGTTTCTGGTGATGGCCATGAGAATATTTTCCGCGTCTTGCTGGTACAACTTATGGCGGTAGCCTTTTAACCATGATTTGTAGTCTTTGACGGCCAATTTAATGGTCTCGAGTGCTGATGAGGGCTCCAACCCTTTTGCTTGTCTTTTTATTCTCCTCAGTTCTCTTTTTTTTTCCGTGACTAATGTGTCATAGGTATGGTTTCGGTCTAGTGGTGGAGTCTTCTTTTTTTTTTGAGGAGCTTTAAAGATGGTCAATAGGGGCAGGTAGTCCACGTCTGTCCTAGGGGGTTGATTACTGTAGTCTACTGTAGGTTACTGCTGGCTTCTAATGCCGGCCACTGTCTCTGGGAAGTGCAGCGGAGCCCCGTTTATAAGTCAAGTGTTGATTTCCTTGCCGCTGGGGTCGTGCCACCTACATTGGGGGGTGCCCCTTGCCAACGCATCAGATTTGGACAGTGCGCACCCTCCTTGCTTTTAAATCCTACCTTTTTGGGGGGCTGTGGAACTAGGTCCGTTGCTTTATGCCCACCGGAGGCTCGCTGTTGTTCTCCAGCTTCTTTATTATTTTTAAACTGGAAAATCGGCCGCTGTTTCCTTTGTTTAAACGATCCTTTCACGATGAAACTGTGACTCATTTGGTGGTCACAGAGTTGTGCGTTTCCCTCACTTCAGAAACGTGCCCCGGCTATTTAGGGAAGTGTGGTGGAATGTCTGCGTGTGCTTTGAAGTAAATGGCGGCTCCCCCATAAGCTAAAATGGATCATTGCAATAATTGTGTACGGCCAAAGAAGGGCCTGGTAAATCTGAGGTCTGGATCATCTCTGAATCGAAGGTTTAGATCACTTACAGGGACTGGTTACATTTGAGGGTTTCTGTCTTGGGGTCATGTGCTTAAATCCGGTGTATTGTGGGTCTTTACAGACAGTCTCGTTGTTAAGACCCTGGCTTTTTGGATAACTATTTATTGGGGATTTGGGTTTGCAGTTCCAAGGCTTCCATGGTGTGACTCCAGACAGAGGTTTTTTTGGGGGTCAGGAAATCTTGTGACGGTTTAATATAGTAATGAGATACTGCTTAATCTCCTGTTGAGTTAATCCGACAAATGCAGGATATTGGAAAGGTATAACAATGTGGTTGTGCAATACTTTTCACCAGCGGTTACGAGTTCACTAGCTATTGGATTCTGATGGTCGACGCTGCAAATGAAAAATGGTGTGATATGTGTATAATTGATGTGGTGAATTATTTGGTATGGCTGGCTAGTAGCTTACAACATGACAGGTTTACCCCTGCTTGGCATTATCAGATGGATTCTGGGAAGCATAACCACACTTGCAGTGATTATGCGTGCATATTTTGTTGAATTGTTGCTTAATATGATCTAGGTGACACCAGGAAGGTGATTAGCTACTGTTTCTTTTGTAGCCAGAAAAAAAACTTTTTCTTCACATTCACCAGCGATTGACTCTTTCCACCTAAATACACAAATTCCTTTATCTCTTTGGTCTAGATTTAAGTATGAACATATTGAGAATGGTCCATCAGGAAGTCTATTCACATACGCTGATTATGTGTTTCCAACAAAAGGTATCTCTCCAAACTACTGCCATCTAATGTTCTGTGTATTTTTGTTAGCATATTGAGCCATTTCCTGCTCATGCTTGCATAGGCAGTACCTAGACCAGGCCTTATTTGTTATGGTATATGCTAGTCGCCCCCTTCCGTTTAGTAAAATCCTCTATGTTCCAAACAGTCCTCTCACAGTCTGCAGAGCCTGTATCCAGAATCCCAGGGCACAAAAGTCCACCGTGCTGTGTCCCAGCTGTCGGGTACACGCACTGAAGGAAACGGGAAGTCGCCAGCTGGAGGCCACAGCAGGTAAATGGGGCAGCGATGGAGGAGGGTGCCGTGTAGTGGGCAGGGGTTGGCGGCGGACCCCGACAAGGTAGGGAGAGGGCCGCACACAAAAGGTCTCACCCGCAGGAGTGTAACTTTTTTTGTGCTGCAATCGCGGGTGCAACCTTTTTGTGCACGGCCTGCATACATGAAACGACCAATTAATCAACTCTTCCGTTTGGCTTCTATCATAGAAACCATACAATAATAAAAGGTGAAGATATAATTGCAGCAGGCTTGTTGCTATTGTTCACTGCTGCATCAATGCCTCTAGCTATTAGGTGAACTGTTAATTGCGTGTGCTTAATGTTCTTGTGAGTTATAGCGCAATAAGAATGTTTTCTCTCGATCTCCTTGGTTTGTGTCACTTTATTTTTCTCTTGATGTAATACATTTCAGAACAGGCAACTTTTCTCATTCGACGTTCAAAATATGAGCATTTAAACAACCAAAAATAAATTGGTGCTTAATATTTCATCCAAACCTCCCAGAATGACTGACTTATGCTTTCTAAAGTTTGGGACTGGCAAGCTATCTGTGACATGCAATTGTAATTTGAGCTGTAAACATAACACATTTCTTTGGCCATTTAAAATATAATTCCATTGTGGCTAACCGTGAGCTTCTCAGATTGCCTAATCTGATGATCTTCCAAAGGATGCTTATTTTCGAATCAATAGTGTGCCGGGAATCCTGGCCGAGTGCTTGCTGGATGCTTGTGGTTGGTACTTGTTAGAATTCCATAGGTACATGAAGTGCTCCAGATAACATTAAGTGGGAGTATTTTACTCCCTATTTTTTTTTTTAAATTAAAAGTTGGGAGTAAAAATGCAAGCGCAATTCCCAATTGCAGTATTTTATAAGTGAGTAAATTTATGTTTTAACTGGGGAACAGATTTGAAAAAAATGTATTTCTTTGCACCTAGTTTTTAATACATATTAAAAGATACATGTTTACTTTTTTCCAATCGGGCAGTAATACCATACATTTCTTCCTGTGGCACTACGTGCCCTGCTGGTCCAAACCTATCCATGGAGCTGTGTGGTAGATGGAAGGGGCACATGGCCATATGTGTGTTCTCCATTTTCTGTGGGAGTGTTTTTACTCCCTATTTTTATTTTTGTGAGTATTTGCCTATTTGTAGGGAGTAAAAATGGCGCATACACCCCTTATCTGGAAGGCTGAGAACATGTTCTCTGTCTGACCATTCCATAATTGTGTGTTTACACTGTAGGGGAGCCACAACCTGTTTACGTATGGTTAATGGTCAGGATCCGAAATTGAGGGGAGCTAGCAGCTATTTAGCTCCTGCTTTGCTTGTAGCTTAGTAGAGCCTGGTTAGCGAGCTAACACGAGCTGCTTTTGGCTCCCCAGAGCAGCTGATCGTGAACAAAAACTATATGCATTTAACTTTGTGTGTTTGGGACCATCTATAAATAAATATTAGGACACCACCTATACAGCTGCTTTAAGGGTAATAAATAATGGACAACATTATATATTTGCATCTTATGTGGGAGTTGGCTTTGGGGAATGCTAAGTACTGGCTCCTTGTTCCCCAGTGGTAGCTCCTGGTCACTGTTAATAAGGGATAACCAGGAGCTGCTTCTAACTCCTGCTTATCCAATCTGAATTTCGAACCCATTGGTGCATGAAAATGTAGAAACCACATGCCCGGCTGTGACCCTTTAACTTGTGCTGTGGACACTTTTTAATTTATCTGTTGAAGGTAAAAGTGGAAATCTGGAACCCTATCATGGCCCATTTTTGTTTTCATTTACTACAACACTTCTGTCTCTGACTGAGTGCCTTTTTTAATCCAAGGTCGGGCAATGTTATTTGGTGGGAGGGGGCATACACCTGTTGTCCCTCTGTTCATTGACATTACCATATTTGTTAGTCCCTTAAACAACAATTTAGATTCTTGGGCAGCATTTGACCACTGCTCGCATTGACCAAGGCAGCCATCTTTGGGCTGCTTTCTCACATCCTTCGCATCCACTCAAAAAGGGGGGGTATGCATCACACCACTAAGGCAGTGGCCCACTGGAACATGGCACAACCTGAAGCTCTCTGCTGACGACAATGCTGCACTCTTTAATGATGCTAAAAAGAGAAAGTTCACTTTTATTACACAACGTTAGCCTTTATCACCCCTGAATGGAGTGACCTTGGACCATTCCAAGACCTGTCAACATCTGGCCCTGGCAGAAGTCTGGTATTGTGTGGTATGTTCTCTTGGTGCTTGTTTATTGGGTGAAGGACCATGTATTCTGGTGGGACCACTTGTGCATATGATAGCAAAATCCAGCATATGTATTTGTTAATTGCAAGGTCCATAGCGAAGGCATGTTGAGGCAATCTTACACAGAGCTTAGTTTTAGTAGTTGTTTAGTAGTTGTGGGGTTCTTGTAGCAGCAGCCCCTTTCTCCTGAAAGCCAGATGTATCATTTTTGCTTTTACTGGTGGTGGGTTCTTGTAGAACATGTCATTGATCAGTATAAAGTGTTTTCTGCTAATTATCGCTGTGTTCTTGGTTGACCAAGTATTCTAGAGTGGAGTAGAAATGTCTTTGAATTGAAGAACCTTTTTGCTCTTACCACAGACACACAAATATAACTGTACTAACTATTTGCAGACTTGGGCCATTATTGTAAACTGGTCAGAAAGAAACCAGGAGCTTGGCTCGGATTAAAATACAGGCCTACCAAAAGGTATTTATGGCCAGGGCAGCCTTTGCAAGATTTAAATAAGGATTTAAGCATTTCAGTTTCTATTAAAGAAAGAAACGTGAGTTTACCACTTGGACAACTCTCCATTTTAAACGCTGATTGATCCAAGGTGTTAACTCCTTTCTTATGGTTAGATATTGAGCAGGACAGACTGCCGTGCGTTCCAGTCAAAAGGAATTGTCTGTGGTCTTTGACTAGTACATCACTTTTCCCCTGGATTGATCTCTAGGAATTCCTAGACCGCATGTCATTAATCAGTGCGAGGTATTCCTTTAGCCAGGCTGAGGTAACCTCTCGATTTTAGGCCAATTTAGCAAACATCCAAGTTGGCACAGTTCAGGGTCCCTCCACCACGCAGTTTAACTATGAATGCAGATGCCGGTTATAAAGGAACGGACCAAAGGTGCAACCCTGTGGAACGGTTGAAGAGGGAGAATTGTATTAGAAGTTGAACTGCCATTGGCGGATGTTTGTTGCTAAGATCTCGTCAATTTAAGAGCTGGGGCCTTGCCTTAAGCGGTCCTAGAGTTGACAATGCTCGCTCATGTCAAAGACCAGTGATAAGTCGAGTAAGAACAGGGAACTTGCGCCACATCTTTGCTCCCAGTTGGAAAAGGATGCTTGTGGTGGCCGATTCTGTGCTTTTGGTAGCTATTTCAGTAAAAACTGTGACTTGTACGTAAACTCACGTGCCAATAACTTTACAGAGAAAAAGAAAGCTGGGCAGTGGACATGACAAGAACGCGGTCATCTAGATCCAGCAATGGCTTTTCTGCAGCGACTTAACCACTGCTTTGTCTTGTGACTCAAGAACTAGTTTGGAGTGAATTGGAAAGCTCGTTCTCCTTAGCTCCTGATATGTGAACTTCACCTGCTCGCCTCAATGATGTTTTCTTTAAAAAAAAAAGTTCCTCTTTTCTTGTTCGAGGAGGACTGCGATCATTTTTTGAAGTAAAGGTGATTATTTGGTTTCTAGTTTTGCACAGTTAAAGCTAGATCGGCAAAGGAGTCTAGCATACTGGATGTGGTCTGATCTAACAGTTCTTAATAAGGGCTGGGGATGAACTGGTAGCTTGTTGCTTTGGAAAAAGAGAATTTTTGTAAAAGAGAATTAATTATCATTGGGAAAGGTACAGAACGTGTTCAGGATTTATTTCTTTATTACATTTGTACAGCGCACAAATCGCCCATGGGCATCGTGGCACTGTTACTTGAAGGGAACCTAGTTGCAAGGAAGGTACAGGCGGGTTATAAATTACATGTTGTATAATAATAATATACAGATCTGAGCATAGCTTATACATACTTTGCAGGATAACAGGAGATGCAGTAGTCCCGAGATCAGATGAAGAGCATGGTTTCCATGGCTTTGCGGAATGCCATGTGTGACTCTTCATCTCAAAGAGTTAGTGGTAGGGCATTCCAGTGTAGGTGTGCTAGGTATGGGAAGCTGGCTCTGCCTGCTCTAACCCTTATTTATTTTTTATTTTTTTTACCATAGGCACCGTGAGCATGTTTGTATATGGTGTCCTGGTTGGTCTGATGGAGGTAGAGGGGTGAATCCTTTGTGATAGGTAGGCAGGTGCAGAGAGGTGGATGCTCTTATGGGTAAGTGACATGGTTTTGAATATAACCCGTTCTTTTATTGGGAGCCATGAGAATGGATCGTTTGGGGATTTATGCTCTGGCCAAATGATGCAGAAGGGCCCTGTCCTGGGTTGCATGTCTTTTGGCAGCCGTTGTTTGACACAGCTAGCATATGTGGGTGCTCCAACTAAGGGAGTTGCAGAGTAGGCTGCAATTCGAGGGTGGATACGGGACTTGCCAACAAGCTAGGACGAGAGACTACAGATGAAATTCAGTGCATTACATTCGGTGGCGGTCCACCATTTCCGGTCCCTTTGCCACTTGCTTTAGGGAGACTGACTTGCAACAGCACTGCGTCTGCCATTTCATGCTACCTTCTACAGTTTGAGCCCTCCAAGCTATTGGTGTGGCTTTACTCCGACCAGCTGCAGCAAGTTGCTGCCTTGTAGTTGGGGCAGCATTCCATTCCTTGCATCTTCAGCAAGGGCTAGTTCATCCTGGAGGAAGACCCAATGTATGTTCCTTCACTCCATCCCTGGCCAGCACCCAGATTATCCAGTCAACCAATGCAGCATGCGTTTTTGTTTTGTGGATACTCTACCATCTGTCTCGCAGTGGTAGGGGTGGAGGGGCTATAGGGAGGGCTTTCACTTTGGGTATGAGCTTGTTTAGGGTTCTAGGGAACCCGTGGAAATGTCAATTTAGGTAAGCGACATTCGTTGCTAAAGGGAAGATCAGAACCACCATGGAAGTTGGGAATACACCCTAGGAAAGCAGCATGTCTAGGGGACCGGTATCAAAAGGGACCAGCCATGTCCTTGGCATCACACCTGTTGCAGGTCATAATCTTTGGAATTCACACTTAGAATCTAGCATGGTGAAATGCAGAACTACCTAACCAAGATCTCATTGACCTGAATCGATCTGGGGTGGGCGTGAACATGGTGCTCTTGCCTTGTATTGGCCCAGACCTAGCTTAACGGGAAGATAGTTAGTTCCTCAACCCAAACCATCGAGCCTGGCTCAATTATGCAGCATTCTGTTAGACTTCCCAGCGTGAGTGGCATTTAGATGCAAGGACATGTCTCCAAAGTCAGAATGCAGAACGTTCTTATTCTTACGTGTAACACGGCTGTCTAATGAAGTCTGTAGATGATCTTGAAGGATGGAAATATTTTGCTCGCACACTTCTTGAGTATTATTATATTGCTCTTAGTCTCTAAACGTGTTGCATAGCATATAGTCTATGGACAAAAGTATTGTATTTGTTTTCATATGTTGTGCTGAAAATTGCTCTTTCAAAATGTGTCGGAGCTATGAGCAAGACAATGTACCCACGTGATGAATTATATATATTTTGTGATTTTTTAGCAATATATTCCTTTTTTTGTGAGGGTGGGAGGATGTGCAAGGTTCGACGCACATTTGCTTAGCTTGCTCTTCTGTGCCATTTTTTTAATGTGTGTGTGTGTGTGTATGTGTGTATATATATATATATATATATATATATATATATATATATATATATATATTATTTTGGTCATTCATAATTGTTCTCTCCAGGAGTCCTCCTAGCAGAAAGGACATTGCCTCACACTCATTTGCGATCCTTCTCTTGCTATTATTATCTGCACTTTCCACTTCTCCTCCTTCCACGCACTTAACCCCCCTTTTCCCTTCTCCAGGCACTTGCGTGTTCTTAATGTCACTGGGCCTAGTAAGATCGTTGTTATTTGTATTGTTCTCCCTTGTTCCCCTCCTTTTGCTTGGTCGTGCCCTGAAACACTTGTGTTCGAGCGCAATATAAATAAAATATCATATTCACTGACTACTCTGACCACAAAATGTGCACTTGCCATTGACGAGTAAGAAATGGTTTTGTATACATGTGCTTGCTTTCATAAACAAAGGAGAGTGATTTAAAACATTTTTTTTTAATGCCTGTCTAGTAGTTTCCACTTTTGAAATGTTGCATCTTGTTTGTCAATGCCCGGACAAGGTACATGGCATTGAGGAACATCCTCAAATGTAATTATGTTTGCATAATTGAATTTCCTTTTAGCAGCTCCTGGTCCAGACTTGCTTTTCTTTCTTATTTTCTTTTCAGGCTCTGGGCCAGTGAGTGGTGGGCAATTCATTGCATGGCATTGGGGAAACAAACGCAAAGTCTAGTTGGTTACTGTTTCAGGTGCCCATCTGCAATGATTTTTATCGGAGAAGTGAATATTTCGCCTGTGCGCCTCTCTATCATATATTGTGTCATGTCTATTATATACGATCCTTGCTGCAACCTACTAACTGTGGCTAATATTCACTTCTAGTCAGCCTGGGAAAAAGAGTAGTTTTGGTTATCAGTTGGTGCGGTAGTTCCGTTTACGTGCGTGCTAGCTCGTTCAGATTTATTAAGGATTCTAAGTCAGGTACTGTTTGCCAAATACAATTGTATCTCCATATATAAACCGATGCTGCACAATACAATTATAATCATTAGCACTGTCATATAATTCGCCCTGTAATAAGGATTCCACCATTCCTATGTTGTACTGGTTTTTCTTACGCTAGAATAAGAAGTTTTTAATCTTACAGATGGTTCAGGGATGCAAATGTGGTATGCACTAATGATTGCGTGGGGTTCTCTATCTCCTGTTTCTCCCCCCATGCAAACGGTTGTGTAAATTTTATTTTCCTTGACTGTAATGGTTTAGTCTTTCCGTATACTTCTGCTAATTTCCTTAATTATGGTCACCCCTCTCACTGTTTCTCCATAAATCGTCTCTCTGCACCCTTTAATGATGTATTGTAATCCTGTTTCCTACATGGCATCGACTACTTTTGCATGCCCTGAACTTGGTTTTAACGTGGTCTGCAACATAAAGGTGAAAACCTGGATGGGACAGTGTTTTGTGGATTTAACTTGGTTTGCATTGCTAGACGCACAGTTTACTCTTTACTGTGAATGCCCATAGATTCTTACAATGGCCTTGATGCAATTGTAACTTTTTGATACCATTGAGCACGTGGGTCAATTTGCTATGTAGATTTACGTGTCAAGATGGTGCCAATACATGTCTGTGGGCATGTGATGGTGCCCATCATGCATAACATCTAGCATTAATAAAATGTAGAGACGCAATATTGGAGAATGGGTATTGTACCTCTATTTATGTATTTAGAAAGATTTGTACACATTGGACCTCCACAATTAACGTCTTGGATCCAGGCTGCTCGGAGGGCATGTATCAGAGTTAATTCTATGGAGGCGATGTCATTGTTTTGCTTCTAGTACGATTACAAAACGACACCTGTTTTAGATGCGCTATGTTGGAGTTCCCACTTGAAAGCTACATCTTTAGCTTCGTGGTGTACAGAGGTTCATCGTCGTGGTTTGCAATGTACTGTTCTTTTATTTTGTGGACCTCCAGATTGTGCTGTGTATTTTTGCCTGGGCTGGTGGACTATTTTGCTTCTGGTACAGGGTCGGCTGTGTTGTAATTCTCTGTATACTCCAATACGTTTGTATTAGCAAAATAAACATGTTAATTGTCAACATGTGCAGGGCCCTCTTTGCCTCTCATGCACCGGGATTCCTCAATGGCCTTACTCTACATCTTCCACTGGGATGGTGTCCAGGCTCTCCTGGGCTAGAAGCAGGAGCTAAATAGCTCCCAGCTCCCCTCAATTTCGAACCCTGCTTTCCCAGTGTGCAGCCTGGCACAAAGCAATTCTGAGCTGCCCACAACAAACCATTTCAGTAGATGAGTTGTATGACTTTTTAGATATTTGTGAAGTGTTTGAATTAAGCTAAGCCTGATCAGTACATTCTTCGGGAACTCTAATATGATTTGATGGTTGATCTGGGGCATGGGTTAGTAGGGATGGTCAATCTAGAAGGAAACTAGATTAGTAAGGTCTGGTGGGGGCATTTTATTTGGTCCTTATTTTCAATGATTCTAGAGGGCTTGATGGAATAACTGTGCTGGCGTTGTTAGGTTTAGCATAGACTGCATCCCATTTTATCAGGAGGTGAATTGACGTATTGTTGGTGAGTCATTATTCTTGTTTGAGGGTGATATTTATGCAGGGGGGGGTGGGGTTTGGGGTAGTTTTGACCACAATTGCAGTTGTGTGGAGCATCGCGGTCTGGTGTGATACCAGGACGTTTTTTGGTGTTGTGTCAGTTTCTGTTGAGTCTAGCTGGGGAGTGTGGGGGGCTTTTTACTTGTCTGTTCAAGGCACGCACAGTTTGAAAGTGACTTCTTGGACTGTGAACAATATCAAAGGCTCAAATAAAAGAATGGTCCTGGGTCGTTTGGACAGATTGAACATGGACTAGTCCTTCTGCAGGAAACGTTCTTGGTGGATGCAGCTTTGGATCTTATGGGACAGAAGCTTGGTGGGTTCAGTATTCTCTTATTGTTATTGTTTGAATTCAAGGGGGAGTTTGTATTTTTTTGAGAAAAGGCCTGCCATTGACTATTCTTCAGACTAACAAAGAGGTGACCCTTAGGATTCAGGCTTTAGGCTTCTGTCATCAGGACTTGAGAGATATATATTGTGCACTCTGCATGGTGGAGATGGTTTTAAAAAAAAAAAAATTAATGTCCCTCGCCCAGCTTCTCCAGAGGATGGGGCAGGGCAATTTGATTCCTGGTGTTGACTTTAACAGAACAATGGACCCGTATGTGGATCAGAGTAGTGGTTTCGCAACAAGATTGGGGGCGGAATCCTATGTCATTGCAAGCTTTGTTTAATTTCCATTTTATGGAGGTGTGAAGATTAGCTAATACAACTGTTAGAGGTTACCCATAACTGTTCTTGATGTCGCAATGTATTTTCACAGATTGAATTGCTATTGATTGTTGGCCCATGTACACAAAATGTCTTAAATGCAGATGTTATACTAATTTCTGACCATGCACCAGTCTCGATTGAGGTTTCAATGTCTCTCGTTATGCCAGAATCAAACTACTGGAAAATGAATGTTGAACTACAGTTCATAAGATTGTAAAGGAGGCAGAATTTTGTTGTTTGGGAACTGGTCTCCGGATGTGTGTGTGCAATCAACTTGGGATGCCTGTTCGATGCTTGGTTTGCTAATGGGTCTCTCCAGCAAGAGGAGAACGTTGATGAGTTTGAATTGAAGTAGCTGCAAGCTGAAGTTCTTACATTAGAAAGGGTATATGTGTCAAATCCAACTACTGATGCTAAGAATGTGTAGGTCTTTAAAAAAAAAAAAAAAAATACCTAAACAAGTTGTTGTCCGAAAGGGCACTGAGGTTACTTTCTGGACCAAATGTAATTATTATAAAGGGTGCAAAGATGGGACAGATTACTAGCCCATCGCTTGCGGGTTTAGGAGGCAGACCGTAAAAATAAGTGTCATTACTCGTGTTTCAGTATGGCTGACGTTTGATCCTGCCATGATTAACATGGAATTTGAGGACTACTATTCTGAATTGTATACGTCCGAGGATCTTCTAGTTGACGATACACTAAAGAGTTACCTGGATGGATGCGGCTTGAAGAGATTACCAAAAGCTACAAAAGTGTCATTGGTTTCAGCTCTTTCGAGGGAAGAACGGATGAGGGGCGCACCTCATCTGAACAGTGTGAAGTGTCATGGCCCGGACAGACTCCGGCAGTGTGTTTATAAGATCGTTCCAAGGATGGTCTTTGAGGTGCTATTGGAGGTGCTGATTGATATTTTATTTCTATTGTGCTCATACACAAGTGTTTCAGATTGTGACAAGGCAGGGGGGGCAGGGGAGAACAAAACGATCTTACTAGGTCCAGTGACATTAAGAAAGCACAAGTGCATGGGGGGGGGGTGCAAGGAAAGTGGGGGAGAAGTGGGAAGTGCGGAGCAAAAGGAGAACGGATTAAAAAATAAAAGCAACAAACGTGGTAGTGCAGCCTGCAAGTGCTGCATTTAAGGCAGCAGACAAGTTAGGACAGATAAGTGCAGGGAGACTGGTGTATGGGTACAGATACAGTCCCCAGTGAAAGGGGTGGCCCGGAGGCAGTGCAGGAGGGTGGCAATGTGAGCAGGGACCTGGGCCCGGAGGACAGAGGGTGGTCAGGTGCACGGTGCCAAGAGACCAGATCAGCAGGATAGAGGGCAGGGGGCAGAGGGGGGAGAAGGCAGAAGCAAAGGGGAAGGTCTTGAGGTTCTTCTGGAGATGGTTCTCCTCAAGTTTTAGAGTGGCAGGGAGGCTGTTCCATAGGGAGGCCCCAGCCGAAGACAGATCTAACCCCTATGGAGGAGAGGTGTACTACCTCTGATGACTGGACATGCATCCATATCTGTATTCTTAAAAAGGGGAAGCCCTTAACCTCTGTTGGAGTTATAGGCCTGTCAGCCTGATTATACAGATAACAAGATCTTGGCCAAGTGCTGTCTTTGTGGGTAGGCAAAACCTTGGAACACCTTATCAATTCAATCAGTCCAGATTCGTGCAAGGAAGGAGCCCATCTACCAAAATGCGGAAATTGTTGCACTCCTGCAGCATCAGTATCGATTAGGATTCTGGTGTGGCCTTGTTCTCGTTATGCCGACAAAGCATTTGACCGGATCGAGTGGGGCCTTCTATTTGCATTGTTACGGTGCTATGGATTTTCCAATGGATATCATTGTTGTGCTCGAACCAACGGCAGCTGTCAATACAAACTGGTGGTCGTCTGCTATTTTCGGACTAGGTCAGGGCAGCCTAGGTCGCCCACCATCACTGCTGCTCTTTTTGTGCCGGCTATGGAACCTCTGACGGTGAGGATACAATGTGATGAGGAGCTAGTGGGAGTTCGATATGGACATGTACTACAGTGTGGTTGTAGGCCAATGACCTGCTGTTGGTTTTGTGGGCCTATTGGCTCTGATGTGTCAACTGGAGAACTTTAAACGTTACTCTGGATATAAAATCAACTGGACAAAATATGAAGCAATGCCAGTCTCCCCTTCCTGCACCAGTGAGTGTGTGGCCAGTTCTGGATTCCACTGGTACCCTGAGAAAATGAAATACTTGGGTGTCTTGCTCACAAATGAGATACGTTGGATACTGGATGTGCACATGCAGAGTATGACTTGGAACTCGCAAGATGATCTGTGGCTGTCTATTTGGGGATAAGTAAACGCCATCACAATGTGCTCTGTGCCACGCATCAACTATGTGATGAGCATGTTGCTGCTGCATGTCACGAAGGACTGCTGCATGTCACGAAGGACTGCTGCATGTCACGAAGGAAAGTTTCAGAGACTGACGGAGTATGTTGCAAAACCTTTTGGGGGAGAACAAGCAGCCACAACACAAATTATGGAAATTACAAGTCCTGTGGGATGGGGGTGGATTAGGAGTACCAGATTTTGCTTTGTACCATCTGTCTTTCTCTCCCATCCACCTAGTGCCATTCCTTGAAGAGTCGCCTAACGAGTGGGTGGGTCAGGGACCAGGGTAGGGTCAGGTCTAAGCACACCACTGTCCCCTGAAGCCCTCTTGTCATCTGTAAACATGAAATGGTACCCAACATAAGCGTTGATGGATTATTTTAGGAAAACGTGTTGGAAATTGGAGGAAGTGACTGGAGAGCAGAATACGGTTGGCTGAACACAAGTGTACGAATCGATGGGAAGAAACCACTTTTCTGACCTGACTTTGGAGGGGTGCAATAGATTGGGAGCCTGATGGGAAAACAAGTGGATTCCCTTTCATACTTATAAAATATGAAAGACCTCTGAGACTGCACTTATGGTGAATACCATAAACTGAGACTGGCATTTGGTGAGATAAAGGTGTTGGAAGATGATGCTCTTAGGATAAATCCAATGAACCTGAAAGCCAATGGGCATTGTACATCTGCCAAGTATACGTTTTTGATGACCTATATAAATTCGAATGAACAGCTTCTCAAGGTCTGTTCTGATTGTTTGTGGACATAGTTGACAGCTGGGAAAGAATGTGTGAGAATGTTACTTTGACCTCCCTGAAACTAGGGAAAGATGGTCAACTGAAAGTACTGAACAATGTGTACTGGACCCCAGTTAAAATGTATGAGAGGGTTTGTTGCCTCTGTTTCTTGGGGTTGTGGCCACTGGGTGCGCTACCTTTGAGCACACGATCTGGGAGTGCTCCAAGGTGAGGCCATTCTGTTTGGAATTCACTAGGATCACGAATAGAGTCTTACTAACAAACCTTTGATTTTATTTAACTTTCAAGTGTGATTTTTTGTTTGTTTATTTTTTTGTGGGGGGAGATGCCCAACTGCAGGACTTCCACAAAGGGGCTGTTTTTGCTTCCCTGTCAGCAAAGAAAATCATTCTAAGAGACTGGAAAAATACTACCTTTCTTTGCAGGTCCGCTTGGATTGAAGACTTGCAGAAAATGTATTCAATGGAGACTGTAATTTTGAGCAAATAAAAACCGGAATCTGTATGTAGGAATTTGGGGAAGGTTTTTAAGTGTTGTTATGATTATAGGACTTTTGCATTGCCGCCCTGGCCTGTGTTTGTCATGTTTGTAATGTAAAAAGGTTCATTAAAACATGAGTATAAGAAAAAAGATGGTTCCAAGGAGATGGTTGCGCTGCTTTGAAAGGGATGTGTTGCACAGTGAGTGAAATCCTGGTAAGACCGCAAGTCAAACCAAACGACCATAAAGGAGGACATTGCCTGCTAGGAAACGGTGTGTAGTTCATTGGAATTAACGTCTAATAAAACGCTTCTGTAAATTAGGCCCTAAATGTCTTTGCTTAGGGCAAACTAGTATCCTTTCTTTAATTTTTTTGTGTATGGTTATTTTTAATATGTAGTGTTTGGGTGCAGAGAAGCCGATGTTAATTTGGAGAGTCGCAGGTTAAGGGATAGTCTTCTTAGCCATTCTTTTGGTATTGGTATGGCATTCCTCCCTCACCTAGAAGTAATTTTTCACAGCAAATGGATTTATTGTAGTTTTGGGTGGACCTCTGTAAGAAAAGCATGGGTTGGGGAGGGAGTCCGCTTCCTGACCGCTTCCTGTCCTGCTTCCTGACTGCTTCTCTGTTACAGCCGCCTACAGAAATAAGGTAATATGGGTGCCCCCCCTGTTTTTCATCACGCACTCCAATCTACCATCATAATTTTTGACATGCACTTTCTCAACTCCTTTAGGAGTCGGATTCTGACCTTTCATCACTTGAGACTTGGCTGTCTCCACTGTACTGATTACACCTGGGAGATTACCAGCTCCCAGCCCTGGCACCTATCTTCTCTTTCCCAGACTGTGGAAGAAGGGTGAGTCCTTCTCTTTTACTCCTTTCGAAAAAGACCTTTAGACTCACACAGCCTAAGTGAGTTTGTTCATTTTAAACTTTAATCTGCTATCCTTTCGTTTATCAAGATGGGCTCTGGTTTAATACACCTTTTTTCAAAAAAATGATGTTTGATTAATAGATGGTTTAGATTAAGGTATCTTTAGATAATCTACAACAGAAAGGACATGTTATCCATACGAGATTAACCCTAGGTTTAGAAAAATGAAACACTGTTTTGTTTAAATTAAGCTCTACCTGGACAAGTGAAGTGACTTGGGGCAATATGAGTTATTTTACTATTAAGGTATAAAATCTTTTGGACAAGACTGAATCATTTTCTATATATGTTTTTTGTAGATGCTTGTGATTTTGAAACTTAAGCCCCTGATGAAGAGAGAATGTGCTCTCGAAACGCGTTGGGCAACTAGAAAAAAATCAATAAATCAGAGAAGACTATCTTTCTCTAAAGAAAACGACTCCTGGAATTTTTCCTCTTTTGGAATCTCTACATATTGGAACTCTGAATCTTAAAGAGATATTAAATTGTATTATTGACTGATTCTTAAAAAATCTCTTTTCGTTTAATCCATTTAGGCCATATGCCTGATTGAAAGTGTGCCGGGGACGCAGTTATCCATAATTTGGATTTCTTTTGTTCTATATTGGGGAGGGAGTTTGTCATAAGGAATTCCCAGTAGTACACAATCTGTCTCTCTCCAGCAAGTATCACTTTGACAGTGCTTCATCTGAGCTGTTGTTTCATTGCCCTGGGTCCACTGCAGTAAACCTTCTCCATTGTGATGCCCGCCTGAATGAGATCTGAATGGAATACGTTAATTATTAGGGTGATGCCATTAATTACTAACTTGGACTTGTATGTTTCTACAGGGAATTTGCCGGGCCTCAAAATTTTCACTCGCCACTAGCCATTGGCTAGTGATAATTGAAATGGTGTACTCTGTGCATATAGAGAACGGAGGACATGAGTAACTTTTTATGCCTAGCTAGTAGCCTTCATCTTGAAGTTGTGCACCCTGCCTTTTGCGTCTCGCAATGTCGGCTATACCTGTGATTTGTGGGTCAGTTGGCAGATATGTGTGTCCTACTTTTCGTTCTTGATTTGTATTTTCAGTGTTTTGAGATCTAGCAACACCTATTTACCCAGTTCACAAGGACCAATATTGTATGGAGTGGGGTGTGGCTTCATGGGGTAATTATAGTTGGCATGAAAATATTTGTAAACCCCCCCCCCCTTCCATTTAAAAAAAAAAAAAAAAAAAAAGTAATCAATACAAGGCATCCTACAGCCCCCTCAGTTTGCCTTGTGCGTTTCCAACTCCTCCCTTGAACCTTGAAGAAAAAATGCCTTCCGTAATGTCGCACAACTTTACTTCACCCTGCCTAAGGGGCGCAGCGTTTGAACTCCGCAATTTCTCACCCCCTCTGACCTTCTACTGAGTACAGCCCTACACTGTGAACTCCCAGAGCTTGGCCAAATGTATTTGCAGTTCTTTGTGGGCGAGAAACCGCTGTATAAGGTCAACACTACTTATAAAATGTATCCTTCTCGTATATAAATTTTGTACTCCCATTTATTGACCAGGAAAAATGAGAGGCTGTGTTAATAGCAACCTTTTTGACATTGGCTCTGATACCTGATATTACCCATGGCAGACATCTCTACCAAGGCATCCTGTGCAGCTTCGCTGCCAACCACATGGTGATATCGGGCTCAGTCATTTGGAGCAATAGTGCAATTCCTACTTGCAGGGCCAAAAGAGTGAATTTCCGTTGTCATGTGTGACGCAAGTTTTGATGGGTGCCATGCCAATTTTAGCCCCCTTCCAACCCTTGGTGATAACGCAATCACTTTTCTTAATTAAGTCCATTAACAAACATAAATATTCCACTAAGTCTATATTATGTGTGATGGTTGGATGTCAGGCGTGCCATGTAGGAGGATATCAAAACCTATATCAAAAAACCAGTTCTACTCTTGAGACAACAGTAATCTGTGAGTACTGTTTAATTGGTGGGGACCTGTGGACAAACAGTACCCCGAAGGACATGCATCGATGTTATCAGCATGTGAATACGAGCCATTAAGACCTGCTGCCCTAAAGTTATTTTGATGAGTGATGCGTTGTTGTGGGGAATTGATTTTGGCTAGAGAACCCTGACACACATTCTCTAGACAATAGGTGTTTTCCTGTACTGTGGGCAACAGTTGACACTTCTGGCAATGACAGAGTTTATAGGCCGTCCACAGAGCTAGGTTGAGTTACAGGAAGGTAGTCCTTACTGCCGCTGCCTTTCTTCATTTGTTTTGCTGCTATCTCTTCATCTGTATATCTGGTTCAAACAAAAGGCATGCAAACCAGCCACCATGAAGTCGAAAGATGTGTAGGTCAAACATAATTGAGCCGTGTCACCATTCTTTGAGACTCGAAATAGATAAACCAGGGGTAGAAAGTTCACATTACAAGCTACAAACCAGACATAACGTTACTCGCCCACCTTCGTTCTCCGCATACATGCAGCTCAGTCTCTTACTTGCCCAGTTAGTTATCACTAGTGCAAAGTCTGAGTCCTAAAACCATGGATTAGTCAAAAGGACGATCATTAACAATGACCCTGGATTAGTTAAAAGGACGATCATTAACAATGACACGTTGACTGTTTATAAAAGGAACCAATTGAGAGGGATGTCAACAACATGATTATCGCACAATTCCACAGTGCATGGTGATGGGCAAAAATATATTTAGTGAAATGGAAACCGGCCGGATGCAGATCCATTTTGTAGACCAAAACATTTAAATTGAATCCATTCATCCGTTCGATGCATACTTCCTCTGCTACATAGCATGAATTAGTAAAATCCATCGTGTGACTGATGTAGTGGATGCTGGAGTCTGTTCTGCTTTTATGAAGATGTAGAAGGTCATTTGATATGCCAAAAATGTTGGCCTTAAAAATAGTTTATCAGTGAGAAGAAGCCTCCAGACCTAACCACTGAATACAAAGTGAGGACTGAGTAAGGCTGCGTCGATCTGCGCCTTCGGTGTGAGCCATCTGCTTGCTTTTCCATGGGGACCCGTGATTCTGTAAAGATGGTGGGAGTTTTTCCTCCAGCACCTGCACCCGTCTACCACTGGGGGAGTGTACCATGATCTGTGCCATAAGAGCAGTCGAAAGTTTCTCGGTCTGACTGTCCGTTACCACAGGATGACTCGGCTGGACATGGCTGGGTCGTAGCATAAAGGGCATGCAAAAGTGCTGCTCCGTAGACCACGTGATTACAGTACATTTCTATTACGTGCAGAGTGGGTGTACAGCCAATTCATGGAGGCAACAGTGAGCTCGGTGACCCGCTCCTTCTAAATATTTCTTTCTCTATTGAGAGACAGTCAAACTCTATGCACATTTTTGCAGCATTCTTTTCGTATTTTTCTTTGATAATTTGTGTAACTTTTTTCTCCCACAATAGCTAACCTTTTCTTTTGCGTGGGGTGGGCAGGGGTGTACCTAAGCCTTGCTTGTCCAACCACCCCTGGAGAACAATCTAGCCCTTTTCGTCAATCTTTCAACTTGCTGCAGTATTCCAGGTACAGTTTGGCTGTTGTGGGTTGTTTTCGACCAAACGTATCCTCCTTGCTGGCCGATATCTATAACTTCTAGCCAAACGCCCACCAGTCGGCCTTGTGGCCAGTATCTCCTCCATGGCAGTTCAAACTGGGATATCCAACCATTGAGTTTGAAGTGGTGAGGGCTACAGTGTAGGCTTTATACATTTTTTTAAAAAAAAATAAATCTTGCTTTCCATCTGCCACTAAGTCTTGCAGACCTTCTTTAATCTGACTATGGTTTTGGTATCCGTTCTTTATTGAGGTCTTCTTATCCCATCACTTAAACCCTCCAGAGCCCCCGCCATCTCATGGTAAGCACAAAATTGCTGTGTACTTATCTACTTCGGAATTAGTAACATAGGCAATAGTTGAAACTGTTTCTTAAGACCAAGCATAAACCAGAAACCCCCCCCCCCCTCCCCATGGAAGTGTTTGCGTTGCCGAAATAGGGGGGTGCACATGCCCGATTTGGTTTTACAAGTTCTAATCTGAATTTGTCTACGCTTGGACTATGTCTGTATTTGTGCTTTTAAAGGAGCTGCATCCCTCCATAGCTCGTCTGGGCATGCCACTTTTATTTATCATTCTTCCTGGCTGTAAGTGTTGCCTTTTCTCAGATTTCTCACTTCATTATCGGCGTGAGCCACTCCCTTGTTCATGTGGTCACACACTGCTGTTGGCGCTCTCGGTTTATTTGAACTCTTCTGTACGGGTACATTGTAAAAGTTTGCACCCTGGCTCCCCACTTTCCATTCCTAGGTTCTAAAAGATGTTTAATGGTGTTTTCCCCCCATCTTGTACGCACATTAGCAAAACCTTCTTTTATGTTTCTCTCCTCTTTGCGAAATCTGGATTCTGGCATTTTTTCCCCCTCTTGTGTCATGCTTCCTTCCCGTCTCTACTTCTCTTGCTAGCAGAACACTCTGGCCTTTCCTCTGGAAACCCTATGCTCTCCATGCATTGCCATTCTCTTATCCCATTCGTGCCTATCATGCTATATATTTTTTGTCATATGTTTTGTCCTATGCTTTTCCCCCTCTCTGGCATCTCTAGAGGAACTCGACTGCTACATTTGACTCTTTGCAGTCCACTTTTTTTATGATGTGCTTGTACAAAATGCCCCCACCCCCATACACCCCTCTGCATACCATCAATAGTAAGATACAACAATTGTGGGTGTGTAGCTCTTTAAAAGCAAGCTTTGGACTATTCTATTGAATTATTTAACAAACCAGGATCGTCTGCTGCTTCAGTCTCTGCTGTCGCCAATGCTTACTCCACAGCACCAGCAAATCGAAGCAGAAAAATATTAGTGTAAAGTTTAGCATTAGGACTCTGGTCTTTAGTGGTGGTGACTGTTGCCCCGCTTCGTCTTGTTCCACCACATGAGGCAGTGCTATGTTTACATTACCAAGCTGCTAGTTTATTTTATTTCTCTTTCCTGTTGTGGGATTTCATTTGTCACTAGATTTGAGGTGTGTTTTTTATTTATTTTTTTTATTTTCTTTTAACTTTGTAGCATGGCGCAATGGCTCTGTTTTTAATAATAATTATTTTACATTATGTTTGGTCTCTTTTTTGGCAGTCTGTGCATGCCTTTTTTTGTTAAGGATTTCAATCAATTATTAAAATATGCCCACTAGCATCTTTCCCTGATGAGTGGTAGTGCTAGTGAGCCTACAGTGCAGATGAAAAATAATTTCGAACGCGGATAGTTAAATGTGTTCTATTGCAAGCACCTGGTTGAGAGGGATCTCTGGCCAATAGAAATTAATAAAGGGGGGTGGGTGTTTGTTTTTGTTTTTCTCCACTGCCACAGGTCAGTGCTGCCTGATAGTTGGGAACCATTTTATTTAGTTGGTACACTGCAGGTCTGATATCCTACATGGTCGCAATTACTTCAGTTAGGCACATGAGCAAATTTAAAGCTTTGCCAGCTTAAGAACCCATTCTTCTTTCTTAGCTAAAGTCCTATTGGATTTCCATATTCTCCAGGAAATAACTGCCGCCTCACCCCAATCCATCTGAGGCGGAATAGGGGTTTGCAAGGTTAGTCGTTAGAGCCCTGACGTTCTATTTTGATACGACAGAGTTCTTTTCTTCTCCTTAGCACTAATCGTTTTTTGCAAGCTGTATTAAATGTTGTGCTTCACGCCATTTAGTCACAGCTTGCAATGTGTTTAATGCGGAGTCATCGGCATACCGTAACGCCCGGGCTCATATCACACTTGAGCTTGCCTATAGTATCTCGCCCGACCCAATTGCTCTGCCATCCAATGTTACTTGACTGTACGCACAAATACAATGGATACTGCTGCATATATTCTATCTGTCTCACCTACGGTGACTTCATGCGCTCCTAATGCTACACCCTGAAATGTCTTGGGATTGGCCAAGTTCAGCCTCACTGTAATTGCTGCTATACTGTATCGCACCCTTGTACCTGCATATTTGATTCAGCCCCCAATACCATGAGGCGCGGCTTCTCCAGCCTCTGCATTTAACATATCTCGACACCCATGTATCTGCCTGATGTAGCCCCTCTCGCACCATGAGGCGCGACCTTCCCAGACTTATCTAGTATTATACATTCTACTTCGTGTAACTAGCACCCTGATGCCTAAGGGTTTGGCAAGCTGCTATAAATGTAATAAAATAAAACCTAGGAGTAAGGAAAACGTACTCTGCATAGTGGCTACTGTACTTGTAATCATGAGTCCCCGTTCTTCCATACGCTTGCCCGCCTTCTCATCTTTTAGCCATCAGAGACCTGCCTTTAATTTGGTAAAAGTACTGCAGGGCGATGCCAAGGATGGTCCATGGAAAAGTGGGGGTGAAGGCTGCACATGTGCAGGTCTCTAAAGACCACATTTTGGTGCTACAAAAAAACCTAGTTCCGCAGGACACAATGTCCCAAAAGTATGGTGGAAAAGTGACTCTGGACTGGGGGAACAGTAGTCACTGCAGTGAACAACATTTCCTACATTGTTCCACATATGCCATGTTTCCCAAATGTAGAATTTTATTTGGGCCGTGGTCATGCACAGTGTGTGCCAATGACCATGCTGCTCCTTGCCATCAGAATAATCTGCGAGTTTGGTCCGATGCAAGGGACAAACAATTTTCTCCTGCAAAAGGTGTTTACTATGGTTTGGGCAACCACGTTTTCCAGTTTGCCCTCCCTTAGCAGGAGCAGAAGATTTGGGGTTTTAGCTAATCTTTTTGGCTTCTGACTCGAATGTTACACATGGCTGCTTGTGTAAACTGTCAGCCTTCATCATAGCAAGTCTTCAATCACTCCTTGTACTTCATGGTCGTTCTTCAATGATCAGAATTTACAAGTACGCATTGAGCAATATAGATGGAGTAATATTTGCACTGAGGATTAGCATCAAAATTAGCCACTTGGAGTAAATCGGAATTGTCTGATGGCTCATGACCATTCATGATTAGCCAATTGTCAGCAAAATACCCAGGGCCTGTTTGTTTACTGTTAATATTTTGGGTAATCAATTACCGACCTACACATGAATCGACTGTGTAAAATGTCGTTGGTAGGACAGAACATTATTTTTTTTTTTCTTTCATATTTTCTCCTTAGCCGTTTTAAAAGAAGTGAGGTATTTTAATTGCATTCCACCTAGACAAATATGACTTGTTGAGTTTCTCCAGTTTGAGTTCACTGCTTACATTTGAGAAAGTGATGGTATTCTTTGAATGAAGTCTTTTGCAAGAAGGTTGACTGCAAAAAGGATGACCTGAAAACCTATTGTACAAAGGTGTAAACCAATACATTGGAATGGGTACAAGTGATGTAAAGGGTTGTGGTATGGATTTTGGAGAGAGCCCTCTGTCCTCCACCTCTCCCTATTCAGGAGAAAAAAGGAAACCCTAAAACATTCCAAGAAATACCCAAACATCGTGCTAATAATATTAGGATACATGTTTTTGTCTGGAACCTTCAGGTGACACATGGGAACCATTCATGTTGGAGGAGAACACTATTTTCTCCTGATGAAGGCCATATGAAAAGAGGAGCAACGATTTTGTCTGCTCTTAAGGGGCTGAATCAATGGGTCGAAGCTTTGGAAATCCGAATGGGGTTTAAATTCATAGTTACTATGAAATCATGATGAACTTGTACAGAATGAGATGCCATATAAATGAAGGCATGTTATACAACTGTGCAGTGGAATGTCTTTAAAAAAAAAAAGAGAAAAAATGGTATTGTTCTACCCCGTGTCCGTGTCTGTGTTTTTTTTTTTTTTTTTTTTTTATTTAAGCTAAGATTATGTAAAATCCGTTTTTATAAAGGGAATTCAAGTGTATTTTTGTAAAGATTGGGTTGTATGTACCCCTCAAACCATTAATGAATTGGTTTAACAGGAAACAGATTTTGATCACCAAGAGGTCTTCAATACAACTACAACGCCGTTTTTTTTCCAACAATATGCTCATGATCGACTTGGAAGTTTATATCCATGATAACCAAGTTTGTTTTCCAATATCTTATGAGGTGAATTTGAGTCTGATCCAGCAGTGCGATTCGACAGACTATAAATCAGACGCGCCCAGTTTACCAGTGCAGGTGTTTGGGGCTGTGAATGTTGTGTCCGTCCTAATGAAGGCCGTCTCAACTCGAGCAATTTTCAACTGCTCCAGAGGCCGAAACACTTATAAGCCAAGAATATCAGTAGTGCCACATGTACCCTACTCCAATAGTCTAGTATTTCAGACTTATCAGATTTATAGATGTATTCTGCTCCTGTCAAGTGATGGGGTGGGGGGGGAGAGGGACTGAGGGGGTAGAGATGTGGATGATTACTCTATATTCTAATCCCAGTTGAATACACTTGTAATGTACTACACTATATATACACCTGTTACTATGTTGATGTTATTGTTTTGTATCACTTCGGAAATAATGAATATGGATTATATGAAATAAATGTAGGCCACTAAGTGAGTAATCTAAGGGGTGTATATTTGATTAGGAATCGCCCTGTTCAATTTGTATGTTTTATAGTATATTGATACCTGGAGTGAACAGGGAAGAGCCAGGTGTCCCTTTCTGGAAGAAATGGCCCTCTTATTAGTCATTTCCAAGTTGTTCTGCAACATGTAGACCGATCAGCATCCTTTCATAAACCTTTTGTAAAATTGACATTTTGACCACGTATACCTCCACACTTGAATCCATTCACTCAGTGGACATGGAGGTGGGTAGCCCCTTCATACGATCCTACTTGCTTGTCAAGTTCCCTAATGCGTATCAATAATTGATGTTTTGAAGTGTTGGGCCAATGTCTGAATGTTGATGGGGAGACTTCTCCTTTCCTTTTTGTACCATTTTCTTCCACTCTTCCACGCCTATTTATTTTGTGTGGTGTTTGCAAACAACTTGAATTGTCTGCCTGATTGAACAATGCTTCTGTTTGCATATCTAATTTCTGTCTGCTATAATATAATCTCCTCCCCTTTCTCAGACTAAGTTCTGGCGAGACCCTAGCAGGGTCACAATGTCATCTTTCAGGCAAGGGTGCACAGCAGTGATGGGAACAGTAGATCTATTGGATAACTATTTTAAAAGCACGTTTTTGCGTTTCAACTGTTAGAAGTATGGGGTTGGTAAGTATGTGGGGGCTGTTAGCTGCTACTATGGTGCTTTGAGACACCAAGCTGCTCATGGGAGAAGTAATGGTGCCTTTGGCAGTACTGGTGTTATTGAATAAAATGAGTAGAACCAGTCGTATTAAGCTGTGTCACTAGATACAGTAGGTTGAGGTTCTGCTTGATTCAAAGGATTAATTTCTTCGTTTTCATGTCCTATATGCTAATGGATCGCAGGTTTTATGCCGTAAAGCCATTGGTTGTATTCAACGTTTTGAGTGCAATCCACATATTTCCTTGGGCACTAACATCCAAGGACCAGAGTGCCAGAGCTGGAGAAAAAAAATAAAGGGGAAAAATAAAATTGCCTAGGGCCCTAGAATCCTTTCTAGTCTTTAGCTCTACAGTAGAATGGGTACTGTGGTGAACTAGAAGGAGGTGTGGGAATAAGATATGTCATGTTCAAGGGTGTTTATTTAAACAATGATAACGTTTATCTAGCCCCACTGCTATGATTGCAATTCCCCCTTGCCTAACAAACTAAAACTAATGGTGCTTGTCCAATGCCCCAAAAGAAATGGTCCATAGTCCAAAAACATACTTGCTGTCTGGCCCTACCACTTACGTCAATTTCTGGATCTGTTTCTAAAAAAGGGGTTTAGTCCTTCAGCCTCTGTGCAGGTTATGAATGGCAAGTCTTGTATTTTCATACAAATCCAATGCTAATTTACATGAAAAGTTTTCTTAATTCCACCATTTCCTACTTGGTGTTTATGTTCTGGTCTTACCAAAAAAAAAAGATTTATTTCAGCAGGGCCTCGATTTGGCGCCTGCCCACATTGTTTGGCTTTCTTGAGGTCTTGCAAGCCTCTCAGCTTCTCCAGCCGTGGATATTACTGTCTTTTGTTTTTCTAGGGCTCTCAAGTCCTTTTTTTTTTCCTGTGGTTGGTTGAATCTATCTATCTCAATGAAAAAATGTTAAACTGACGTTGAGAACCCTTTCGGTCCGGGCACTTCAACGTCGGTTGGCGCGGTGGGAGGAGGTGTTCCAACGAACTCCTCCTTCGCATTTTCAGGCGTTCATCGACCAGAAGAAAAAACACCCAGTAAGTTATTTACTTTTCAGAGCACCCTGGCCGGGGGATACCTTCCTGGGTTCCTCTCGGTCCGGGAGGGGCGTTGATCGCTCTGTTACCGGGGTTCGCCCTGAGGTGCCTGTTGGGCCTAATCATTCTACCAGAGTTTTCTCTGCGGGTCTCCGCAAGGGGCCTGTGAACACCGGAGTATGCTCCGAGGCCCCCCCCTGTGGGGGCTGTTTGTAGACCCAGTTCTACTGAGTCGTGGGGTACCGGAATTCGCTCTGAGGCCTCTGTCGGCTTCCCTCAAAAACAAAACCAGGGTGCACCCTGAGGCCTTGGCTGGGCTTGTAGTTACCGAACGGATGTTCGAGGCCCGCGTAGATAAGGCTGTTACCGGGCCTGGGTCCGAGGTCCCTCATACAGAGGCTAAAGCTACCAACAGTTCTGAGAGGCCAGACAAGGCTTTGTCGGTGAAAGCGGTTGCTCCCCGTTCCCGCTCTTGTGGTGACACTAGATCTCTTGAAGGGGCAAAGAAGCAAAGTTCTTCTTTTACCGGCAGTGCCGAGGTCCTTCCTTCGAAGACTCAGTTGGCGGTTGGTAGGTCACAAAAACATTCCAGGCCTCATAGTACCGGCTCGGCCGAGGTTCCTTATGTTAAGACTAAGATTAAGACCCCTGATCCATCGACGGGTACACCTGCCTCACTTCCTCACGTACCACAGTTACCCTCAGATGAGGACAAAATGGCACCTGTACCCGCCACAACCACGGCGGCCATTTTAGGTGCTACCCCTACAACTACGCCATCGGCTTCTGGTGTAGGGCTTGGTCTCTTGGGGGAACCTAAGGTCCATTGTGCGCATCCTTACCGGCCGGTTTATGATTGGAACGCCCGGGTGCCTCTTCCGCAAAATGTTTCGTTGCCCGCGGGGCGGCTCCTTTGATTTATATGGATACGGTGGAGGGGCCGATGTGACACCCTCCCCCCCCCGTTACGTCCCTGGATTTGTCCACCTCATGAGAGGCCTCCTCAGGTCCCGAAACAATCTCCTGAGGATGCCTTTTTCGGTACATTTAAAGTGCTTATGCGCACCGACCCCATGAGGAAATATTTCAAAGGGCTTTTCTAGGAGATATGTCCACCTGCGCCTCCGGCTCCACCCGTTCCTCCGGTGGTTACACCGGCGCCTCCCTTGCTCGTGGTGCCCCCCCCTGCTCTTCCACCTTTGCCTCCATTGTCCCCAGTGGAGAAGGCAGTGCTTGACGCAGCTCAGCAGGATCCTGACGTGTCAGATGACCCTCAAGGCGATCAGGACAACGAGGACCTTCCCCGCTCTATCAGAGCCTTTCATGACCGGGTACTGGACATGAGTTTCTTAGATGTTCCGGTGCCCGAGACACCCGCTCTGCAGGTGGGCGTGCTTTCTGGGGCGTTCACCCTGTCTCCCTTGAAGCGTACCGGCCTGTTCCTGCAGAAGGACGTTCTGGCCGAGGTCCGAAGCGTCTGGGAAAAGCCACACTCGGGACTTTTTGTCAATAAAAAGATTGACACGAGGTACAGGCTGCATTCTTCGGAAGAGGTGGCCCTGTCGTCTTGTCCGCCTCGCTCCTCCACAGTGGTGGCTGCGCCACTTTGCAGTCCAGGCGAACGGCATCCTCTTCCACGACGGCTCCTCCGGTTCTGGGAAAGGAGGACGAGCTCCTTGACACCCTCGGGAGGAAAATCTTGGCCAACTTGCAGCTCAGGCAGGCCAACGCCGAATTGATATTGGTGGGAGCTAACAGGCGGATGTGGAAAGGTCTGTCGGAGTTTGAGGAGCACATCCCGGTCGAGAAGTTGGAAGACTTCAAAGGAGGCCTTTCTGCTGCCAGGGTCTTGGCCCAGGATCTCCTGGAGGCTGCGGCTCATCACTTAGACACCTCGGCTCGGGGCCTGATGCTTGGGGTTGATATCTCACGGCAGGCGTGGCTGCATGCCACTAAATTTTCTAAGGAAGTGCAAGACAAGGTGTTGGACCTTCCATTCGATGGTAAGGAGCTTTTTCATTCTTCTAGTGATGTAGAGCTCACCAAAACCAAGGATAGCACTCAGACGGCTAAATCATTGTCTGTTCTGTTTAAAGCTCCTTTCAAATCCCAGAGACCGTTGTCGCAAAGTCGACCCTCCTCTGGTTTTAGGGGCTTCCTCGACCGCAAATCTCGCAGAGTGGATACTCCTGCGGGGAATAACCGCCGTAGACAACAGCGTATGCGGTTTTTCTCCCGCTCCTCAGCCTCCTCATCAGGTTAAGGTGGCACCGCCACCGATAAGCCTGCCAAATGAGGGTTTTCCGCGCTCGCACGAGACCCCGGTGGGAGGACGCATTACGTCTCATTGGGAAGCGTGGCAGACCATCACAGAAGACAGATGGGTCTTGTCAGTCCCTTGAGCGGGCTTCTGCTTACCTTTACCCCCTACCCTACCCCTCAACCCTCATTTTCAGCTGTCGGGCTCACCCTCCCTCAAGGCCGAGGTTCAGAAACTTCTGGACCTCAGAGCTGTGGAACCCGTTCCCCTTGGGGACCGAGGGGAGGGCTTCTACTCCCGGCTGTTTACAGTGCCCAAACCCACCCAACCAGGCTGGCCTGCGCACCATCCTAGACCTTTCCCAGTTCAATCTTTTCCTACCCCAAGAGAAATTCAAGATCACGCCCAGCCAGATATGCTCCCCTTTGCAGATGGGCGATTGGCTCAGCGTTGTGGATCTTCAGGATGCGTACATGCATATCCTGATTTGGAATCCAAACAGGAGATACCTCCGCTTCTCTTTGGGAGAGGAGCACTTCCAGTTTCGGGTGCTCCCTTTTGGCCTCAGCTCGGCGCCGCGTGTCTTCACGAAGATGTCGGTGATTGCAGCCTGTCTTCGTCTCCAGGGTATCCATGTGTATCCTTATTTGGACGACTGGCTCTTACACAGCCGTTGTCCGTTGGTAGCAGCGGGCAACCTCCAGTCTCTCCTTCAGCTCCTGTTCCATCTTGGGCTGTCGGTGAACTGGCGGAAATCCTCCATGACGGTCTCACAGGACCTGATCTTCTTGGGTTTTCGTTGGAACACGATCGACTGCAGAGTGTATCTGACCGGGGACAGAATGGCGGATCTGTTGGCCACGTGTCAGATGTTTGCGCAGTCGGCGAGCATGTCGGCCTGGTGGTTCCGGAGGTTTCTGGGCCTCATGGCCTTGTGTGTACTGCCTCTTCACTTGCTTGTCTCAAAATGAGACGGACCCAGGTGGCTCTTCGGAATTCATGGCTTCGGGCAGTGGATCCGGATTCCATGCGGATAATTCCGGATTCCATGAGAGTGGACCTGGATTGGTGGTCATCTCTCAGCAATCTGTCTGGGGGCGCGGGCTTTCAGGACCCGGTCCCCACGGTGACGAACATGACAGACTCCTCCCTCCTCGGTTGGGGTGCGACGTTAGATCTTCTTCAGGTCTCAGACCTCTGGTCGCCTCAGGACAAGCTCCTGCACATAAATCATTTGGAGCTTCTGGTGATCTTCCTAGCGCTCGGGGCGTTCAGACCGCTCATTGTCAACAAGGTGGTCCGCATAAGAACGGACCATGTGGTATCAATGTATTACATAAACAAGCAAGGGGGAACAAAGTCTCCCCCCCAAACCCCCCCCCCCCCCCCCCGTGGACCTGTCCATCCAGATTTGGGAGTGGGGCGTGCTTCATGGTGTCTGGCGGCTTGCAGTGCACATCCCCGGCCAGCTAAATGTCGCAGCAGATGCCCTCAGCCGGCGGACAGTGGTCAGCTACGAGTGGGTGCTGAAGGCGGCGGTCCTCTCATGGAGGAGGACCTCTTCGCTACGGCGGTAAACAAGAAGCTTCCTCAGTATGCCTCCAGAGGGGGGCTGGGAGCCTCTTCTCTGGGGGATGCTCTCGAGATTCCATGGGTCAACATGAGAGTTTACGCCTTCCCACCTCTGCCTTTAGTTCATCGGGCAATTTCGAAGTTTAAGAACTCTGTGAACTGTTCCCTTCTACTGATAGCCCTGTGGTGGCCGGCCAGGTTTTGGTTCTCAGAACTTCAACACCTGTCGGTGTATCCGCCGATCAGGTTACCAGTAACTCCCGATCTTCTTCACCAAGGGGAACAGATGTGGCACCCCTCCCCACAATCGCTCAGCTTGGCGGCATGGTGCCTGAGTTCAAGTCTTTAGAGCATCTGAGTTTGTCTGCGGATAACATGCGCATTATCCAGGCAGCCAGGAAACCCTCGACCAGATCTCAATACAGGAGTAAATAGCTCAGGTTCTGTCATTGGTGTTTGGAGAAGAAGTTGGATCCGAGGGGGGGGCCACGATTGACACGGTGTTGTTCTTCGTGTCCTCCCTAGCAGAGTCAGGGGTTCATGTTCTGTCAAGCAGGACTTATATCTCAGCGGTTTCCGCTTACCTTTCTACAGACCTGTGCTCTTATTCTCCAACCCGGTGGTGAAGAGGCATTTTGCTGGCTTGACACGCCTCTACCCTCCGGTTCGTAATCCGCACCCGCCATTGGACCTAAATGTAGTCCTGACGGCGCTGTGCCATAAACGCTTTGAACCAATGGCTACGGTAGACCTCAAGTACTTGTCTTGGAAAGTGTCCTTTCTGGTTGCCGTTGTGTCAGCAAGGAGAGTGAGTGAGCTCCAGGCATTGTCGGTGGAGCATCCTTTCTTGGTCTTTCACAAGGACAAGGTAGTCCTTCGGACAAAACCTGCTTTCCTACCGAAGGTAGTGACCGAATTCCATCCGATTCAGTCGATCTCCCTTCCGGTCTTTTTTTCCCGAATCCTGCCTCAGAGGCTGAAAGAGTTCTACACTGTCTTGATGTTGGAAGAGCTCTTAAGTTCTACCTGGACAGGACTTCTGAGCTTGGGAGTTCTTCTCAACTTTGTGACCTTCGGTAACCCACAGGGCAAGCCGGCGTCTAAGGCAACTATTTCCAGGTGGATTGCTGCCTGCATCAAGGAGTCTTTCACCGTCCAAAGGTTGAAACCTCCTAAAGGTATCCATGCACACCTGGTGCGGGGCAAGGCAGCCACGATTGCTTTTTAGAAATGTTCCCTGGGAGTCCATCGCTAGGGCAGCTACTTGGGCCTCCCCATCTGCTTTCTGTAAGCATTACTGTCTCGACATGAACTCTAGAGTTGACGCTCAGTTTGGTCAGGGTGTGCTGAAGAACCTGTTTCAGTAAGGGGTATTTCTATCCACCCGTAGTTCCTGTAAGGAGTGCTTGGGAATCTCCCACAAGTATGGAGGAAAGGGGACGGGACGTAGGAGTATTACCAGGTTACTCACCGTAGTGACCACCTTACTCCTAGTCCATAGGTTCGAAGATAAAACACTCGGGTGGATCAGGAGGAGTAGCCTGTGGCAAAGTGGTCCTTTCCGGTCCTTGCCTCGGTGCGCAATAAACACAAAGTATGGAGTTTTCAACCCTGTACTTTTAAAAAGTTTCCAGTGAGTTTTTAGACCAGTCTGTTGCATTTAGATATACAGCAAAGTAGTACTCGGGCAGATTGTACTCTAACTTTAGTAAAGGGATTATTGTGGGTGTAACCGGTTATGACTACAGGTTATTCAACTGGAATTGTTTGTTTATAAACGTTGCCGTATAGCAGCAATATAACTATAATACATAGTGAGGTCTCTATCCATTGGCAAGCCGTATTTTTTTTAACGCAATAAAAAATAAAAAAAAAAAGCAAAAAATAGAACTATCATAGCCATTTTGTAGTGGCCAACCTAAAACTTGGTTGATGGTGAAAACATTTCAAAACACTAAGTCTGGTGTCTCTTCATATGCTTATCAACGATTAAGATGCTACTTTCTTTGAGCACTTCTCTATTCTGAGGTGTGTAACATGGTCCAGGAGTGAACCCTATCAAGGAGGAATAGGAAGCCCTCCCAACCTAGGGCAGGGGAAGCCTGCCTGAATTAAAGCCAGAGCCAGACTTCTTGAGTTCTAGAAGAGACTGCTGACCATTTCGTGTTGGCGACTCCTCTTTTTGGGAGGAAAAGCCTTCCCTGGTGTGCAGAACTGCTTATAGAACTGAAGCTTTTGCACAGGTGACTTCTAGGATGTCTAAGTTCAGGGAGAAATCTAAGTCGTGCAGTAGTGAACAGGTGTCCCCGAGATGGTTTGAAACCTGCTCCGGCGACCATGCTTGGAATAGCCAATTGTCCAAGTAAGGAAACACAGCGATGCTCGCGCTCTTACTGCCATCAGCTTACTAAATACCCTAGGGCAGAGGTCAAGCCAAAAGGGGAGCCGTTTGAATTGATAATGTGGCGTTCCCAATGGCGAATGGTAGGAACTGCTGCCACTTCCTGTGGCTAGGCACATCAAAACCGGCGTCCTGAAGGATCAGTGGCACCCGCCAGTCTTGGAACTGCAGAGTCTGGAGAATTTCCCTCCACCTCAACATCTTGTATTTGTCCTGCCTCTGGAATTTGTTGAAATCCCTGAGGTCCATGATGGAACAGAGTCCTCCCCCTTTCTTGGAAAAACCAAAAAGTATCGGGAGTACCAACCCAAACCTACTTTTTCGGCTGGAAGTGCTCCCTTCAAAAGAAGAGCCTGAAGCTCTTCGTGTAGATCCTGTTCCAGCTGTTGGGGGAGGTGGTGTGTCCAGTGGTCTCTTTAAAAACCCAAGGCAATAGCCCCACTTGTTCAGCTGAAGGACCCAGTTGTCGGAGGGAAATTCCTTCCATTTGCCCAAGAAACTGGAGACAAAGCCTTCAACCAGCGAAATAGGAGGAGCACCTCCAAAGAGGTGTCTGAGGCTCCATGGACGTTGCCGCTACATCAGCAGTCTCAACCCTCCTCTACATCGCTGTGGGAGCCTGTATTGCCCTGGTTTGTCTGGGGCACTTGCACCCTTCTAGGAAAGGGAGTAGGGGAGAGGAGTACCTCCTGTAACCCCGTACCCTGGGCCCAAAGGCAAAATTCTGCCTTTTAGGCAGTTGCTGCACTGCTAAACCTAGTGACCTGGCCGTGAGCTTTGAGTCCTTAAACATTTCTAGGGTTATCGGGTTTGGGGCCAAAACGATTTGCATCAAAGGCAAGATCCAGCAGCTTTCCTTCAGTGTTGGGAGGGGGGGGGGCCTTATGCCTCTCAAATAAGCAGACTGCACAAGATCGCCGAAGTGCCTATAGCACGACCCATGCACTCTTCCGCGTCCAGCCATGCTTGGAGTGCTTGATGTGGAAAAAAGGAACTGGCGTATGTGGGCGTAGTGTATCCTTTTGATGTCTGAGGAATGGCACTGCCTTATATGACTATGATATCCATCGGCACCATGCCCCTATCGAAAAAATGTTCTGGATAGCTATCAAGCTGAGGAATCTGTGCGAGAAAAATCCATGAAATATTACTGGTAAGGAATTTTCTCCTTTCTTATTCTGAACAGGTTTGTTTGTGCAGATCGTTCATCTTGCTATGGCGGAAAATTAATGCGTGCAAAGCCTTTACCGCGGGGTCTCTAGGTGGCTAGTGTGATGGATTCAAGATTGCGATTACAGCGCAGTAATGCAGTGCATTGGATGCCTCAATTGATGGAAACTGCACATTCCTAGAGGCAGACTATATTGGTGGCTCCTAACAATATAATCGTCACAGCCGCAGTTGACATTCTGATGAGTTTTCTCCCTTTAGAAGTCCAGTGTCCTCGCCTTGTTAGACTCTACTTGGAGATTACAGCTAATAGTCTCGGGGCAGGGCAGGCAAAGAGCTAGTGACTTTCTTGTTGCCAATTATCTGGCCCTTCTCTGGTTCATTTTAGCTGGAAGAAAGCTTTTGTGCAAAAAGACTGGTAGAGGCTGGCCCTCAAAGTAGTCTGGGAAGCTGTACGGTCTGGCAGAGCTTTCTCACAGTTGGTTATGGTTGGCATGTTTTGGGTTCCAACCACCAGATTAATTTGTTTTACTCCCTATTTTATTGAGTTGGGTGTAAAATGATTTTTAGATTGTAAAAGATGAATTCCCGTTCTCAAGGACTTATTTTTACTTGCCAAAAAATATGTATATATTTAGATTTGAACTCTAAAATGCATCTTTTTGAACTACGTACTTGTTTGCATCTAGTAATTTGATGCACATTAAGCAATGCTTTTACATAAGCTTCCTCTTCAGATCAGGCAGTAAATAATCATGTAGCAGTTTCTGTCGGTAACGTAGGAGCTGTGTGAGTGGAATTGGGGACAGTCTTCCATGTGCCATGTTTCCAAGTCTTTGGGGTGGGGGGGTATTTTTACTCGTTCTTTGTGCCCATTGTCTATGTATTAAAAGTGGAGTTGACATCTCTTTTCTGTAGGGATGTTGCCGGGCATCATCCTGCGTCTTCCTTCTGTCTGTCTCTGCAGCCCTCTCTCAGAGCTGGGCAGAAGCTGCAATAGCATAGGCAACCCAATTGGATTTCACACCATTATCACTGGTATGGACACTTCTGCACCATAGCAGATTTGATACCTCATTCGAATTCCTCTGTCACCAAACATTGGAGCCAACTTAACTCCAGTGTAGCACGCTAAACCTGAAAGGTTAATGTGTCGGGGTAAATGCAGCATTCACATCCCTGATAGGGCCTTGGATGAGAACTCATCATGGAAAAAGTCGGGTTAACCAATGGCACGCATAGACCTCGAGCTAGAGGGGCCGTTTCAAACTTTAAAATTCTCTAACATTGACAAAACCACGTGGAAGATGTACCCAATGTTATCAGGAAGTTTCGGGTAGTATGACTGCTGTGATCGTTTTTTTCAAATATAATCACAAGTGTCTGAACTAAGGAATGGAAACGGCTGCCAGCAGCGACGAACGACCTGTGGAGGAGTATGATTTATTGGCTGCATTTGAAGTGCAAGATATATAGTCCATCCTTGGCAACTAGGCCCGCTCATATCTTCCTTGATGTTCACAAGAACAAATGCAATTCCATAAAACCAGTTAGTTCGTGGTTTGTAACTCTCGGAATACCTGTTGTGTCGCATCTGCTGCACACCAATTTAAGATGGCTTCAGGCTGACTGAGACTGTCGGGTTTCAATTTCAGTAGCTTCAAGTCATGCACCTCCAAAACTTCACACAGCTGTGCAAAATGTGTCGAGGCCTGCTGAGATTCACAGAGGAAAGATTACAGACTAAAGGTGAATCATTTAAAACGACTGTGATGTTTGAAAGAAAAATAACAATTGGACATTTCTTGGAGAACTACTGGAGTTTATTGTAGGTCATTGATAGAAGTGGAAGACTTTTATTTATTTATTTTTTTTTTTTTAAGAAACGATCTGAAAGATTTCCCTGCGATTGATTAAATGTCTCGTGTCTCGCCAAGTGGCTGACCATAGTCGTCCACAATGTTGTACTTATTTCTTATATGTACTATTTTTGCAGCACATATTTCAAGGAACGTTTTCAGTCGTCTGTCCACAGGTTATGCGGAAATCATATACTACTCTTACGTCTCGTTAGTTTTAGTCGACGGCTTTATCTTTGAGCACACACATTGTAACCTTGTCTGAGAATAATGGCATGAACCCTGTTGCTGCTTTTCTTCATTGCTTATTTTATCACTTTGTCTGTAACTCTTGTCTATTAGATGAGCCACTCTTCCTTCATCTTTATTTTTTTGCATTTTATTCTTTCCCAAACTATATTTAGGAAAATAAGTTTACTATTGTCCTCTGTGCCGACTAGATCTTCTCACAATGGCGGTCCAGGTTATTACATGGCTGTGTGGTGCAGAACACCATCTTGTACTATTGCAGAATCCTGACGTATGGAGGGTTTTGAAGGGGTATCTGAGGGTTGTGTATAAGGTTGTGGTTCAGTGCTGGCGGGGGTTAGAAATCTAGTTTCCCTCAATTACCCTTTCAGGACCTGTGTTTTTTATGAGGTACAGGTCCAGGCAGAGTGGTTGGTAACCTAATGGGCCTCAATTAATCTACCATTTGGGGTTTGGTGATGGGAGGCGCTATGGGGGCAGGGCGGGGCGTGTGTCTTTGTGTCTGTGTAAGCTATTTCCATGGCACAAGATGGTTGGGTGCTAACGTCTTTTACATACATTCTGAGTCATTAACATTGTTGCTCTGTTGGCAAATTACTGATATGAATGATTAGAAATATTGAGCCTTTATTGCACCAATATTAGTTGTTTTTAATACATTAGTCCTTACATTTGCTGTTGCTGGAGCCACTCAGTCCCTTTATAATTAATGTGCCTCTCTTGGATGTGATTACAAGTTGCCATTGTGACCCGCGTTAATATTTAGGATCTACTGTTGGCGCAGAGCTTATTGCAACAGTGTATAGAGGAATTTTAAACTGCTTTTTGAAATGTCTCCACTTTTTATTTCAAAATTAATGATGGTTTGGGAAGATCAAATATGGGTGACGTCTTTTTTACCCACATGTAATTCATCAGACTGATCAATAGGATACATGTACAGAGAATCATTTCTAAAATTGCACAAGACTGCCTGCATCTGCCCTCATCCCCGATTGTCTCTCTTAAGCCTTTATAAAGGAGAAGGATATTTGAATGAACAAAAATACATTCCTTTTTGCTGTAGGAAATGGGCCTATTATTTGGGTCCATGTAGGTGCATATTAATTTGTGCTTCCACAAGTTTTGATGTAATGTCGCCTGGATTTTGCAAGGCGTTCTGAAAGTAGAATAAGTGATTTTGGCCAAGTCATACATGCCACATATTCACCCAATAGCCATCACTGGAAGTTTGCCTCCAGTTCAGAGGCTTATGAAAAAGCATTGTGGGTGTGGCAACTAACACAAGCGTTTATCTCCAGAAAGTTTTATCTTGGTGCAGTGCTACTTTTTATGTTTGGCTTTTTCAAACCAGGCAGAGACCATTCTCAAGGCTGCATACTGGTTTCATCCTTGTTGGGGTTCACTAGTGGAGTATTGTTGGCAGGACTTGTGGTTGGGACATACGTAGCAAATGCCAGCAAAGTTATAGTAACTTTTAAAAAGGCTTTTTAGAGGGGGGAGAATCCCTTGCGCCTGAAATGTGATTATAGAATCAGCCATTTGAGCCAATTCACACATGCCCCAGCACTATCGAGTAACCCCCCACACTCCACATCCCCAATCTGGGTCCTTCGGTATCAATCATTTATACGTATGGCTGCTCCGACTAGGGAGTTAGTGAAAAGGTTGGGGGTGGAGGGGAAGAAAAGTCAAAGGAAAAGGGTGTGAAACGCATACATATCGAAATGCTTCATTCCACGTGGGAGATGCTAGTTAAAACCAGAACTGGACAAATATCATCCAAATGGAAAGGATATGTATCGGAAACCACCTATTTTCTCTCCCTCTACCTCTGCCACTAGTCATTGGCTAGTGATGACTGTTGGAAAGTAAGAAATGGTGTTCTGAGTAGGTGTAGAATTGGGATGGTGAGTGACCTTTACTATTTGGCTAGTAGCTTGCAACTTGAAATTGTGGCCGTCTGTGTGTAACCCACACTACTCTTATTTGGGACATGGAACCTTTGTGGTGTTATGCCAGGTTAGCCATTTGTGTGGTATGCAAGCCCAGTTTATGTGGCTGTTCTAGGCTACCTTATCGTACCTTTGCTATGCTCTGTGTTAAAATATATATAATTGGGTTTCTAATTGTCATTGGGAGCGTCATTTACCCACTAGTTTGTCCATTGATACATTTCAGCTGACTTACCCTTTTTGTTCTCCAAATACATTCACCTTTCACACTGTCTCCTAGACTGTGCCATATCTGGCCTAATGACTTGGCAGTCCTGAATCACTATTTGGGAATTTGCCCCATGTAATAATTTAAATGGTAATCCTGGGCGAAGAAGCTCCTTCATCCCACACCTTTTCCACCGTGCTCTTGTTACTTTGCACCCTGCGGCGGGACTGGCTGATGCCATTTTCCAGGAGAAAAACCTTGCTTTTAGAATGATAAATATTGCACTGTAGCATGCATGTGGCCACGCCGCGCCAAGCACAACTACTGTGATTTCCTTTTCTCTGCAGTGAATAGAATGGACTGCAGCGTGGTGCAGCTTTTATCCCTCTTTTTAGCTTGCCTTTCTTATTTTTTCATTTCTCATTCTGTGCCTGGGGTCGCTTGGATTTGATCCAACTGCCTCCGCTGAATAAAACCTGTTTGACCGCATGTCAGCTGAGAATGGCACATCCCTTCAGTAGACCCTGCTTACCTTTGTCTGGAGTGCCTCGGGCCCGACTACTGTGTGGATCTGTGATGATCCTATGACGCGCTCTCCGTAAACTGCCCAACATCATGCCTCCCATACTGGAAGAACCCCTACATTCCATCCCTTTCCTCCATACTCCTGGACTTCTATAGATGGGACCAGAGCTTTTTGTTTTTGTAGGTAGCACCAAATAATTATGCATTTTAATGCAGGGCCTGGCACATGAATGGACTCTGGACCTGCCCTGCTGTTCAGTCCTTTGTCTTGCTTGGTCCAGATCGCACACCTGTAGCACCAGTGGGCCTTTTAGTCACTTTCTCTTTTTTTTTTGTCCTTACTTGATCTTTCTCCAATCGTCCAGAGCGTCAGTTTTTCCTTTTATCTATGCCTGATCAAAAGAATTCTGTTTCTTGTTCTTCATGCGCATGCAGGTGTCTCTGTTCAGCCTTGGACTCACGCTCACTGTCTCGAGCACTTGGGGACTTGATTCTTCTGTGGCATACTTTTGGTTTGTGCACTTGGCCAACTGCTTTAAATTGGGGGCAGGGATTTTGGAGCCAGTCATCTTCAAGATTTTATAACTGAGAAGCTACCAGAGAAAACACGGATTTCCTCAAAGTGCAATTCAAAATACTGTCGCCACCATAATGGTATAAACTTAGTCTGATTCAGGCCGAGGTTCCCTCTTGAAAATCCTTCTGGACCTTCCTAGGGCATCATCTTCTGAGTCGTACTTGCAGGAGACGCCTGTTGCGCACTGATTTACTGCAGTCTTTAGTGACACATGCTCCATCACTACTCTGCAAGATATCGGAGTGACAGAGTCATAGATTCCACAATCTCAGTGGCTGGTTAATCGAACTGTTGTTGGTCAACTCCAAGTGCCTTATTCGACAATAATCCCTGTATGACCAGAGTGACCTGGGGAGCCTCAACTCGGATTTCTATACCACCGACTGTCATTCGCCTCCACATGTTCCTCATTGTATTACGTGGAACCGTGGATAGGTAGGTATTCTTGGATGCCAATATATTTTGAGTCCTTGTCCATGCCCCCTTAACGTCAAAGAACAGTGGCTCAACCACAAAGCAAGAGCAATACAGTGAGTATGGATGCTTTCACTAGGTTTTAGGTGCTAGACCCGTGAGCCGCAGGATCCAGGGAAGTAATCGGAAGTGCCTTTATCCACTGCAGAATATTGGGAGGTGCAGGAATTTACTCCATTAAGGCCTCAGAAAAGTCTGGTATCTGCCTTCAAAAAGACATCTTTACACGCTCTCTTTACAGAGATATGGCTCAAGCTCCATTCTATCACACCTACTAAGAGCATTAATGGGAGATGTAGGATGCTGTAATCTGAGTGATCATTTCTTCCTCGGATATTGCCCCAACCATCCATTCTGTAGTCCAGAAACTCTAGGGGGGGGGGGGGGGAGACTTAGCCACTTCAGCCCAGCATTTGAAGCAGGACAACGTGGCAGCACTCCTAGAAGCTGTTAATCAGAGGCGCTGGAGAGGCATTCGAGTTTTAAAGGTTAATTCCAGTGGAACACCTGGAGCAGTTTAATGGTGGTCTTTAGCGATACAAGAGTGATTGTACAGGACCTCATTGGAGGCAGCAGCACATTATGTCGCCCTCTCTGCAAGGAAGGAGGTCTCTAATAGGGACATACATTTGTAGGCCAACGTGTTTGTACCCAACTAAATTCACACAAGCTCAGGCAGTAAAAGGTCCTTGATCTCCCGTTCATTGTGGATGACCTTTTCATAGTAAGACTGATGAGGAGCTCGCCAAGAAAGACAAGTAGACGAACAGCAAAATCTTTGGCGAGGCAAATTGGTCACCTCGATGCCAGTGAGTAGTTCCAGGCTGGACTCTTGTTCCAGCTGATTAGCATGTTTTCATGGCTTCCAGCAGCAAAAGGCGAGGACCACAGAACGGGGCGCCCCGTCTGCAGAGAAAGAAGCAGCAGAAAACATATATTTGTTTTTTGTTCCTCCATTCTTCCTTTAAAAGAGTAGGTTCCTCCACTTGCAGCAGAAAAAAGGTACCAAGTGATGGCACAAATCAGTTCTGTGGCACACTGGTGGGGGTGAGGGGAAAAGAGCACCTCGTATAGAGGCGTGGCAGACAATCGGCTCATGTTTTTGGGATTCTGTTTTTATGGAGCCACAGGTTTCAGACGACCGCTTCCTGCCCTCCTGGTCACCCTGCCCTTGAAACAGATTGCCCCCCCCCCCCTTCCATAAAATAGAATATCTCAAAGCTTATTGTGGTGAAGGTGCTATAGGAAGTGACATTTCCAGTAAGGGGCCAGGGGGAGGAGGGTGAAATTCTACTCTGGATTGTTTATAGTGCTAAAATCAAATCTGGGAGGCCTGTGCACGATTTTGGATATAGCGGACTTCAATCTGCATTTGCCACTGTAGACATTCAGGATGATCACTCTGGAACATGTCGGCTGTGCTCTTAAGCTAGTAAACTGGATCTGAGGGATGCATAACTGACAGCGCAACGTGGCCCCAGCACCTCAGATTTCTCTGCTTTTCTATGGAAGAAGCCAATTTTTAAATATATGGTGCTTCCATTTGGCAGCCGGGGTCAAAATTATGGCAGCAGTTGCAGTCTTTCCCTCCTTCCGGGGCATCCATGTATACTCCTCCTTGGGTGACTAGCTGTTGGGAGCTCTTGGTCATAGGTGGCGCAGGCACAAGTCCGGTATCTCCTGGATCTTCTGTTCAACCTGTACCATTTTAGTAAACTGGAAGAAGTCTTTCTTGGAGCTCACTCTATAGGCTTTTTCTGGGATATGCATCTAGCCAGAATACCAATGATTGAATTAGACCTACTGAACACGTGAACTATTTAACTCTCGACTACCTGCATAAGTGCATGGTGGTTTTTGAAAGGTTCCAGGGCCTCATGCATACATGTGGTACCTCGCACCTGGCTCAAAATGAGTAGAACTCAACTAGCTATGCCAGAGGCCTGGTGCCACGCTTAAGACCCTCACACACAGTTGGTTGTGATCCAGAGAAGATGTCGGGATTTGATGGTCTGAAGCAGAGAATCTGGCACATGGAGTCGCATTCGTGGATCCATCCCTTCAAGTGACAACTACAATAGACTCCTTATTCCTGGGCTTGAGAGCTACAATAAATAGTCGGTTTTCAACTTCTGATCCTTGGCGGCTTGGAAACAATATATAGCCTTCGAATAGAAAGAAATATTCTGACCTGTGAAGGCATTCTTGCTCAACATTCCGATCAAGACTGTCTGCATATGCAGGGGCAATGCAGTATTAATGTTTTACATCAAGCGGCGGGGCAAGAAGTCAGCGCAGCTCACTCTCCTGGCAGCACTGATGAAGGAACGGTCCATTAATTGGGGCTTTTGGCTTCAGACTGTATATTTGCACTGATCCTATCCTGTGGGTACAGTTCAGTGCCCAGTGTTCCCAAAACTGATGGGAGCATTGTCCTTCCACCCAAGTCTCCAACTGGTGCACCTTTATCCCAACTTGGATGACTGGTTGGTGCAGGCCTTCAATTGGTGCAGGCCTTCAATCCGAAGTAAGCGGAGTCCTCATTGATGTTTGTGTAAGTTTTGACTTTTACTGCTGGTGTGCTCGGCCAGCCCCAGGTAATTGCCCTGACATTCTTAGGTTTCCTCTAGGAAACGGAAAGAGCCGGGATTTTCCCATGCAGGAAAGGATCCAGGATGTCCCTCATACTTTCAGGTTCTTCCTCAGTCTCATGACAAATAAATGGTGGTTGCAGAGAATGCTTTGACTCATGGCGCTTTGTATGCTCTGTGCCTTTTGCAAGATTGAAAAGGAGACTGGTATATCTTCCACTGAGACACACTCTTCCCAGTCCAGAGTTTGTCATCCCATTCCCAGACCTCCTGGTTTCTTTTCACGTAGTAGACATCACTTCCTTGGTGATCACTGATTCTTCCCTGCTAGACTGGGGTGCAACTTTGGATATCCATGGCTTATGGTCGCTGGCTCAGTTACTTTGGCACAATCAGCTGCAGGTGATCTTCTATGCCTTGAAGGCCCACCCCTCCCCCTCTAAGCCATCAACCTGCATTGTAGGTTGTGCGTGCCTTGATGGAGAACTGTTTTGTGTAAATCCGTAGGACAGCACAATCGCTACTGTTGGCTCTCATGGCAAGATGTGGGAACGGGTGCTATCAACATTACCTTTCAAGCACTGCAACCCCCCTTGCAGAACGAGGAGGCAGATTCCCTTAGCGGGCGGTCTTATGACAACCACAATTGGGAGCTCGATGCTGAAGTGCTTCTTGGGAGATGCCCAGTGTAATGCTTGACACAACTTTGTGTATGATCCAGAGCAGGTAAGCTGAAACGGGATGATCCGGAGCAGGTAAGCAAAAACGGGATGATCCAGAGCACGGCAAGTGTGTTGCTGATACAGCTCACAGTAAGCAACACGAAGCACAGGAAGAATCTTGGGTGTGGTTTATATAGCCAGCCACACCCAAACGCTAGAGAGCTCATGAGTTATCATGCACTTCCTGTTTGGCAACATGAAGTGTTAACCAGGAAGTTACTAGGAAGGCAAGTAGGATTTGTTATGGGTTCTTTGTGTGCCTATGCCAGGCCTGCCAAGCCTCCACCCAGCTTGTCCCAACTACCTGCCTGATACCCATGACATCAGCCTTGTTGGCCTCATCAGTGAGGTGGAGCTGTGCCTCTGAGCACAGTGAGCAAGGGGTTCACGTCTGGATGACCCTAGGAAACTTAGGGTGACTAAACCTAAGTCCATTAAATAATCAAGAAAATAGTCAATAGGCGCCCCTCTGAGAGAACGAACACGGCCCATTGACCTTTTCGCTCTCAGGGGGGCGCCCATGACCAATTTATTTTATTTATTTTTTTGGAGGGCCTTAGGTCTAGTCACCCCAAGTGTCTCGGGGTCATCCAGACGTGGACCCCTTGCTCACTGTGCTCGGGAGGCACAGCTCCACCTCACTGATGATGCCCAACAAGGCTGAAAGATGTGTATGGGGTTGCTTTTGGTACTCTTGTTCAGAAGGGAATTGCCATAGCATTTCGGTGCTGGACTGCCCATGTGGGCCGGACAAAGACTGACGATGCAAATACATATTTCCCATCTGTGAAAGGTACAGTGAGCTAAAGTGTGGCAGCGGATTCTCGAGTGGGTATCTTCCAAAAGAACAGGTCAATGCGCCTATGGCCTATTCTTTGCTATTGAACCAAGACCAAGTTCAAATCTAATAATCGTAATTGGGATGCTCGAGGGCAGTGAGAACTTTCTTCCAATATAGTCCCTCAAGTAAATCCCAGCTCGGGCAATTAGCTGGTAGTTTTGCTTGAGCTCCGTAGATTATGATTTGGACTACTTTCTGGTTATAAAAAATAACCGCTGGTTTGATAGAAAATTGCCTGTACTTATTTTGAATTGCTATTGTTTGTGCCATTAAATGTCATTTTTATCTCAATTCTGATTTTTATAGTAAATCATGGGGATGAGTGTTTACATTCTGAACTAAATATCATGAATTGATTTGGCTAAGGTCCAATTAAATGTATATTTTTGTTTAGAAATTTTGTGTTGAAATATCATTATTTGACTTTTTGGCATTAATATTAGTGGCTTTCTAAAGCATATTTCGAATGGACTGTGTCCTCCAAAGTATTCCACATCTTTGACATGTAATGTCCACAGCTGTGCTGCTTCAGAAATTTTCTGGCAGAGGGCGTTTTACGTCGATGGTGTCGGGTAGATGTCCCTCGAAGGCCTCCGTCAAGTATGACATCATCAGATGTTATAAGTAGGACCCACGGCGCCCGTAGCCTCAGTTCTGTTTTTTCCGCAAAGGTATTTGCTTCGAGAACTTGGCGCGCCTTGTGTCATCAGCTTCGATAATATCTTCTTTGACCCCTCCGACCCCGTGGTCAGACTTTAAAACATGCAGGGTCTGTAAGTCCAAGATGTCCATCACGAACCTGCACCGTATCTGCTTATGGTGTCTGGGTGAGAGCCACAACACTGACTACTGCTCGAAGTGCCAGTTGTTGACTGCCAAGGCCTTGCGTAAGGGAAAGTTGCAGGTAGGTCGGGTATCCAAACCCCGTAAATCCAAGAAATCTGGTCTTTGAACCGATGACTCGAGGGATGACTCTCACCGTCAGAAGGAATCCAGGGGATCTCGGTCCCGGAGTGGTTCTTGCCACTCATCCTCCTTGTCGAGGTACTCCCGGAAGCAGCGTCACCCTTCGCCGTCCTCGTCGGATGATGGCTCCGCAAGGAAAGTGGCTTGCCCCACTAAATCCTCTACTACGGAGGAGCGGGAGGCATTCAGGGAGAACATGTTTGAAATTTTTCAATGTCAAGGCACTGCCCCCGTCTGCGCCTTTTGGTTGAAGCCGGCTGGGAGTGGTCTCGATCCGATGTTCGTGTGCCTTCGTGCCCGGGCAGTGTGCGTGATAAGAATCTGGAACCGTTGAGGTCCAGTTTGGACAAGGGTCATGTAGATCGCCAGAGATGTGCCAGGTTGAGGTCCTCGTCCCCGGTGAGACGTCGAAGCCTGGGAAGGTGTCGACCCTGTCGGCACCGCGCCCATCGAGTGCGGCTGTCAGGGCTTTGCCCTTGACCAGGCCCTCTGAGTCATTGTCGACGCTGAAGCAGTCTGCGCCCTCAACACCATCAGGGCCTACAGATCTAAATTTGACGGTGGAGGCCCCTAGAGCTGTGGATCCTCAGAGTCTTTAGCTAAGACTGTGAGGCCCCCTATGAACTCCAGGTCTACTCCTGTACCTAGGAGGGAGTTCTTTCACCCTCTACAAGATATTTGAGGATGAGGCGAGGTCTGATGTGGAGCTGGAGCCTCTTGGTGCTCCTAGTGACACTCCTGCAGCTCCTGACTTGGTCTTTTTGGTGGACAGTCAGCTGGAAGATCTGAGGCAATCTTTGCATGATGCCAGTGGCCTGGATACATTTCCTGAGATGGAGTTTGGCGAGCCTGGGTCTCATGCTGAATCCTCCTATAGGAGGTTGATGTCAAGGGTTACAGAGTACCTGGGGTGGTCCGGCCCTCAAGTTGAATTTGATCAGGATGACCTGACTGACATTTTAGATCAGGGTCCGTCCACTGACCCTGTGTTGCCTTTTCACATGGCGTTACAGAAAAGGGTGGCTGCTACTTGGAACACCCTGGAGTATCTTCCCGCAGTCAACAAGTCGCTGACTAAGAAATGCCACCATCCAGTATCCACCCCAGCTACCTATCCACGCACCCCACTCCGGAGAGTCTGGTGGTTCAGGCAGCCACGGCCACCTCGAGGCAGGTGCAGGCGGCGTGCCCTACCATCCCTCCAGATAGGGACAAGCGCTTCGATGGATGGGCATGCAAGGTATTTTCAGCTGGGAGTATGGCCCTTAAATCGGCCAACTCCACCTGTGCTTTGGCCAAATTTTCGCACACACTATGGAATTGTGTCTCTGGCGGCTGAGCATGTTCCCGAAGGATGGGTTCCTTCCTATTGTGCAGGATGGCAAGGATGCCATGTGCGAGTCCCTTCAGTCTGGGTTGGACACGGCAGATGGTGTCAGCCGGTCCATGGCTGTGAGCACCGTGATGCGCAGGTTTGTGTGGATGCGGAAGTCGTGCTTTGCACAGGACGTGCAGGCCTGTCTTCTCAACATGCCCTTTGACCGCTCTCATTTGTTTGGCAGCAAGGCTGACTAGAGCCTTGAGAGGTTGCAGACCTCCAAAGCAGCTGCGAAATCTTTGGACGCAGCTGTGCGTCAACCTCCGCCTTTTCGTCCTAGGGAACAGCAGTGGAGGGGTTACTACTCCTCTTTTGGTAGAGTGAGGTGAGCAGCCAGTCAAAGGCGACACTGTAAAACTAACCGTGGTGGAAGAGGTGCCAAAGCCACTCGGGCAGCTGCCTCGTTGCCTTCAGGTGCTGCCGCAGCTGCTCCAAAGCTTTGCGGCCAGGTCCTATTTGTATTGTATTTATTAAATTTATAGAGCGCTTTAATCCAAAGCGCTTTACATAGTAACAACAAGATTACATAGAGAAATTGGAAGCATAATTATAAACATGAGACAAACCTTCAAAAAACAATATGTGGAACGATTCAATTTAACTAGGTCTGTAAAAGAGAAACCGAGCAGAGAAACCGAGCAGAGAAGGAGTAAGAGGGAAGTAAAGAGCTTAACAGGATGGCGAATGAAGAAAATAAGATTTCAAGGAAGAACGGAAGAAGGGATAGGAGGAAATGGAGTGGATAGAGGGAGAGAATTCCAGTTTGGGGGGGGGGGGGCAAGGAGCTGAAATGATCAGAAACGAGAAGGGGCACAGGGAGGCGGGGGTACAGTGTAGGAAGAGGTCAGCGGATCGGAGGGGGCGAGAGGGAGAGTCGAATGAGAGGAGAGTGGAAAGGTAGGGGGCGAAATCGTGGAGAGATTTAAAGACGAGACCAAGGAAGTTAAATTTAAGTTGAGAGTGGAAGGGCAGCCAGCCAAGAACGGAGATCGAGGAAGAAATGGAATCGTGAGGAGAGAGAAAACAAAGGGAGCGGATAGCAGAGTGATAGAGGGATTTGTTCGCCGGTTGGAGTCATGCTGTTTCAGCATCTCAGAGTGGCGAGCCATCACTTCAGATGCGTGGGTTCTGGAAACAATAGCCCTTGGCTACTGCCTACCCTTCCTAAATCGGCCTCACGACAATCCACTGGGAAAACACTTTCCGGATCCCCTCCTTGTGCAGGAAATCTTGACCCTGCTGGAGAAAGGCACTATAGAACTAGTTCCTGTGGCGGAGACTAACAAGGGCTGGTATTCCCCATATTTTTTTAATCCCAAGAAAGACGGAGGACTGAGACCCATCTTGGTCTTGCGTCTCTTGAACAAGTTCCTCAGGAAGGACAAGTTCAAGATGGTCACTTTCCCAGGTTCTTCAGGCCCTTCGACTTCAGGATTGGTTGGTGTCATTAGACCTACAGGATGCTTATTTTCATGTGCTGATCCATCAAAAGCCCAGAAAATATCTGAGGTTTGCCGTTAGCAGCTCGCACTTTCAGTTTCGGGTCCTGCCATTCAGGTTTACCACCGCCCCAAGGGTCTTCACCAAGCTCATGGTGGTGGTGGCAGCGTATCTCAGAAGGGGGGGGGGTTCACATCTACCCCTACCGGGAGGACTGGCTGGAGAACAAGCCTTGGATCATCACTCACCTACCACTCCCTTCACAAGCTGGAGTTCTCTCTCAAATTTCAAGAAGTTGCATATGACACCTTTCTAACAGCTCCAGTAAATCGGGGCTGTGTTGGACACATCCGTTGGGAAGCGCTTGCCACCCAAGGTGAGGGCTCATCATGGTCCAGATGGTCGACATATTTCAACATGCCCAGAGTCTCCCGGCTTTCAAATTCTTAAGTGCTCGGCCTCATGGCATTCTGACTTTTTCTGGTGCTGGATGCCAGACTGCGGATGAGATCCCTTCAATGGGCCCTAAGGAAGCAATGGTCCCAATTCTCAGGCAAGATGTCGGATCTCCTTCAGATCCTGCTCAAGGTCTCATGGGATCTTCTGTGGTGGGCCAGCGAAGGGAATCTGATGAAGGGAGAACTGTTTTTGCAACCGTGGCCTGAGGTGATGGTAGTGACGGATGCTTCCCTCACAGGATGGGGGCTCACGCCAACCAGCTGACCGCGAGCGGTCTCTGTCAGAGTCCAGACTTCACATAAATCTTTTTGAGCTGAGGGCCATCAGGCTATCCTTGAAGGCTTATCTGTCGTTTGTGTGCGGGAAGAGTGTCCTGATCATGACGGACAACACAGTGGCCATGCATTACCTCAACAAAAAGGTGGGTGTAGGGTCTCTCCCGCTGTGCAGGGAAGTGATGCAGCTCTGGTTCGGGGCAATACAGCGGGGAATCTCGCTCTTGGCAGTTCATCTGGCCAGAGAAGAGGAGAAGGCGGCGTATGCTTTGAGCAGGCAGAGCGCGGTCTCCCACGATGGGAGTTGGCTCAGGAAGTCCTTCAGGAGATCTTCGCCCTCTGGGGAATCCCTCAAGTGGATCTGTTCGTGACCAGTGCCAACCGGAAGTGCGAGACCTATTGCTCAAGGGAATTTCCAAGGAACTTTAGAGGACGCTTTCATCGTGGATTGGTCATTCCCACTTCTGTATGCGTTTCTTCCGGTCCCTGTCAATCTTCAAGTTCGAAGGAGGTGGCAGAGGTTCGGGTCCCACATGATCCTAATTGCTCCGGATTGGGCCAGGAGATCATGGGACCGGGACCCGGATCATGGTACCCGGACCTTCTAGAAATGTCCATCTGGCCTCCATGCCGTCTTCTCCAGAGAGAGGATCTTCTCTCACGTGGGCAGAAGGAGGATTGGGGGGGGTGAGCAGTGTCGGGTGTCAGGGTTCTATATCCAGAAGTCAAGACTTTCAACCTTCACTCTTGGTTTCTGAAAGGTTGAGATATAAGGATTGGGACCCTCTGGATGACCGACAACCAGAATCCCTGTACCATTGGCGTAAATTGCGACTGGTGCAGAGGATACAATGTCAATCCTTTTCAGTGTTCCATTCCAATGTTTTTTTCTTGCTTTCTTTTGCCCACAAGGGTCTTCAAGTGGGTACCATTAAATGTTACCTGGCAGCGCTGTCTATTTTCAAGCGCTCGTCTGAAGACTGTTCTTATTTTAACATTCCTTTTGATTACCCAGTTTCTAAAAAGGCTCACAAATGTGTTCCTGCCTTCCCCTTTTCAGGTGCCGGTTTGGCATCTGAATCTAGTCTTTAAATTATTGATGGATGCTCCGTTTGAACCTTTGCACTCTTTTCGTTTGAGACTGAACTTCAAGACAGTATTCTTGATTGCAGTTACATCTGATCGCAGAGTGAGCGAGTTGCAGGCACTTTCATCCAAGTCACCCTTTACTGTGTTCCACAGAGATAGGGTTGTACTGAGGGGTACGTCCTTCATTTCTACCTAAGGTAGTGTTTTGAGTTTCATTTGAGCCTGAAGGTGGTGCTTCCTGCTTTCTATCCTCTAGGGAAGAGGAAAGACTCCATAGGTTGGACCATAGAGCTTTGAGCTTTTATATTTCTAGGATGTCCAGGCTCAGAGTGGACGACCAACTTTTGGTGGGATACACTGGACACCGATTGGTCCAGGCTGTTACCAAACAGACCTTGTCCAGGTGGATTATCCTCACATTGCTGAATGTTTGGCTGGAAAGGACTCTCCTGTGGGTTTGTGAGCTTACTCCACCAGGGATGTGGCTACATCCACAGCCCCATGACGGGGAGTTCCTGTTAAAAATATTTGTGATGCTGCAACGTGGACTTCAATCTACCTTTGTCAAGCATTACTCCCTGGATACTTTCCATGGTCAAGATATGGTAAAGCAGTGCTCTATTCTGCCACCTGATTGGGTATATCCAAATTCTTCTCCCTCCTCCGTTCACGGATACTGCTTTGGGAGTCTGTCAAAGATGTGGAATACGTTGGAGGACACAATCCATTTGAAGAACAAGTTACTTACCAACTGGTAATGTTCTTTAGACTGCATGTTCCTCCAACGTATTCCACATCGCCCTCCCAGCTTACCCCGCTGAAGAATTTCCCATGCTATTGCAGCTTACGTTCCCACGCGGCTATGTGTACTCCTGGAGGCTTGTTGTGCGGTTATGGCACACGTTGTGGAGGGGGAAAAAACATGAACTGAGGCTACGGTTGCCGTGCGGCCTACTTATAACATCTGATGACGTCACCCTCGACTGAGGCCTTCGAAGGACATCAAGCTGGCGCAGGACGCCCTCTGCCTAAAAATTTCCAAAGTAGCACAGCTGTGGACATTACATGTCAAAGATGTGGAATACGTTGGAGGAACATCCAGTCAAAAGAACGTTACCAGTTGGTAAGTAACTTGTTCTTATCCAAGACTGCCAATTTTCTCTGTAGGCCTATAGGGATCCTGTGTAAGATCAAATCTGCATACAATAACTATTTCTTTATCGCTAACTTTTAGTGGAAACGAGTGGACTGATTTAAAAGCTTTATGGATATCTTTTATATACAATGTGAATAAATTGGATGCCAAGATCCACCCTTGTTTAAGACGACCTGATGTTAAAATGTCTATTGCGAAGTATTTTATTCTTGCTGAGGTATTAATATAAAATGTATAAATTAGCTAAAAGATGTATGCAGGGCAATCTGCTTTAAGAAGTTTTTGCCATAGAATGTTACGAGAGACCGAGTCAAATGCTTGTTCAAAATCCACAAAAGCTAAAAACACAGGTTGTTTTTGATGTTAATGCATGTTTCTTAATAGCTGCCAATAATGATAAATTAGGGGAGTTACCTAGTCCTTTTATAAAACCTGATTTGATATTAGTTTAGTAAATGAGTTGTGTTAAGCCATACATTTAGGTCCCTTAGAACAAGCCTAGCAAAACTCTTTCCCAGTATGTCTGATAATGCAATAGGTGGATAGTTTAGGGGATCTGACAGACTTCCCTTTTTTAAAATTGGAATCATTACTGACTTTTGCCATGTTGGTGGAATTTGGGATGTTTTGATTACATTATTGAAGATCATTTCAAGAATTGTGGGCCGTTCAGATGGACTATGCTTTTTGATTTTAAAAAGAGGTCCAACCTATCAAAGGACAGACTTCTTAGATCAGGGATTTCATTAAAAAAAAGCTTGATATTGAGGTGCATCTCTATTCTTCTATTTATGATACTCTTGATGATCTTGCCCCTGTCATGAGGATCCACCTTAAGTCCAAAGCCAAGTGCAGTTCCTGGTATGACTCCGACCTAGCTACACTTAAACGTAAGTGTAGGGCAGCTGAGAGAAAATTGAGGGATTCCTGTTCATGCTCTGACAAACTGGCCTGCTGCCTACTCCAAAGGCAATACCGTCTCTCGGTCCATACCAAGAAGAGAGTGCACATTCAAGCCCGTGGCTAAGCGGCATCTAACAGCTCGGCCGGACTCTTTTTAAATCTACAAGGAACTGGCCAACCCTGCTGCAGTCTCTACCCCTCCCCTTGCCGCTCAGGCTCTTTGCAATGCACTGGCCTCTCACTTTATCTAAAAAAACCCAGGACATCTTGTCCGCCCTCTCCTCCCTCTCCTCTCTGTCTGTACTCGCGGACCCTCCCCCAGCCACCCCCCCAACCTCCTTCTCTTCCTTTCCTCTTTTCTCCCCTGATGAGGTCGTTGGACAAGTCTGATCTATGAAAGCCTCGTCAAAACAGGTTCATCCCTGTTCCTCTAAAACTATCAAGGCCCACATTGATACCTTCGCTCCGGCCCTTGCTGACTTCTGCAACCACTCCTTTGCCTCCCCCCCCCCTCTTAAGCACTCCCTTGTGCATCCTCTCCTCGAGAAACCCACAGCTGATCACTCTTGTCTGGCCAACTATCGCCCAATTTCCATTACTCCTTTCTTGGGCAAACCCCTTGAAAAACTGGCCATCTCTCTAATAATCCTTCATTCTGATTCTGTTGGCTGTCTCCATGACCATCAGTCTGGCTTCAGATCCGGCAGAAGCATGGAAACTGCTCTCCTGAACATCCTTGAAGATTTGCTTTCCAACCTTGACTCTAGCATTCCCTCTGTCCTCATCCTACTCTCCTCTGCCTTCGACACATTCAACCATACCATTCTGCTCAACCGTCTTCGTGATAACCTGCGCATCACCGATCAGGCTCGGGCCTGGCTGACCGCTTTCCTCTCTGATCGACCCTCTAAGGTCCAACTTGGGTCCTTCCTATCATCTATCTTCCTCTCCACCTGTGGTGTTCCCCAGGGGGGGGGGTTTAACCTCTCGCCATGGCTTTTCAACCAATACCTAGCAACTCTCACCCGCTGTATTGCCATTTTCTGCTCAAACTTCCAGTGCTATGCAGACGACACTCAACCCATTTTCAGGCTGCCCTCGGCCACCACCACCGCCTCCTCTCATCACCGATTGCCTAACTGCCATTCAAGATTGGTGTGCCGCCAACGATCTTTGAATGCCAGCAAGACTGAGATCCTCCTCATCGGCACACAATCACCTTCCTTTCCCCTCACTCTGGCCGGCCTCCCTTGGCCGCCCTCCTATCCCCATCTGCGAGGCCAAGAACCTTGGTGTCTCCTTTGATTCCACACTCCTTCTCAGCCCACATCGCTGATGTATCCAAGTCAAGCTTCCTACTGCACCTCCTCCAGAGGTACTCTTCCTTTCCTCTCATTCCCCCAGAAGCTCACAGTCTCCCAAGCTCTGGTTCTCTTTTGGTTGGACTATTGCAACGGCCTCTTAATCTACCTGCCTCTACTCTCCGCCCTTTACAACTTATCCAGAACAGGACTGCGAGACTTGTCCTTGGCCTCAAGCCCTGGGATCGTATCTCTCCAGCTCTGAAATCTCTCCATTTGCTCCCAGTGGATGCAAGGATTAAATTCAAAACCCTCTGCATTGTCCACAAGGCTTTCTGGGGCCTGGGTCCAACATACCTTCAGCTATCCCTCCGCAAATACCTCCCATCTTGAGCACTCTGCTCCTCTACCTCGAACTCCCTCGGGGTCCCTCGGGGTTTCTCAAAGAAACGGGCTGGAGGATAGATCTCTCTTTGGCTGGGGCCTCCCTCTGGAACAGCCTCCCTGCCACTCTAAAACCTGAGGAGAACCATCTCGGTTCCGGAAGCACCTCAAGACCTTCATCTTTGCTTCTGCCTTCACCCCCCCCCTCCCCTGCTGATTCTACTCTCCCTCGGCACCATGCACCTGGCCACCCTCTTTCCTCCGGGCCCACGTACCTGCTCCTCTTGCCACCCTCACGCCCTGCCTCTGGGCCACCCCTTGTACTGGGGTCTGTATCTGTACACATACAGACCCCCCCACCCCCTTTTTTTCTTGCTGCACTTCTCAGACCCAACCAGCCTGCTGCCTTAAACCCAGCACTTGCCACTTGCTGGCTGCACTCCCATTGTTTGCTGGCTTTTTATTTAATTTATTTGTTTTTTTTTCCTCCTCGCTCTGCATTCTCCTTTTTGTTCCCCCTTCCATGCACTTCTCTCCCTCCCCCCTCTACCATGCACTTGCGTGTTCTCAATGTCACTGGGCCTATTAAGATTGTTGTTTTTGTTCTCCCCTGTTCCCCTTCCCGTGCTCTGAAACACTTGTGTATGAGCGCGATAGAAATAAAATATCAATATGATTCGAAAGCAATGTTGTGAAGTGCAAAATCCACTCTTGTTCAGGGACAGAGTTGAGTAAGACAGAAGATGGAGCACACTTGTTTCTATTATTAAGGCTCCATATCTAAAATGAGGATTTTGTTATTAATGTTGACATTTTTTTCTGCATTTGCTGGTTTCTGATTTAAACAGTATATTTTTTATTTCGATGTGCCTGGACTGGCAAAATGTGTGTTCCGACTTCTGTTGATACTTTTATCAACTAAACCAGTTCAGTGAAGTGCCCATATTCTAATGCAGTTAACCCCCCCCCCCTGCGTCGTTTGCAGTCTGTTTTCAGTTTCATTGTAAATGCATAGTCATAAAATGCCTTTGTTCAACAGGCTTTTCACGGTACAAATGAGCATGCAAAACGGGGGCAGCCACCGTATGAGTGATTAACGGTAGAGAGTTCGACAAATGCACCAGTGCGCTTAAATATCCACCTATAAAGTTACTAAGGTGATGGCCTGCTGCGTTCACCCTTCTCCAAAACCCACCCAATAGGACTCCGATTGAGTGAAAATGGGAATAGTTTTAGAAGGATGGTGGCTCTCGCACTGCCACAAGTAATGTCAATGAGAGAAATCCAAGCAGATACTGAGATAACAGATAGAAATGTGGTAATTCCACAAATCTGTTTAATCCGGAATTGAACAGCCGACGTGTTTCGACCAAACTGGTCTTCCACCAGGCCTGTATTCTTGATAACGAAATATGATAATCATGGATTGGTCCCGTTACTCGATTAAGATGACACACTAGTGGGATCTATCCCTGGGACTATAGGACACCGGATTATGCCATTTGGGGCACAACCCTTCCATCTACGCATCCTTTGATCAGGTGGATTTATCTACAAAACATGTGCAATTACCAATTTAGGAGTCTCGTCTCCATACTACGCCATTAGATGTGCTGGTTAGTAGATGACATTTATGAATCACTGCATTGTTTTCGGAATATAACCGTGTTCTCTTATTCGATTGTCATCTATTTCTTACCTTGAAATCAATTTTATAGAATACATTATAATAAATCTGCCTAGAGAAAGTGCCAGTGTCAATGGAACATGGGCAAAGTGTTAGCCTACGCCTACATTTGGTGAAATTAAGAAGCCAATGTTTTTGGCTATGAGTTTATGGCAGTCAACTACGCTGTGAAATTTGAGATTGTGAGGAGATTTGCTGTTAATATGCATATTGGAAAGAAAAATACTACAGTAACAAATTGTACCGTACGAGATTGAAAATTGGTATATTTGACAATTAGTGTAACTGAGTCAAATCCAATACATGTCATTAAGTATGTTATTTTGAACTTTTTGGTGCTTTAGAACAGTAAGGGTTCCACTTTTCTTTGTTTATAATATGGGTTGGCAAGTGGTTCCCCAACATGTTTTACTCGCTTGCAACCAGTTTAACAGAGAGCAACATGAAAATAGATACCTATACTTTTTATTTCAAAGTCCATTTATTAAACTATCGAAAGTATTATTGCGAGTTTGTAGACTGGAACTTCACCATAATGTTTTAAATGGGACATCGTGCTGGATTCCTCCAGCTTCTAAGCACTGGAATAAGTGTCATGATACTCTGTCAAAATGCTGACCTGACAAACATCATCTGCCGCCTGTTTAACTATAGGCACAGTTTAGGGATTTGGTGCCCTTTCGGATGTTGGGAATGCTGATAATTCCCCATCCCGTTCCGCTTATTGGTTACTCTGGCTCTTTCTCCAAATGTAGAAAGCACCCTCTGTGCAATCCAAAGTTCACTTGGGGATACACAAAGTGTGTTAACATTGCCTTTCAAGGGACCGGTCAGAAGATACTTGTTTGGCATGTAAGAAATTTAAGTAAATGCTCAAGGACCAGAGGGCCAAACGCTGGTCAGCATACAGCAGGGAGGTTGAGGTCTCGGACCATGGCAAGTCCACAAACACTGAGATGGTTGAGCTTGAGCAGACTGGGGCAGAGGGCAGTTTGTGACCTCTTGCACCACCCCAGGAGTCTTCTCAAGAGTATGCCACAGGGCACCCCCTTAAGTCAGACCAACCGCTCTAGTGGACCATTAAGAACCAGCCCAAGGAGACCACTCTTAATGACTCGGGCTGTATCACATCTACACACTAAAGCCCTCTCCAAGGAAAACACTCATTCAAAGGACACTAAACAAAATCATCACTAACCCCGATCCGCAAACAAGATGCTGAAGCTTTGGGGTTCAATGCCTAAAAATGGTGGCGACTGGTCTTAACATGGCATTAAACCTACTCCATTGCCTTAAAAAATAAAAATAAAAAAATAAAGCTATACACCAGTTATAAGGGTTAGGACACTACAGTTTGAGAGATGCCCACTAAAGCCTCTGGGTTGAGAAACGCTGTGCTCATCAGCTCAAAAACCAAACAACCAGTTAGGCCTATATTCTTCCAACTCTGAGTCGCAAAGTAAGGGTGTTTCAGCAACAGTAGCTTCTGTGCTGAAATTCTGAACTCAGCAATCTGTCTTTCGTTATGTAAGATACTGTTTGAGGGAATCTGCTGCCAGGCTTACAGCCAGGTTTACTATCCAGTGTAGAACAACGAAGAGCAACATCCCTTTCCACGTTACATCCTGCTGTTCGATTCCATAAGCATTGGATTTAAAAAATATAGTTCACCAAAATTTAATGTGTACACAATTGTGTCCCATCATATTGTGTCCGTTTTATTAATACATGCTTGAAAGTTGTGGTCATATAAACAAATGGAAGCAGACTCGAGATAATGTCTACTATTAAAGTGACTCAAGGTAATGGCAACATGGCAACAAGTGTTTTGCCCCAGAGTAATTTTTTATTTTTTTTTTTATTTTTTTTTAGGCAAACATGAAATTATTTTTCAACAGTTGCAATCTTTTAATCATTGAAGAATATAATGTAAAAATCATGTTAGACATGAATTGTTTGTTCAAAATTATTAGACCCTTAATATGACCCCTGGACATCTAAATTGGGATGAACTTTGAAGCCTGTATTAATATGGGATAAGAAGCCATCTGTTTTCTGTAACACAGCGGTGAAAATCAACATTAATTTGTTAACCTTTATTTCGGAAATTAAATCATTTCAATAGAAGATGCAACAAAATAAAAATATAATAGAGAACAGCATTTCCTATACGATTATATGTAGAACACACATGTCAATGGGTAATAAAACATCTAAAAGTCTGCTGCTTTTTAGCAGAGCATGCTCAATTAAACTGTTAACCTTCTTTGCAGAATATTTATCCTGCAAAGCAAAAATGAAACCATGCTGCTTGAACTTCCGTAATGCCCCAAATCTAAGGGGGGGGGGAATTAATATTTGCTTCTTAAAATGGCATACATCTGACAGAACCACATGCAATAAGGGAAATACTATCAGGAAACACATAGTTAATAGCTACATTTTTGTATTTATTAAATTTTATATAGCGCTTTAAACCAAAGCGCTTTACATACAACATGAATACAATATAAGCAATAAATACAAATCATGAGCCCGAACTACAAGAACAGTAAGTAGAAGAATTTGCTGAGATCGTTAGGATGAACCTTTGGTGTAGGGGGGAGTAAGAGAGGGAATAGTAAACTGTCAGGAGGGAGGGAGGATGAAGTGGGTGGAATTTTGAGGAAGAGCTGAAGGATAAGTATGAAGAGAGGGAGTGGATAGGGAGAGGTAAAGAGTTCCAATGGAGAGGGGCAAGGAGCTGGAAAGAACAATCTGGATGGGACTCAAGGAGGGGGAGGAACGGTGAGTAGGAAGTGGTTAGCTGAACAGAGGGGGCGAGAGGGAGAGTAGAAAGAGGGAGAGGAAAGGTAGGGAGGGGCACGATTGTGAAGAGATTTAAAGACCAGACAGAGGAAGTTGAATTTGAGTTGGGAGTGAAAGGAAAGCTAGCCAAGAGAGGAACACGAGGTGGAGATGGAATCCATGAGAAAGGGAGCAGAGGGTGCGGATTGCAGAGAGGTAGTCAGGCCTCCAGGTAAGTTGTGAGCAGAAGGCAGTGCAAAGGTCAGGTTACTTGACAGAAGCCTGAACGCTTTCAACACTTAAATATATACAGGAGCGATCAACTGGCCAAACATTAGAGAAATAAGGAAAGATGTATTCTGTCACAATGCAGAAGGCTGCCGCATAGCAATGATTTCCATACGTCGGCTGGATGTCGCATAAATTTTACTCTCTTGCAAAGGAGAAAAGTCATTTTTACTCTCTTGAAAATGAGTTTGGTGGCGTGGACAGTGAGGGAGGAGCAGATTTTACAAACATTGTATAGATGGAAGCAACAAGCACGGGAGGTGAGAGAGATGTGGTGAGTAAAGGAGATGTTGGAGTGAAAGTGAAGGCCCAAGTTGCGGGCAGAGCAGGGGAGGTCAGGAGGAAAGGCGATGTAAGGAGAGGGTAGTGGGCGGGGGAGGAAGGGTGTTGGTGGGAAGAAGTAAAACTTCAGTTTTGCCTATGTTTAGGGTGAGAAAGTGGAAGGACCTCCAGTTTTTGATAGTGAGATAGGATGAGATTTTGAGGTGTATGTCAGAGGGGAGGATACCACATCTGCATGCTAGGGCAGCTAATAAGAGTATTCGTTCTCAGTCTCATTAGGTGTTCCCCTTGCCTTTGTTTATTCATATCTCACTAAACTGTATGCAACTAACTTATGTATCTGTAAGAAATGCGCCCAGATGCCTTTGGGCTTGGTGCGCTAAACAAATAAATAAAATGCAAATAATAATTTGAAATTTCCTTAATGGCGATGCCCGATAAGTGAGATTGGAGAATGTAGCGATTTTCCACATTGAGCAATTTCACTTCATTTAGATTAAGGATGCATCTAAATAGTTTTATGTGACATTAAGGTAGAGAACGCCTGACTTTTTAAAATGAAAGTTGCGCCCATCATATTTAGATTAAGGGGCATAGCATTAGTATTGCGTACATAATATAACTTTCTATTTGTCTTACCAGTTGCATCGAGTTATTTGTGTTTTGATTCACTGAAGTTGTGTTTGAGATTAGAATTCAAGGATGTCTCCAAATGACCCCTATGAGTTAAATGCTCTCATTCGCACACCAATAGCTTGTTCCTGTGGGTTGGTATATTGCTTCAAGGGATCAACTCAACCTATGTGTAGTTTTGAAGCTTTTGTTTGCATCTATGAATCGAATCAAAGGATAGTGGTTATAATAACACAAAAAATGTTACCAACTTTTGGTGCTATATTTTTGCATGATTACCACTTACCCTCACAGACGGGAATCCAGGTGCTTTTCTTCCTGGACCATTGACTCATGGCGATCAGCGATCGAGTCATCTCAACACACAAGACAATCGCCTTTCTCCAACAATTACATTTCTCAAACGCACACAATGTGATTAGTTCCCAGAATTCAGCACATTTCTGGTGGCTGAAATGGACAAAGCTTAAGTCTATGGCTTTGCATTGCATGGAACGGTGCAAGTTCTTTAGAAGCAGCATCATTTTCTATTAGTCACACCTGTTCATAACAGTTTGAGAGAATTCCCTTTAGCATGTCTTCAAATGCACCCTCATCAAGAGTGGCTCACAAGTCGCTGGTCAAAGGCTACCTACGACTGGGTAGATCTGGTAGTGGTTTTACTGGCATGAAACTGTTGGACTCCTGCAAACATGTTAAAGGTCTGCCCTTTTGGCCATCGGGCGGGGAGCTCAATGTCAATCATTTAAGAGGAGAGGTCCCCCAGAACATCCTACCCTTCTTATGAACATGCTGGAATTGTTAATTGTGGGTTACACGTTTTCTGTTTTTCAAACCCTTGGCTTCCACAGGTTGCTTCTGGTGAGGAGCAACAACATCACTGCCATGTTCGACATCAATAAACAAGGCGTCAGAAAACGCACACCAACATTGTCACAAATCGCCCAGTTTATCTGGCATTGTTGCTAGATGGGATGTGTACACACAGAGGGTTCGAAATTAAGGTCCAATGAGCAGGAGCTACAATTTGGGTGGCATTTTTTATTTATTTTAACGGAAGGGTTACCCCCTACTGTGGGAGGATAAGAGGGCTAGTATATACTAGAAAACAAAAAGGTTTCCACCCACAGATATTGTTCATAGCACTACCCTTATGTTGGGGTGTCTAAATAGTTTGTGTTCATATTGTTAGGAAATTGTGCTTCAAGTAGTAAGCCAAATATCTTTATCAATACACAATCAAGTCACCACATGTGACAAAATAAGGCACGAATCCCTCATTCTTGTATTAATAATTATTTTGTTCAATTTATTCATTGTTCATAGTCTCTTTTGAAAAGACAACATAAATGACGAACTTGTTTTTATGAAAATGGACAAAGGACAGTCAGACATCAAACCAGTTAAACAAAAAATGTAAGTATTTGAATTGTTCAATAATCATAAAATTGGTGAGTTAGTATCAAAGTGTACAAGAAACATTGTACAGCATGTATGGAAACCGTGGAAAATATTTACATTTATATATCCGAGAACTTTTCAACATTTGTCCAGCATAGGTATAACAAAGAATTTTTTTCATCACTTGTTTGATCCCCTAGTTATAGCAAAAGGCTAGTTATTTACCCTGCTATACTCTGAATGCCTGGAGAGTTGAATTTAGCAGGCTAGATTGAATTTTCTGGGCAAGACCAAATTGGTTGGTTTCCAACAATGCGTATTATCAATATACACTTAAAGAACCAATAAGAAATGGGTTTAGTATGGGGGAACCCGATTTGTGGCCCACAGGTATAGCTGGGTGCAAGAACTACCTAGCTATACTTGGAGGGCTGAAAGGATCAAACCGGGATGTAAATTGAATTTCTCAAACAAAGGACCAAGAACCATAGGTCGACGCCAGGAGGAGGGGCCCCCTATCTAGTTGGACAGGACAATAGGGCACTGAAAGTGCTTGACCTTTGGGCGTTTCGGCTAGTTGTTACAACGCCTTTGGCACAATTTGGGTGGCAGGCATCGAGAACCAGGAGCGAGTACTCTGGGCACTGCAAATCTAACTTCACATTAGATGCTCCCTTTAACATTTCCCCATTATGATTCATTATATTTAAATGTGTCCTAATTCTTATTTATTTGCATTCTCCTGTATTCAAAGTTAATATAACACATGCATATTGGTAAGGCACCAGTTGGCCTGGGCACCCAAAGCAGTGCCTGGTAAATGTTGGTGTGAAGCTTACCAGGCTCACCTAGGAGCTAAATGGCTCCCAGCAATTCCTATCTCTGACATACTAGCACAACACGTTTCAGGGATTCACAAATGTCTTGTACACATTTTGAGCAGACTAGTTGTTACTGAACCCTAGTGGGAACTAAATTCAAAACCACACAACTGGTCAAACAATAGACAGCCAGACATAGACCTATTTGAAACAAACGCAACGGCAGTGTGCCCTACCCTCACTTCCAGATTCCCACAACCAGAATGACTGGGCAACACTGAATTGATAAATTTAAGGGAAATGTGCGTTTGCTCTCCCCATCCATCCCCCCACCTCCTACATCTTTACTCCCTTGCTTCACATAGTAGTGCCTAGGGTACTCAAGGATAAACCTGCATTGATAATCTTTTCTCCCATGAGGGCATGGCATGTGTTTCAACATCTCCTGCATATGTCTCTGCAATCACCAATCAGATGGCACTCAGTCCCTTGATGGGACCCCACCAATGGACAACGCATCCCAATCCACAAACTATAAACTCTGCAGCCTGACTCCTAAAGTCCTCGAATTTGGTCACTTGAACCTGCCTCTGTGTTGTATGGATATACTTCAGGAGGTTACAATACCAAATAGACATTTTTATTTTAATACGTGGAAAGGTCTGTTTATCTGTGGCAAATAAGGCACATCAACATATTGAATGCTCTTGGAAAGACATTGTCGCCCATCTACACACAGGTTAGACTCTGAAATATTCCAAAATTCCCTCCAGGTGCAAATGGCGGCACTGGCAGCATACATCACCTCACAACGCAAGGTTTCCTGGTGGAAAGTCCCAGTTGTTTTCATGTGAGGCATTAAACACATATAATCCTTCGTCCCGTCCCCTTCCCTCCATACTTGTGGGACATTCCGCCATTCGGGACAGGACCGGAGCACTTTTGTTAAAAAGCATCAACATTTTTTGTCCTTTTCTCCACGCGTTCGGGGCTGGACGCACTTTCATCACTGGGAAGTTTTTGTTGTTCTCGTTGTCCTTCTCTCCTGCTCCGGTTCTGCAGTCGCTTAGTCCTCGGTCTATGCCGGAGCCACTGGGATTTGTGTCCTGTTCTTCATGTGAACATCGCTTCGCTAGGGCGGATCCCTATTCTCTCCTTGGAGTGTCTCGGGCCGGACCACCGCTGGGAATCGTGCTTCTAATGTGATTCCCTTTCTGTCCGGGCACTCCAACGCCGTCTTCTTCAGTGGTAGGACGTCTTTCAGCATGTTCCTCCACCTCACCTTCAGCTTTTCATTGACGAAAAGAGACGCCCGGTAAGTTCCTTATTTTTTAGGGCACCCCACCCGGGGGACTCCTTCCTGGGGTATTCTCGATCCGGGAGGGGCTTGAGCAGCTCTACCACCAGGGTTTCCCCTGAGGTGCCTCGCAGACCTAATCGGCGTAGCTGAGTTTTCTCCGAGGGTTCCCACGTCGGACCTTCCATGACCGGGACACGTTCCGAGGTTCACCTGTCAGGTGCTAAATGTCAGCCCAGTTCATCTGGGCCTTGGACACCGGGGAACGCCCTGAGGCCTCCTTTTCTGGAGCTTTCTGTACCAAGCCAAGGCTTGAGGCCCCTCACAAGGGAGCTATGCATACCGGGACGAAACCTGAGGTTCCTCTTTTTGAGGCTAATGTCTGTACCGACAAAACCCAGAGACCTGCTCCGAACGCCTTGTATGTAAGTGTGATTCCTCAGCATTCCCGCGCCCAGGGTCGCGGTGATGGCGGTTCTGTCGAGGGGGGGCAAAGAGGGTGGTCTTCTCCGTTACCGGCTATGCCGAGGTTCCTCCTCAAGGCTAATTTTGGGGCAATCTCCATGATGCCAGTAAACATCCGAGACCCCTCCTCCCCCAGTACTGGCTCTGCCGAGGATCCTTGTCAAGGCTAAGGTGTTACTGAAGACCCCTGACCAGCCTGAGGAGGCAGTTGCCTTATCTGCACATGTGACGCAGTTCTCTTCAGGCTTCGACAAAATGGCAGCCCAACCCTCCTAGTCCACGTTGGCCATTTTGGATTCTTCCCTTACACATATGTTCTCGACGGCCGGTGCTGGGAATCTTAATTTTAGGGCCGAGCAGCCCTTTTCACCTCAGGTGGAAGGTAAAAATGTGTTCCGCCCTTATGACTGGCGTGTTCGGATGCCGCTGCCTCATACTGTCTCGCTTCCGCCTACTTCTGCTCCACTGGTCTATGCGGACCCGATTGGTGGTGGGCCTTCCTGGCAACATCCTCATTGCGTTTGTGGGGGTATGCCCCATATGAGCGGCCTCTGCCTACCCTAGCGCCTAAGCCTTCATCAGAGGATGAATTTTTCAGGAAATTTCAGAGGCTCATGCAGTCTGACCCTATGAAGGAGTATTTTAAGGGTCTTATCAAGGAAATCTACCCTGAAACTCTGGTGCCACCTTCCACCCCGGTGGCACACTTGCGGTGGTACCACCTCTTCCTATTGGTCCGCCTCCAGTGCTTCATACCCTACCCCTGCTGCGTCCCATAGAGAAGACACCGGTAGAACGGGATAGCACTTTAAAACCTGTGGTGGCCCAGCCGCCTGCTCCAGATTTGCTGGATGACCCTCAAGCAGATCAGTATAGCGATGAGCAGCCCCACTCTTGTCAGGGCATTCCATGACCAGGTTCTGGATAGGATGGCCCTCCACGACTTTCCAGTACCTGAGGCCCCCGCTCTACAGGAAGGGGTGCTTTCAGGAGCATTCAGCTTGTCACTGCAAGAGCATACCGGCCTGTTCCTCCTGAAGGACGTTTTGGCTGAGGCCCGTAAGGTCTGGGATAAGCCCCACACCGGGCTACATATCAAAAAGAGAATCGACACCCATTACATGCTGCACACCTCCTAGGAAATAGCCTTGGCGTCTTGTCCGCTCCCTTCCTCGACAGTGGTAGCTGTGGCCATGCTTCAATCCAAGCCAGCCTCTGTTATCTCTACGGCTCAGATTCTCTCCAAGGAAGACAAGATTCTGGACACGTTGGGCAAGAAAGTCTTGCCAACTCAGCACTGCAACTTCGCCAAGCAAATACCAAGCTGATCCTGGCTGCAGCTAATATGAAGCTGTGGAAGGAGTTGGCGGATTTCCAGGATGTATTCCTGCCGATAGGCTAGACAACTTGAAATCCGGTTTGTTGGACGCCAGGGTGTTGGCACAAGATCTCCTGGAAGCTGGGGCACACCAAGTGGATACCTCAGCTCGAGGCATGATGGTGGGAATGGACACCTCCCGCCAGGCGTGGCTCCATGCACCTCCTTCAAAAACATCGCGCGATTAAAGTTCTGGACCTTCCCTTCGATGGCAAGGAATGATTACATTCTTCTACAGATGACGAATTTACAAAGACCAAGACGAGCACCCAAACTGCCAAATCTTTGTCGGTCCTGGCAAATGTCCCAGCTAAGGCCCCTTATACACAGAAGTCAGGGTCTCGGTCTCCTTCTCTGGCTTCAGGGGGTTCCTGGACCGCCGGGCACACAGAACTGAACCTCTGGTTGGCGGCACCCGTCAAACAATAACTTGGTCGGTTTTTCTCTCAGCCTTCAGCCTTCTCGCCAGGGGCAGGTGGTCTCCCTGCCAACAAGTCTGCAAAATATTTTTTGTCGGTTGCACGAGACTCCATTGGAGGTGTGGCAGACCACCACCGAAGACCGTTGGCATTTGTCCATCACTTGGATGGGCTTTCGCTCCCCCACCCCCCCAATTCAACCTTCCCTTCCAACAGATCGGGACACCCTCCCTCAGAGCAGAGATTCAGAAGCTTCTAGACCTCAGGGCGGTGGAACATGTTCCCCCTCGGGGAGCAAGGGGGGGGCAGGGGTTTCTACTCTGTTCACGCTGCCCAAACCCAACCAGGCTGGCCTGCGCACCATCCTCTACCTTTCCCAGTTCAACCTTTCTCCCCCCCCCCCCCCAACCCCCCAAGAGAAATTCAAGATGATCACTCCTTGCCAAATAAAGTCCTCTCTTCGGAAGTATGACTGGTTCAGTGTGGTGGACCTTCAGGATGCGAATATGCACATCCTGATATGGAGGCCGCATTGAAAAGATCTGCGGTTCTCCCTTGGAGTGGAGCACTTGCAGTTTCGTGTGCTCCCTTTTGGTCTCAGCTTGGCGCCGCATGTCTTTACGAAGATGTTGGTCATCGCAGCTTTCCTTCGGCTACAGGGTGTTCATGTATACCCGTATGACTGGCTCCTACGCAGCCCTTGTCCACTGACTGCTTTGAGCAATCTCCAGTCCCTCCTCCAGCTCTTTTTCAATCTTGGGCAGTCGTTAACCTGGCGGAAATCTTCTGTGACGGTCTCGGAAGACCGGATCTTCCTGGGTTTACGTTAGAACATGATCAACTCCAGGGTGGATTTGACGGTGGACAGGATTGCAGATCTATTCGCCACATGTCAGCTCTTCATCCGGTCAGAGCACATGCCGGCTTGGTGGTTTCAGAGGCTTCTGGGCCTCGTGGCCTTGTGGGTACTTGCTCTTTCTCTTGCATGTTTCAAAATGAGTTGTACGCAGCTGGCTCTTAGGAACTCTTGGTGTCAGGCTTCATACTCAGATTCCAAGATGATCCCCGTTCCATACTGCATGATGACGGACCTCTATGGTGGTCTTCGACCAATAATCTTGCAGTGGGGGGGGGGCTCCTTTCAGGAGCCCTGCCCTCAAGTGACGATTACCACAGACTCCTCCCTTCTGGGGTGGGGCGCGACTCTGGATCGGCTACAGGTTTTCGATCTATGGATGCCACAAGACGGGCCGTTTCATATAATTCATTTGGAACTCCTGGCTGTTTTTCTGCCGCTGAAACTTTCCAACCATCCTTCGCGACTCGGGTGGTTCGCGTCCGCACAGACATCTGTGTCAATGTTTCATATCAACAAGCATGGTTGTACCAAGTCACCACCTCATGTGGACCTTGCCATTCAGGTTTGGGAATGGGCCATCCAGCACAGCATTTGGCAACTGGCGGTACACATTCTGGGGCAATTCAATGTGACTGCAGACTCGCTCAGCCGACAGACAGCGGCCAGCTATGAGTTGGAACTAAACATGGCGGTCCTCTGCACCATCTTTCGCCAATGGGGCACTCCAGAGGTGGACCTTTTTTGCAACTGCTACAAACAGGAAACTTCCTCTGTATGCATCCGTGAACAGTCCTTCCTGGGTGGCCAGCCAGATTCTGGTTTCTGGATCTTCAGCATCTGTCGATTTTGTCCTCTGATCAGATTGCTGTTTGTTCCCAACCTGCTTCACCAGTGTGATCAGCAGATGTGGCACCCCCTCCCCACAATCATTCAGCTTGGCAGCCTGGTGCCTGAATTCAAATCCTTAGCGCAGTTTAACCTGTCTGAGGACAATATGCGCATCATCCATGGGGTGAGGAAGCCTTCTAAGAGGTCTCGGTATTGGAGCAAGTGGCTCCATTTCTGTCACTGATGTTTAGCTAAGCAACTGGACTCCACACATGCTACGATTGACACTGTCCTTTCGTTCATTTCTCACTGGCAGCTTCGGGCATTCATGCCTTGTAGGACTTGTCGGCTATTGCAGCCTACCTGTCCACGAACCCCTGTTCCTGTTCTTTGACGAACCCAGTCATTAAAAGGCATTTCACAGGTTTATTACATCTTTTTCCACCTGTACGCAATCCTCATCCAAAGTGAGATTTAAATGTGGTCCTGACCGCCTTATGCCATAAACCATTTGAACCCATGGCTACGGCGGATCTAAAGTTCCTTTCATGGAAGGTTGCCTTTTTGTTTGCAGTGACTTCGGCAAGGTGAGTAAGCAAGCTTAAAGCGTTGTCTGTGGAAAACCCATTCTTTAACTTCCATAAGGATAAGTTTGTGCTCAGCACTCCTTCTTTCCTCCTTGAAGTAGTGACTGATTTCCATTTGAAACAATATCTCATTTGTATTTTTTCCGAACCAGGCCTGCGATGCTGAGAGAATATTACACAATTTAGATGTCAGAGCTTGTCTATCTGGACAGAACTGAACTCGGGGGCTCCTCTCAACTGTTACGTTTGGACACACGAGCGGGAAACCTGCTTGAAAGGCTACTATCTCCCGATGTATTGCCTCCTGTGTTTCAGAAGCATTTACCATTCAGGGCCTTCAACCTCAAAGGCGTTCATGCCCATCTTGTACGTGGCAAAGGGGCTGCTGTTGCCTTCCAAAAGTATGTTCCCTGGGAGACCATTGCCAAGGCAACTACGTGGGCTTCCCCATCAGCTTTTTGCAAGCATTACGGCGGGTGAGTGCTCGGACCGGAGCCGGGTGAGTGCTCGGACCGGAGCTCCGGGGCAGATGTGCAATTCAGTCAGGCTGTTCTCAACTCCCTTTTTCATTAAGGGAGTTCCATCCACCCGTATTACCTGTGAAGAGTGTTTTGGAATCTTCCACAAGTATGGAGGAAAGGGGTCGGGACGTAGGAGTATAACAGTTACTCACATAGTGACTACCTTACTCCTAGTCCATAGTCTCCTTTCCTCCATACACTCACCCGCCGTCTCCTCTAATGAGTATCATCTGTTATTGCTTAAATGGTCGCAGACCTGGCAATGGAAAAGGACTGAGGGGCAATGCGCGGGGCCGACCTCAGGAGGGCGGGATTTTGGCCGCATGCTGTACACCGCTTAAAAAGAGCAGGACAAAAACATTTAATTTTTGATGCTTTTTAACAAAAGTGCTCCGGTCATGTCCCGAAGGAAGGAATGTCCCACGAGTATGGAGGAAAGGGGACTATGGATTTAGGAGTAAGGCAGTCACTACGGTGAGTACCTTTTGTTATACTCTTCCGTCCCCTTCCCTCCAGAATTGTGGGACATTCCGTCCTTCTGGATGGGACCGGAGCACTTTTGTTAAAAAGCATCAAAAACTTTATTTTTGTACTGATTTTTTTTTTATATGCAGAGCCACCGCATGTGGCCGTAACCCTGAGCTGCATCGCTCTTCAGTCCTTTTCTCCGGGTGGTCGGGGATGGACGCACTAGCATCACCAGGGAATTTTTCTTTTTATTCCCTTTGTTATTCCTTCCTGCTCCGGTTGCACGGTCATCTAGTCCTCCGTCTATGCCGGAGCACCTGGGATTCATGTCCTGTTATTCATGCGAATGTCGTTTTGCGAGGGTGGATTCCCCACTCTTTGCTTAGTGTCTAGGCCCGGAACATCGGTGGGACTCGTGCTTCTATTACAATTTCCTCTCTGTCTGGGCACTCCAAAGTCGGCTTCTTTGGTGGGAGGAGGTGTTTCAATGCATTCCTCCACCACATTTTCAGCTATTCATCTTTGAAAAGAAGAAACGCTCTGTAAGTAACTCTCGAATGGATTGTGTCCTCCAACGTATTCCTCATTTTAGATGTATTCCATCCAGCTTTAGTTGTTTTTGAAATTTTTTCTCGCCAGAGGGTGCCGTGCGTCGATGTCGATGGTCCCTCGAAGGCCTCCGTCGAGGGTGACGTCATTGGGTATATAAGTAGCACGCGCGGCACCCGTTGGCCTCCGTTCCGTTTTTCCGCAGTATGTGTTGCTTCGTAGACTCGGCGTGCCTCGAATAGTTCTCCGACGCAGTTACTGAAGATATTCGATATGTCCTTGTTGTGACCCCCAACTACGACCCCACGATCAGGATTCAAAAAGTGTAAATCCTGCGGTTCGAAAATGTCCATCACGGACCCGCACCGGGAATGTCTGTGGTGTCTCGGGGAATGCCACGACATGGAGGCTTGTACGAAGTGTCAGGCGATGACTGGGAAGGCCTTGCGAGAAAACTGCAGGTGGGTCATAAACCTGACCGAAAAGCCTCTAGCGTCGAGTCGAGGTCCCATGAGGAGAAATCTCAATGCGAAAGGCATCGGTCTAGGACCCAAACCGATTCTCATTGCTCATAGTCTTCGATGAAAAAGTCCAAAAAAAGACTCCACCGGTCACCTTCCACCTCGTCCTCAGACGAATCCCCCTAAAAGAATAAAATGTCCCACAAAACATTCTTCCTCCAAGAGTGGGAAGCATTCAGGGTAAAAATGATGGAGGTGTTTGAAAAAGCTAAAATAGTCCAAAGGCTCCAACTCAGCTAGCAGCTGTAAAAATAACTGCAAAAGAGAAGGCGGCAAAGGCTGTAATGCCTTCAGGTTCCACTAATGCACCTCTCACACCTCTCCCAGAAAAGGTTTTTAAACCTCTTACAAGGAAAGACTTTTTCAAATCCTTAACTTCAATATTTGAAGAACAGGAGAGGTCTGATGAGGAGAATGTTCCTTTTGGACTGGAATATGGCACCCCAAATGTCCCAGAATGCCTGATTTCCGAGGAAAGCGGGATGAAGGACCTGGTGGAAACCTTACATAATGCAAGTGGTATTGATACTTCGCCTGAAACAGATTTTGGCAAGCCAGAACCAGGGGAACCTGCCAAGGTGGTTGAATATTTCTGATGGGCTAGACAACCAACTCAATTGATCCAGGATGATCTGACCGATATATTGGATCATGGTAACACCGAAGATCCGATTTTACCCTTCAATGTATCCTTGCAAAATAGGATGGCCAAAAATTGGGAGACTCCGTATTCTATTCCTCCGGTGAATAAATCCCTTACTTCAAAATACCACCCTTCCAGTAGCGACCCCGGCTATCTGTCTAAACACCTACTCCCAAGAGTCTAGTGGTCCAGGCAGCCACAGCGTCAAATAAGGTGGCGTATCCTTCTATCCCTCCGGATAGGGACGACAAGCGTGTGGATGGTTGGGCACGCAAAGTATTTTCAGCTGGGAGTATGGCGTTAAACTCCACATGTGCCTTGGCAAATTTTCGTACACTCTGTGGGAGTGCATTGCAATAGCGGCAGAGCACATACCAGAAGGGGATGAAAGGGAAGGACCCCTAGCCATTGTTAAAGATGGAAAGGAGGCCATGCATGAATCCCTTCAGTCTGGATTGGACACTACAGATAGTGTGAGCAGGTCCTTGGGCACTAGCACAGTAATGCGCAGATTTGCGTCGTTAGGGAAGTCGGGTTTCCCACCATACGTGCAAAACCGTCTTCTGAACATGCCCTTTGACAGGTCTCATCTTTTTGGCAACAAATCTGACGTGAGCCTTGAGAGGTTGCAGACCTCAAAAGCAGCTGCCAGGTTTTTAGGAGCTGCTATTAGACAACCTCAGCCTTTTCGTGCATCAGGACAATCTTGGAGGGGACGATCCTATCGTTACTACTCCTCATATGGAAAGGCGAGAGGAATGGCCAGTCAAGGACCACTCGCGGTGGACGAGGAAAAGGTGCAAAGCCAGCTCCACCTGCAGCCTCTTTGCCATCAGCGGCCGCAGCAACCGCCACAAAACCACTTTGAGGACTTGTATCACAAGACATCTTTGGGAGGCAGGCTGTCGCAGCATCTGCAAGAATGGCGAGCCATTGCTTCAGATGTTTGGGCTCTGGAAATAATAGCCCAGTACCTGTAGCAGAGAAGGTTCGGCAGGATCTTCTATGGTGGACTTGCACAGAGAATATCCTAAAAGAAAAGTTTTGGCAACCATGGATGGAGATTACAGTAATGACGGACACCTCACTCATGGGGCGGGGAGCTCATGCCAACGATCTGACATCAGCGGTCGTTGGTCTCCATCGGAGTCCAAACTACACATCAACCTTTAAGAGCTGAGAGCAATCAGACTAGCGCTGCAGGCTTTTCTGTCAGATGAAAAAATGTCCTGATAATGACGGACAACACAGTGGCCATGCATTATCTAAACACGAGGTGTAGGGTCACTACCTCTGTGCAGAGAGGCAATACGGCTCTGGTTTTGGGCAATTCAATAAGGAATCTCCTTAACCGCAGTTCATCTAGCCGGGGAGGAGAATATGACGGCGGATGCCCTGAGCAGGCAGAGCACGGTGTCCCACGAGTGGGAACTGGCTCAGGAAGTCATTCAAGAGATCTTCGCCCTTTGGGGAACCCCTCAAGTAGACCTATTTGCGAACGGAATCAACCGGAAGTGCAAAAGGTATTGCTCAAGGGAATTTCCTCAGAGGAGCCGTAGGGGACGCGTTTGTGGTGGAGTGGAACTTCCCACTAATATACACGTTCCCTCCGATTCCCGTCATTCCTCAGGTCATCGGGAGATTGAGACGGTTCGGAAATCGCATGGTCCCAATTGCCCCGGATTGGGCCTGGAGAACTTTGTACCTGGACCTTCTAGACCTGTCCATCTGTCCTCCGTTATGTCTTCCTCGGAGAGAGGACCTTCTCTCACAAATAGAGGGTCAAGTTCTCCATCCAGAGGTCAAGATTCTCAACCTTCATACTTGGTATCTGAAAGGCTGAGATGCAAGGATTGGGACCTCCCAGATGACGTCATGGAGGTGTTGCTTTCGGCAAGAATGCCAGCAACAAAATCTCTATACCGTTGCTGTGGGAAAAAGTTTTGCAACTGGTGCAGAGAAAAGAATGTTGATCCTTTTCTATGTTCCATTCCGGAAGTGTTGTCCTTCCTCTTGTCTCTAGCACATAGAGGTCTAAATGTTGGGACCATTAAAGGTTCTCTTGCAGCGCTTTCCATTTTCAAGCGCTCGTCGGAAGAATGCTCCTATTTCAAAATTCCTTTATAGTACAATTCTTAAAAGGACTCGCCAATGTGTTTTCTCCTTACCCCTTCCAAGTACCAATTTGGGATCTTAATCTGGTTCTAAAATTCTGAATGTGCCCCTTTTGAACCGTTGCACACTTGCCCATTAAGATTACTTACATGGAAAACTGCTTTGCTAGTTGCTTTATCATCTGCAAGAAGAGTGAGTGAATTACAGGCGCTGTCTTCTGGGCCACCCTATACTGTGTTCCATAGGGACAGAGTGGTATTTAGGTAAAAATGAGGGTTTAACCCTTAAGTTGTGTCCGATTTTCATTTAAATCAGAAAATTGTTCTACCCGCATTCTACCCTCCACCTCATCCTACTAAGGAGGAGGAAAGATTGCAAAGGTTGGACCCGAGAAGAGCTCTAAGCTTTTACATTTCTAGGCTTTCCAAGCTTAGAGTGGATAATAAACTTTTCATTGGCTACATCGGAAGGAAATTGGGTCATTCGGTGTCAAAACAAACCATATCACGTTGGATTGTGCTTTGTATTTCAGAATGCTACAGATTGGCAGAAAAAGACCCACCAGAAGGCTTAAGGGCCCATTCTACCAGCGTCATTGCCTCTTCGACAGCCCTTCAAAGAGGTGTTCCCATAAAATCAATTTGTGAAGCAGCGCACTTTTTCAAAATTCTATAGTATGGATGCTTCCCAGTCTAAGGAGCTGAATTTTGGTAAAGCAGTGCTATATTCTGCCATATAATGGTATCAAAAATCTACTCCCTCCTCCAGAGAAATTTCTATACTGCTTTGGGAGTCTATCTAAGATGAGGAATACGTTGGAGGACACAATCCATTCAAAGAAAGAATTACTTACCAACTGGTAACGTTCTTTTGATTGGGTGTTCCTCTAACGTATTCCTCATCGCTCTTCCATCCTACCCCTCTGTAGATTTTCCAGGTTATTCCCACTTCAACTCTCGCAAGGCTAATACCTGACTACCGGCACAATCTACACAGTAGAGCAAGAGGGGGAAAAACAGAACTGAGGCCAACGGGCACCGCGTGTGCTACTTGTATACCCGATGACGTCACCCTCGACGGAGGCCTTTGAGGGACCATCGACTCGATGACATCGACGCACGGTGCCCTCTGCCGAGAAAACATTTCCGAAGCAGCTAAAGCTGGATGGAATACATCTAAAATGAGGAATACGTTGGAGGAACATCCAATCGAAAGAAGGTTAGCAGTTGGTAAGTAACTTGTTCTTTTAGGGTGCCCTGGCCAGGGGACTCCTTTCCGGGGTCTTCTAGGACCAGGAGGGGCTCGAGTAGCACTGTCACCACGGGTTCCCCTGAGGAGCCCCACAAGGGGCCTAATAGGCGCACCAGAGGTTTCTCCGAGGGTTCCTGCAGTGGACCTGCCAAAACCAGACACTGTTCTGAGGTTCACCGTTTGGGTGCTAAAGTTCAGCCCAGTTCTTCTGTGGCTCAGGATACCGGGGTTCACCCTGAGGTTTCCGTTACTGGAGCTTTCCACACAGTCACAGTTCCTCTTCTTGGGGCTAAATCCAATACCAACAGTCAAGAGATCCTCTTTGAGGGTCCTGTTGGTGAGGTACGTTGTCATGACCCCTGCCCTTGGCCCTAATAGGCAAGGCATTGGGGCTAAGCTACGACCCTCCAGCATGGCCTTTAAAGGCCTTGCCATCTCATCCAAGACTCTCCCAGAGTCAGTCCTGGTGCCTTTGGCGCCAGGCTCATATTTAAAGATAGGAAGACTTGCGAACTGGACTTGGCAGTGGACTTGGCAATGGACTTTTGTACAATATTGATGTCCCCGCATAGCTCAGTTCAATGAACCGTGCTATGCGGTCTAGTGTTTTAGGTGTGGTCAGGCCTTGGGTTACCTGGGGGCTATATAAGTGACGCCCGGCCAGAGAAACATGATTCGCGTTACTCTGTGCTCTGCAGCGTGACGCTCACCACGTTCTGCTCGGATCTTCGCCTGCCTTCCCGGAGCTGCGTACCTGAAAGAACAAGAACACCATCAGTATAACACTTAGCTGTGAGTGATGAATCATGCTCGCCATCCATCGCTCTTTTGGTCCAGAGAACATAGCATCTCGGCGACTTGCCCTCGATCTTCGAAACGCCACAACCTGAGAGGAAGAGAAAAAACAGCATTAGTAAGTGTTTATATTCCAATTCCGAAAATAGCTAAAACAATCGCACGCTTACCTGGGTTCGAGACACTCTTGGTCAACATCCATTCCGGGCCATAACGACCTGCAAAAGAGAGGAACCAGATTAGCACACAAAGTCAAGAAGGTGCCGCGTGCTACCCATTACTCACTGCTCACTATTTTCTCAGCCAGCATCCATTCTGGGACATTGCAGCGGCCTGCAAGAGAGAAAGACATGTCAGCACAAGAAAAGGCAGATAGCGCCGCGCATCTCGCTTACACTTGCCATCTCGTGCTTAGCCCCAAGCAGCACGACATCACTAATGAACTCTTCCTGCACCTAGAGGAAGAAGGAGAGACATTAACGGGGGCAATTGGAAAGAAAAGGACAACCAGCAAACTTACCTTGATGGACTGGAGTCGCAGCAGGTCTGGACTCTTATGGCCCGCACCAATGAAGCAACTAGATCGCGGCGCACCCACACCAACAACGCACCCCGGCACCTAGATGCAGGACGGAGAGCGCATCATACAGGAAAGCAAGGCGAGGAGAGAACTAAGGGGAAAGTTGGGTCCACAAGGGAGGTGGGATCCAAGCAACAAGAGACAGTAAGATTAAACCCGAAATTCCTGTATTTCAGGCCCGATCCTCGGCCAAACAGAATCCAAGGGAGGGTTTTGAGATCACAAGTGGTCCAGTCAGGCTGAGTGGCGTCCCCGTGGATATCAGGTGAGCGTTACATACGTACATTCCTCAACCGTCCATGCTCGGGGCCGTGGTGGTACCGGTTCTGTCGAGGGGGCAAAGAAGGCGGTCATGGACCACAGCCTTCCAGTACCGACTCTGCCGAGGTTCCTCCACCGGAGGCGGATTCTGGGACAGTCTCTAAGGTGTCCAGTAAACATCCTAGATCTGCCAGCACCAGTTCGGCCAAGGATTCTTGTTTTAAGGCTAAAGTGTTGTTAAAGTCCCCCGACTCCCCTGAGGAGACAGTTGCCTCACTTTCTCCTGTGACACTGTTCTCCTCAGGTGTCGGCAAAATGTCAGGCCAACCTCCATGGTTCACGGCATCCATTTTGGATACTTCTCTTACACCAACGTTCACAATGTCTGGTGCCGGGAGCATTTATTTTGGGGCTGAGCAGCCTTTTCCATGCTACGTGGACAACAAAAACCCGTTCTGCCCTTCATTCGATTGGCATGCTCGGGCACTGCTATCTCAATCTCGCGCCCTCCTTGTTCCGTGCGACTGATCTATGTGGATCCAGCCGGTGGTGGGCCCTCCTGGCAACCATACTCATTGAGTTCATGGGGGTATGCCCCTAACGAGCGGGATAACCCTTTAAAACCTGAGGCACTACGCGCAGTGGCAGTCTTCTGTCCCTGCTTCGCGGGATGAGCCTCAAGCGGATCAAGATAGCAATCCCCCTCTATTGGAGCATTTCACGACCAGGTGCTGGACATGACACTGCTTGACATTCCAGTGCCCGAGGCCCCAGCACCACAGGATGGGGTGCTTTATGGAGCCTTCACTCTGTCACCTCATGAGCGCCGCGGCCTGTTACTCCAGAAAGGCGTTTTGGCTGAGGCCCGTTAGGTCTGGGGAAACCCTCATTCCGGGCACCATTGCAAAAAGATTGGCGCCCTCTATTAGCTTCATTCTTCTGAGGGCATATCTTTGTAGGCTTCTCCGCTCCCTTCGTCGACTGTTGTAGCAGCAGCCACCCTCCAGTCCAAGCCGGCCTTTACATTCTCCACTGCAGTGGCCCAAATCCTCTCCAAGGAGGACAAACGTCTGCTTTATTTAAGAACATGCTTTATTTATATATGTAATTGTACACACCTACTAAATGGCCATCTGTGTTAAATTGTCCAGTAATGCCATCCAGAGTATCTGGTGACCTTAAAGCAAGAGGCAAACTGGTTTGCAAATTTCAACAGAAGCCCGAGATGTCCTGTGACATACATAAGTTACCCATTATGTATATATTGTTTTTATATTAGATGTAGTCACTGTTTTTTGTTCATTGAAATCCCTACAGTAGTTCGGGGGAATGAAATGCAATAATAAGCAGTAGCAAACTGCAAAAAAAACAGTATCTGCAAGTAATGCGTAAGAGCTAAACATTTTAACTTTGTGGCGCATGGTTGTTTGCTTTTATGATGGCGTTTGAATGCAGAAGGTCAAACTTTGGAATTCTATTTGGTAGCATTTAATAAAGCACTCCTAATATATTGGATGGCTTTTAAGTAAGACATTTTTTTATTTTGTTTTTTAATTTGGAAGCGGCAGGTTTTGAAAGTTATTTTCTTTTGCAGGAACCCTACTCTTCTCACAGCTGTTGTGTACAGAGCTTAGCGAATGATGGAAATCTGGGATTGCTCTCAGTTAAGGGTTTATTTACTTTGCTGTTAATTAGATGTGAAGTAAAATTCAAAAGGGTGTCCTGACGGGAAATAATTTCAAAAGGGAAATAAATTCCTGTTATTTACGAATTGTCGGTTGTTGAAAAAATGCTCTACAGTGAACAACACTTAGTGGTTTAAATCAATACCCAGCGAAGTTGTATCCATACCAAAAAAAAGCATCTACAAAATTTGTCATCTTGCACTCTGAAAAACATTTATCTGCATTTTATTTTGCAAGATAGATGCATATATCATAGTACTAAGACATGCATACATTGCTCTACACGTGAAGCAAAATTGTTGAAGCAATATAATTTATTTTTCTTCATATGGACATACATAAAATCAGAATCACATATAATAAACCTTAACATCACACCATGAAATATTAGAAATCACAGGAAAAAATCCTGTGTATTAACCTAATCAAAGGAACCTGTTAGTTCAGGAAAAAAGCCTCTGTTTAACTTGACTGTTAAGTTTTTTTTTTTTTTGTTTGTTTTAATTGGATCACATGGGGATGTACGTTTCTGCGGTGACCAAGTAGTGCTGCCTTCCTACGGACCAAAATAGGATGTTTTAGCAACCCCTGAGGAACAAACAATATAAAGACACTGCCAGGGATGAGATTAGGATCACACGTGTACGCAGTGCTCCAGATAAGATTTGGAGGTGGGAGTTAAAACTTTGAGAGTAAATGTGATTTTAAGAGAGTAAAAATGACTTTTCTCCTTTGCAAGAGTAAAATGTATTCAACATTCAGCCGACGTGTGCAAAAACTGTATGGAAATCATTACTATGTGACAGCTTTCTGCATTGTGACAGATGACACCTTTCATTATTTCTGGCCATTTGATCTCTCCTGTATATATTTACATGTTGAAATCACAAAAACCTAGCCAATTATATAGTAAAGCAAACATGAATTGTATTGTGTGTTTTGAGATTCAATAGCAGAATTGTCTTTTGATGTTTAATGAAAGTCCTAATTTCCTGGAGATATTACTACCTAATGGTATGCCAATGTTATGATACAACAGTGCAGAGAGGCAAGAACTCCATGCTAAATTCTATATCTGATATCATGGTCAAATGGTCATTTATATAGCTCTTTTGGCAAAGCGCTGTACATAGAACATATTTATCACAATTACCACCAAACCAAAGTCAGTACTCCTTTATCGACCTCGAAAGGATAAAAGGCTGAGTTGGACTTTCCGGGATTCAAACCCGCAACCTACAGATCACGCACAGATTGCAGCAACGAGTGCTCAACCGGCAGAGCTATCTTATTGGCTAACATCCTTCAGAGGTTGGTAAACTGAATATCGACTGAGGTATAATAATCACAGTACCTAGATGTATGACGAGCTACTCATGAAGCGCTAGATATGTATGACGAGCTATTCATGAAGCGCTAGATAAAAGTGAAATACCTATCTGGATTATCCCAGGGACAGGATTTGCTGAGTTTCTATTTCAATTACCAATGTAACTTTCGTTTGTTTTTGAACAGCGCTTGCTCTTTCTTGAGAGTCAGGTGTTGGATGTTTTAATTGTAGTCCTGAAAATTTGAGAGGCTAGAACACCTGTGATCAGTGTAATGACAATCACTCGCCCTTAAGCAAAGACTCTGCTGCCACTGGCCATTTATAGTAATGTACCCCATTGACTGCAAGGTTGAATGGATGTAAACTAGACTGTGCATAGTCATCATTTTACACACCATTTTTATAATTAGAGTGTAAATTAAATTATAAGTGTGAAAATGATCTGCCTGCGCATGATTATGAACACAGCACCGGAACTTTGAAAAATACAATTGTGCAATATTGGTTTGCTTTCACTGGAAAAAAAGCATAACTTGTTAAAAAATATGAATTCTCAATTGCAACTTAGTTTTCCATCTTATTAGTTATACAATCCTAAAATTCTAGGAAAACATGCACAGTGCTTCTTAAGCTGAATGGAAAGGAACCATTCCTTTTATCACAGTGTGCAGTTTATTTTTTTGAAAGGCTTCAGAGAAATACATTGTGTTTCAGAGGTGGCTTGCAATTACATCCATGTAGATAAACATCAAAAGAAGCCTTGTGGTTTTTTTGTCAAGTAACCTGACCTTTGCACTACCCTCTGCTCTAAACCTGTGTATAAATGTGCCCAGGAAAATAATAAAGCTGTCGTAGTTACAAGATTTTCATGCGTAAAAAGACCTGGTACCCACCTTATCTGGAGGCCTGCGTGTACGCCAACACCATGTGACCAGCATGAGTTCCTTTGTCCCCACATATTTATTTTAATTTGATTTTTTTGCATTTTTAAAGCACTCACACAGCCCGCAGGCATCGAGGCGCTGTTACAGGAAATGTATTTTTTAGTTGCATAATTTGTTTTGTCTTGGTTGCGTATTTATAACGCGCTTAAACCCCCAGAGGTTTCTAAGCGCGGACCCAGGGATCGAACCTGTGTTGCTCCGTGTCATCTTGCTTCCAAGGCACGTACGTTGCTGCTGAGCTATCAATTAAATAGTGAGAGCACCCTATAGGACAGACGTACCCTCTCAGGCCGCGGTGTATATACCTTCTGAGCGGTATACAAATCACGGGAAGGACACCTCTCTTGCAATGTTGATCTTTATAGAGTGGGTGGCTGTGGAGCAGGTCAGTCTCCAGCTTCGAGATAAAAGCAAAAAGCATCACCTTGACGCCCAAACTTGCATAATATCAGATCAATTTGCCTTAGAGACTGTTAGGCGCAGGTTAAAATTACCTATAAGCACCCCTAGAAAGGGGTCCCCAGTTTGTAAAAGCAATAAGGATTCCCTCGTTATTGGATACCAACCTAAATTAGTTTTGCGTGGTGCCTGCAGGAGAGCTCAAGTGGACTGATTTGATGCCTAATGCGCATAAGGCGAAAATTACAAGCCAGGGCTTAAAGATTGGTATGCTTGTTCTGCAAGCCTCTAAGTTAACTCTACGTAGCCCGTTCTCTTGCCCATAAGAGGACTTTGCAGCTTCTATGTTAGTCTGTGGAGCGCATTGATATGACTTTGGCTGCGTGTGCTTGCGCACTGCAGTGGACCACTCTCGCTAGGAGATGGGCATCTACATAGGAAAAGGACTGTCTTGAAATTTAATCCCAAATTGCCTGTGTATAGTGAAGGTATATCTGCTATTGTCTCAGCAGTCCAACTTGCCCGGTATGAAATCCTGGAGCTGGGCGGGTTCTGTAAGCGTGCCTTTGACATTGTGCATGTAACCAGGGAAACGGCAAGCTAAATGAGCTGTGTGAACTTGTGTTACTAAGCTCGCGAGAATACGTGATGTCCGGTGGAGCTGGCCTAAGAGTCCAATCTGTGGGAGCGCCATCTTGGAGTGTGCAGCTGTAGATGTGCTATTTGTGCAGGGTCCTACAGTGTTCTAATGGGGCTCAGGTGACTAATCGCCATTAAACAAAAGTAAGAACAGGATGCGATCTATAAAGTATTTGTCAAGTGAGGGTGGCACTCATACTGGTAAGAGTGTGTACCTAGCATTGGATCAAAGGAAGAAAGTATCTGAAATGCACAATGGGCCCGTTATGTGGCTCCTTCTCAGATGTGCATGCACGTACATGCTTAGATGGACGGCTGGTAACTGGCAGCAGGAGTCAGCTGGCTTACAGTGATAAGTAGGGGGCCTATATGTTGTGCTTTCTACAGGTTTTAAACATCCCACCAGGTGTAGAGCCCTGAAAGGAGAAATAATGTTCACGACATCTGTCACCCATAGTTAGTAATACATCCACATTTCTTCATGGAGTCAATTTTCTGGAGTATTTAGACGATGTATCCAACGTGCATCTTTACTCGGAAGGCCAAGCGGTCCTCCGCAGGTCGCAGAGCACGCTGCCCGATTCTTCCCTCTACACGGCACTTGATGCCATGTTCGCTCTTCTCCGCCCTCACGTAAGATAAAATCCACACGCCTGTGGAATGCAAGGGTGCAGTGTTGTGCTCTGCAGGTGTTGGGCACCACAGAATGGAGCCGCCATGCTTGTTGCTTCAGCTGGCTAAGATGGTCGCCCATCATCCGCCCACCGAACTTGCACGGTGCAAACCCACGCGCTCTCTCTCAGCATGGCATCCGCATTGCCCCATGTTCTACCGCCTCAACCACCTTCCTGCTCTCCATCCTACCCCGGGAGTATACCCTCTTCACCACAACTGTCCCAACAGTTCGCCAAATACACCTCCCCCCACAGCCCATCAAACCCTGTGTCTCCGCCCAGCAACCCACGCGTCTCGGACCATAGCTCTGACAATAGTCTCCCTATATCCACGCAACTACACAACTGCAGAATCTGCTCTAGAACCCCACTAGGCCACACAGCATTAACACGTTGTCACTCTGCCCGCAGCCCCTATATCAGCCGCCTGGAATCTATGCAACAACAGAACGACTCTAACCCCCACTAGGCCACACGCAACGAACACACCGTCTCTGTACCAACATCAGCCACCCGGTATCACTGCATAATCTGCTCTAGAACCCCACTAGCCCGCACACAACTAACACAATGTCTCTGCCTGCAGCACCAACATCAGCCGCCCGGTATCTATGCAATCAGGCAACCTCAGAATCGGCTCTAGATTCTCCCCAAGCCACACTCGCAATGTTGTACGACTAGAAGCAACCTGCCCCTGACGCACATACAGCCGTCAAGCCTGACCCCAAGACTACCCCTGCCCACGGAGAATGCCTGCTTGCCTACTGTGATTACCTGTATGCCCGACCTCAATGCATGTATGCCCCTTGTAACCACTTGTCCGCCTACTACCAATGCCCACTTTCCCAACGCCAGTGGCTCGACCAATGCTAGCATCTGCACAACAATCAACGGCCGGCACAATGCCAATGCCTGTAGGCCCAATGGTAATGGACCCATTGCCACGGTCATGACCCCACCCGTTGTCTGTGTGCCCTCTGATAAAGCCTGCATGCCCACTGTATCTGTACGCCCACTGCCACTGCATGTGCGCCCCATCCAGCAGAGACACCCAGCCTCCCCACCAACATGGAATCCGTTGCCCCAAAGAGCACCTCACACAAACTAGTCCCCATCAACGCCCGATACCTGCCAGCCCACGCTCTCGACATCCTCGACCTCCTAACAGCCAATTACCCTGATGCAGTATCATGGAAACTTGGCTCCACTCGGTCGCAGGACCAGCTCTCTCCCTCGCCATACCATGTTGCACCATCCTCTGGAGTGACTGGACTGGATTCCAAAGGAGGTGGAGTAGCCGTTATCAGCAAAGTCCACCTAGGCATCAGATAAGCCAAAACCTCCCTTAACAACAACTGTAACATCCTCTCAGTAAAAACACCCATATCCCCATCCAACACTATCACTGCCCACCTAGTCTACCAGCCTCCCGGCCCCATCCTCCCCTTTTGAAGACCACCTTCAAATCTTACAAAATAACACTATACAGTCCTCACAAATGCTCCGCCTGGGCGACCTGAACCTAGTCAACAATTACACCAATGACACATCAGCCATTTCGACGCCAACTCATTATCCAGTCTGCTTTAGTCACTGCACCCACAGCCCCACACACAACAAAGGGCACTCCTTCGACTGGATAGCCGGCCTAAACTGCCACATCACTATCCCATCAAACACCCCATGCCCATGGTCAGACCACCATATCATTATGTTCCCCATCGGTCGTCAAACCCCTCCCTAGCCCACAAGCTCACTAAAGAAAACCTCCTGCCTTATCTAGAAGCCCTTGGCCCAGTTAACCTAACCAGTCTTGATACAATCTGGTAGACCTATATACAAACTCTAGCTAATGCTATTGAAACGATCGCTTCATTAACTCCTAAAAAAAAAAGCCTAACCTCTAGCGCATTCAAACTCCTAGTTTACACAAGACTTCTCTGAACTCGTAGCAAAAAAGAGACCATCCAAAATCTCCTGGAGAAACCTCGCCTTCGACACCCTCAAACAAGAATTCTTGATCCTATCTAAACAATATAAAAATGCAACCATCCAAGCTAATACGTTCAATTCCAGAATAGCCAATGCAACCTCTAATACCAAAATTATTCTCCATCCTCAAGGAACTTGAGGCCCCTGTCTCCCGCCATCCCCGCTCTCCAAAGATTGCGACAGCATCCAGCTCACCATGTTAAACAAAATCAGCTTACTCAAAAACAAAATCATCGCCAAACAAAACGCCCTTAAAAACAACCCACCTTTACCGACACGGCCCCAAGGCCATCCACTCTGCCCCACCCAACACCCCTCTGCTATTCAAGTTCAATACCATCTCTGACCAAACTTCCTGAAAAGCCATCAAAATACAAAGGCAACATATGCCCAGCCCCCCTCATCAAAGACTGTGCTGAAACTTTTACCCCGTTTATTACAGCAGTCATAAATTCCTCCACCTCAAACGTGGTACCCGGAAGCCTCAAAGGAGCATGGGTCTTGAAGCTCCAAATTTTTTATTTTTAAATTAAAATGATCCAATAACTACCGCCCCATCACCATAGTCCCTTTCCTGTTAAAAATACTTGCAGCGTACGTCCATACGTCCAAATACAGCAACACCTAGAAACAACCCTGATACTCTGAATCTGCCAATCCGGTTTCCTCCCTGGGCATGCAACTGAATGCACCCTGCTTTATCTAAAAAATCAGATGGATGACATCAGGCATAAGGGTAAACTTGCCCTGTTGCTGCTACTAGACCTGTCGGCAGCGTTTGGCTTGGTTGACTACAGCATACTCTGCCGATACCTTACCCAAGCAGCATCCTTCTCACCAGAAGCAGCATCATCATGAATAGACTCCTTCAAAGGTAGAAGAATGAGTCTCCTCTGAGAATGCTAGCGCAACACCTTCACCAATCAATTGTTCAGTCCCCCAAGGCTTATGTGTTTCCCCTACACTCTAACATTTTCACAAAGCCCCTCTTAGACCTTCTTGACTCCCTTGATATTGCATATACAAATTACACAGACGCTACTCAAATCCTCCCCGCCCCCTCCCCCACTGGCACCTACCCAGAAGATGCTGCCACGCTAAACTTCACCTTCACCATTATTCAAGCATGGATGGTCTCCCACAGCCTCTGCTTGTACGATTACTAAACAGAACTCCTTATTTTAGGACACCCAAAGACTCTAAACAAATTGAACCCTGAATACTCGACCTTCATTATCAATGGTATCCCAATCCCAGTCTCACTCTCAGTAAAAACCCAGGGAGTCTATTTAGATGCCTCTCTAACACTTATCAGACAAGTCAACGCCATCGCCTCTTCAGCTGCATACACCACAAAACTCCTTAACGCCTCAAGATCTTTCCTATCGCCAGAAAGCTGCCTGACGATCGCTCGCGCTGTGGTGGGCGCTAGATTAGACTATTGCAATGCTCCTATTTGCTGGCACCTCATCCCACAATCTAAAAAAAAAAACTGCAAGTCATACAAAATAATACTCTTAAAGCTGCCCTCAACCTCTCCAAAACTGAAAACATCAGCTACCCGCAGGAATGTACACTGGCTGCCTATCCGGGAAAGAATTATCTTCAAGACCCTAACCATTACCCACAGATGCCTCTCCTCCAAATCAGCGCCGCCCTACCTGTCTCAAAGATTTTGTAAACCGCAGTCAACCAGGCCCGTCGGAACACCCTATGCTCAGACTAGTTCAACCCACCTTCAAACGTGCCAAAGCTGGTGACTCAAGTTTCCCAGTTATGCAGCTAAGTATTGGAACTCCCACCCACTCCATCTCAGATCAGAAGACTCAAACTGGGCTTTCCGTAAAGCCCTCAAAACCTGGCTCTTCAATTAACTCTAATGACTTTGCCGCCCACCACTTCCAGACCCTTGCAGCAATAGGTATGCACTTTTATATTTTTATGACTATATATGCAACAATGTAACCACTGCAACAGTATAACCTGTAACCGCCTTCTATGCCTTATTGGCCTCATGTAACCTGTTATTTCTTGAGGGTTTTCTACATTCTGCACTATGTCTAAAACCCACAATTTTCAGTCCTCTACTGAGTGTTGGTATTCTAAGAAATGGGAGAGACCAGCAGAGCTGACATGTTCTTGCAGCAGATTCTTGATCTATGTTCATTAATCCTGATATGCACTGCTCTTGTTGTCTGTCCCACATACCTAAGACCACACAGGCATTCTATACAATAGACATTAGATGTTTCACAGTTGGACATAAACCTAAGTTCCCATGTCCTGTCCTCAATCTTAAAAAGGAATGGTTCGCCCAAAATTTTTTATTTCAAAAATAGATGGGCAATATAAAAAAAAATTGGCTTTTTTTTTTCCGAGTCCCTATGTAAAATTTTGAGCAATTCAAGCTCAAAAATGTGAAAAGCAAGCACATGGGCGCATCCATTTTGTGAAATGGATGCCCGCCTGTGCTGGCTTTTGCGGCACTAATGAAGGAAAAGCCAGCCAGCTGTAGTAAACAAAAGCTACCACTGGGTGGCTTTTCCTTCATTGGTGCCGGGACTCGGAGGACGCGGACCGGAGACTACAGGCAGAAAAGCTGCAGCTGCATCTCAGTAAGTGCTATTTTTTTTTTTTTTTTTTTTTTTTTTTTTTTTTAAATAAGCACTAGCTGCGGTTTTTTTTCTAAGTTTTCCGGGCTGGAGGAGCCCGGAAAACTTAGAAATAAAACCGCAGCTTTATATTTATGTTTGCGGTAGCTTTTGAAGCGACCACAAACATAAATACAACGTTATTGTGTTTGAAAACGCTGCGGTTTTTCTAAGTTTCTCAGGCTCCTCCGAGCCAGAGAAACTTAGAAAGAAAAACCGCAGCGTTTTCAAACACAACCGCGTTGTGTTTCTGCCTAAATCTGCTTTCCCATTTGGGGCTTTAGGGCTCCCCATGGGGAGCACCGGAGACCCGAAGTGATAGCCACGGCAGGCAGAAACACAACGCGGTTGTGTTTGTAAACGATGCGGTTTTTCTTTCCAAGTTTCTCCGTTTCTCCTCTGAGCCGGAGGAGCCTGAGAAACTTAGACAGAAAAACCACAGCGTTTTCAAACACTAACGTATTTGTTTGCGGTCGCTTCAAAAGCGACCGCAAACATAAATACAACGTTTTTAAAGCTGCTGTTTTATTTCTAGGTTTTCCGGGCGCCTCCAGTATGTGTTTATGTATAGGTTAACGCACAGGATTTTTTTTCAGACGATTTCTAACATTCCATGGTATGATGTTAATTATGTGCTTCTTTCTGGTTTTATGTATGTCCATGTGAAGAAAAAATAAATATTTTGCATAATGCTTTTAACTATTTTACTTCAGATGCACAGTAATGCATTTATGTATGCTTTAGTGCTATGATAATATGCATCAATCTTGCGAAAATAAATGCAGATTAAATAATGTTTGCAGACTGCAAGCTGATAAATATCCAGATGTGTGTTTTTGTATGGATGCAACTTCCCTAGGTATTGGTTTAAACCACTGGGAAGTGTTGTTCACTGTAGAGCATTTTTCAACAACTGACAATAAGTATCAGGAATGTATTTCCTTTTTTAAAATCAGTTTCGTGTCGGAACACTTTTTTTTTTTTTTTTTTTTTTTTTTTTTTTTTAAAATTTTACTTCATCACTCCCTGGTCTTTGGCAGAGTAGGGGTTAGCCCTTTCGTGCGTACGTTAATTAAATGTGTTTACAGCTCAGCTGTCCTGACGTAAAACGACTTTCTTGGAACCAGTTGCAGGGTACTTGATGCAATTTTCCGGTTTGGGGGATGAGTCCGACGAGAAAGATGTTTGAGGCCTCCCATTTTTTTTTTTTTTTTATTCGTCACTACTAGGATTGATGGAATTTCTGAGAATATGCATGTAATTGTATAGTTTCTTACACACATCCCAAACCCCTGTGTAAAACCTGAAACACTATTGAGGAATTGGCCCCACTAGCGCAGGGCAATATTTAAAATATTAGTGGTAGTGCGGTACAGACGCCCATTTTAACGATAGGAAATAAAGCTGCATTTTACGTAAGCAGTGCTTCATTATTGTAGTCTCGCTGATATCTTGAGGAGTGTTGGGAACCAAACAATGCTGATTGCATTCAACCAGACTGAGTGCCTGAAATTGTCTTGCACTCTTGGGGAATGCGTACATTATAATGTTCTTGTGAATACTGCAATCACAGGAAGGCATTTGAGCATTAAGGCTTTTTCGACCTCGTCCTTTTACACGAGTAGGAATATTTTATATATGCGATTGTGTATGGATTTCAGTAGGGTCTCTGCCTCTACTATGTACATTATTAGAACGCCACGTTACAGCTTTGAGCAGTCGAACATATGCATAGCTTTATTATTTTTAATTCCTAGCTTTTGAGCAGTGCAATAATTCACAGAAAATTTAATTTATACTAATAACTAACTAGATCTGGTTCTGTCAAATGATGTTGGTTTGTAATGATCGTGTCCTGCAAGAAATCCTATACATTGGTTATTAATGTGTGCTTTGGAAAGGACCACACTTGAGCAAATGATGGATGCCACTGACAATAGTACAAAGCTTTTACAGCAATTAATCCAACAATGATGGAGAGCGGAGTTGACAGTCGTTTACAGAAGATTATTGGTATTATTCAGCTTTAATGAGCGGACGGGTCTTGTGGAATCTTTGCAATGCAAGGGTTGTTGAACTGGAAATACACTCTGCCTTTAAACACAATGCAAGTAAGCCAGCATTAACTATCGTACATTGACTGTTCTGTGGAAGGAATGTTCCTTTTGCTGTGCTCTTTGTTGGTTTGGAAATTAAACCAACCATCTAATTGTTAGTGGTGTGAATTGGCACCAGGTCTTCAAGTTTCCCACTTGCGCTTAACAAAATGTCTATCCTGCATAATTGATTGCTTGTTTCCTGCTTGCTTGTGAAAATTGGCATCATTAAAGGATTTGGACTGTTGGGAAGCAGGGTGATCGTCCCAGGCACCCACGAGTTTCCCAGTGAGACGAGGTTGAGGTGAGGCCTCAAAAGGGGTTGTAGATGCTTGGGGAGACTATAGGGCAGAGGGGGGGGGGGTATTGGAAGCCACACCATGGGTGTGTTGGTGCAAGTGGCAGTATAGGATGTATTTGGAGTGAAACGCCATTTTGAATAGAGGCGTAATGCTGCATTGCAGCCGGGGCAGTAGACCCAGGCTGCGAACGTGGAAGTAAGCGTGTGGGTGCCGGAATAGGTTGTAACCTGGGAAGCGGTGAAAAAGGCCAGAGCCGCATAGATTCATAAACATTGCATTGTCTCATACTGCCAGCATTCGTATCCCAGGAGGAAAGTGCCCTGCAAGGCCATGAGGGGGGCTGAGAGCTCCCTGTGAAAAGTTAGCCCACAAAAAGGAGTGCACAAGCCTCCAACCTTTCCCAGTGTCAAAATATAGTGCTCAGATGCCCCTGCCCCAAGACCCCAGCATTCCAAGTTATCCGCCAGTTCCAGACCATAAAACTGTTAGATCACCAATCGATCAGAAAGCAGGAACGACTGCCCCGCCACCGTCATGTGATTTGTGCTGGCAGGGGCAAATCAACAAACTTAAACCACTGTGGGAAGCACGCCAATGTGTCTGGGATCAAGCTGGGGTTGCAAATGAGTGACCACAAAAGTATCCTCCACGCCCATGTCTGCAGTACCAGGTGCTCATTAGAGTAGAGATGGAGAATGCATTGTTTTTCTGCTTATAATTGAAAATTGTAGCTTTGTACCTGATGACGTACCAGCAGGACCCCACGTGGAAGAAGACAAACAGAAGGGGATGGGACCATTGGCCAGGCATTTCTTATGGAGAAGGTAGCCTATGTATAGGGTCGCCCCAACCAACCATTCAGATGTGTAATCTATCTAATTTGCTCACTGATGACACTGTTCCCTTTTAACGTGTTTGGCCTGATTTTGCCATAGCGCTCCGTGGCCAGAGTTCTTTTGCTCGCATCTTTGTCTTTTGTGGAAATAAAACTTGTTCTCCTTTAGAGTTGTGTTGCGCCTTTTTCCCTAGTAGGTTGCATTTTTCCTAGTGTAAGCGTTGAGGGTTTCTCAATTTTTGGTGACCCTTACATGATCCCAGGTTTTCTGCGAAGATTGAGGCTTCCAGGCTGCACCTCTGGAGGGACTGCGCCCACCTGTAGTGACCAGTCCCAAGCGTGCAATCCGTAGTGGTAAACAGAAGCAGTTTTCACAGAATTCCTATCTGCTCTTTGGAGTGGGGCATGGCTCCTAGAAATTTGCATGCCGTTATTGGGACCCCGTGATGTAGGAGCTCAGGTGAACACACAGATGTAAGTACACCTCTTGCGAGTGATAACGGGGGGCAAGAGTGAATGGGGGGGGTGTGGTATGATTGAGTGAAAAGAGTGCAAAATACCATATGGCGATTTTGTATTTTTTCATATTGTTTTAAGGATAGCCAGGAGAAAAACCAAGTGTGGGATCCTTTCCAAGCTAGTTGAGAAGGTGGCTTCATATTTCAGAGTTGGGATTCCTGTGTCCAATATATTGAGTGTGGGGGAAGGAGGCAAAGTATTGGTTATTATTTTGGCTCATTATTTTTTCTTTTTTTTCTGTTTTAAAATATTATTGTGTATTAGGTGGAGGCCGAGGGAGGGCCTGTGGAAGTATTGTGGGTGTTTGGTGTGAGGAGTAAGAGTGTCGGGGGGGGGGGGGGGGGGGTCCTGATTGTGGAGATGGACTGACTGGGAAGGGGTAACAGAGGACTGGGTGGGACGTTTATGACAAAATTGTGTGTGGTGTATAACTTGGGAGTTTTTGCGCATAATGATTATCAATATTGAGGTAATGTCTCTGTTGGAGTATATGTGCATTGCTGTTTAAGGATAAGATAGAAAAGTATCGTAAGCAGTGCATGGCAGAAACCTGGGGAGGGCTGTCCCCTCCCATGGCCAGAGCAGGGAACGAATGACCGGAGGATATTGGAACACATGGCCACGTTTCTGGCAGCCAAATACATGGATAAAAAAAAAGGAAAAACGCCATCTATGGAAGATGGTAGAGCATACAGAGGACACTGATGGGTGCAAGCCCCAGTGCGATGACACTGCTGCCCCAAGTGCAGGACAAGCAACCGCGCCAGAGGAAACGCTGCAACCCTTGCCTAGAAGAGTGCTGTACCCGCTCACCACCCGCCCAGCCACGGCATACACAAACCCAACATATGTGCCCTCACCTGCCCCTCGCCCATATCGACCGACATCTAACACTGCTACTTCATGGGATAACAAATCACAAAGAGTTAGGTGAGGCAACACAAGCAGACTTGGCACGGTTGAGGACATTCGGGTAGGGGGAGAGCAAACTGGGGTGTGGGTTGCATGAGTGGGGGCTGGGGACATTTTGTTTAGACTGGATAACGCTGCAGGAAAGAATGTGCATATTGAGAATGGGCATAGTGGCAACTTGGTCGATCATATTCTTATAGCAGAGAGACTTCAGAAAATAAGCAGTGCTATGATATGATATGAGTTATTTATAACGCGCTTAATACCCAGAGGTTTCTAAGCGCGGACCCAGGGATCGAACCTGTGTTGCTCGTGTCGTCTTGTTTCCAAGTCGAGCACGCTGCCGCTGAGCTATCCTACTGGGACTTATGCTAAAATCATTCCTTGGCCCTAGGAGTGACTGTGTTGCCAAGGGATTCTCAAAGTTCCCGTCACTTGTGGTGTCCCTCAGGATCATGCTTGTCTCCCCTAATTTTCAACATGTACATTAAATGCTTATGCGACCTGTTTAAAATCCATGGGCATACAATTTGCCAACTATGCCAATGACACTCGGATAGTTGTTAAACTATCTGGGGTCTACAAAGATGATCTGGCTACTATTAATGGGATTTGAGGCAATCCAGAAATTGATGGACCTAAATTCTCTTGCCCTTAATGACAAGAAAAGAGTTACTAGTCTTTAGTATACCCCAAAGGCTAAAAAACATGTACGCATGTTACAAGGCCTTTGAAATAGGTGGCAATAACATTTTGGTATTCAAAAATGTAAAGACCCGGTCAGTGTTCTTTGATACTCATCTGACCTTTCAGGAGCATGTCTTATCTCAAATAGTCATGTGCCTTTTACACCCACCTTCTATGGCAAATAAGTCTGTATTTGTCAGAAGTCAATAGAGCTTCCATTGCAGCAACTAAAGTCCAACACCAAGTTAGACTACTGGAATAGCCTCCTTATCGGAACCTCTAAAGAGAATATCAGGAGTCTTCAGACCATACAAAATGGAGCTGTACTGGCTGTCTGTGGGTTAAGTCGTCAATCACATACCACAGAATATCGATCAAGCAGCGACTAAAATTCAAAGGGCCATTAATAGTCTTTAAATGTCTTTCAGGCAATGCTCCGTAGTATCTTAAATCTAGGCTATAAATGGCCACACCAAAGCGTGCTCTGTGATTTAATTGCCTGATGCTGCTGGCCCAACCACGCATAATTCTGAAGAAACTAGGCGGAGCAAGCTTCAGTGCTTGGGCTCCAAAAAGTTGGAATATGATCCTGCTCTTCCTTAAACAATGTGCTACACTGCAGCAGTTTAGAAAGCGTTCCAAGACGTTTTTCTTCGATGTCTAAACTCATTCTTGAGCATCTTACAAATCCAGACGCCTGAAAGGACTTTCCAAGTGACGTTTAAACCTCCCCTCACTCTGAGCCGAATTTTTTTTTTTTTTTTTTTTTTTTTTTGGTCCGTCTTTGTGAGCACCCTGAGACCTTCTGGTGAGTGTTGCGCAAAACAAAACCTATTTAGTTAGAAAGTATAGGTTATGGGACAGTGAGGTCAGACAGGGATGTAAACTGAAACCTGTGGGAAGGAGAATGGGAGATACCATGGATGAGCAAGAGGTGGAGGCACAAGAAATAACCCCAAGGATTGAGAGTGTGTGGGATTTCCACAATTGCGGAATAGATTTGGGTGGATAGCAGTGGCTAGAACAGAGTAAAGTGATGGAAGGAAAGTGAACTGAACGGATTTGGAGGGATGGGGGTGAGAAGGGGAACTGGACCCAGTCGGTGCTGGAGCTGCAGGAAGTGGGGGAGCTTTGCAAGGGAATGTAGAAGTAGAATGGGAGCAGGGATACAATCCATATGCCCCTACCGGCCCAATACAACAGCAGCACTTCTCTGCGCCCGGATGGCCACTTCCATCCCATAACAAATACACCAGGCCTATACACAGATGCCACCGCGACTCCCACATATGCAACAGCAGGCCTCATCCAGCACCTCAACCAGACTACACCAATGAACTCATCTTGAGGCCCCCTGGTGCCCGGAGGCAGTGCTGTCCACGGTGGCTCCATATAAAGGGGTGAATGTCATGGGAGGTAACCCTTTCACCTTCCCGGCAACCAACACATATCTTGATTAGGCCAGCCCACAGAGAAGCTCTAGTGTGCCTAGTCCTGTCCATGACTACCCACGCTGACGAGCAATCTTTGGTTGGTACTGATGGGGAAATAAAAAATTCATCTTTATGGTTGACATAGGTGCCACTAAATGATGCATCAGTGAAGGATACTTGCCATTATCGGGTGAAACGCTCGACACGTAAGGGTTCTCTGGGGCTGTAGCAATGGTTGTGTATACAGAAGCGGTAGCTATCGAGATGGGAGGAAAAGTGGTGCATGCAGCCTTGCTATACTCCGAATCCTCCCGAGTAAACTTAATGGAGTGTGACCTCCACATCAAGTTGAATGACTATTTCTTTCACGGATCAAGGAATAGTGTGTGCTACCTCAGGGATGAGGGCGATGGCGATTATGCATGCGATGGGAGGAGAGGTGGTGGTTTGCGGCATTCCTGTTGACCTTGACATGTTTGTGTATGAAATCAATTTTGCTTGCCGTAGTGCCTCAGATTGACAAGTTATGCTGGTGGGGTACCATCTGATTTCATCTTTGGGGCAATTGAGACCTCATAGCTTGTGGTGGGGACAATTCTATCTTTGGATCTGCAAGTGTTGGTGGTGTCTGCAAAAAGGATCGTCATAGTAGGAATTGATTCAAATGGGTGTGAGTGGCACACGGTATTGTGCATTGAGCCTACCGTGCCCCTAAAAGGTGAACAATGCTGAATTGTTTGAGGATAGAGCTAATGATGGAGATGTTTTGCTGGCTATCTGCATCCCCTGAGAGATCATGGTGCAGTATCGTAAGTGGCAGTGTTTGTTGATGACCAAACTTTTTTTCTGCAACCAGCAAGGATTTCTTATTGTCTGTAACAGCACCACGATGCCTCCGGGCTAATGTGCGCTTTGTAAATGTAAATAAATAAATGGTCCTTGCCAATCCGCCTTCCTTTCACTGTGAAAGATCTAGATCAGGTCCCAGAGAGGTGGTGGACGACGAGTGCCCACGATGTGGGGCTCCTGCAGGGAGTGACCCCATACGAACAACACTCAAAGCTGGTGCGGTGTTGCCTCGTGCAAAACAATACCCACTCTCAAAAGAAGCAGAGGTGCCGTGATGGGGTTTTAATTATGCTTCTGTAAAAACATGTTTTTGGTGTTTGGGTGGCTTATGTAATTCACAAAAAAAAAGTTACCACTTCCATTTGCTCATACATTGTTACTGGAAATGGTGCATGTCTGTATCGGTATTTAGGGCATCCGTTATAGATCTTAAATTACAGATTAATCTACGTTCATTTTGGTGCAAACATTTCTCTCGGTCTCCCATTCTTTCATGCTGGGTAAGGTGTTTTGCTCCAAAGAACTTGATATGTTGTTCAGGTGGTTCTTGTTCCAGTGGTCAGACAATGCTGACGGGTTGTCTGTATTTGTGATGGTTCCGAGGTCTTCCCTAATTCTCACACTCAATTCACGAATGGTGCTGTCTACATATATTTTGTTGCATACAGAGATGATTACATAAATTAAATGAAAAAGTCGTACTATAGTTGATAAATTCATTGATTACCACATTTCTTCCATTCACAGTTCTGTAGCCTAACACCCTGACCTATCACACAGTGGTCAAATGGCAACGATATATGGATGATATCCTCATCATATGGAATGGAAATTAAACTGAAATATTGGAATTTTGTGATTATCTCAATAGGAATGATTTCAGCTTGAAATTCACAATCGAAACCAGTAGGACAGAAGGGACATTCCTAGATCTGTACATATACTTAGAGTGTGGTAAATTGGAAACGAGAACATATTGCAAAGTAAATGGAACCTTACAGGCAAACAGTGGCCATCTCCAGAAGACTATACAAAACATACCAATTGGTGAACTTACACGAGTCAGTGTAACTGTAGCCAAACACGTATAGAGCAGAATGCACAACCATCAAAGAAATGTTTGAATCAAAAGGATAAAAAAAGGAACGTAAACAGGCAAAGCACAAAGATAGTGGAAACAGAAATGACTACCTTAAACCAAAAAACAAGTGTATCAAAGACCAGACAAAGTAATAATAACACAGTGTACAGGAAATAACGCATAAATTCCAAGATTTTCCTAAAGAACTGGCACCTCCTTAAATTAGACTCTGATCTAGCAGAGTACTTTCCTGACAAACCAAATATAATCTACACTAGAGCACCTACTTTACACTCTAAGCTCAGCCCAAGCTTTATGAAAGGAGGCAAACCAAAATTTCAGACTAGTATTTTGACTGGCAAACAACTTAAATGTTTCTTTAAATGTACTAATTCCATTATCTGTAGATCTGCTCTCAATAACATACAAAGCTATGGAAATGTGGTAATCTATCAACTGCAGGATCACTTTTATAATTTATGTAATCTGTGTATGCAACAAAATATATGTAGGCAGCACCATTCGTGAATTGAGAGTGAAAATTGCGGTACACCTCGGACCCATCACAAACACAACCAATCGGCATTGTCTGAACACTGGAACAAGAACCACCTGAACGACAAAAAGGAGGATATCAAGTTCTTTGGACCAAAACACCTTACCCAGGATGAAAGAATGGGAGACAGAAATGTTTGCATAAAAATGAATGTAGATTAATCTGTAACTTTAAAATCTATCACGGATGCCCTAAATACTGATACAGAAATGCACCATTTCCTGTAACAATGTATGAACAAATGGAAGTGGTAACTGAGTGGCTAATGTAATTCACAGAAAAACCCAAACACCAAAAACATGTTCTTACAGAAGCATAATTAAAGCCCTATCACGGCATGAAGCCGATTATAGCTATATAATTCACTTCTCATATAACCCTTCTAGACCCAGGCTTAACATATCCAACAAAAACAAGAATCCTAACAAATGACATTAAGAGATTAGTTTGACACCCTGAGCAGCTATACACCAGTAATAATGAGTGGTAAAATTGTATCAAAACAACTCTCCACAGGGGATAAAACCCTTTATCAATTCTGAAACAGACTTGATGACCAAACTTGATGCAATTAAAACTGCATACAAGCTGCGGTGTGAAAAAGTTCTATTAACAATAGACTAATTGGAATAACAAGAGACGCGCATTGGACTAGAAAAGATGACTGATTTATAAAAATAACAAGATGGAACACGCGTTGCCGAACAACTGATTGGGGAATAGAAACATTAAATAAAAGAATCCATAATTATGACATCTTATAGTACGAACACCACTTGAAACAGAACACTAAATGTACCAAATAGGCTCAACAAATGGAATGGAAAAAGAAGCCCAATCATGTGATCATTGAGTGACATCACAATATTGTGACTATATCTCGTCTAGTACTGTAATGCCGAAACACTGATTAGAAACATCCGACAGGAGCGGAGGCAGCGTGAGGTGCCACGCAGTGGCATTTCCTGATCTATAAGAGCCAGCTCAGAAAACTTTAATGAAGACTTCTTCGCAGAAGCCTTCATGTAACAATGCATATACGTGTTTATTGTTACTCACAGATAACCGTAACACCTGCACCACAAAATTCAAAGGTTTTCTGTATATTTAAACCTGCATATAACTTGGCAGACTCAAAGCTTCACTCGCAGTTAGCAGTAACACCTGCACCATAGATGTCGAAGGTGAATTGAGATTTCATCCAGTATACCACTAGAGCATACTGAGATACTGAATACTTAGGACAATGCTGCTGTGCCTGCTTTTTAATATGAGAGCAAAAGTAAGGACACGCGCGGTAGAACACCTGCACAGGATATCAAGTAAGAGTAGGCTTTAGCACATAAACCTGAGACACTATTGATGTAGACACGGATGTTTTAAAAATATAAGTAAAAATGTAACTTCAGCAATGGACCCAATAACAGATAAAAATATTTATAATTTGGAACCTACAACTTGAATTTGAAACCATCACGCACTTTGCAGACGTCACACGCTATTGCCAACATTCTTGAAATTTAGAGAAATGCGTATCACATGTAATTGGAACATAGCACTTTCAATTGGAATCCCTGCGCATATTAAAGACGGCACACATCACTAACATTCTTGAATTATGAGGAAACCCACAAAACAATTTGACAAGAAAGATTGGGTTCACTTTGTGTGCCCAAGGATACACCGGAACAACCAGATTCATGGACATTGATTTTTGAGATTTTCGTGTCCACACCACTGCATGTTCCCAAAATAAACATCCCTTGATTTGGCAAAACGCATGGTGCAGCAGAGCACACAGGACTTGAACAAAATCTAACCCAACTAGGGCAATAAGAAGCTAAAGCATACCCACCAAACCAACTTTCAGCACTAAGGAATAAGATGGGGGTTTTTCCATGTATAAAAAGGATGTAAAAAATGTACCAAGAATTCTCAGTATACAAAATGTACACAACAATTTCTAAATCTTAGGGAATGATATATGCAATCGCAAGCAAGGAACCTAAACCAGGTTTCTGACATCATAGAAGATGGACTGCATATGGTGCAGTATCCTCAAAAATGAGCAGAACCCCTGGACAGTGGAAGACACTCACTGGAAAAAGGTGAGACTTCCCACCTCCTAAACAAACTGACATACAGTATTGTTAACTGATTGGTGATCTCTTCGTATACACCAGCAGTTCACAGACTAACCCGAATCCCATTCCTTTTTCTTCTAACCCCTCAGGACCACCGAAATGTGTTCACTTACGAGCCACAATCAAAGACAAAGCAACAAATTACTAATGGATTGAGAAGAAAATATTTCTTGTGTTATGTATTCTTGTATCTGAATTCGCTAAAACAATGTTTTAAGTGCCTTGACAAAGCCCAAGAAAGGACGAAACACATGCACCTGGCTCGTAGCAGAGTTATGTTGGCACAAGTTCAATTAAATATAAAAATAGTTTTTTCACTGATGTGTAAACACTGTTAATACTTGAATTAAAAACAGTAACCGGTTATTCACTAAACGGTCTGCAGTAGCAATTTCTTGCAAAAATCGGATTATACGATAAACGTGCAAAGGTCTACATATAAAAACATGATCTATAACTTTTGTTACATTGTTTGTGCCATCCTCAGACAAATCATTAACTAATCAGTCTTGCCCCTGCACCAAAATAGTAGTAGTATAGGCTCTATGCACAGGAGGACAAACAACCTTGTGTCTTGTCTGGTGAGCAAGCAACCTTGTGTAAATATCGGCATTTGAATTTTACCCAGATGTGGGTTGCTTGCTCCCCCTGGCCACGTAGTAGAGCAGCAACTAATTGTTTCCCACCAATGCAAAACGTGCTTGAGGTTGATTGTGCTGCCTTGTACAGCAGACCTAGCCAACTGGAAAGCCTCTACGAGCATGTGGTTTGGGTTGGGGGTAGGCAGAATCTTGCTTTTAGGAACTTGTCACGCTTCCTACATCCCAGCTCCCTAAAGGCACAGCCCCTGCTGCTTCTGCAAGCACCCGATTATCTGTTCTGCTTTCAGGATTCAACCTAGACCCTGGCCCTAATCTGAAAACAGTAGAAACCATTTTCTGCTATCGTCCTTGAGCTCTCTCATGGGAGGCACTCTTTGCGCTTGAGGATGCACACTCTTCACAAGTTCCTCGCGCTGATCATGGAACAACTCTGAGATGCAGTGGACCAGTCAGGCTGTTTAAATTCCATGTGAGGTTGCTGTGCGAGAGCATAACCTCTCTATAGCCAGACTTAAAGATGTGATGCTTTGACTTCAAGAAATGCCTGACAGAAGTTGGCTATGAAACGGGCTGCTGCAACAGAACTGGCACAGTATTCTTCTTGGAAAATCCTGGAAAAAGCTTCTGAAGGAAGTTCACTTCCTCCTAGTGCTTTTCAGTGTTTGACAAATCTTTCTAGCACATGTCATCAGTTTGGGTTTAGGAGCTTGTTCTTTTGGCCATATTGTCGTAGGATAACTATACAGTGCTTAATTAATACATGTTTGACTCCGCACAGAGCTAGTTCGGAAGAGGGAGCTTCGAGGACCACTGAGTAATAACAGGAGTGGTATGGTGTGTGTGGGGAGTTGGTGAGAAACGGCCACCTAATACTTCTGCAGAAATCGGAAGCAACACAAGTGGCATGAAAAGCAGTGAAGCACATTTATAACCTGCCCCAGTGGTTTACGGAAATTAGAAATTGGTTTGCCAAGTGCTTGCCACAGTTCACATTTTCAAACTAACAAAAGCATTTAAAATTCCAATTAGCTACTTGCGAGACTTAAATTAGACTCTAGTACTCCAAGAAAGAGTTGACAACAGTACCTCAGTATGTGAAAGAAGTGAAAATGGAGGGGATGTTGGGCAGTCTTACAAAAGGTCCCGAGATCCTTAGAGGACACTCTAGATCAAAACTTCAATCCAAGGCATCCAGTTTGTTGTAGCTCCACTAAATTCATCTCCCCTATGTAAAGGCATGAGCCTACCTGGAGGTTTATGCTCTTTATCTATACACAGTAAGTCTGGTGTTCCAATTATCTCGAATACCTCTTGGGTTTTGTGACCATGTAAATGAAGAGCTCTGCCAGACCCTAGTGGTCTAAGAGTAGTCGTTTTACAGTCTTGTTTGCCTAGCGTTGCAATGCTAGAGTGGTTCAGATGCTCTTTGATACTGTTGGGAAGGGGACACCATCTTCCTGTACCCCCAAGCGCTTTAGTATAAGGCAAAGGCCACCGCAGGCACTGAGGCCTGGGGGCAGGTGGGTGCCCTCATGGCTTCTGCATGATTACACTATTGCATGCTTTATAGGTGCAGCACACATGCGAGAATAGCAGCCATCATACATATTAGCCATATTGTGGCACAAAGCATAAACGTAGCGCGACAGCCAGCACCCCAAGCCTAGGCTGTGAACACGAGCAAAGGAATAGGTTGCATCCCAGGCACTGATGAGAAAGGCCACAGTTAAACAGATCATAGACCCTTAATTGTCCTAAAATGTTGCCAAATGTCGTGCCCTGGGAAGAATATGCCCTGCAAGGCCATGGGATGAGTGCTGCACATCTGTGAACATCGTAATCCCAAGAGGTGGAGGGCACGGACCTCCGACCTCCACTAGTCCTAATTATGTTTCTGTACAGGCCAAACCGTGGGTATAATGTCTGGAAGAAGGCTGCCGTACCATGGTTGGGTGTTATGTATTTATCAGGCAGATGTCTACATTCCCTAAAAGCCCCTGTATAAGCACCAGTCTGCCCTAGTTGTCGGTTTTGCACTGCGTTACTTTAAGGGGCACTGTGGGCGCAATCCAGGTCAGCACACCACAGGCATACGCAGAGTACGTGGAGCCTACCATCTGTCCTCCCCATTTTCTGGCCAGCAAGGGCTGCTTCTACACTATCAATATTATGTCTACGAAGATAAGAGCACACCCTATTCCTTTTCACAAAATTATTCAGACCTCGTATAATCCAGCTCAACAATTTTATCCCTTTAGCCGCCATCAAACACTTCCAATGCATGTAACATGTTGTTGAGCTCCCCAGAACATCTGTTGACTGAGTTCCATGTGAACAGTACTAGCACCATGGTTCCATTATGCAGTACAATTTCTACTACAGGCAACCCCAATTCCCTTTTAACTTACTGTCCTAACTAACAACAATTGCCCAGCATAGCTGGTTCGTGCTCATCCTCGGTGGAGCAGGAGCTCCCAACACTGCAGGAGCAGTGTGTCAGCCCCACGGAGGCTGCATTTCATCACACGATCGCAAGGTAAGCCCTGGGGCTTACCTGGAGAATTTCCACAACATCATTCATTGCCTTTGAAAACGCGACGGATTGCGCTCCCATCCCTCCGCATAGTCCCACTTTGAAGCTGATGCTGTTTAGTACTGCCCACGCAGTCCACCTAGCGAGTGTGCTGCATGTCTCTATTACGGCACACGAGGCATAGCCACTCCAAAATGGCGGCTCCACTCCATCACCCTGCCTGCATCCAGATCGCTTGCTATTGGCCATTGGGTGCCTCTTTTGCACCAATCCCTAGCCGGCAGGCGATAAGCCGGCCCACACAAACGAAGGCACGCACAGCAAAGGCTTCCCACCGGTCCCAAGCCTGTCCGGAGCCGAGAGCCATGGAACTCTGTCGGCATACTGCTCTAGGTAAGCGCTCGCCTTCTAAACTAATGACACCTTATTAAATCGCGCCACTGCTTGAAAATAACTGCCCCACTCGCTATACAAACCCACAGAGGTTACTCAAAGCCACGGCATTCCCAGACTTTGCCACTTCATTAGCACGGCTGCGCACCTTAAGCGTATATTGTAAAAACACTTTTTGGCTCCACTCTGCACACTTGAACTCAGCAAATCAGACACCCCTATGTCTACTGTAATGTACTGTGAAAAAACGATTATGTCCTATGTAGCTGAGGCTGCACTGTACATGCATTTCAATTATGCTCTGATTTTGAATCTAGAAAGACCTTACTTGCATACGCTTTTTAGCTATATTCTTGATTTTTGCACCTAGATGTACCTACTGCCCCGAGTCATTACTCGTATGCTGCACATGTACTTACCTAGTCTGCCTTATTTGAATAATTGCCTTTGAGTCATTGATTGCCTGCACATGTACTTACCCAGTCGGCCATATTTGAATAATTGCCTTTGAGTCATTGATTGCCTGCACATGTACTTACCTAGTCGGCCATATTTGAGTATTGCCTTTGAGTCATTGATTGCCTGCACACGTACCGGTTACCAATATGGTATTCTAGATAGGCCACCACTATACAACTATGTATCTACCAGCCATTTACACAACCCTACTGAGGACTATCCTACACTTACTCATCATGCCAGATGCTAACGTACCTAATTCCTTGCCACCTTTGACGTCTGTAGTACACTTGAACGATAACTCTCCTGACCAATATTTACGTCCTAGCTATGAGCCCCTTTAGACAGCCACTGTGATTTCTCACCCATGTGATACACCTAGCAGAAACCTTAGACTCCGTGCAAGACTATCTAAACTACATGAACCCATCCGCAGATCTCTGCCCTCTACCAACATTAAAACAAACCTCAAGCAGGTCTGTAAACCTCGCCATACTAGACGACCTTCACAACCTAATTCCTATATTTGCCTAACTCAGAACAATAAGTCAAAAACGCCCAATATGTCCACTATTCTACCCCTTCAAGCCACAGAGGTCACTAAGACCCCAACTATTGTTGGAGCACTCCTTAACGTGAGATCGCTTGTCGCCCATGCCCTAGACATAGCCGACATAATTACAGAAGGCAATCTTGACTTTCTCGCGATCAGAGACCTGTCTACACAATGCAGCAGGACCTTAGCTCATGCTAGCTATCCCTGATAACTACACGATAGTTAGACACGACCGAGAAGGTGCTAGAGGTGGCGGCATCGCTATAATCTCTAAAACAAGCCTTTCACTTAGATTAGTACCCACCCAATCGATTCAATCTTGTGAGACCCTATCTGCCAAACTTCAACTAAATAATAATCAAACACTTATCATTCACCTTTTATATAGACCCCCTGGCCCTCTAGGCACCTTTGAAGAGGATCTCCATAACTTACTTACAAATAACCTCAAACCTTGTTCTCAATCAATCCTTCTTGGGGACTTTAATTTAGGTCTCCATGACACCAGATGCCAATGCTACATTGGTAGCCAACACTATTCATGCACTTGGCCTAACTCAGAGTTGACAAGCCTACGCACCTGAAGGGAAGAACATTAGATTGGATAGCTGATTGCAACTGTACAGCCACTATTTCATCTATAATGCCCTTACCCTGGACAGACCATTCCTTGGTGTCCTTGAACCTAGCTACTGCCAGACCTAACCCTACGGCCCTTCCACCAGCGCCACCTTGCCTAACCAGAAATAAAAAAATGTATCGCTGTAGAGAAAGTGATCCCAGCTATATTACCGACCCTTAACGCTCTATCAGCTAATCTAAACCCTAGCATCCTAGTGCAAGAATTTAATACTATCATGCTCACTACCCTAGATAAAGTGGCTCCTCTCAAACTTAGACCAAGCAAACCAAAAGCTCATCTAAACAAATGGTTTACTCCACAGCTAAGAGATTTACGCATTCTGAAAAGAAAGAGCGAAACCACTTGGAGGCTCTGCCCATCAGTCGATAACAAAGCTAAACTATCCACTCTCTCCTCACTTTACAAAAAAGAGGTTTGCCAGGCAAAACGTAACTCGTATGATGACCGTATAGCTAAATCTAATTCCAGCATGAAAGATCTCTTTTTCCATTCTAAAGGAACTCGAGTCTCCCATCGCCATTCAGGACACCTGTACCAAGGACAAACCTTGGTGCACGGATATCCAGCAAGCCTAAGCAAATAAAATTATCACACTCCAAAATAAAATCCAGCAAAAAAAGTACTTAAAATGCCTCACACCAATAACCCACGGGCGCACAGCAATACCTTCCACTTCTCCAAAATGACCACTTTGGAAGTAGAAAAAGTTATCCTGTCGCTTAAACCATCAAATTCTAAAGGTGACATTTGTCCAGCACAGCTAATAAAAGACGCTGCCAGAGAATTATCTCACTTTATCACTAAATTGATTAACGCCTCCTTCGCCTCAGGCACCATCCCTGCCAACCTTAAACAGTGCTGGGTACTCCCCCTCCTTAAACAGACATTAGATCTCCTCATCCCTACTAATTACTGCCCTATTACTACGGTACCGTTTCTTCTCAAGATTCTGGACAAAGCCGCATACAACCAAATTCAAAAGCACCTAGAATTACATAACCTATTAGGCGAAAGACAATCAGGCTTCTGTCCCCTACACGGAACAGAAACTGCCCTCATTGACTTGAAATCTCAAATTGATGAGCTGAGAGACAAGGGAGAACAGTACTACTCCTGGACCCCTTAGCTGCCTCTGATCTGGTGGATCACAAAGTCCTCTGCAGTCACCTGGACTCCGCCGCCCATTTCTCCTCGGAAGCCATTGGATGGATCAAGTCATTCTTGAGCGTGAGAACGATGAGTCTTCTCCCCCTCAGCAGCGGCAGATCCCACCCCTATCTCATGTGGTGTTCCCCAGGGCTCTTGTGTATCCCCAACTCTATACAATATCTTCACCAAGCCCCTGTTTGATGATCTGGACCATCTTGATATCACCTACACTAATTATGCAGATGATACACGGATCCTCCTCCCGCTTTCTGGGGATCATGCAAAAGACACGGAATTGGTGAACAAGGTATACCTTATCATCCAGGCATGGATGGCCACTCACGGCCTTTGTCTAAACGATAAGACAGAGTTGATTATCCTGGATACTCAAGCCAATATCAAAAAACTAGGTCCGGAATTCTCATTCAACATAGATGGAAACATCATCCAAGTATCCAAGGATGTAAATCCCTGGGATTCTATCTTGATTCTACCCTATCACTTGATAAACAGCTAAAATCCCTTGCCTCCTCCATGGCCTACACGTGCAAACTGATAAGAGCCGGTAAACCATTGCTTTCCAATAAGAGTTGCCTAATCCTGGCCAGAGCCTTAATTCTCTCCAGAATTGATTATTGTAATGCTCTATACTCTGGAGCTAATAAAAACTACAAACATTACAAAATAATGCCCTGAGAGCAGCACTAGGCATTAATAAAAGATCCCAGATCTCTTCTGCCAGACGCCACCACAACTGGTTGACCACGGAGAACAAAATAAAACTCAAGATGCTATCCTGACCCACAAAGCCCTTAATAACTCTGCCCCTAGTTATCTGACTGACAAATTCCACAGGAGAACATCTCTTAGACCAACCAGAGTTGTCAACTCTAATTGCTTGACAATACCGAACTTTAGACTCACTACTATTGGCGGAAATAGCTTCCCGGTAAAGGCTGCTAAAACTTGGAACTCACTACCACAAGACCTTAGAGCGGACCTGCCCTACCTTTGTTTCAGGATAAGTCATTCAATTCCTTACCTCAACTGACCTCAGTTGACCAGTGTTTCCTACCTCCTACTGGTATTAATCAATAGACCTTTACTCTATACAGCTGTAATTCTGATTGAACTACTTGAACCTGTATATTCTGTAATTATTTGTGACCTTATGATGTAACCTTGTAAGTTTCGCATTTTCTTGCCATTGCGCCCTGCTACCCCTGGGTCTGGCGCGCACAAAAAATGAATAAAACAAACAAACAATAGTTGGCCATGCTTGGGCGTATCCGCTCTTCCCAACCCTCTCCTGGGGAGAGTCCCAAGGTTTGTGTGCAGCGGTTGGGCACAGAAATAAGCGTCCAGGAACAGGGAAAAGCAAAAAAGAAAAACGTTATGGGTGGGTTTGTGGCAGCCGTAGGAGTGGTCTCCTCGCCCGGTATTACAGAGTAAAGCTGTAGAGTGAATTCTACTGTTTGAGCCATCTAGGCAAGAAACAGTGACTCCAAAGGGAGACTAGCCTTCACCGGATCGGTCTTAGTTCCAAGGGACGACAGCCAATCTTTTGCGGTCTACTCATTAGGGCGATGTGCGTTCAGCTGCGCACCAGTAATTCCGTCGCATTTACTTCTGTGTTCAGGGCATCCTTGTGCTTACTAGGAATGCTGCTATCCCCGCCCATGGGTTGATCCTCTCCCTGTCCATCCAGTCTTGAACCTCCTCGGGGTGATCGAAGAATAAAGCACGGTTTTTGTATAGGACCTTGAGGCGTGCACGGTACATTAACATATACTTCACGCCTGCCTTGCGGAATCTTATTTAGGCAGATAAAAATTGCGCCCTGTTTTTCTGAACTTGAAAGGTGTAATCCGGGTACACTGCTATGTCAGTTGACTTTGTGTTACGCCTCCTTGCCTTGAGTAGGATAAAATCTTCTCTGTCCATCATGGGATCCATACCGTACGCCCCTTCTGGTATGCCAATGATGCGATGCGTACATTGTTCCGTCAAGCTCTTCCCTCTGCATCATCCGCTCCGCTCTCTAGTAGGTTAACCCTTTGTTGCAGGATGTGAATCTGGGTGTCATTGTCCTGCGTAATTATTTCCTTCAATTGTGGTTCCAAGGTAGTGGTTCTCTCAGACAATTCCTGCTCATCTTGATGCAACAGCCCCACATCGACTAAGACTGCGTCTATTTTGGAGCCTAGCGAGGCCTTCAACTCCGCTATAGCCAGCAGGATTTGGAGGTCTGCGTTTCCCCCCTTTCTTGGGCCGCCTGTCCTGTGCTGTTGCCATGTTGTCCACAGGTGATTGTGGCTGAATAGCTGCGTAGCTGTCAAGAGTCTTCTGGTTGCTATTTACCTTTGACCCCTTAGGAGGCATTCGGCTACTTTAAGTGCGCTGTCATATTATTCTTAGGTAGTCTACTCCTTGGCTGTGTCTCGAATGGCGACGCCTTAGGATTGTCCTGGAGTAACGCTGTGCTCCTTCTACACCGCCGTCGTGTCTCTGGAGCCTTGTCCCAGTCTCGGAAGGATGTAAACGTGGCATATACCAGGAATGCCCTCTGTAGGCAGATTCGGGTGTTCTTGAAGTGAGTTGGCATACAAAGGATGCACACCCCCGTAGTCCTGTTACAGCTTAGTGCGCAGGCTTCTGCGTTCGGATGAGAGGACCCCTCCCCACTTCTGCTGTGGTAGCTGGAGATGGTAAGGCTGTCAAGCAGGGTGGATCTCGTCTTATGTGGCAGCCAACTAATCGCTTCTTTTCTCTGCCCCCTACTCACTTGTGCGATTGCAAGCCTGGGTGCTCAGGCTCAGCATTAACTGTTATCGCCCTGCCTAAGCTTATAGTCTTAGTCCACCCTGTAGGATCTGTGTCAGCCAGAGACCCCCACCCCCAGGTTCCTCCTTTTACAGCACTGGGGGTGCGTATCCGTGTTCCGGTGATTCAGTGCTTTTATTGAAGATGGCCTTTAGGGACCGTGGCTGCCCAGCAGTGAAGGTTTTATAAAGATTGTTGAGGCCAAGCATATAGTCTTCACCCTCCAATATGTTGCGCCCTTTGCCCTTTGTCCTTTGTCCCTGCAAGTTTGCAGACTCTGCATTAGTGGTGATTCCGCAGCAGGGTCTTAATACTCATTCTGCCTGATGTGGGCCATGTGCTTCCTCCCAACCACTAGGGACTTGCATAGTCCTGGTTGAGTGTGTTATCCCGGGAGGGTTTCTCTCCGGTCCACGCTCCAGGTGTGCAGCAGACTCCCCCTGCGCTCTTCTTCCCCCTCTGTCCAGTCTGTACTTACGGGCTGCTCTCCTTCAGTGTGCCTCTGCAATGCCAGTGGTTCCAATCGGCTGCAACTCCCTGCTTCACTGGAAAGCCTGCGTCGCCTCCACAGCTGTTCTCAAGATTTCACTCCAGGAGCTCTCTGCCAGTCCATAGAACGCCACCTCGTCAATCCATCCCATCGGGTCCCACCACAAGCCTGGGACCAGTCATGGTGCGGCAAGCAGTCCTCTGTATGCACTGCTGTTTCCCTTACAGTGCTCGCCACAGCATCGCTCCAGTCGCCATTTTGCTTTGATTTCCAGGAGTCCGTTTCGAAGTATCAGCAGCCTTTCGCAGGTGAACCGTGGTAGCTGATGCCTTCCCATACCAGAAGCTTGTTCCACTGGTTCTATAGCCTCATGGTGCCTTTTCTTTTCACCAGATAATGTAAAATCAGGCAGGAGCTCTCTTCAAGGCAGCCCTACACCATGGCTGCAAGCCACACCCCCCAGTCCCAATGATAAGTTATAGTACCCAAATTTCTTAGCCATGCAACCCCTGAATTCCAAGGTACCAGCCAGCCCCAGAACACTGATCATAAAGCTGCTAGGCCGCTGATTGATCAAGAAAGATAAGAAAAGTCCTCTCTTGCATTCACTTATGGGTGACATGATTTGTGCTGTGAGGTGCAGGGAGCGATGAGATTCTAGCCCAGAATGAGGTTGGAAAGCCTTGGAGAGGTGCCGACCTGCCTGGGAGCGAGTGAAGTGTAAGAGTTAGTATGGCTTTGGATTTCCCCGAGAGCCCCTGTCTGCGCATACCAGGTGCACTGCTTTAGAGACAGTTGTGTTTAGTTGGCAAATAAATTGCCAATTACTTTGCTTGTGAACAATGACGAATTCAGCATCACACACGTGGAAGATGGATGGAAGGGGGCTGGGACCAATGGCCTGGCATCCCCTATGGAGCAGGTGGCCTATGTGTAGGGTCTCACCAGCCGTGCTGGCTTCCACTGTATGTAATGCTGTCACTGGTGATGCTATGTACCCTTATAATGTATCGCTCATGCAGATTTTTCCAGAACGTTCCGCGCTAGCAGACTTCTTTGTTGGCGCTTTCCATTTTTGTGTGGAAATAAATGTATCCTTGCAAGAGGTGTATTGGTCCTTTTTCCCCTAGCGGGTTGTATTTTTTTCTGGTGAGCGTCTATGGGGGCTTTCATACAATATCAAACAGTCTGTTTTGTTGCAATAAAGTCCACTTAGTGTGCTTGGGGACTATTGTGAAGCACTGTCCTGTGTTGGTTTCTTCAGTGTGGTTATTTTATCCCTGGCGGGTGTAGGGTGACTGTTGGTGTGGACAAGGTAACAACTGAATCGAGGGGATTGGGTCTTCCGACGTATTCCATATCTTTGATAGTAATCACCACAGCTGTGTTGCTTTGGAAAATTTTCGGCGTCTACGTCCTGCGTCGATGCGCCGTCCCCGAGGACGACCTCCGACGGCCGACGTCACCCGATGTGATAAGTAGGACGCACAACGCCGTAGCCTCAGTTCCGTTTTTTCCGCGAACGTGTTCGCTTCGTGAATCTCGGTACACCTCGACTCTTTGGAGGAGAGCGCAAGAAGTTGCTGTCGGTAGGTAGGGTGTCTAAGCCCCGGAAGTTGAGGTCTGCGGGGCTTTCGACGGATGATTCGAGAGGCGACTCTCCGCATCGTCGGAGGTCCAGTGGGTCTCCTTCCAGGAGTCGGTCTCGCCACTCCTCTTCGAGGCATTCCCGGAAGCGCCGGCATCGGTCGCCTTCCCCGTCCTCTTCCAAGGACTCCGCCCTTCGGCGGGTCGCTTATCCCACCATGCAAGCGACAACGGAGGAATGGGCTTCCTTCGGGAAGATGTTAGCGATTAGAGGCACCGCTCGCACGCCTTCGGGCTTGGGTGGTCGGCCCGGTTCGCGGGAGAGGTCCCGCTCGGACAAGGGTAACCGTTCTCGCCATGCCCGTTCCAGGTCCTCGACGCACTCGAGACCGCGTGATCCTGTGCAGTCTTCGACGAAGTCGACGCCTGTGGCGCCCGGGTTGGCGACGACCTCTCTCGAGGCTCCGCCTCCGAGGGGATCGTCGACGCTTTCCGCGCCTAGGTCGGCGAAGGACATGCTCGGAGCTCTGGCTTCGAGGCCTGTGTCGACGCCACTGATGCTGGCGGCGCTGCGGCTGATGTCAACGCTGATTCCTTCAGCGCCTTTCGAGGCGGTGGTGTCGGAGGGGCCCCGTGGCACGGGGGATGCCCCTAGAAAGGCTCTGGCTAAGGTCAGGCATAGCTTTGGTCCCCAGGTGTCTTCCTCTAACCGCCTGGAGTACATTTCAGAGGGTGATGAGGGCTCTGATGAGGGCTTGGTTCCGGTTTCAGTGCCAGATGAGCTTCTCTCGGGCCATAGCCAATTTGATGACCTGAGGCAGTCACTGCATGATGCCAGTGGACTGGACACCTCTCCGGAGGTGGAGTTTTGTAGGCCTGAGCCTGGCACTCATGCCGATTCTTCATACCGGCGCCTTATGTCTTGGGTCACCGAGTACTTGGGATGGTCGACTCCCCGAGGGGAGTTTGTTCAGGATGATCTCGCGGACATCCTCGATCTTGGTCCCCCCCCCCCCCCCCCCCCACTGGCCCGGTACTGCCTTTTCATATGGCTCTGCAGAGAAGGGTGGCGGCGGCTTGGACTGCTGCAGAGAGTCTCCCGGCAGTGGGCAAGTCTGTCGCGAAAATACCGTCCAACCAGTAGCGACCCCTGCTACTTGTCCAGGCACCCCACTCCAGAGAGTTTGGTGGTGCAGGCGGCTACGGCCCCGGCAAAGCAAGCGTCGTATCCTACCATCCCTCCGGATAGGGACGACAAATGTTTTGATGGCTGGGCGAAAAAAGTGTTTTCTTCAGGGGGTATGGCGCTTCAGGCGGCCAACTCGTATGTGCCTTGTCACGTTTCACACACACTCTGTGGAAATGTTGCATTAGCGGCTGAACATATTCCCGAAGGGGACAAACGGGATGGTTTCCTGGCTATGGTTCAGGATGGCAAGGATGCCATTTGTGAGGCCGTTCACTCGGGTTTGGACATGGCAGATTGTGTCAGCCGGTCCATGGCGGCGAGCACCGTAATACATAGGTTTGCGTGGTTGCGGAAGTCGGGGTTCGCTCCTGGTGTGCAGGCCCGGCTCCTCAACATGCCCTTTGACGGTGAACATCTTTTTGGCAGCAAGGCTGACGAGAGCCTTAAGAGGTTGCAGACCTCCAAAACTGCAGCGAAGTCGTTGGGCGCTGCAGTTCGACAACCTCTGCCTTTTCGTCCTAGGGGACAAAAATGGAGGGGAGGTTCCTTTCGCTATTACTCGTCCTACAGGGAAGCGAGAGGAGCTGTCAGTCAAAGAGGCCTCCGTAAGAGTGCCAGAGGTGGAAAACCGGGTACTCGAGGTGCCAAGGCCGCTCGGGCAGTTGCCTCTTTGCCTTCGGGCAACGCTGCAGCCGCTACCACGGTCATGAGGCCAGGTCCCATGGTTCGCCGGTTGGGGGAAAGCTGGCGCAGCATCTTGTAGAGTTGTGTGCCATTACTTCAGATGTGTGGGTTCTGGAGATCATAACCCACGGCTACTGTCTTCCCTTTCGGCAGAAGCCTCACGACAATCCACCTGGGAATCTCTTTGAAGAGTCCGGATCCGCTCCTTGCGCAGGAAATTCAAGCCCTGCTGGAGAAAGGCGCCATATAACTGGTGTCTGTAGCGGAGAGGAACAAGGGATGGTATTCCCCTTATTTTTTGATTGCGCGGTTTGAACAAACTCCTCGGGAAGGACAAGTTCAAGATGGTTACTCTCTCTCAAGTCCTCCAGGCCCTTCAACTTCAGGACTGGAGGACTGGTTGGTGTCTCTCGACCTCAAGGACGTGTACTTCCATGTGCCGATCCAGCCCAAGCACAAGAAGTACCTGAGGTTGGCGGTTGGTGACTCGCACTTTCAGTTTCGGGTCCTGCCGTTCGGATTGACCTCCGCCCCAAGGGTTTTCACCAAGCTCATGGTGGTGGTGGCAGCACATCTCAGGAAAGGGAGGGGTGGGGGATTCACGTCTACCCCTACCTGGACGATTGGTTGATCAGGGGGAGCTCTCCCGAGCAAGTCCTGGATCATCTGTCCGTCACCTGCCACTCCCTTCACAAGCTGGGCTGCTCCCTCAATTTAAAGAACTCCCATTTGACGCCAACACAGCGGCTCCAGTACATCGGAGCAGTGCTCGACACATCCCTGGGGCTGTGTTTTCCTCCCCCGGTGAGGGCTGTTCACATTCAGCAGATTGTGCACAAGTTTCAACTTGGCCATACACTCCCGGCGTTCGAGTTCTTGAGGTTGCTCGGCCTCATGGCATCCTGCATTCTTCTGGTGCCAGAGGCTCGTCTGCGGATGAGATCTTTGCAGTGGGCACTCAAGATGCAGTGGTTGCACTCTTCCGGCAGGATGTCGGACCCTGTTCAGGTGCCGCCCTCGGTCGCCCAGGACCTTCTGTGGTGGGCCGTCGAAGGCAATCTGATGAAGGGGGGGCCCCATTTTGGCTGCCCTGGCCGGAGGTGACGATCGTGACGGACGCATCCCTCACGGGATGGGGAGCTCATGCCAACGAGTTGACGGTCAGCGGTCGTTTGGCTCCGCCGGAGTCCAGACTCCATATCAATCTGTTGGAGCTGAGGGCCGTCAGGCTAGCCCTGAAGGCTTTTCTGCTGACGGTGCGAGGAAAGAGTTGCCTGATTCTAACGGACAACACGGTGGCCATGCAATACCTCAACAAAAGGGGGGGGTGCAGGGTCACTTCCTCGGTGCAGGGAGGCGATGCAGCTCGAGTTCTGGGCCACCCAGCAGGAAGTTTCGATCTTGGCTGTTCATCTGGCCGGAGATGACAACGAGACGGCGGCCGCTCTAAGCAGGCAGAGCACGATCTCACGAGTGGGAGCTGGCTCAGGAGATTCTCCTGGAGATCTTCGCCCTTTGGGGGACCCCTCAAGTGGATCTGTTCGCCTCCAGTGTCAACCGCAAGTGCAAAAGTTTCTGCTCGCAGGAATTTCCTCCAAAAGGAGCCTTGGGAGACGCGTTCGTGGTGGAGTGGTCATTCCCATTGCTGTACGCATTTCCTCCAGTCCCCGTCATCCCGCAAGTACTGGGGAGGTTGCGGAGGTTCGGTTCCCGGATGATCCTCATTGCTCCTGCGAGGGCCCAGAGGACGTGGTACCCGGACCTTCTCGACTTGTCCATCTGCCCTCCACGTCGTCTTCCCTACCGAGACGATCTGCTCTCACGGGAGTGGGGTCAGGTTCTCCATCCAGAGGTCAGATCCCTCAACCTTCACGCTTGACTTCTGAAAGTTTGAGGTATAAGAATTGGGACCTCCCTGAAGACGTGTTGGAGGCGTTTCTCTCGGCCAGACCGCCGGCAACAAAGTCTCTGTACCGTTGGCATAAATTCTGCGACTTGTGCAGAGTTAAGAATTTGGATCCTTTTGAGTGTGACATTCCCATGGTTCTGTCTTTTTTTGCTTTCCTTGGTCCACAGGGGCTTGCAAGTGGGTACCATTAAAGGTTACCTGGCGGCGCTGTCCATATTTAAGCGCTCATCTGAAGAATGTTCCTATTTTAAGATTCCTTTTAATTTCTCCGTTTTTGAAAGGGCTCACTAATGTGTTCCCTCATCACCTTTTCTGGTGCCCGGTTGGGATTTGAACCTTGTACGTTTTTTTTTTTTTTTTTTTTTTAAACTTTCTTTATTGATTTTCAACAGATTAACAGACCACAAACTTATCATGTATTGTGTATGTATTACACGTCCATAACTTCCCCACTACCACCCTCCACACCTCCCCCACCCTCAGGACCCCGGTCAACTCCACTGTTCAAAATTAAGCCAGTTTAGAGGTCAGGGCTGGCCGATCCATCTGAGGGGTCGTCCACCGCTCTGGGGTGGAGTAAAGGCACGGTCAGCGACACCCAGCGGTGTAATTCCTCACTGGAGTCCAGCCTTTGTTCATGGATAGCGGTTTCCCATGCTCCGGTCTCGGCAGCTATCCACTTTGTGAGGTCGTTCCACCATTGCGCTTCGATCGGGCCTCTGGGGCTCTTCCAACCCATGGCTATGCGTCTTTTCGCCGTGATATAAATTAAGTCTTTGAGTCTATTTAGGGGCTTGTTTTTGTGGTCACGGCTGTATCTGCCCAGGATGCAGGCCACAGGGTCATGCACCTCCAGTTCAATATCTGCTTTTGCCACCCTTTCCCGCACCTGTGTCCAAAAAGAGCGTATCGCTGGGCAACCCCAGAACATGTGAGTCATTCCCGCCCTCGGCTCATTGCATTTAGGGCATAGCTGGATTGCGGCGCCCTTGAAACTCGATATAGTTTCCGGAGTTAGGTAAGCCCTGTTGGTGATGTATAGTTGTATAAGTTGTAAGCGGGCGTTTCTGGAGATTTTCTTGTGATAGAGGGTTACTCCTTCCCAATCTTTGTCGTCAAATTCCAGGCCCAGTTCGTGTTCCCACTTTCCTCTGCTCTTGAGCTCATTCCCGGTCGTGCCTAACATTAAGGCTTCATAGAGCCGCGAGGTCTCGTGGCCTCCCTCGGCGGTGTTCAACATTGTCTCTATAGTCCCGTCCTCCGTTGCAAGAATGGTCGCCACAGGCCATCTGTCTTTCATAGCCTGGATCACTGCTCTGTGGAGCAGGAATTGTCCTGCAGGTAGCTCCGTGGTCTCGCTGAGGTCAGAGAATGTTAGGATTTCATGATCCTGAACCAGGTCCCCAAGGGTGGCCACCCCGCAGGGCTCCCATTGTGCTCGCGTTTCCAGTTGGCCCCATGGGCGATGGGTCATGAGTGCTGCTATGGGGATCTGTGGGGAGTATGGATCCGGGAACCCCAATGTCCTGCAAGCCCTTCTCCAGAGCCGGGTTCCGAGCTTCGCTAGGTATGGGTACTGCCTTAGGGTGTCCTCTTTGACCCAGAGTAGGTCTCTGAATAGGAGGCCTGTCAGAGCTGGTTGGAGAAGTCTGGTATCTGTAGTGATCTCATCGGCCACCCATCGCATCACGTGTCTTAGCTGGCTTGCAAGGTAGTACAGTTCAAAATTGGGGACTTTCAGACCTCCCCTTTCGTAGGGTCTTTGAAGCGTCTCCAGCGCTACCCTGTGCCTGCCCCCCTGCCAAAGGAACTGCCTGCATAATTTATTAATGTCTCTAAAGAAGGAGGGGGGGATGTCGAAGGGAACATTGGTGAAATTGTGCAATAGGCGTGGAAGTGCTACCATCTTGAGGAGACCCGCTCTCCCGGCCATGGAAAGCGGAAGCTTCCCCCAGAAGTCCATGGATTTTGCTAGGGCATCTTTAGCTCTGATCGTGTTGAGGATGTGTTCCGTGTGAGGATTACGGTGTATGGTGATTTCCAGGTATTTAAAGGAGGTCAACTGCCATTGGAGATCCAAGGGGGGCAGGGATCTGAAGTTTTCCCTGTATAGTGCAGCTAGCGGGTAGAGGCAGGACTTGTCTTTGTTAATCCGAATTCCCGTGTGATTTTGGAAGCATTCTAGGGTTTCGAGAATGTAGGGCAAGAGGTGTTCGGGATTGTGTAAGTATAACAAGGTATCGTCAGCGTACATGGAGACCAGGTGGGTTATCCCGTCAATCTCAATGCCCCCATCACCGTATTCCTGTCTGAGGTATGCGGCCACAGGTTCGTTGGCGATGATATATAGCATCGGGGATAGTGGACATCCCTGGCGGGTGCCCCTATGGAGGGACCACGAATCAGAGTATGTCGTGTTGGTCCGCACCCTGGCAGATGGGTTGGTGTAAATCAATTTGGTCCATTTCAAGAAAACTGGTCCTATTCCCATTTTTACCATGGTGGCATATAGCCACTTCCATCGCACTGAATCGAAGGCTTTGGTGGCGTCTAATGACGCAACCGCGTATTTCTGGGGCCTCAATTCCGTACTGTATATAACGTGGTGCAATCTCCGCAGGTTCTCGGTTATGGAGCGCCCGGGCACGTAGCCCGTTTGGTCCTGGTGGATTAAGTGTGGTATTACCCTACGCAATCTGTTCGCTAGGAGGGAGGTAAGGATTTTGCTGTCAACGTTTAACATGGAAAGGGGCCTGTAGGAGCCGCAGTCCGTACCCTCCTTGCCAGGCTTGAGGAGGGGGATGATAACGGCTTCCCTCATGGTGTCAGGGAGGGTGCCGCGCTCATAAGCTTCATTATACACCTGGGTCAGCAGGGGGGCCAGAGCCTCCTCGTAAGTTTTGTAAAACTCACCAGGGAGGCCATCGGTACCAGGGGCTTTCCCAGAAGGGAGGGATCTAATGATTACCTTTACTTCGTCAGGAGTGATGGGCTCGTCTAGTGTTTCAGCCATCTGTGAGTCCAATTTAGGCAACTCAATGATGTCCAAGATATCCTCAATACTGGCATCGACCACGGGCGGGGTCTCGGAGTACAGGTTATGATAGAAATCTGAAAAGACTGAGTTGATTTCTTTTTGGGTATGTGCCGTGGTGCCATCTGGCTTAAGAATTTGGCAAATGGGAGTTCGGGGGGTTTCTCTTTTATACAGCCAGGCTAGGAGTTTCCCGGGTTTATCTCCCAGGGCGTGGGTTCTTTCAATGTGTTTAGCGTAACTCAATTTACCCAGGGATTCCCAGTGTGTTAAACAGGTTTGCTTTAGGTCGGTTATTTTTTGTATGAGTTCTGGGGTTAAGTCAGCCCTGCTTTCCAATTCGCCCAGCTCCCCCTCCGAGCGTTCTAGAGAGGATGTGATAGATCTGCGGGCTCCACCTATGGACGCAATCATTTCACCTCTCATGACCACCTTGTATGCCTCCCATGCAGTGCCTATGTATCTGACGCTATTCGAATTTCGTTCCCAGTAACCTTCGGTGCAGTCACTTATGTGTTCCCGGAAAGTCGCGTCGTGGAGGGCTTCGGCCCTAAGCCTCCAGGTAGGGACCGGGGGTCTAGGCGGGAATACTACCCAGGTGGCCAGCAGCGGGGAATGGTCAGACAGGACCCTGGGCAGGTAAAGGGCGTCGCCAAACATAGCTTGTTGTTCTTGGCTTACAAACAAGTAGTCCAGCCTCGTATGGACAGCATGGGGAGAGGAGTAAAAGGAAAAAACTCGCTGATCAGGGTGCAGTTCTCTCCACAGATCTCGGAGTAACAGCTGGCTAGTCAGTTTGGACAGAATCTTGGCCGGGGGGGGACGGGCGGGTATGTTTATCATCCGATCTATCTTTTAGAGGGTCTAGAGTGCAATTGTGATCACCTCCCCAGATCATGACGCTGTCCCTGTAGGGGCCGAGCCTTGGGTATAGGGAATGGAAGAAAGCCGTAGCGTCATGGTTGGGTGCGTAGGTGCTAATTAGGCATACCTCTCTACCTTCGATGGTGCCGCACACCAGTGCCATCCTACCCTCATCATCCGTTTTTGTGCTTATTAGTCTGAAGGGGATGGTCGGGTCAACCCATATCAGGACTCCTCTCGCATAAGAGGAGTAGGATGATCCTATCAAGGTCCCACGCCAAGTTTTGGCCAATGCCTTTTAGTTTATCAGCAGATAGGTGTGTTTCTTGAAGCATGGCAATCCCGGCCTTGCATCTTTTCAAGTATGCGTGGATGCGACGTTGTTTCACATAGCTATTCATGCCTCTGACGTTCCACGTGATGATTTTTATTGTATCAGCCATGGGTAATAGGGGGTATAGCGTCTATTTGGGGGTACAGGTGGGGGCCATGTTAGTGGCAAGAGGCGTGCAGAGGATATCAGTGGTCTTGGTGCTTTTAGATAGAGGTGCTTAACTATGGAGCCACTTCCTCCCATCCCCCCACTCGGTAGCTTGGGGGTTGCCAGGCCTAGGGGCTGTGTGGTCTGCGGGCTGTGTGTGGTGGACGTCAGTGGTCTAGGTGTTTCCCTTTTCCGGCACCTAACATTCGTGCCAACTCCTGTTTTCCCTCCCCCCCGTAACCTTAAACAACCCAAACTAATAACAGGTCGAGCGAGGTCTCCCTCGTTGTGACTGTCCCGTTTCCGCTCCGTTAGACCGTGCATTGGTCGCCTGGTGCCCTACGGGCGGGTATGAGTATACCCAAAAAAAGGAAGATTCCGGGGGTGGAAGAGTGTTCGACTCCGGTGCCTCGCAGCAAAAAATCTATTCAGCTGTGTCAAGCTGGCACTTGCGTGGAGGGGCCCATGGGGATCCTCGGGCCCGAACGCCGCCATCGTGGTGTGGCTCAGCGCGGTCGTCGTCCCTTTACCTCTATGTCAGGGATCTGCTCCCCATCCATCCAGTCTCGGGCCTCAGATGGAGTGTCGAATAGGTGGGCTTTGTTGTTGCGTATTACTTTCAGTCTGGAGGGATAAAGGAGCATGTAGCGCAGTCCGGCGGCCTTCAATCTGGCTTTGGTATGAATGAATTGAGCCCTCTTCAATTGGACCTGGAAGGTGTAGTCGGGGTAGATGGATATTTTGGCCGAGTCTCTGAGGATCTGGCCGCCTGACCGTGAGTAGGCCAGGATGGTCTCACGGTCTCTGTAATTAAGAACCTTCGCTATTATTGGTCTGGGTGGGGTGCCAGGGGGGGGTCTTTTGGTGAGGGATCGATGGGCCCTCTCAATCGTGAAGCCTTGGGACAGTTTCTCAGCGCCAATCTCCTGTAGTATTAGGTTCTCCACGAAGTTCGTGGGGTCGGATCCCTCAGTGCCCTCCGGCAGGCCCAGGAGGCGGATGTTGTTCCGGCGTGCCCGCCCTTCTGCCTCCTCGGCCCTCTCCTCCAAGTTCTTCACTCTTTGCTGCAGTTCGTCAACATCTTTGAGGAGCACCACTTTGGTTTCAGTGTTTTCGCGCACCTGAGCCTCAAGTGTATCAGTCCTGTCGGCTAAGGAGCGGACGTCCTGGCGTAGGAGGCCCAGGTCTATGGCCACCGCGTCGATTTTGTGCTCCATAGTGGTCTGGAGCAATTTAATGGCTTCAAGGATTTGGGCGTTGCTAGGTTCAGTGGCCGTACCCGGAGGGTCAGGCTGTGCATCTGTGATTGTGCCGTTAGAGGATTCGGACGCCATGGGTCCCCCAGCCGTGAAGGTATCAATGGTGGTTTGGCGCTGTTTGGACCTGGGCCCTTTGGTGGACATGGCGGAAGGCCTGCCGGATCTTTGTCTTCACTAGCGTGGGCCCAGGGCGGTCGGAGCTGATCAGGGTTTTTACGCCCGGTGGGTATGGTGGGCAAAGGGGGTGGGGGAATGCAGGCACGGCACTCTCCGGTGATCCTGCTAATGATGGGCTCCCCCCCCCCGCTCACCTCGTGGGCTCAACGACGCCCGGGCCCTCCGCTCTTCTTTCCAGCCGCCACTCCAGGGGCTCCGCTCTCGGCAGGCTGCGTGTAGTGCCCAGGCCGCGCCGCCCTCGGCCCGCGTGCTGAGTCGCGTGTATCCTCCGTCGGCCTCCCCCACCGATCGGTCAGGTCGGAGGGACCCAGGGGCAGTCCCTGATCTCCGGTCCCCCGCGCAGGTTGGTGAGGAGGAGCTGGGCGGGGGGGGCCACTCGAGACACCGTCAGCAGCTCTGGAGGCAATGTTCGTGGCCGAAGGGCATCTCCTCTCGGCTGGGCATCCAGTCGCGTATGTCTCCCGTTGGCTCCCAGCGCGGGTCTGGCAGGATCATAGGCACCGTATCCGATCGGCTCAGCTGGCGCGGCGCCGCGTATCTCAGCGCGAGGGAGCCGCCATTTTGGCTCGGGTCAGCAGCGATTTTCCGTGTGGCCGCTCGGTCTCCGTAGGGCGCCTACGAGCTCGGAAAAACAGCCAGCAGGTGCAGGAAGGTAGCAGCGTTCGATGAGGAGTGGTGCAGGCTTCGGAGGTTCTCACTTTAAGTAAGAAAACAGCTTATATTGGTCACATCGAACGAAGCGCAGCCAGAGCACGTCCTTTTCACATGGCAGTTAGCCACCTGAACCTTGTTCTTAAGTTTCTTATGGGGGCTCCGTTTGAGCCTTTGCATTCTTGCCCTTTGAGACTGTTAACTCTTAAAACTGTGTTTTTGGTTGCGGTTACTTCCGCTCGCAGAGTGAGTTACAGGCACTTTCAGTTAAGCCACCCTTCACTGTGTTTCATAAGGACAGGGTTGTCCTTCGAGTTCGTCCTTCCTTTCTTCCGAAGGTGGTTTCGGAATTTCATTTGGGCCAGAAGGTTGTTCTTCTGGCATTCTACCCTCCTCTGCATCCTGGTAAGGAAGAGGAGAGGCTCCATAGGCTTGATCCTAGGAGAGCGTTGAGCTTTTATATTTCACGCATGTCCCGGGTCAGAGTGGACGATGAACTCTTCATTGGTTACGCTGGAAAGCGTTTGGGACAAGCTGTGACGAAACAGACTTTGTCTCGTCGGATTATTTTGGCTATCTCCGACTGTTACCGTTTGGCGGGTAAGGACCCACCGGCTGGCTTGCGGGCCCATTCTACCAGGGGTATGGCTGCATCTACTACCCTACAGAGGGGTGTTCCTATTCGCAACATCTGTGATGCAGCCACCTGGGCTTCTGTACATACTTTTGTACGTCACTACTCCCTCGATTCCATCTGAGGACAGGATCGGCCTTTGGCAAGGCAGTCCTTTATTCTGCAATTTGATTGGGCATGCTAAATTTGTGTTCTAAATTCTTTTCCCACCTCCTTGCTTTGGTACTGCTTTAAGATATGGAATACGTCGGAGGACCCAATCCCCTCGAAGAACAAGTTACTCTTACCTGGTAACGTTCTTTCGATGGGATAGTCCGACGTATTCCATATCGCACCCTCCCTACCTTCCCCGCTGCAGAATTTCTTATGCGATTGCAGTTTACGTTTCCGCAAGGCCTTGTGTGTCTGACTAGCAGAAGACTGGTGTCACACATTCTGGGGGAAAAAACTACAACTGAGGCTTCATGCGTCCTACGTCCTACTTACCACATCGGTTGACGTCGGAGGAGGTCCTCGGGGACGGCTCATCGATGCAGGACGCAGACGGCGAAAATTTTCCGAAGCAGCACAGCTGTGGTGATTACTGTCAAAGATATGGAATACGTCGTCGGACCATCCCATCAAAAGAATGTTACCAGGTAAGAGAGTAACTTGTTCATCTGTTCCATATTTCTCTATGCCAAATGGTTGCATTTCAGAGTTATGCCTAAAAATCCACTTCGAATGCATTGTCCTCATGTATTTCTCATCTTGGATATATTTGTAAGTCTGCAGCTTCGGAAAAAAAAAAAAATTCATAGCAATGGGTTGCATGCGTTGAGTCGTGGCCCTCAACGGCCTCCGTCGTGACTTCCACTGTGACGTTGACACTGGTTTAAGTAGCTCGCACAGCAACTGTTGCCTCAGTTCTGTATTTTCCCATGCTCCCCACCCTTTGGACGTTCTTCGCCTCTGCAATTTCTTTTTGTGTTTTTTCTTAAAAGTTTAATATGTCTACACTGAAGACTGGCTTCAAGAGGTGTTGCGATTGTGGTGCTAAAATGTCCACCGTGGTTCCCCATCAGGTCTGTCTGTGGTGTCTGGTTGTGGACCACAACGTTGACCACTGCAGCTCTTTTCAGTCGATGACAGTGAAGGCCTTGATGGAGAGGAAGGGGAAACTCTTGGCAGGTAGGCCCCTTTCAAAATCACCTTCTACCAGCCCCTTAAAAAGGTAGTCTTCCGACGACTCTAGGGATGTTTCCCCAGAGAAAGTGTTCGAAGTGCTCGTTCTAGATCTAGTCACTCTGCATCCTCTTCCCATAAAAAAGCAAAGAAACCACGCAATAGATCGCGGTATTCTTCGGCTGTATCCTCTCCTGACAGACCAATTAGTTTTCCCGAGTTTGGAACGCTCCACTGACTGAAAAATTCTGTCTACAAAAGCTGTAGGTTTTTGAGAAGGCGGCTCGGAGTGCCCCTTACGAAAGAGCCCATGAAGGCTTCAAGGCCAACCGGCAGTGTGTCTACAGAGACCACGTCTCGCACGCCAAAGAGCCCAAGCAGTAAGACTTCTCGACATGTGTCGAAGGAGTCTTCATCTTGACGATGGCAAAAATCAAAGCCTTCCTCTAGTAAAGGATCACGTACCCAGGCTTTTGAAGCGGGTACTTCTGTCGAAGCACTCTGAGGAGTCGACACCTACACCTTTAACACCTTCCACACCTTCGTCGGCGCCTTTGAGGATTTCAAAGCCTTTGGTAGAGGCATCAAAGTCTTTCAGGCTCTTGCCAAAGTCTGATTTTCTTTAGGACCATTGGGTCCATTTTTGAAGATGAAGAGCGGGCTGTACCCTTTGGTTATGGATATGATACTCCAAATGTGCCTGAAGAATCTAGAATGAGAAATCTGGTTAACTCGTTTAAAAGAGATTAGTTTCTTGGACACCTCATCAGAGACTGACTTGCTACTCCTGATTGAGGTCCTTCTGATCCCTCGTATAGAGCAGTGATGGGGGGGGGAAAAAAATCATTGACTATCTGGGATGGGGTAAGCCAGTGGCTATATTGGAAAAGGATGATCAAACTGACTACTTCGACAGTGGACCCCCCCCTCCACCGCCACCCCCAAGAGAGCCAATACTACCATTCAACCCCACTTTAAGGACTAGTGTTTTTAAAATACTGGTTAAAACCTGACACTACACCAGCCGTCAACAAGGACTCGACAAAAAAAAAAGAGCTGCCTCTATTGACTCTTGAGTTTTTGACTAGACACCCAACTAACTCCCTAGAGTTTGGTGGTACAGGCAGCAATGACAACTTCTAAGGCGGCAGCCTATCCTACTACCCCTCGTCCCCAGCCACACCCCTCCCTACGGATAGAGACGACAAAAAGGTTGATGCCCTAGGTAAAAGGGTGTTTAGTGCAGGCAGCATGGCCCTCAAATCCCTAAATGCAATGTGTGCCCTAGCCAAGTACACCCACACATTGTGGCTGTTAATGCTTTGGTGGTGGACCATATCCCTGAGGGCGAAGAAAGGGATGGTTTTCTAACCTGGTGCAGTATGGCAAAGATGTCATGTGCCAGTCCCTCCATTCTGGTCTGGATTCAGCATATTCTGTGAGCAGGGCTAAGGAAGTGAGTACTGTCGCCAGGAGATTTGCATGGCTCAGGAAGTCTGGGTTTGCACCTGACATTGTCACATTTGTTAGGCATGCCATTTCGATGGCGTCCAACTTTTCAAAAGGCTGATTAGAGCCTGGAGAAGTTGCAAGCGTTTCAAGACCTCAGCAAAGTCTCTGAGGGCAATGAATCGGAATCCAAATCGATCACGGGATGGAGGGGGGGGTGGGGGGGGTCAGCCTTTTTGTTTTTTAATCCTCTATTGCAAGATGAAGGGACCAAGTAGCACAGAGGGGGGAGGGTCAAAGAAGACCTCCCTGTGGTTCCAGAGGACGAGGAGGAAAAGCTTCTCTTTTCGGCCTTCTTCTTTACCCTTGGCAACAATTCAAAAACCTCTGAGTCGTTCGTTCACAGGACTGTTTTGGAGGCAGGCTGAATCAGCATCCGCAGAGTTGGCAGGACATAACATTTGATGCTCAGGCACTGTAGAGAGTGGCCCATGGCTACTGCCTCCCCTGTTGAACAAGGCTTGTCCACCAAGAGGCCAATCCTTGAGGGATCTGGACACTCCTCTAACATGAGATCTTTACCCTGTTGGAGAAAGGTGCGATAGACTATCTGTGGCGGAGAGGGATCTGGGTTGTGTACTCCTTATTTTTTAATCCTCCAGAATGACGGAGGACGCTTGAACAAGCTCCTGAGGAATGACGAGTTCAAACTGGTGACTTTCACAGATCCTTCAGACCCTTCAACTCCAGGATTGGTGTCATTGGACCTTCAGGATGCTTACTTTCATGTGCCAATTAATCTCAAACCCAAGTACCTGAGGTTGGTGGCTCTTCTGATCAGTTTTGAGTTCTGCCATTCATGTTCACCTCTGCCCTAAGGGTCTTCAGTAAGCTTATGGCAGTGGTGAAAGCAGTGTAAGGAGGGAAGCGATTCACATCTACCCCGACGTGGATGGCTGGCTGATTAGGGCTTGTTCTCCCGAGAAGGCTCTGAATCATCTTAGTCGGACTTTCCATTACTATACTCCTACGTCCCGTCCCCTTTCCTCCATACTTATGGGACATTCCTCAGTCCTGTGGGACGGGACCTGAGCACTTTGTAAAAAGCATCACATTTTTCAAAAATGTGTCCTTACTATTTTTACGTGGGGTACCACACATGGCCGTAACCCCGCCCTTCTTAACTCCGCCCAGCGCATCACCCACCAGTCCTTTTCTCTGGTCGCTCGGGACTGGACGCACTTGCTTCTTCTGAAGATTTTTCCCTTCCAGTTCCTCCTGCTCTGGCTTAGCGGTCGCGTGGTAGTCCGTCTATGCCGTTTTAGCTAGACTTTCCAAATTGTTGTTCTTGTCGGCGACGCGTCGCTAGGGCGGATCCCCCATCCTCTTTGCTTAGAGTGTTTGGGTCTGGACCACCGGTGGGACTCGTGCTTTTATTGCGACTCCCTTTCGGTCCGGGCATTTCAACGTCGTCTGGAGTGGTGGGAGGAGATGTTTCAATGTATTCCCCCGGTGCATTTTCAAACCTTTACCGACAAGAAAAAGAAATGCCTGGTGAGTTCTTTCGTTTTTAGGGCACCCCGGCTGGGGGACTCTTTCCCGGGGTCTTCCGAGGTTCCTTCCAGGCCTAAGAATTGTACCAGAGTTTTCTCTGAGGGCTTCCATAAGGGACCTATTGACACTGGATTACATTCTGAGGCCCCTCCTGTGGGGGCTGTTTGTGGGCTCAGTTCTACTGAGGCATCGGGTACCAGAGCTTGCTTCGAGGTCTCCTTGGTTGGAACTTCCTATAAAATCACTGGGGTACGCCCTGAGACCTCGGTTGAGGTTGTTGACACCGAACGGAAGTTTGAGGCCCCTCATGAAGAGGCTTTTACCGGACTCTGGTCTGAGGCCCGTCATTTAGAGGCTAAGGCCGACCAACCGTTCTGAGAGGCCTGTTAAGGTCTTGTCGGTGAGGTGTATTACTCATCGTTCCCGCTCTTGTGGAGACCCTAGATCTGTTGAGGGGGCACGGAGGGAGGTTTTGGACCATAATCCCTCCGTTACCGGTTGTGCCGAGGTCCTTCCCTTGAAGGCTAGTTTGGCCGTTACTATGTCACAAACATCCTAGGCCACACAAACCGGCTCGGCAGAGGTTCCACACGTGTCAGTTCTCCTCAGGTGCCGACAAAATGGCGGCCATTCCCACCAAGACCACGGCGGCCATTTTGGATACATCCCTTACAACTACGCCATCGGCCCTAGGTGTAGGGGGTGGTTTTTCAGGTGAACATCGGTTTCCTTGTGCACATCCGTTTCATCCAGTTTATGACTGGAACGCTCTGATGCCTCTACCGCACAAGGTCTCGCTTCCTGCGGCATCGGCACCCTTGATTTATGTAGCCAACAGTGGGATGGGCCCTCTTGGCAACCTTCTCCCTTACGCCCCTGGAATTACTCCGCTCATGAGACCGCCTCCTGTCGCACCTAAATCCCTGGCGGAGGATGCCTTTTTCGGCATGTTTCAAAAACTGATGCGTTTCCGACCCCATGAAGGAGTACTTTCGAGGCTTGTTCAGGGAGATATGCCTGCCTGCCTGCGCCGACGGTCCCGGCTGCTTTCCTGTGTCTCAACCGCCTTTACCAGCTGGGCCTCCCCCCAACTCTTCCACCCCTGCCACCGTTGTCCCCAGTGGACAAGGCTATTGTGGTGCTGGATGTGACTCAACCGGATCTGGACCTGTCGGACGAGGCAGCGAAGACCAGCCCCGATCTGTCAGAGCTTTTCATGACCGGGTGCTAGACATGTCTGTTAGATGTTCCAGTGCCTGAGGCACCCAGTCCGCAGGAGGGTGTGCTTTTGGGGGCGTTCACCTTATCTCCTTCGGAGCGTACCAGCTTGTACTTGCAGAAGGACATTTTGGCCGTGGTCCGTAAAGTTTGGGAGAAGCCACACTCTGGACTGTTTGTCAACAAGATTGACGCGCGTTACAGGCTCCATTCTTTGGAAGAGGTGGCCTTAGCGTCGTGTCCGCCCCCCTCCTCCATGGTAGTGGCTGCAGCCACTTTGCAATCCAGACCTGCGGCATCCTCTTAGACGGCACACAGGTTCTGGCCAAAGAGGATACGCTTCTCGACTGCCTTGGGAGGAAGATTTTCGCTAACTCAGCCCTGCAGCTGCTTTGTTTGTTTTTTGTATGGCGCACCAAACCCAAGGGTAACTGGGCGCACGCAGTACAAGGAGACTTTAAGCTTGGTGGTATATAGAATTACAGTACAAGTAAAGATATACAGTTACTTTACAATATATACAGTTATATTACAGAGAAGCAATCTAGGTATGATTCAATTGCTGGCTTATAACATGGTGGATACTAACTTAATGTGTTTAGCGCTGAGTTGAAGGGTGAGGGTCATTAGTTCAAATCCATTTCTGTATGTTGTGTCTGAAACTAGAGTATGTTTGATGAGCCTGGAGTGAGTAAGGGAGTGAATTCCATGTTTGTGCTGCCATAACTGGAAAACTTCTACCACCAGATTTTGCTACGTTGAAGCGCATTATGCTGACGTAGCATGAGTTGGAAGATCTACTTAGGCGATTGGTAGTTTTTTGGGCGATCCGGTCGGACAGGTACCGAGGTGCGGCATTGTTGAGGCATTTGTGGTTCAATGAGATCGTTTTTAGCAGAATTCTGTCTTGATTTGATAGCCAGTGGTTCTGTCTTCTAATCCCTGATATGTGATCTTTATTTGGGATATTTAGTGCAGTTCTTAGGGTGTTATTTTGTAACAATTTAATTTTGTTTAAGATGTACTTGTTAGCCCCCAAGTGGAGGGCGTTACAATAGTCCAATCTTGAAAGTATGAGGGCATTAGCAAGGGTCATGCAACTGGTAGGGGATAGATGGGGTCTGCAGGCCCTGATTAATTTGCATGTGTATGCTGATGTGGACGTTAAGGAATTGACTTGTTTGCTCATGGTTAGGGTCGAGTCAAGGTAAAATCCAAACGTTTTGTACTTCCTTTACAACCTTGCTAGAGTTACCATCCATGTTGAAGGAGGAGTATTCGTTGAGTTTTTTTATGGTTGGCTGAGGTGCCTAGTATTAGAAGTTCTGTTTTATCGTCATTCAGGCAGAGGCCATGTGTGGCCATCCATGCCTGAATAAGGAGGTAGATTTTGTTCACAAGAGCCAAGTCAGAAGTGTAATTGCCCGAAAGGGGTATGAGGATCTGGGTGTCAACTTCATAGTTCGTGTAGGTGACGCCCAGATTGTCCAATTTGTCAAACAGTGGCGTTGTGAAGATATTGTACATGGTAGGAGAAACGCATGAGCTTTGTGGAACACCGCAGGTTATGGAGATAGGATCTGCTGAGTCTGAAGGGGAGAAGACTTGCATGGCTCTATTGTTGAGGAATGACTGAACCCACGATACTGCGTCCTTGGAGAAGTGAGCCGCTGAGGCAAGGTGTTTGCAAAGGACTTCATGGTCCACCAAGTCAAAAGCGGCTGACAAGTCGAGGAGGAGCAGCATGGCAGTTTTCCCTTTGTCCGTGAGTGCCTCAATTTGTGTTTTTAAGTCAATCGGTGCAGTTTCAGTGCTGTGTTGTGGCCTGAAACCTGATTGATGGGTGCCGAGGAGGCGATTTGTTTCCAGGTATTGTTGTATCTGAATGTACGCTACTCTGTCAAGTATCTTTAGAAGGTAAGGCACCGTTATAATAGGTCTATAGATGGTTGGGTCTAAGGTTTGTTTTTTCAATAAAGGTAGGACCAAAGATTCTTTCAAGTTGCCTTGACAGGTCTCTTGCTGCATCTTTAATTGTGCTGGGCAGTTGTCTCCCTGGCATCTGGATGGCTTCAGGGAGGAGATGATTTTCTCCACTTCAAGGACAGAAACTTTGGAGAATTTAAATTGGTCTGGTTTATTAGTTGGGGTTTTTGCAGTCTGGGAGTGGGCATTATGTTTGGTGAGTGAGGATTTCTTATTTGCCATTTTGCCTTGAAGGAGTACAATTTTATTGGCTAAAGCATTCTGGATGTTAGTGCACCAGACTTTGTCTTTAGTTATATTATCAGCTGGAGGGATGGGTGCTTTCATTTCTCGTAGTACGGTAAAGAGCTCCTTTGTATTAGAGCTGGCTTTAGCAATCCTGTCATTGTAAAGGTCTTTTTTTTAGTTTTGATTATTTCTTTTTTTTAATAGTCAGCAGATTTAGTCAGGTTCATTTTATTTTCTGCCGATGGGGTATGACGCCATATGGCTTCCAGTTTCCTTTTATTTCTTTTTTTTTTGTTTGTTTTTTTTGAGTTTTTAAATGTGGGGTGAACGAAGCATTTACATGTGCTTGTCGTTTGCTTTTGCGCAATTTGAGAGGTGCAATAGAGTCTAGTGCTTTGGACATAGTTGTATTGTAAATATCAACTGTGTTAGGGTCTGTAGATGTTAGATTGCTCAATGAAGGCAGGATAAGTGGTAAGAGCCTGTCCATTGTGATATCTTTTTTTGTTCCTCGTAGGTTGAGGAGGGGCTATAGTCCTATTTTTGTTTGTATCTGGTTATCTAGTACCATAGTGAAGGTAATCAGATGGTGGCCAGTCCACGGCAATGGGTAATTGGAATTAATAGCGAGGTTACAATTTAGGTCAGCCACCCAGTCAAGGGTTCTAACTTTTTGAGTGTGTTGGTTGGTTTACTTTTTGAGTAAATTCTTGTTCTAGGAGCGTATTCGTGATCATTTTGGCGTCATTGTCTGTTTGGTCGTTAAAGCCAAGGTTGAAATCCCCTACGGTAAGTACCTGAGAGGTTGTCTTTGTATTGTTGGAGAGGATGCTAGAAAGGTCATCCTCAAAGGATCCAGTCAGTCCTGGGGGCCTGTACACTAGATAGATTGTTAATGTCTTAGAGTTGGATATTGGTATTTTTGCTGTGAGCATTTCACAGGAGGTATTTGGGGGTGATGGTGTAAGTCAAATTGCTAGTTATGTTTTAGCTATGATGGCAATACCTCCCCCTCTAGCATTAGTTCTATCAGCTCTGAGGATTTGGTAATTTTCAGGGACCGCTAGGGCAAGGGCTGGGTCTGCTGCATCTTTTAACCAAGATTCGGTGACTGCTAAGAGGTCAAGATTATTAGAAGTGATCAGGTAGGCTATATCTGTAGCATGTGCTACTAGAGATCTGGCATTTATTAAGGCCATGTTGAGGTTGGCAGAGTGGACATTGTTAAGAGTTTTAGTGGGTTTGCGATAGCTAGGTATGGTTTTGGTTAGTTTCTGCAAGGTAGCTGATGCTGTTTCATCAGTGAGGTAGTTTACATTTGGAGCGGTTATTGTTTAGGTAGTGGTTCTGTTTGGATAGGACGTTCGCTCGTGGTTCATGGAGGCGAGGTAACCTAGCTCTAAGTTTGTTGTTCCTTTCAAGGATTGGGCAAGGTAGGGATCTGGAGCTGGTCATGGTAGTTAGACTGTGGCTTATGGCGAGGCAGTTAGTGAAGATATTCGAGTGGACGATTATGATGGCAACTAAAGGTATTTCAACAAAGTTTCCAATGGTCATATTTGCAGTGAGGTGCAAGCGGCTATAGTCCAGTTTGGTCTGCCAGGATATACTAGTCGGGAGAGGTGGGAGGTGGCCGCAATGTAAGTAGGCTAGTCCCATGTGGGCAATTCACAAAGGGCAACTTGGAGTATGCAAGTCACGGTAGGCGGCGAAACTAGTACACAGTGGGCGGCTCAAAATTATGCAAGACACAATGTGCCAAGTGGGCTAGTTCACAGTAGGCAACCCAGAGTATGCAAGTCACAATAGGTCAAATGGGCAGGTTCACAGTGGGCAACAGTTATGCAGGACACAATAGGCCGGTTCACAGTGGGCAGCAAAGAGTTATGCAGGACACAATAGGCCAAATGGGCAGGTTCACAGTGGGCAACACAGTATGCAAGACACAGTAGGCCAAGTGGACTAATTCACAGTGGGCAGATTTGTGGTAGCCTGGACGGTTTTTCAGTTCACAAAGGGCTGGCTTGGCATAGTAAGGCTTCTAGGCATTGTAGATGCAGTACAGGAGAGGTAATTTGGTAGAATTTGGTGTGTATATATAGCGTCAAGCCAATGCAGAACTGGCATTAGTTGGCGAATATGAAAATGTGGCAAGGCCTGGCAGAGTTTATTCCCGCAGAAAAGTTGGAAGATTTCAAAGCGGGTTTGTCGGACGCCAGGGTCTTGGCACAGGATCTACTGGAGGCTGCGGTGCACCACGTCGACACCTCATCCCGGGGCCTTATACTTGGTGTGGATACCTCTCGTCAGGCTTGGCTGCACGCCACCAAGTTCTCCATGGAGGTGCAGGATAAGGTTTTCGATCTGCCTTTCGATGGGAAGGAGCTCTTTCATTCTACAACGGAAGTGGAGCTGACCAAAACTAAGGACAGCACTCAAACTGCCAAGTCCTTGTCTGTCCTGGTAAAACCTCCTTTCAGGACACAGATTGTTGTCAAACCCTCGTCCTTGCTCTGGTTTCAGGGTTTTTTATGGATCTGAAATCCCGCAGGGTTGACAACCCTTCGGGAAATTCCCACCGAAGGCAGCAGCAGAGTCGGTTTTTCTCCCGCTCCTCAGCCTCCTCCTCAGGTTCAGGTGGTGCTGCCACCGATGAAAAAGCAAAATGAGGGTTTTCTGCGCTCGCACGAGATCCCGGTGGGAGGACGCATTGCGTCTCATTGGAAGGCGTGGCAGACCATCACCGAGGACCAGTGGGTCTTGTCAGTCGCTCGGGTGGGCTTCCGCTTACCCCTTCCCCACCAATCAATCCTCCCTTCCAGCAGTCTGGGTCGCTCTCCCTCAGAGCCGAGATTCAGAAGTTACTGGATCTCAGAGCGATGGAACCCGTTCCTCTAGCAGAGCGAGGGAAGGACTTCCATTCCCGGCTGTTTACGGTGCCCAAACCCAACCAGGCTGGCCTGTGCACCATGCTAGACCTTTCCCCGTCCAATCTCCCTCTACCCCAAGAGAAATTCAAGATGGTCACAACCTGTGAGATAAAGTCCTCTTTACAGAAGGGCGATTGGCTCAGCCTGGTGGACCTCCAGGATGCGTATATGCATATCCTGATCTGGAATCCTGCATCGGAGATACCTATGGTTTTCTATGGGGGAGGAGCACTTCCAGGTCCGAGAGCTCCCTTTTTGACCTCAGCTCGGCACTGCGTGTCTTTACGAAGATGTCCGTTATTGCAGCGTATCTTCGGCTACAGGGTATCCATGAGTACCTGTATTTGGACGATTGCCAGCTGCGCAGTTCTTGTCAGCTGAAAGCCTCGAGCAATCTTCAGTCTCTCCTCCAGCTCCTGTTTCACCTTGGGTTGTCGGTGAACTGGTGGAAATCTTCCATGATGGTCTCTCAGGACTTGACTTTCCTGGGTTTTCTTGGGAACACGATCGACTGCAGAGTTTACCTGACTGGGGACAGAATGGCGGATCTGTTGGCCATGTGTCAGATGTTTGCGCAGTTGGAGAGCATGTCGGCCTGGTGGTTCCAGAGGCTTCTGGGCCTCATGGCCTTGTGCGTATTGCCTAGAAGGGCCCTACGTTTTTACATTCCCAGAATGTCTAAGATTAGGCAAGATGGTCTGCTTTTTGTAGGCTACTCGGGTCATAAATTGGGGCTAGCTATCACCAAGCAAACCATCTTGCGCTGGATAATCCTCTGCATTTCAGAATGTTACTCATTAGCTGGCAAAAAAATGGCCTGATGCTTGAAGGATTCATGCCACCTGAGGGGGGCAACTTCCTGTGCTCTTCAGAGGGGTACCCATACAAGACATCTGTAGTGTGGCAACACAGTCCTCTTTGCATACCTTCTGCAAACACTGTTGTCTGGACTCTCTGGGCAGGAGACACGATTTGGAAAGGCTGTACTGCACAGCATTAATCAACAATAATTCTCTGTGCACACCTTATACTTACTGCTTTGGGAGTGTCAAAGTGGATAAGTGGGAGGACGCAATCCATTGAAAGAACAAATGACTTTCCACTGGTATTGTTCTTTCGACTGGATGTTCCTTCCACGTATTACTTATCGCCCCCATCCTTCGCCTCTTACTTGCCGAGAATTTCTGTGATTTTACTCTCTCAACGTCTGGGTCACCCCTTAAGACGGCTGAGCATTGGAAGAAAAAACTATAACTGAGGCAAGTCGTTGCACAAGCTCCTTATACCAGGGTCGATGTCCGTCAAGGGCCATGACTCGATGCACAGCACCCAATAATATGGAGAAATAAATTCGAAGTGGCAAGCAGACTTGCAAATATATCCAAGATGAGAAATACGTGGGAGTAACATCCAATTGAAAGAACATTACCAGTAATTTATTCTTCTCACTGGAGGCAATGCCCCAGCCCCTCTCCCCTTACAGTGCCATCCCATAACCCCAGTAATCCAGTCATGGGGAATGTGTGTGCTTAAAATATATATATATATATATATATATATATATATATATATATATATATATATATGCAATTCCTGTCCTGGCAATATTTACATTAATGTGCCCTTTCTGCAGTGTTTAATGGGGAAGCATTTTCAATTAATACAAAACATTTGCAGAGACAGGTAGCATAAGGGATGGAGGTGAGGTATGTTCTTACCTCCTGTAGGTGAGTGGGTACTGTCATTGAACTTCTCGTGAGCACATCAACCAAGAGCCTGGATGCAAGAAAAGAGCCATACTCCTTTCATCCCTAAGTGGTACAGCAATGGAGAGATTGAGTTGGGTGCTAAAGAGTGTTGTAAAGTGAACCGGCAGTCGTGTGACTGAAGGAACGAAGCTGTCTCTCTCTGGTAGTGTATCCATATTCAGTAATCAATGGTGATTAGGTTCTGTGCTATCTGTTAACTGAGTTTGATTAGCTGGCACCAGTAGCACATCTCGATCTTGGTCCCAACACCCATGTGGAAGGTTATCCAGAGTCCTGGGTTCTGTTTGACACTGGAAAGCAACAAATTGCCATGTATATGGCAAGTGGCCCTGTACTGGTTGTGTGAAAGAGTCATGTTGTATCTGGGATGTGCCATTGTATTTTGTGGTATTGGGATTATGCACATGTTTGGTTCTGCTTTGTTGCATGTGTGTCTAGTCACCAGTGTTCTCTGTTTGGTATGAATAACTGTTCATAGAAATGCCAATCTGATGATATTCCCTTGATGGCATTTATAAAGGCCTTCTATAGCACTCAATAAAGCCTTTGTGACAATGTGGAGGAAAAAAGGGACGAGGAAGGTGTGAGGTTGGACAAGGAACCCTGCAGTGACAGTGAGAATAATATGGGAATGACGAGGAGTTGAAATGTAAGACTAAGATGGGAGCTAGCAGTGAGAGGTTCCAGGCAAGCATTTCTCGCCCTGATTTAGTTAAGGCATGAAACAACAATGAAAGACAAATACTGCATAATTATGAACAGTTTTCCTTAACTGATGCGAGAAAATAAATGGCTATTAACCAATGGCAAATAGGCCATTAATGTTCAGATCTATGGGATATGACCTAAGGACAATCTATACTTTTTGAGGAGAAAAATTTATTGGACTCGGTACCTTCAAATTGGGCTCTCGACAACCTGTTAAGAACACCTGCCCAAAGGATGGGAATGGCAGGAGAGACATATTTGTACTACCCCTGACAGCTGACTCCAAAATAGCACCAAGATTGGCATTGGCTGGCAGGAACCCTTGCACAATCAGCAAGGAAGCTGTGACCACAGAACGGGACTCTAGCTCAGGTAGATAGCTTTATGAAATTGAAAATCTTGAGCTGGAATTCTGTTAACTGTTTGCTAGCTACAAGGGAGAGACAGAGTATCTTTGTGAAATACAATGAAATTCTTTTACAGGGGTGGGTGCTGTTGCGCCGAAGCAAGATGGCCACCTAAGGGTGTAGCTCCGGACTACGAGGGCGCATATCCTCCGATATAACCTTGTGAAATACACTGGGAACATTCTTATTGCCGTGGCTGCGAGATTACACTGCCTTCCACACTCAAGCCAAATTGGAGATCTGGAGAGCCCCTGTGGATCTTGCTAGCACCATCGATTATACGGCGCTGCTGGCGGCTGATTCGCCCTGGGACAGAGCTCTGTGGAGCTCAACCAGCGGAGCCACCCGATTTCCCCCGGCGCTGGAGACCTGTGTGGTGGGAGGGGCGTCAGGGCGCGTGTCCCGCGCCGAGCAGCCCAACACATTTTCTGGCGAATCTGTGGCTGCGCTGCACCATCGCAAGCCGGTGCCCGGAGCCTGAGACCTGGGCCCCCCTTCTCACCTGGAACTGAAGCCGCGAATGGCTGGAGCCACCGCGGCTGACCCGTGCTGAGGTGCGACTCGTCTGCCCGTCTCCCTCGCTCCGCCCCTACTGTGGCGCCCAGGCCACAATCCAAATTCAAGGTAAGGAGGGGGGGGGAGCGGGCTGCCCTCCTCCGGAGCCGGGATCCCGCTCTTACGGCCGCGGACCGGCTTGGGGCCCTCTCTTCTCCCGCCGACCTCCTGCGGGTGGGGCGCATCAGCAGCGTTCAACCCGACCATCACTCAGCAGCTCTCCGGTTTCCCACAAGTGGCCCGCATCAACAGCCCTCAACCCGGTCACCAACTAGCAGCCCCCCCACCAGTCTCCCACTGCAGCTACTTGAGCCACCTACTACGCGAGCGCCCCAGAGGGGGTGATTCTGGGCCTGAAGCCTCATCCGCTTGGACGCTGTGGGGGCCTCCGCTCCCCCCCACTTCATATCCAAGGCACGCACATCCTGCTGAAGGACCAACGGGGGAATCCCTGATAACGCGCTCTCGCCCCCCCCCCCCCCCGGGCGGCCTGATCTTAGCGTGGACACCCTGACTCCTGAGCACCCCCCACTTTGACCCATAACCACCGGGCCGGCAAGTCCACCTTATACACCTCTGCTGCAGTAACTCGGATACTTACCGCACGCCTTCTCAGGGTGAAGGGGTGTCGCCTCTGTGCCCCAGCGCCTGCCTTATACTTAGCTGACTCGACCATACTGGACCACCAGTGCCTTCACTCCCCTCCCCTCCCCTCCCCTATTGACTCTGCCTTGGGGGTCGCCTCCCACAATGACCGTCACGTGTCTGGGCATTGTACATTTGGGGACACATATATGGCTTAGCAGGGAAGCCTGAAGCGCATCTTTGCTGCAAACAGGATACTGAGCCACAGACCTTAAGGGATACATTGACTCAGATATTCCTACCGTACAGTTGTTACTAGGGGGAACCGCGTTTCCTCTGTGATCCCACTCTGGCCCAGGTTCCCAGTCCCCGAACCCGAATTGTTTCCTTGTGTTCCCCACTCGGCCAGGGGACCTGAAATCATTGGGAATACCCTGATGCTGGATCTGTTTTTGTGGTATCCACTTTAGACAGTATACCAACTGGGCCGACTAATCCAACTCGGTGAATCCTACACAGCATTGATCTCGGTATCGTTCAGTTTACTTGGAAAGAAGGTTGGGAGCATAACTCTTCCATTAGTTGGACGCTGACCAGCAGGCCCGGAAAGCTACATAACTGTCGGCCTAAGTACCCCTTAACTGCAACTAATCTTGTAGGAATCTTATTTCTCCTGAGTGCCTTCCTTCGTCCGGGATTCCGGACTCTGAACCCGATCTTCAACATGACAATGGGAGCCAGCGCTGGGAAAAAGCAAAGCTCATTAAACATGTTCACAAAAACGCCATCCAGGCCTGTCCCAGATGACCCCGAGGGGCAACCCACTACCTCTGCCCCATCGGCCTCGGAGGACTCGCAGAAGTTACTGGAATATATTCGGGATGGCTTCACTACACTTCATACAAAACTGGACGACATGAATGGGACCATCTCTTCCATAAAAGCCCATATCGAAAAAACAGATGGGAGAGTTGCCGAAGACGACCTGGGCTTTCTACGCCCTGGGCTCTCTACGCGCTGCAGTCTCCACGCTCACCAATCGTGTGATGGCGGTGGAGAAGAAAAATGACGACCTCGAATCCCGCTCGAAGCGGGACAATTTGCGCATTATTGGAATACCCAAGGACAATATTACAGAGGCCATGGAGGACTATGTGGAACGCATCCTAATGACACGCCTCGATGCCCCTTAATTCTCCTTGCAATTCGCTATTGAGGGCGCACACCGCTCCTTGGCCACAAAGCCCAGACCTGGTGCACCACCGCGACCCATTATAGCCAGGATTCTAAATTTCCGGGACCGAGATGCCCTCCTACGTGCGGCCAGGTTAAAGGGAGAACTTCTCCTTGGTGCGAATAGGATCCACCTCTACCCGGATTACTCAGTGGCGGTGCAACGGGAGCGCCAATCGTTTATGGCTGTGAAAAAAAGACTTTGAGACTTGGGAGTAAAGTACTCATGTTGTTCCCGAAAATAATTACGTATTGAACATTCCAACAAAACTTTTTTTTACGATCCCGGAGGAGGCCTCCAAGTTCCTCGACGAGCACTTCTCTGGCTGATCTATTGCTGCCACAGGCCCAACCTGTTACGGTACCTATATGTTAGGTTGGGGCAGTGACGGGCCGCATTTGGGCTCATTCTCAGAGGTTCTAAGCCATGTACACAGACTCTGAATGTTCTAATGGTTATTCCTGTTGGGTTGATCCTCCGTGCTTTGATCTTCCCACGGGGAAGACTCTCACTTTGTTTAGCTATTATTGATACCCTGCAGTTACTCTAATGCTTGTAGCAAGCCGGTCTCCCTGCAGGGGAGCCGGTCTCAACGAAATGCTCACAAGCATGTTGTGTCATGACTAGAATCAATTGTAATGCATAAACATGTTGCGGTGACCCACCTGTCTTTACCATAAATCCTCTACTAAAGTAATCTAAGCCGAACGCACTTGTTATTCCTACTGTATTTGAACCATCCTTACCCTCTTCCAGTCCGTCGTGCCACGGCTAGGACTGCTAACAGGCCCCCAGGCGCTGATGCCGAGTTGTTTGTTGACGATTTGTTGGGTTTCATTCCTCAAGTTGGGGGAGGGATATAGGGGGGGGGTTGAGTTATGTTGGAAAAATCTTGGCAACCACCAGAGAGGTCACACGTGACATACTAATAATACACAGGACCCCGGACGGGGTAACGCATTGGCCTTGGCCGAGATGGCTTAGACCAACACAAACCCACAATACAAAATTCAGTCTGCCACTCCATGCAGATGGTGGATAACACCATAACCTTCATGAGCTGGAACGTTAGGGGTCTGGGCAACTACAGAAAGATGCAACAAATACAACTCTATGCGGAGCGACATGGTATCCAAGTCCTATGCTTGCAAGAAACCCACGCCCGTTCCGAACTGTGCGAGAGATTCGCTAAACAATGGGGACCCCAGAGACACTACACAAATTATTCCACCCAAAGCAGAGGTACCCTCACCTTAATCCATAGGAACCTTAAATTCAGTTGCTCTCATTCGCATATTGACCCCCTTGGGAGATATGTACTCATTGTTGGTAAATTGCAAAATCAAGAAGTAGCTGTCTTGAATATATATATAGACCTAACATAGACGACCCTGACTTTTACCTACAACTGGCCTCGATTCTTGAAAGTTACCCCCAGACTCCGATCATATGGGGTGGAGACTTTAACACGATCTTTGATGTTACCCTAGATAGGTCGGGCTCTAGACCTCGCCAGCTTTCAAGGGCATCTTACACGATCCTCACAACTTAACCCCGACAGGCCGTGGTCGACACTTGGTGCCTAATATACCCAGACTCTCGTACATACACCTATTATTCCTCGGTGCATGATTCGTATTCTAGGATAGATAGATGGCTTGTGTCCGATATACTAATTAGGTGCCTATCCCGCCTAGCAATCCTCCCCAGAACACTGTCCGATCACTCCCCGGTGGTCGTCTCTTTAATTTGGGGGCATGGCTCTGGAAAAGTGAGACAATGGAAAATGAGGCCCTATGCCCTCCTGGACCATACCTTCGCCTCTGAGCTCGAGTCCTCAATTGAGGAGTTGTTTTAGGTCAACACAGGTTCAGTACCCTCACAAGCCACCCGTTGGGAGTCATTCAAAGCATATGTCGGGGGTATCGCCATATCTAAAGGTTGTGGCATCCTAAAACGTATTCGAGAGGATATCGCTGACAGTGAATTGTCCCTGGCCAACCTGGAATCCAAATATTCTCAGGATCACTCTGCCATGGCGCTTGCAGCACTGGGTCAGGAGCTGGATAGGTTCCACGGCCTTGCAGAGCGCGAGGTTAAATTCCTTGACAGTCCCCGGGCAGTTAGACGATACGGGGAGGTTGAACGGCCGGGCCGGGTACTGGCCAGGCTAATTCGACACGGGTTTGGCACTCCCAACATCCCAGCAATTGAAAGAGCCAACGGCACACTAGCTACCTCATCTCAGGACATCAACACGGAGTTCCTCGCATTTTACACTTCTTTGTACTCTATAGCTGAGGAGCCTCATGTCTCTGAAATCGACGCCTACCTAGAGGGACTCCCTCTTACTGCCCTATCCGTCGATGCCTCCGCTTCCCTAGACGGACCTTTCACTGTCGAGCTGATCGAAGCCATTGAGGCACTCGCTGCGGCCAAGGCCCCTGGTCCCGACGGTCTTCCTATGGACTTTTACAAATGTTGTAAATCTCTCCTGGCCCCACAATTACTAGCATTATGGGAAGAGGCCTGCGAAGTAGGCACACTTCCTCCCTCTCTTTGAGAGGCCAAGATAACAGTACTCCTCAAACCGGGCAAACCCCCCCACCCAGTGTGGCTCATATCGCCCCCCCCTCTCACTGATAAACTGTGATGTTAAAATATTTGCTCAACTTCTGGCTAACCGCCTAGCTCCACTCATGCCTCACATCATGCATCCCGACTAGTCGGGTTTCATCCCTGGTAGGTCCACATCCCTAAACCTTAGGCGGCTCTTCAATGTGATCAGCAGGATTAATCCGAATACACAGGCGGTGGCAGACACCCTGGACATGCAGAAAGCATTTGACTCTGTGTCTTGGGAGCACTTGTGGCGAGTCATGGCAAAATGTAGGTTTGGCTCCAACTTTGAGTCCTGGGTCAGACTCCTCTACACCAACCCAGTCGCCAGAGTCCACACCAAGGATAGATGTTCCACCCTGTTAGAGATAGCCAGAGGGACACGACGGGGGATGTCCTTTTTCACCATTAATTTTCGCTATAGCAATTGAACCCTCCGCAGACATGATGCGCCAATCACATTCTCACAGGGGCTTACGCACAGCTGGGCAGGCAGATATTGTCTCTTTATACGCTGACGATGCTTTGCTCTATATTCGATCCCCAGAAGCCAACCTAGCCCCAATCCTACATGACGTGACTCGATTCGGTCAGATATCTGGTCTCAAAGTAAACTACTCCTAAATCAACCTTATTTCCACTCACGGATAACGAAGAACCACCCACCGACCTTCAGGGTTTCACTTGGTCCCGTTCCACCTTCACCTATCTGGGAGTGGCGGTCTCCCGTCACGTCGAGAAGTTGCGCGCTGACAATTACCAGAACTACTTAACTAACCTAACGACTAAACCCACAAGTTGGACTAGACTCCCCATCTCCTTGGCTGGTAGAATTGGTATCCTTAAAATGGTTGTGCTGCCTCAACGCCTATACCGCTTTACAAACATTCCAGTATGGCCGGGCGACAGCTTCTTCAAGAGGCTACGCAGCATTACTAATACCTTTCTCTGGCATTCCAGTGCAGTCCGGTTTAAACTGACTACACTTACTACTCTCAAAGAATTGGGCGGGTTCGGCGCCCCGGACTTCGTCAGATACTGAGTAGTCGCTCAATCCCAATTCGCCTCCTACTGGTTCAGCACAGAGGAGAACCCCCCCACCCTTTTCCCCCCTTCATGTTCGACTTGAAAAACTAAAGGTCCGTGAATGCACGATTGGTTCCCTATTCCTTAAGCCTGTTCCACCTGATCCCGACTCTCCGGACCCTGTGGTTGGCACGTCACTTGCACTCACCAAAATATGGGTAATGGCTGCAACACCTAATCCGTTCCATGGTGACCTCCCACTCTGGAACTTTTTCCCTGATGTCCCATGTCTCCCAATCTAGTTTCCCGCTGGTCGGAAGAAGGCTTCCTGACCCTGCTCGATGTATTTGAACGGGGCAACTTCCTGGAGTGGTCGGACCTCCCTCCACTCCTTAGGCGTAAACCATCAGCGTGGCTGCAATACTCCTCGCTTCGGAGGGTTCTCAAAGCCAAATATCCTGAATTTCCTGCAATCCCTCCAGATGACCCTATAATAACTGAACTGTGCTCTTCCGATGCCTTTAGAGGGAAAGTATCTAGACTATGACATGCTGCAAAATAGAGCTGCCCCCTCTTTTTCCAAGCTAAAGCTCAGATGGGAGGAAGACCTCGGAGTCGAGATCACTAATGAGCACTGGGCCCGGATGTGTTCCCGTACCCAGGAGGTGTCTTACAACTCCAGGTTTAAATTAGTGCAGTTCAAGATACTGCACAGGTGTCATCACACACCAGCTAGATTACACTGCATGTTCCAAGAGGTTTCACTCCACTGCTCCAGATGTGGAAGCGACCAAGCTACTTATCTTCATATGATCTTGCACTGCTCACACCTTACACAATACTGGCTGGACATATGCTCCTCTATATCAGACATATTAGACTGTACCATAGATCCTTCTCCTATGAGCTGCCTCTTTCATGAGCTACCCAGTCTGAAGCGCGACGCCAGGAAATTGGCTGGACTCTGTATGTTGTTGGCAGTGCGCTGTATTCTGTTGTGCTGGCTTCGCCTCAATGCACCCACGCACGCCCAGTGGCTCCGGGCAGTCACCTGGGCGCACCACATGGAGGAGTCCTGGAGGGCTATGCAACACCCTCACTCCAGACCTAGGGATATCTGGCGACGATTTCACGAGTACATGTCCGCCCTGTCCCCCAGCTCGGACTCGGGAACCCCCTCCTTGTCTCACTCTCCTCAGTAGCTCGCTGCGGTATTTACCCCCCCCTCTCAAATCCTGGGCGTAACCCTCCCTTTAGTATCCGCTCTGAAGTTTTCATGTAAAGATGTTGCTTTGTATTATGAAATCTGCGTTGTATGATTTGCAGGCTGAGGCCGTGATGTACCTTTTCTGACCAGTTCTGTGTCTTGCCTTTGTTTTATTTCCTCAATGAGGTTGTCAAGTTGATTAAATAAAGTTTTTTAAAAAAATACTTTTACAAGAAGTATGGTTGAGGGATCCATGGTTGTAGATGGTCATACCACCTTTCAACAGATGGTGAGGGGTGTTGCGATCGGTAGGCCTTCAGGGGGGACTAATAACTTTAGGAAAAACACCTTGCTTGAAAAATCCAAGGTCTATGCAGACAGCACCTATGGCCTATTGGTGGGAAGGGGTGTTTTAAAAGGCATTCTATCAATGCGATGAATGTTTATTAGTGAATGTTTATAGCAACCCATTATACAGTGAGTGTACAAATGTTCTGGGTCAACTGGATGATGTAATCCAGCCATTTGTTTGAGATAGTGCTGATGTTGACGGTCTAGTAGCTGGTGATCCAAACGCTTACTACCTCTCTGGTTTAGGAGGAAAGGGAGTTGGCATGGAGAAAACTGGGATCTGATCCCAGGCTTCTGACTGATGGTTTACTGTGGAGTGAATTTTTGGAGACCTGGAATTTAAAAATTACAAACGGTTCTATTGCAGGGGATATTCCTGTTAGACCTACGTGGAGATCTGGTCAGAGATCCTGTTCATTGGACTATGTTGCTCTGTCATCAGGAGATGAGTGAGCATTCTATGATTTGCCTACAAATGTCTATTGAAGTGTTTTGTGATAGTTTACCTTGGTTGTCTGATCTTGTAAATCAGGGAGGTAATAGAATTTCTAGGCGCATCAGAAACGTTCCTAGATATAATGGGCCAGTACTCTATTATGTCTCCGAAACAAATCTGGAACAGGAGAGACGTCAAACCAGCCCTATTCCATGCATTTCTGGATGGATTAAACAGCAAACCGAGAACAGAAACCACTTTTAAGGTCCCCAAAAAATATACCTTTTTGTATAGGGACGATAGCTTGGTGGCAACACGCTCGCTTTGGAAGCAAGACGCAGAAACACTGGTTCAATCTCTGGATCTGCGCTTAGAAACCTCTGAGTATTAAGCCCTTTATAAATAACTAATTATAATTAAAATAATACAAAATAAAGAAGATCTTAGAAGGGACATACAAGCTCTGAGTAAGTGTAACTATAGCCGTATGATATACCTTAAAGCAGAATATTCACTGGCAAGAGATGAAAGCTAAATGTATGGTTATGGCAAAGGTTTTAAGCAACTTTATAGGTCGGAATGGGGTATTTTGGTCCAGGCTACTTCTGCTATATACCGCTAAAATAGTTGCAGTTTTGGCCTACGGAATTGAAATTTGGGGTCATGTATATGGCCCAAGACTCATTTTGTTTTGAAGCTAAACTTTTGCAAAAACTTTTCCGTATGCCTTCAGCCATGTCTAATTTTTTATACTTGGAATTTATATGCTTGCTGTTGCATCAATATTTGCCCAAAGATATTTTATGTGCTGGATACATTTGATTTGATTGAATGTCTCATTCAGAGCCATCACTGAAACAGAAGTTATCAACATCCTCAAAAACTTAAAACCCTCCACCTGCAAAGGGGACATATGTTCCCCCTAAACTCATCAAAGAATGTGCTGACCTTCTCGCACCTGACAGCTCTCCTCCCTTCTCTTCCTTTCCTTTGTTCACCACTGACGTGGCTTCTAGACAAGTATGATCTATGAAAGTCAAATTAAAATAGGGTCTTCCCTGTTCATCCAAAACCATCAAGGACCACATTGACACCCTCGCTCCAGCCTTGGCTGACTTCTGTAACCATTCTTTCACCACTGGAACTCAGAGGTTCTGGAAGCACCTCAAGACCTTCCTCTTTGCGTCTGCCCTTTCTCTTCCTCTCCCCTCCTGATCTTCGGTCTGATAATTGCACTGGTCACCTGGCTACCCTCTGAATTCGGGCCCGGGCCCCTGCCTGTCCAGCTGCACACCCGCACTGCCCCCTGGTACCCCCTTCACTAATGGTCTGTATCTGTAACCCTACTGTCCCCTTCCCTGCACTTATTAGACACCTGTTGTCTGCACTTTTAACTCTGGCACTTGCCAACTGCTGGCTGCACTACTTGTGTTGATTTCTTGTCCTGCACTTGTCCAACCTCCCACTCACTCCCCAGCCACTCCCCCGCCCCCCACCACATCCCGGCACTTCTCCCCTCCCTGCTTCCTGGCACTTGCGCGATCTCAATGTCACTAGGCAAAGTCAGATTGTTGTTTTTTGTCCTCTGTCTCCCCTCCCTTGCGTTGTCACGCCTTGAAACACGCGTGTATAGGCGCGCTATAAATGCCATATATCGATCATACTTGGGCTTCTGAATGGATGCTGTAGACAACACTAAATTAGTTCTCGCATCATTGCAAAATCAAACCCCGTTTCTGTAGGTATTTGATCCCTTCTCTTGTTACTTATTATAACATGAGTTATCCCCAAGTTATATGGAATGGAAATTGCAGTGAGCCTGAGTCTTGGCCTATGAAAATATTTATTCCAGTATTTGGAAACAGGCATTTAGTCTACCAGATTACGTCTGAATGACCACACTAAGATTCGAATTAGGTCTAGCATCATTGGGCTGCAAATTCGAGTGGAGGATCTTGAGCCTGTACCGAAGAATGTTAACTCCAGTGGCGGGCACACTGTACGAAGATCTGGCAGCCATTAGGACGTCTGCTACTATAGAGTTATAAAAGAAGAGTTGACTTGGTGTTATAAAGAATTGAGATTACCACAGGAGACCATGTTGAACATCCATATGAGGTAAAACAATTCCTATTACGAATGATTGGTTAAGTACCATGTTGAAAATGAGGTATTATAGGTTATATAATAGTTTCACCTTTGGATAAGCCAATGGGAATACTCCCACAATAACTTAAACAAAAAAAAAAAATCTATTATTGCATTAGACTAAATCTACTGCTCATAGGTGAAATTCACCAGATCTGATCAAGCGGTTGTAGGAACGACAGGTTTCAATCTGTGTGTAAATATTCAAATATAGTGCATAACAGAGAATATATTCTTACGGATTGCCTGGCACTAAAAGAACAGCGATGGCTCCTGTTGGGTAGATTTATACATAACCTGGCTGTGCTAGATGGCGAGAGCTATTTTATTTGAATATCGAGTGGAGACGAAACAGTTGCCACTATAGCAGTAATTAAGATGCTGTGTGAGGCTGGCCTAGTGAAACCAAGGTGGTAATCTGAAGTATTTTCTGAGGTTTTTTGTTTTTTCTCGGTGAGAATCTTTTTTGCTAATAATTTGCATTTGACCTTTTCTACTACTTTGGGTGTGAGAAATGAGACTTGTTTACTTTTAGCATATGTTTTTGCTTGAAGTGTTTATTCTGTGTCCACTATTATGCTTTTTTTGGGATATGGATAGATAACCAATTGACATACCGCATTAAAAGCGCATATTACATATGTATGGTGAATTTTATTAATACTTGTGTAAAACGTTTTTTCTTTTACTTTATTGTGGAAGGTTGGGAAAGAACAGCCATTAACACAATACATGTTAAACCAATTGTCAAAGTGTTGGCGAATATTCAAGCACATTCCATGACTACATCATAACTGGTGGGGGTCATTGAGGTACTTGAAATAGTAGTGCTTAATCATGCGTGGATAGAAGTGAGGCTGCACCGTCAGGGTGACTCGTATTGATTTAACTATCCAAGATTAATGGAAGGGATGGTATTGCAAGAAAGCATTAAGAACAAAACATGGTGTCCATGAGAAGCCAAAATGAGGAGTTAACAAAGTCACCCCATTAATGCCCGTTTTGTTCTTAAATATGAATCAGTTTCCAATACAAACAAAATGTGTTAAAACACTTGCCACTAGACATAAAAGTAGAATAACTAAAGTACTCTTAAGTAGGGATGTAACAGTATTACGGTATACTGTTAAAGATACTGTGAACCACTTAATTGAACAAGAATAACCGTCACATTGTTTATACCGGTATACCGTTCATACCGCTAAGTGTGCTTTTCAATCTGATTTGGAAAGGCTGCAGTAAGCAAGTGCTGCGCAGTCTTGGTCTTGCACTGTTGGATGTGCCGTCTGCCAAGTAGTTTCAGTTGGAGCAGTTTTTAATGCCATTCCATAAACCTCACGTGCCTGACACAAAATCAATATGTTAGCAATAGGAAGAATAAATACAGTGCCAAGAAGGGAAAGGGTTTACTTTGGGTTGGCGGCTTTGGGGTTTATATATTTATAATGGATAATGTTAAACATATGACAATGGGGGATTTCCCTGGTTCCATCATTGAATTTACATATAATAAGTCACACTGTGAAATGTACTCATCTCTGTGGGAATTCCCTGCTGCCATACAAAAGGGTAACATGTCCGTGATTACTGAACACCTTTTGGCCCGCAAGTAAACTAAAGGCTGTAACGTAAAGAGAGAGTGCGTGTGTGTGTGTCTATGCGCACAAGCGTATACTACCATCAGACTCCATTGATCTGTGGCATGCAGGTTATCAAGATGGCCACATGTTCATCTTCACCAGTAGCCAGTGGGGGAGCTAAAAGCCTAAATGACCACTTAAGAAAAGCTATTAAGTATGCTTTGCCAGTCGCAGCAGGGCTCTTCCCCCCCCCCCCCCCCCCCACCCCTCTGGCCCCCCTCCTCCTCTCCATAAGTGTGTGTGTTTGGTGGAAGCAAGGGGTGGCATTTCAGTGGAAAGTATGTTGAAAAGCCCAATTCTGGCCCTGGGTGCCTGGTTTTCTTTGTGATGATAAATCTGACAATTTAGTTCACTCCACCTGCTATAACGCGATAACCATGATATACCGTCATTTGGCAAGAAGGTTATTGTACCGTCATAAAACTAATACCGTGACACCCCTACTCTTAAGTGAACCGTCTCCTCATTCAGGCCGTGCAGAGACCTAACTAGGCAAATGCTGGAATAACAGTTCTTGGAGAGACCCAAGCAAGTAAATGCTGAGAAGCCAGATTGTGGAGGGACCTAACCAAGCAAATGGTGAGAAGCCAGGTCATGGAGAGACCTAACCAAGCAAATGGTGAGAAGCCAGGTCGTGGAGAGACCTAACGAAGCAAATGGTGAGGAGCCCGGTCGGGGAGAGTCCTAACCAAGCAAATGGTGAGAAGCCAGGTCGTGGAGAGACCCAACAAAGCAAATGGTGCGAAGCTCAGTCGTGGAGGGATCTAACCAAGTGAATGCTGAAACCATGACCATGACAACCTGGGTATCGCTGATCAGGCTCTGGCCTGGCTGACCTCTTTCCTTTCTGATCGACCCTCAAAGGTCCAACTTGGGTCCTTCCTAGCCTCAATCTCCCCCTCTACCTGTGGTGTTCCCTAGGGGGTCTAACCTCTCGTCCTGGCTTTTCAACCAATACCTGGTAACTCTTGTCTATTGTATTTCCATTTTTCTGCTCCGTTCCAGTTCTACGGAGATGACACTCCACTCCTTTTCAGGCTTCCCTCAGACACCTCCTCTCCTTCCTTGATCTCCGATTGCCTAAAATTGGTGTGCCGCCAACGATCTTTGTCTAAATCCCAACAAGACTGAGATCCTCCTCATTGGGACATCTTCAACATCCTTTCCCCTCACTCTCTGGCCGGCCTCCCTTGGCCCTCCTCCTCCTACGTCTACCTGTGAGGCTAAGAATCTCAGGGTCATCTTGGACTCCACACTTTCCTTCTCTGCACACATCTCTGACGTCTCTAAAAAGTCAAACTTCTTATTGCCCCTCCTTAGAGGGACTCCGTCTTTCCTCTCCTTCCCTCAGAAGCTCACCGTCTCCCAAGCTCTGACTCTCTCTAGGTTGGATTACTGTAACAGCCCCTAAATCTACCTGCCTCCACTCTCTGTCCTTTACAACTAATCCAGAACAGGACTGCGAAACTTGTCCTTGGCCTCAAGCCCTGTGATCGTATTTCTCCAGCTCTGAAATCTCTTCATAGGCTCCCAGTGGATGCAAGGATTAAATGTAAAACCCTCTGCATTGTCCACAAGGCTTTCTGGGGCCTGGGTACAAAATACCTTGACCTATCCCTCTGTAAATACCTTGCCTCTCGAGCCCTTCGCTCCTCTACTTCGAACTCCCTCAGAGTCATTTGTTTTTCAAAGAAACGAGCTGGGGCAGATCTGTCTTCGGCTGGGGCCTCCCTTTGGAATAGCCTCCCGGCCACCCTGAAACTTGAGAAGAACCATCTCCGGTTCTGGAAGCACCTAAAGACCTTCCTCTTCGCTTCTGACTTTGCCCCCCTTTTGCCCTGCTGATCTGTTTTTCTGTCTTGGCACCGTGCATCTGGCCACCCTCTGACCCAGGTACCTGCTCACCCTTCCTCCTGCACTGCCTCTGGGCCACCTCTTACACTGGGATCTGTATCTGTACCCATACAGTCCCCCATTCTACTTCTGCACTTATCAGATATACGCTATCGGACTGATCTTGCCATTTGCTGGCTGCACTACCACTTTTCACTGCCTTTATTTATTGCACTTATAATTTATTCTGTTCTCTCCTCTGTTCCGGACTTTCCATTTCTCCCCCATCCACGCACCCCCCTCCCCCCCTTTTCCCCTTTTCCATGCACTTGCGCGTTCCAAATGACACTGGGCCTAGTAAGATTGTTGTTTTTGTTCTCCCTTGTTCCCCTCCCTTTGCTTGGTCACGCTCTGAAACACGTGTATGAGCGCAATATAAATAAAATAAATCATGGGGTCTGGCAAAGACCTGTCCTGAATGGTGCAGTCTAGGAGACACTTCTGTTGAATTGAACACCCAGAGGCTGACAACCAACCCAACCCAACACTACATCAGGAAGAGCAGACCTATACAAGGTTGAAGTCAGTGTCTGAGGTGAAGCCAAAGATAAGTCTTGGAAGCCAAAGACGTGGTAGTGGTCTAAAGGGAGAGCTCTGAATGCAGGAATACCCAAAGAGGTTTCAGACTGTGTACACCCTGGGAGAGCCTTCTTTGGGGAAACTTCTCTTGTGTTCTAGTCAGGGCTGGACATTGTAGACATGTTATTGTGAATTCTTCTGTTGGCTAAGAATGTGAACATTTGTGTTCCGTCTTAAGCATTTGCCTGTTGGTCAAGGGCTTGTGAAGCATAGGTCTGGAGCTTTGTTGGCCACTTCTTAAAATTGCTTTGTAGATTAGGGGGGCCCTGGAGGAAAAGGTAAAACATTAAAGCTAGAAGCCAGGTATAAACCATTGCTTGCCACCTCAGTTTGCAAAATGCACACTATCTTACTCACCAAGAGGTAATTCTCAGAAGTCAGTGGCTAATGACAAGTTGAGCTTTTGAGGTATGCCTAGAGGGATGACTTGTATGATTTGGTTTTTAACTTCATGCTATGGAGGAACCCTTTGGAAGGAGTAGGACACCATAAGAATATCATGTTCACCCATTCCGGACTGTCCTTAGGAACTTAATTATAGAACATGTCCTTAGTTCCTATAAACTTGTGTTCCTGTCCCTTCCCTGACTTAATACTAAAAAAAAAAAACAGAGAGAGAAGGCACTAGAAATTGAGGATCGCCGCTATAGATTTGTTCAATCTTGAGAGAAATTCTGCTGCCTGTGACTAAGTTCTTGTGAGATGGTGCCCTCCCATCTCATTTCTTGGTCTAGACAGTCTGGGTATTGAGCCCTGGCTGTTTAGTAATGATGCTCTACTCAACTGATTGCAGAGGACCCACAGGCCTTACATGCTATCCCAGAGCACTATTGCATAAAATCTAATTTGCCCTCACCCACAACTACGTCTTGAAAAAGACCCTGGTTGGGTTGAAACACAGGTTTGCTAACCTGTGCTATAAAAAATGACCAATGTATAGCACAACACTGAGTATTTGAACTTATTTCGGGAATCTTTAAAGGCACAGAACTGGACTGTTGATCTCATGATCGTAGACTGCCTTAAGATAAAGGAAACCAACAACCAGCTTGGCGCCATTGTGACACAGGTTCAATACCCACACTAAATAAAATGCACAATGAACCAGACACATTTTGGTGTTGCTTGTTTCGTATCATTGCTCGACCTCCCTACAGTATTTAAACTCGATTCTTTTTTCCCAATTGACATGACATAATGTTGTTAAAAGGCACTGCTGCACGAACCCAGTCCTGTAACACGCATAGACTGGTTTTGCTTGCGCCACTTTGTTTTTAGACATTCTGGCTCTACCACACTGCGTGTTAGTCGAAGTCCTTTTTTTTTTTTTGTTTGTATTCCCTGTAACAGATCATAAATTAAACTGCCAACGTTTTTTTTAGAGTCGTGCATTACTAAATTCTGTTCAACTAGACTTTTCCAAGACCTAAACCTCCATCCTTGGAATTAGTCAGTGGCTAGATGTAGATGCTTTTCAATCTGCAGGCGCCAACTCTGGTCTTGTATTGGTGGAAGTCTTACTCGACAAACCATAATTCACTTTAAAAGCAGCTTACGCGTTACACCATCTGGCGAGTTACTTTCTCTGGATACATTTCTAAACTGGTTTAGGTTTCCTTAGTTAAGCAAATTCATCCTCAATTTTCAAAATGGCAAGTGAACTTTTTTTTCAATTTCTTAAAATCCTAGTTTGCATTCTTGTAGATGATGTTTTTTTATTTTTTTAATGCCTGGCTAGTAGCTTGCAATTTGAAATGTCTTCTCTGTATGATATTATGTATAAATACATCAGTTGTGCACATTTCTTTATAGAAATATTTGCATATTAGTGAATTCACTGTCCTAACGTGTTCTAAACTATCCAAGTTGGTGCTATTCAAATGTCTTTTCTTTTGCACCGTATTCATTTCATTTAGTCTGTTTTGACGTTTATGTATAGGATGTGTGTCTTGCCTGTTACGTTGCAGTCAAGCCCTGTAGAGAGCTTGTACATAATTTCTCAGGGAATTGTATCCCAGTGGTGCCATGTGCACATTAAACGCCTTCCTACTGTACATATAGTTGGACTGGGCGCAGCAGAGAGATGTCATTAAATGGCCCTAAAATATTTGCCATCCCCCTGTCAATAGTTGATGTTTGGACTTTTTCGATCAAGTACTTCATTGCACACCCGGACTACCTCTTGCGCTTCTTGCGCTGCCTACCCCAAGGGGGATCTTCCCTATGGCGCATAAAACCCTCCCTCAGACAAGTGGCACCATCAATACACTATTGGAGATTTGGAATAATACCGTTGCTGTTTCCCCCCATTTTTTTTTTTTTGTTTTGAAATGCCGGCAGTCGCTCAAGGTATGTTTTGTGTTACTGGCTAGGAAAGGAAAAGACAGAACTTCAATCTACATGTTATTAGTTTAGGGAAGGTATTGGTCATAAGATGTTGCCAAGATTGATTACTTTGGGTGCAACACGTTATGGGTAGATATGAGATGCAACATGTTATGGTTACATATAAAGGCATAGAAGGCGACGTGTAATTTAAGGACTATGGGAAATGACATGTAGTTATGTAATGCAAGAAAGACACCGTTTTAAGGATATGATATTAGTGATGATGTTTAATGCCTTGCTCTGGGGATATGTAGGTTTATCCTGTGGGGGATTGTCATGGACTGAGGACTTTTTGACCTGTGGACATTAGGGTTATTCAATGGCATTCAGTTTATTGTACTATGTTATGGATATATTCGTATAGGCAAATGCTACAAACGTTCTGATGTGGTGTAATGCCTATAATATGTATGTATGATGCAAAGGTGGGGGCCAGAATGTAGCCTGCAACTATCGATAATGTCATGGTCCCATAATGATACATGTCACTAACGGAGCATTTATTTATTTATTTATTTATTTGAAAAGGCATTGGGAGTGACATACTGGAGTGGTTCCCATCAACATCGGGACTACTCTGAGACTAATATTGGGTTGGATATTGTTTGCCGTTACTAGTGCAGTGGTACTGGGTTTAACAATTGGGTTTTTTTTTTTTTTTTATCTGCCTTTTGCTGACACATGTAGAGGGGGTTCTTTTGATCTTTCACCTTCCTTTATGGTGGAGGGGTGGTTTCCTGTGCATCCTTGATGCCTTTTTGATTATGACTAATGTTTGCTATATTTATTTAGAGCAGTTACTTGACTTCTTTAAAGACGTTGGGGGAAGTTTTTGGTTACCAAGTACTTGCTTGGTTCGTGGTCATATATACGCCCTACACAATTGGGGTGTTTCTGGTGGGGTTGACTAGTTTAAATTCTAATATGTGATTGGGAGGGGTACCGGGGTTTGTTAGTTCTAGTTGATGTTGGATTCATACTTCTGTTCTAGGGGGTGGGGGTGGGTTATTGGCTATTTTGGGGGCAGAATCTTTGTGCTTGTTGTTTTTTGTCTTTTTACTGTTTTTGCAATGCCGTCAGGGAGGGGGGGGATCTTTTGTCCATCTCCTCTTGGAATGTGAATGGTCTCAACAATCCAACCAAACGGCAAACGATTTTTAACTGTTTGAATGATATGCGCTGTGATGTTTATTTCCTTCAGGAGACACATGTATTGTTAGATGAAGTTAATTTGTTCCGCAAACGGTGGATTGGGGAGTTTTTTGTCTCGTGTTTTTCTTCTAGGAGTAGAGGGGTGGCTGTTCTGATACGGAAAAATGCCCCGATTAAAGTTTTACGTTCACGCTCAGATGATGAGGGCAGGGTCATTGCACTTTTGGTGGAGGTTCAGGGGGTCCAAACTGTTCTTTGTAATGTTTATGCTCCCTCAGTGGATGACGGCTCCTTTTTTGGAACAGTTGCTCAGATGCTGCAGGATTTTGGTTCACGGAATGTGATCCTGGGGGGGGATTTTAATTTGGTGATGGATGATGCCAAAGATCGTAGTGGTCCCTGTGCTAATCGGAGGAGGGATCCGACATATTGTTCTTTCCGCTCTCTTGTGTCTGAATTTGCCTTGGAAGATTGTTGGAGATTGCATAACTCTGATTTGAGGGAATATACCTATTATTCTGGCTCACATGGTTCACACTCTCGTATTGACATGTTTCTCACGGCTGGCTCTGCAACCTCGAATTTGGCAGGTTGCGAGATTGGTTGTATTGCTGTTACTGATCATGCACCGGTGTTTCTGAATGTGGGTCTGAAGTTTGATACATCCAAGTCATTTTGTTGGAGAATGAACACCTCTATTCTTCAGGACGAGGAGATTGTGGAAAAAATCAGATCCGAGGCTGAACATTTTGTGGCTGAAAACAGAACAGAGGGGCTTAGTGTTGGGACAATCTGGGAGGCTTTTAAATGTACAATGCGGGGTCTGATCCTGGGTTTGTCCAGTAACAGGAGAAAAAACTTGAAGAAAAGTTTAGATTTGGAACAACGTATTAAACAATTCTCAAATGCTTTGATGAATGATCCTGCAAATCTGGAAAATAAGGTCACTAAGGAATATGCAGAGAGAGTTGAATGAGATTTTGAGAGTATGATCTGAGAAAGATCTATTCAGGTTGAAATGTTCCTATTATGAATATGGTGAGAAATGTGACCGCTGGCTTGCGTACAGATTAAGGCAACGGCAGTCGGAAGGTGCAATCAGTTCCATTGTAACGGCAGGTGGTATGGTGACTTCTGATCCAAAACAGATTAATGAGACGTTTAAGGATTATTATGAGAAATAGTATCAGAATGAATTGGGTGTCAGTGGTGTGGATGAGTCCTTTTTGGATGGTTTGGATATACCTAGAGTGAATGATTTGGAGAAGGGCATCTTGGGTGAGAATGTGACTGTGGATGAGATGAGGTTGGCTATCGGAAAACTGAACTCAGGCAAGTCTCCTGGTCCCGACGGTCTGCCTGCTGAGTTTTATAAAATCTTGCCAGATTCAGCGGTGGAACTTTTACGGGATATGTATGTGGAGTCTAGGGTGGGGGGGTCAGCTTCCCGCTTCTACCAACCACGCCACCATTTCGGTTTTTCTTAAGAAGGATAAAGATGGCAGTTTGCCTTCAAATTATCGTCCGATCAGTTTGATTAATACGGATAACAAGATATTGGCGAAGTTGTTGGCTGTGCGCTTGCAGACTTTGCTTGTGAAACTGGTGCACACTGACCAATCAGGTTTCGTTCTTGGTCGAAGGACATCTAGTAATATTAGAAACTTGTGACTGCTGATGACGAATGCACAGGATTTGGATGATGATGTGGCCATTTTTTCTTTAGATGCAGAGAAGGCGTTTGATCGTGTGGATTGGAAGTATCTTTTTTCGGTATTGCGTGCTATGAACCTGGGGGAAGAATTTATTTCATGGGTTGCCCTGCTTAATGCTTGTCCAACGGCCACTGTCAGGACTAATGGACAATCATCAGATTATTTTGTTCTACAGAGGGGTACGAGACAGGGAGGTCCTTTGTCCCCTCTGATCTTTGTTTTGGCAATGGAACCATTGGCGATAACCTTGAGGTGTGATGTGCAAATACAGGGATTGAACTTTCATGGTGCCGATCAGAAATTGTGGTTTTATGCAGATGATCTGCTATTATTATTGCGGAATTTGACGGTGTCCCTTCCGGCCTTATTAGGTGTTTTGGATAGATTTTATGCGGTGGCAGGATTTAAGGTCAATTGGTCTAAATCCGAGGTGTTGCCGATTTCGGGATACTGTGATAAGAATTTGATTACTGGACTTGGGTTTCAGTGGTGTGAAAGGAAACTAAAATATCTGGGTATATGGCTGACACCGCTGATAGATGAGATTTTTGTGGTGAACATGAGTGAGGTGTGTAGCGACTTGAAAATGAGCCTTTTGCGATGGTCGTTACTTCGTTTGTCTCTTTGGGGCAAGGTGAACGCTCTTAAGATGAATGCGGCTCCGAAAATTAATTACATTCTGGGTATGCTCCCGGTGAAAATTCGTCAACACTATTGGAGGAAAATTGATGGTTTGTTGCAGTCCTTTTTGTGGGATAACAAACCGCCACGGCTCAAGTTGTGGAAGCTTCAATTACCTGTGGAAAAAGGGGGACTGGGAGTTCCGAACTTTAAGGCATATCACTTAGCGTTTTCCAGTCACTTCATTGTACCCTTTTTGGTTGACGCACCCGATAAATGGGCAATTGCTGAGGCGAGTTTGCTGGGCCCGCTTCCTCCTAGGGCAATTCTCACAGCTACGAACACATTGTGTAAGAAATCGCCTTTGACAGTTTTTCTGAGAGAAACATGGAGACACATACATGAATTGCTTGGATCTGTTGCTATGAAGACCACTCATGCATCCATCTGGTTGAATCCGTTGATTTCTGTTGGAGGTAGGTCTTTATTCTGGCCGGATTGGTTTTTGAGTGGGATTTACTGGATTGACGATGTCTTTGTGGACGGTGAGTGGATAGGTGAAAGAGAATTACAGACGAGATTTAACATTGACAATTTTCGAACTACTGATTTCAGAAAATTGAAGAGATGTATAGGTGATGTGGTAGAACAAGGGGGTGCAATGGTGAATCTCTTTCTTAAGGAGAGGGAGCCAGGTGGTGGTTCAATTGCTAGCAGGATTTACAATAATATTGTGTCTTCTTATGAGGAGAACTCTGGATTGAGGGATGAGTGGGGGAGGAGATTGGGATGTGAGATTTCGCCTGTGATGTGGTCTGAAATGTGTGCGAACGTTAGGCTTTGTGCTATTAATTTGGGGGAACGGTCGAGACAAGTAAAGATACTCAATAGAGTGTTTTGGTCTCCAGAACGAATGTTCAAGAGAGGGATGATTGATTCGGATGATTGCTGGTGTTGTGGAAATGGATTGGGAAGCTTGGAACATCTGCTTTGGGAGTGTGTGCGGGGATTTTGGCATGATGTGTGTTGTATTTGTTTGCGTGTTTTGAATTTGGATGTTGAGTTGGATTTCATGACGATGGCTTTGGGGGGAGGTGAATTGCTAGAAGATCTCTCTGTTTCAAGGAAAAAATTTCTGCTCCGTGGTGCTAGTTTGGGCAAGAAACTAGTTCTGAGGGGCTGGAAAACACGGATTGCACCTATTGTGGAAGACTGGATTGAGGGAATGTCTGGGCTTGCAACCATGGAGAGGGTGATTTTATAAGCGACAAGGGAGGTTGAAATTACATGAAAAGATCTGGGATGATTTTATAAGTTTGTATTAGTTCTTTGATGGTTATTTGTATATTATATTCTGTGTGTACTTAATTGCTTTGTTTTAATTATATTAATTGATTTGCTTGTTTTTCTTTGTGTAAATCTTATAAATAAATAAATTAAAAAAAAAAAACACTATTGGAGATTGCATTTAGTACTTTGAGACAGAGTATGCCCAAATCGGACCCCTTGTAGGTATGTGGAAGGTTTTTTTTGCATAATGTTGAACTTTATTACATGGTGACCTGCCACGTTAAAAGAAATTGGATGAATCACAATGATTGTATGCTATGTCATGCTAGGAAGACACTCCCCAAAATCAGCTACATCCTATTGGCACAACGATAGAGGTCATCTGCTGATGGGATATGTTGCAATAAGTGGTGAAGCAAACTGCGAAAAATAGAAGCATTGCGTGCTGCTGGTCTACCCCTTCCATCAAGTCTTGCGGTACGCCGATGAGAAGACTAAGACGGAAGGGGGAAGACTATGGCACAAGCAAGTGTGCTGCAGAACGTTTGGGAACTGTGGATAGAGTCCTGTTGAGACGGGAGCCAGAAAGACTATGTGAGGCAGGGATCTCCACAGCAACCGGACATCGGAAGACATGGATGTTCTTGATGGTTACCGAACGCTCTTGCTGAAGTTGTAAACTATATGCTGATAAGACATGGGGCTGCCAGCACGTTCCCTGACTGGAAATGGGGGGAGGTGTGTGTGTGTGTGTGTGTGTGTGTGTGTGTATGTGTATATATATGTGTGTATATATATATATATATATATATATATATATATACACACGAGTGGAAAGCGGTGTGTGGTCACCTCCCACTGAAGAGACTCCCGAAGGACAGAAGCGTGGTGGGCCAGGCAAATCCTGGGAGGTCTCATGCAGGCGGGATGTGTGTGACCTAGCAGTTTGAATTTCAAATGATCTTTCGCCATCTGTAATGTTATGGTATTACTGGGATTTATACTGTGCACATCTGGCGGTTGCATGCTCTCGAGGCGATCAGCAGGATCTGAGAAAGGGAGGTGGGTTATGTTGGTGCGGAGAGGGAACCTGCAATCTGTTAATGCGTGCAGCTCTGAAGTACCTGGGTACTGCGTGTAGGTCGGTTTCTAGGAGGTCTGTGGTGTGAAGGCTGGGAATTGGAGGGTTGCACAGTCCAATATCAGTGGTTCTGGTTTATTCAAAACCTTTCAGCCATTGTTCAATTTTAGTTCCTCGGGTGGTGACAACAGCAACGAGAGGCTTTAAATCAGAATCCTGTAATGCAAAGTCAAAGTTCCTGCTGTAACAGGCCTGAGAGAAACATAATTGAAGGAACTGTTACGTAAGGGGGCTTCAGCCCCAGGTGCTGGTGGACTGCCGAAAGGAAGAATGCAAAGCTTGCGACTAGAAAGATGTGTATTGGACCTGCTGACAATCTCTTTGGATATCAAACTTGGTGAACTCCTCTGGTTTGACGCTTCTTTTAATTCGCTACAGAGTATAAACTGAAATAGCAGAATGCTTGCGTCCCCTGCTGTCTTACTGGTTCAGAAAACGTTCCTTTGTCGGTTTTATGCAGAGGATTTCCTGGTCATGTTTCTCCTCCACTGCATAGATCTGTTGCTGCTTGGTTTCAGAGCATACTGTGCAGAGACTAAAATCTTTTTCTTGTTCCTTCTGTCCCTCCTCCGGGCTTAACTGTCAAACTGTGACACTGTTAACAATGACAGTTGAACGACGTCGAAATTCTAAGTCACACTCTGTTCAGTAAAATTCTGCCAATAGTAGATTCCAGTGTTGGAATTTGTATAGCGAAGTCTGCCTGCAATAGGAACCATTGTTTGGGGAACTTGGAGCATACAGCTCTCTATTGAGAGAGCTCCACTGTCCTACTGTGCCTGGTACAGCAAGCACTACATTTACAGGGAGCTGTAAAAACCGGTTAAGTCATTTGTTTACTAGTCCTCTTTCCTTTATACGAGGAAAAAGAATCGTGACGTTTTGTTCTACCTGTAACGGCTTGGGCATTAATAAATAAGTAAACTGCTAGCTCTGCAGCATCTATGCTGCTTTTTGCTATTTCTTTTGTAGACGGTGCTCCGTGCTTTGGCAGTGAGTGATGCAAAGCCAACCCATACGCTCCATTTTTTGATAAGTCACATTTTTTCCCTAGTGTTCTATTCTGCATTGTCACCATGCCCTATCAACTAAACATGCCGTCAATAGTTTAATGCACCAACTTCTATGCCAACACTTACTCTCAAAGAATGTTAACAATCCTGCCTCATTGACCATCTCTCCCCTCTGAGCTCATTTCTCTCATGTTCTGGGCCTTCTGTACCCCATTTTTGCATCCCTGCCATTTCATTTTAACTGTTTTTTGCCCGTTTTATTCTTAAAGGGTTTTTCCCTTGTGACCCTCTGATCAATCATGTTGCAATGCCGGCCCAAATGTCGTGGGTAGGGCTGGCCTTCAGCCCCAAAGTTATACATATTAAACAATACACTGTGCGACTGAACATTAATACTTGGGCTCTGAGAGATTTCCAATTTTAGGTTATGCATCTCGCCACCAAACACATACTTGTGTGCAAGGTGCTAGCAGTACAGATCTGTCAAAACCTTGATTTGATTCCTTTCCGATTGCACCAAATTTCATAGCTTCCTGCACCACAAATTGATCTCTGTATTACCCTCATGCATAACCCTGTTAATAACCCCTGGCTTTCCAGGTCCTCTGCGTAATATCAAAGGCAAAACCATTTTCTAACCCAGTATCCTTTTGCCAATCTTTTCTTCATACGCTTGGGACCATTTTTCATGGGCTTTGAGTTCCAAACCAGTGTCCAGCACCGAGTTATTCTCCCAACATAACATGCATGAATAGCAAATCTTATCTCCCTCTTGCTTTTCAGGTACTCATGGCATTAGTTTTCCCTAATATAATTTCCGACCACTGATCATATTTACTCCTATATCCCCTCCCCTTTACTCCATACTTGTGGGACATTGCGTCCTTCGGACGGGACCAGAGCACTTTTGTAAAAAGCATCAGAAATTTCGGCCTGAAGTCCTTTTCTCCACGTGGTCTGGGCTGGATGCACTAGCATCACAGGGAATTTTTATTTTTGATTCCTTTTGTCCTTCCTTCCTGCTCCAGTTCCTCTGCCATCTAGTCCTCAGTCTATGCCGGAGCATCTGGGATGCGTGTGTTCGTTTTTTGTTTTTTTAAAAAAAAACTTTTTATTGAATTTTACAACATGACACAAGAAAAGAAAACATTACCCCCCTTGCTCCCCCAAGTGATGAGCCTCCAAATCCAACAACGTCTTTCTTCCAAGCAGTCCCTCCATACTCATTGAAGGTCTAGTAGTCGCAGGCGTTGCGGGCACCACATCACTCTAAAGTCATCTTTAAGGAAATTCATTACATCACTCCAATCTGCTGCAAAGTTCTGGACTTTATCGTCCATGGCGTAAGATGCCCATTCCAAGGCCACTATCTCCCAAATTTTCCGTAGCCAGTCATGATTCATGGGGATCTCGGGGCTCCTCCATCTTTGAGCTATTATCATAGGGGCAAGGGTTAGTATCACTTTTGCTTTCTCCCTACCTCTGAGTCCCCCTAACTCCGAGGGCCCATGAACTCCCAAAAGTATCTGTTCCGGCGTTCGTCACCTGGACCGAAGGCCTGTTCCTGCGCCCTCCGTAAATCACCCCAAAAAGGTGCATTCGAGGGGATTGGGTCCTCCGACGTATTCCATATCTATGACAGGTAATCACCACAGCTGTGCTGCTTCGGAAACTTTTTTCGGCGCCTGCGTCGATGTCGATGCGCCGTCGTCGAGGACCTCCTCCGACGTCATCGGATGTGATAAGTAGGACGCCCGTAGCCTCAGTTCCGTTTTTTCCGCGAACGTGTTACTTCGTGAATCTCGGTTACGCCTCGACTCTTTGGAGTTCTGTTCTTCTCGGTTCTTTAAACCTGTTCGTTTTTTTTTTGTGCAAAAATCCTTCGTAGAAGAGGTCTTCTACTTCGTCTTCCACCCCGCGTCCGGGCTTCAAGAAGTGCGGGGAGTGTGGGTCCAAGATGTTGGTGACGGACTCGCACTATGCCTGCCTCTGGTGCCTCGGGGAGGCCCACGACACGGATGACTATCGACTCAGTCGCTCACGTCCAAAGCCTTACGGGAACGTAAGAAGAAGTTGTCGGTAGGTCGGGTGTCCAAGCCCCGGAAGTCGAAGTCTGCAGGGCTTTCAACGGATGATTCGAGAGGTGACTCTCCGCCGCGTCGTCGTCGGAAGTCTCGTGGGTCTCGTTCTAGGAATCGTTCTCGGCCTCATCGAGGCATTCTCGGAAGCGCCGACAGCTGTCGTCTTCCAGGTCCTCTTCTGAGGACTCTGCCCGGCACGTCGCTTACCCCACCAGCCGTGCGACGCCGGAGGAATGGGCTTCCTTCGGGAAGAAAATGCTGGCGATTCTCGAGTCGCAGGGTACTAAGCTGTCTGTGCCCCCGAGTGGGGTCGGCCGTGAGAGGTCGAGAGACCCCGCTCGCAAGAGTGGTCGGCACGAGTCACGTGAGAGGTCCCGTTCGCACAAGGGGACTCGTTCTCGACGTACCTGTTCCAGGTCCCGGTCCTAGACGCGTTCAAGACCGTGTGCACCTGTGATGTCTTTGAGGAAGACATCGACGCCTGAGGCGTCGAGGGCGTCGACAGGCTTTCTCGAGGCTCCGGCTCCGAGGAAGTCGTCGACGCTCAGGTCATCGAAGGACACGCTCGGAGCTCCGGCCTCGAGGACTGTCGACACCGTCGATGCTGGCGGCGCTGCATCTGACGTTGACGCCGATCCTCTCGCCTGTTCTCTCGACGCCAGCGCCGATTCACTCGACGCCTTTCGAGGCCAGGGTGTCGGAGGTACCCAGTGGCACGGGGGAACCCCCTAGGAAGGCTCTGGTTAAGAGCAAGCACTCTCGAGTGCCTTCTTTTCACCACCTGGAATATATTTCGGAGGTGGATGAGGATTCTGATGGCCTGGTTCCTAGTCAGGTTCCAGATGAGATGGTCTCGGGCTGGACACCTCTCCGGAGGTGGAGTTTTGTAGGGCTGAGCCTGGCTCTCATGCCGATTCCTCGTACCGGTGCCTTATGGCTAGGGTCTCCGAGTACTTGGGATGGTCTGCTCCCCCAGGGGAGTTTGTGCAGGATGATCTCACGGACATCCTTGATGTTGGTCCCCCCAACTGACCCGGTACTGCCGTTTCATATGGCTCTACAGAGAAGGGTGGCGGTGGCTTGGACTGCTCCGGAGAGTCTCCCGGCGGTGGGCAGGTCCTTGTCGCGAAAATACCGTCCAGCCAGTAGCGACCCCTGCTACTTGACCAGGCACCCCACTCCGGAGAGTTTGGTGGTGCAGGCGGCCACGGCCCCGCAAAGCAGGCGTCGTACCCTACCATCCCTCCTGAGACGACAAATGTTTTGACGGCTGGGCGAAGAAAGTGTTTTCTTCTGGGGGTATGGCGCTTCAGGCGGCCAACTCATATGTGCCTTCACACACACACTCTGTGGAACTGTGTTGCGTTAGCGGCTGAACATATTCCCGAAGCGGACGAACGAGATGGTTTCCTTGCTATGGTCCAGGATGGTAAGGATGCCATGTGTGAGTCCGTTCAGTCGGGTTTGGACATGGCTGAATGCGTCAGCAGGTCCATGGCGGCGAGCACCGTGATACGCAGATTTGCGTGGTTGCGGAAGTCGGGGTTTGCTCCTGATGTGCAGTCCCGGCTCCTCAACATGCCCTTTGACGGTGAACCTTTTTGGCAGCAAGGCTGACGAGAGCCTTGAGAGGTTGCAGACCTCCAAAGCTGCAGCGAAGTCGTTGGGCGCTGCAGTTCGCCAACCTCCGCCTTTTCGTCCTAGGGGACAGCAATGGAGGGGTGGTTCCTTTCGCTATTACTCGTCCTTCAGTAAAGCGAGAGGAGCTAGCAGTCAGAGGCCAACGCAGGGGTACCTGAGGTGGACGACAGGGTACCTGTGGTGCCAAGGCCGCTCGGGCTGTTGCCTCTTTGCCCTCAGGTAACGCCGCAGCCGCTACCACTCAGTCATGAGGCCATGTCCCATGGTTCGCCGGTTGGGGGAAGGCTGGCGCAGCATCTTGTAGAGTGGCGTTCCATTACTTCAGGTGTGTGGGTTCTGGAGATCATAACCCACGGCTACTGTCTTCCCTTTAGGCAGAGGCCTCACGACAATCCACTAGGGAACCTCTTTGATGAGTCCGGATCCGCTCCTTGCGCAGGAAATTCAAGCCCTGCTGGAGAAAGGCGCCATAGAACTGGTGTCTGTAGCGGAGAGGAACAAGGGATGGTATTCCCCTTATTTTTTGATTTCGCCCAGGACCTTCTGTGGTGGGCCGTCGAAGGCAACTTGATGAAGGGGGCTCCGTTTTGGCTTCCCTGGCCGGAGGTGATGATCGTGACGGATGCATCCCTCACGGGATGGGGAGCTCATGCCTACGAGCTGACAGTCAGCTGTCGTTGGTCTCCGTCGGAGTCCAGACTCCATATCAATCTGTTGGAGCTGAGGGCTGTCAGGCTAGCCCTGAAGGCTTTTCTGCCGACTGTGCGAGGAAAGAATGTCCTGATCCTGACGGACAACACAGTGGCCATGCACTACCTCAACAAAAAGGGGGGGGCAGGGTCACTTCCTCTGTGCAGGGAGGCGATGCAGCTCGAGTTCTGGGCCATCCAGCAGGAAGTTTCGATCTCGGCAGTTCATCTGGCCAGAGACGAAAACGTGACGGCGGACGCTCTGAGCAGGCAGAGCACGATCTCTCACGAGTGGGAGTTGGCTCAGGAGATTCTCCTGGAGATCTTCGCCCTTTGGGGGACCCCTCAAGTGGATCTCTTCGCCTCCAGTGTCAACCGGAAGTGCGAGAGGTTCTGCTCGCGGGAATTTCCTCCAAAAGGAGCCTTAGGAGACGCGTTCATGGTGAGTGGTCATTCCCACTGCTGTACGCGTTTCCTCCAGTCCCCGTCATCCCGCAAGTCCTGCGGAGGTTACGGAAGTTCGGTTCCCGGATGATCCTCCTTGCTCCGGTGTGGGCTCGGAGGACGTGGTACCCGGACCTTCTCGACTTGTCCATCTGTCCTCCACGTCGTCTTCCCTACCGAGACAATCTGCTCTCACGGGAGGGGGGGGTCAGGTTCCCCATCCAGAGGTCAGATCCCTCAACCTTCATGCTTGGCTTCTGAAAGGTTGAGGTGTAAGGATTGGGGCCTCCCTGAAGACGTGATGGAGGTGTTGCTCTCGGCCCGACGGCCAGCAACAAAGTCTCTGTACCGTTGCCGTAAGTTCTGCGACTGGTGCAGAGTTCAGTATGTGGATCCTGTTGCATATGACATCCCCATGGTTCTGTCCTTTTTACTTTCTTTGGCCCACAGGGGCTTGCAAGTGGGTACCATTAAAGGTTACCTGGCGGCGCTGTCCATCTTTAAGCGCTCGTCTGAAGAGTGTTCCTACTTTAAAATCCCTTTAATTTCAGTTTCTGAAAGGGCTCACTAATGTGTTCCCTCCGTCACATTTCCTGGTGCCCGGTTGGGATTTAAACCTTGTTCTTAAGTTTCTTATGGGTGCTCTGTTTGAGCCTTTAAATTCTTGCCCTTTGAGGCTGTTAACTCTGAAAACTGTGTTTTTAGTTGCGGTTACTTCCGCTCGCACAGTGAGTGAGTTACAGGCACTTTCAGTTAAGCCACCCTTCACTGTATTTCACAAGGACAGGGTTGTCCTTAGAGTTTGTCCTTCTTTTCTTCGGAAGGTGGTTTCGGAATTTCATTTGAGCCAGAAGGTTGTTCTTGCGGCGTTCTATCCTCCCCCACATCCTGGTAAGGATGAGGAGAGGCTCCATAGGCTTGATCCTAGGAGAGCTTTAAGCTTTTATATTTCACGCATGTCCCGGGTCAGAGTGGACGATCAACTCTTTATTGGTTACGCTGGAAAGCGTTTGGGACAAGCTGTGATGAAACAGACTTTGTCTCGCTGGATTATTTTGGCCATCTCGGAGTGTTACCGCTTGGCGGGTAAGGACCCATCGGCTGGCTTGCAGGCCCATTCTACCAGGGGTATGGCTGCATCTACTGCCCTGCAGAGGGGTGTTCCTATTCGCAACATCTGTGATGCAGCCACCTGGGTTTCAGTACATACATTTGTACGTCACTATTCCCTCGATTCCATCCGAGGACAGGATCTGGCCTTTGGCAAGGCGGTCCTTTGCTCCGCTATTCGATTGGCAATTCTAAATTTTGATTCTAAATTCTTTCCCTCCTCCTTGCTCTGGTACTGCTTTGGGAGTCTGTCATAGATATGGAATACGTCGGAGGACCCAATCCCCTCGAAGAACAAGTTACTTTCTTACCTGGTAACGTTCTTTCGATGGGATGGTCCGACAATGTATTCCATATCGCTCCCTCCCTACCTTCCCCGCTGCAGAATTTCTTTTGCGATTGCAGCTTACGTTCCGCAAGGCTTTGTGCCTGACTGGCAGTAGACTAATGTCACACGTTCAGGGGGGAAAAACTACAACTGAGGCTACGGTCTTCGTGCGTCCTACTTATCACATCGGATGACGTCGTGGGAGGACATCGACGACGGCGCATCGATGCAGGACGCAGACGCCGAAAAGTTTCCGAAGCAGCACAGCTGTGGTGATTATCTGTCATAGATATGGAATACGTCGTCGGGCCATCCCATCGAAAGAACGTTACCAGGTAAGAAAGTAACTTGTTCATTTTAGGGCACGTCCACCAAATATGGTCTGCTGTGCCTGCCAAACCACATCCCCTCCAACAACTACCCGATCTAACGGGGAACATCTTATGGAGCCGGGCCGGTATATAGTGCCACCCAAATAAAATCTTGTACCACACTTATTGAAGCTGGGTTGCCTTAGCCAGTTTAGGTATCCTCTTCCATAACCTCTCCCACTCAGCCCTACTAATTTCTCGCCCTAGCACCCGGTCCCACTTCTGCATATACGCCCACTTGGGATTCCTATGGGAGCTTTCTAAGATCTTATAAATATTGGAAATGAGACCCTTTGTTCCGTTGTTGGTTAGTAGGAAGGTCTCGAATTGCGTAGTTTCTCAGATTGCCGCCATACGGATCCCAGGGTGAAGTACCCAATGTCTTATTTGTGCATATCTCAATCTTTCCCCCTCTTGTACTGCAAATTCTCGCTTACAATCTTCGAACGAGAGGAGTTCTCCTCCCCGAAACATATAACGTAGCTTCCAGCAACCACCCTCCTGCCATCTCGCAAATGTCCCTTTTTTCCATACCCAGGGTTTAATCCCTATTGCCAAAGATGGGGGTGAATGGCGATGGATACGTAGTGCTTCCCTTAGTGCCCGCCAATCTATCCCAGGTGTCGGCCGTTAGCTTGGTTATTGAGCTTTCATAAAGCTGCCGGGGTCTGGATCCCTTGGGTAGCCAAATCGCGATGTGCCACCGCTCTATCCATTCTCACCCAAAGCTTCTCCTGTTGCCCGTCGTCCTCTCAACTGTTCCCTAATGATTGGAAGCTGGGTCGCTTCATAGTATCGCCGAAAATATGGTAGCGCTAGACCTCCCCGTGTCTTGTTCTTAATGCGAATGTCGTTTCATTAGGGCGGATCCCCACTCCCTTTGCTTGGAGTGTCTAGGCCCCGAACATGGTTGGGATTCGTGCTTCTACTGCGACTCCTTATCCGTCTGGGCACTTCAAAGTCGTCATCTTTGGTGGGAGGAAGTGTTTCAGCGCATTCCTCCACCTCATTTCCAGCTTTTCATCAACTGAAAGAAGAAAAGCGCGGTAAATTCTTTACTTTTTAGGGCGCCCCTACTAGGGGACTCCTTAGTGGGGTCTTCCAGGTCTGGGAGGGGCTTGTGTAGCTATGTTCCCTGAGGTGCCCCAGGGGCCTAATAGGTGCACCAAAGTGTTCTCCGAGGGTTCCTGCAGCGGAACTGCTAGTACCGGACACCATTCCGAGGTTCACCATTTGGGTGCTAAGGTTCAGCCCAGTTAGTTTGTGGCTCTGGATACTGTGATTTGCCCGGAGTTCTCCGTTTCTGGAGCTTTTCATACTGAGTCACGTCTCAAGGCCCCTTTGAGGGAGCTATACGTGGCAGGTTAAACCTAAGGTTACTCTTGGGGCTAAAGTCAGCACAGACCGATTGGAGAGATCCTCTTTGAAGGTCTTGTCGGTGAGGTACATCCCTCAACCGTCCCACACTCAGGGTCGTGGTGGTACTGGTTCTGTTGGGGTGGCAAAGAGGGTGGTCACGTACCATTATCCCTCCACTGGACGATATGTTGGGAGCCGGTCCTAAAATGTTCAGTAAACATCTGAGACCACCCAGTACCGGCCCTGCCGAGGATCCTTGTGTCGAGGCTAAGGTGTTGCTTATGTCCCCCGGTCCCACTGAGGAGACAATTGCCTCATCTCCACATGTGACAGTTCTCAGGTGTTGACAAAATGGCGCCCAACCTCCACGGTCCACAGCAGCAATTTTTTGGATACCTCTTACACATACGTTCACACAGTCTGGTGCTGGGAACAGTCCTTTTGGGGTTGAGAAGCCTTTTCCATGCTATGTGGACAACAGAAATCCGTTCCGCCCTTCGTTTGACTGGTGCGCCCGGACACCGCTGCCTCATACAGTCTTGCTACCTCCTGCTTCCACTCCACTGATTTATGTGGATCTGGCATGTTGTGGGCCGTCCTGGCAACCATCCTCCTTGCGTTCATGGGGGTATGTCTCTCACGAGCAGCCTCTTCTGTACCAGCGCCAAAGCCTTCGGCTGAGGATGTTTTTTTGGGATGTTTCAGATGCTCATGCACTCTGACCCTATGAAGGCGCATTTCAAGCGTCTTTTCAGGGAAATATACCCAGAGCCTCCTGTCGCCTTCTGCCCAGCTGTTTCAATGCAGGTTCCAGTGGTGCCACTGCCTCCACCGCTTCCTTCTGCACTTCCTCCATCTCTTCCTCCTCGGCCCCACTTGTCTCCTATAGAGAAGACACTGGCGGACCGCGACAACACTTTTAAATCTGAGGCGGTATGCGTGGTGGACCAGTCTTCTGTTCCTGCCTCGTTGGATGAGTCTCAAGTGGATCAGGACAGCGATGAGCAGCCCTGCTCTACGAGGGCGTTCCATGACCGGGTCCTGGATATGATGGCCCTCCTTGACATTCCAGTGTCCCGAGGCCACCACTCCTCAGGAGGGTTGTTTTCGGGAGCCTTTACCCTGTCACCTCAAGAGTACACCGGCCTGTTTCTCCAGAAGGACGTATTGGCTGAGGCCCGCAAAGTCTGTGATAAAACCCACACATGGGCTACACATCAAGAGAATTGATGCTCGATACAAGCTTCACACCTCTGAGGAGATAGCCTTATCGGCTTGTCCGCTCCAGTCCTCAACAGTGGTGGCAGTGGCCACCTGCCAGTCAAAGCCAGCCTCTGCATCTGCAACATCAGCGGTCCAAGTCCTAGCCAAGGAGGATAAACTTCTGGACTCCTTGGGCAAGAAGGTTTTTGACAATTCAGCGCTCCAACTTTGTCAAGCGAACACAGAGCTCATCCTGGCAGCACCCAATCTGAGGCTGTGGAGAGTTGGCTGATTTCCAGGAGTGCATTCCTGTGGATAGGCTAGATTACTTTAAAGCCAGTTTGTCGGATGCCAGAGTTTTGGCACAGGATCTGCTGGAAACTGCAGCACAACACATAGATACCTCAGCTCGAGACCTTATGGTAGGGGTTGACGCCTCCCGCCAGGCAAGGCTCCACATGCCAAAATGTTCAAAGGAAGTGCAAGACAAAGTACTGGACCTTCCTTTTGATGGCAAGGAATTGTTTAATTCTTCTACTGACGAGGAGCTCACAAAGACCAAAGCGAGTACCTAAACCACCAAATCTTTATCGATCTTGGCGAAAGCTCCAGCTAAGGCCCCTTATTCAGAGGTCATGGTCCCAGGCTCGATCCTTCTCTGGGTTCAGTGGTTTTCAGAATCGCCTTGCGCGCTGAACTGAAGCTCCGGTTGGTGGGATCTGCCGAAACAACAACGGCAAGGTGGTCTGTTTTTCTCTCGGCTATCAGCCTCTTCTCCAGGGACATGTAGTCTCCCTGCCGACAAATCGGCAAAATATTTTTTCTGTCGCACGAGACTGCGCTGGGAAGACTAATCTCGTCTTGTCTGGAGGCGTGGCAGACCATCACTGAAGACTGGTGGGTTTTGTCCATTGCTCCGGCGGGCTTTTGCTTGCCCCCCCCCCCCCCCCCCCACCACACCCTTGAATCTTCCCTTCCAACCTTTCGGGACCCCCTCCCTCACAGCCGAGGTACAGAAACTTCTAGACCTCAGGGCAGTGGAACCTGTTCCCCTTGGGGAGCAAGGGGAGGGCTTCTAGGCTCAGGCTCAGTGTAGTGGACCTTCAGGACACTTACATGCACATCCTAATATGGAGGCCGCATCGGAAATATCTGCAGTTTTCTGTGGGAGGGGAACATTTTCAGTTCCGTGTGTTCCCTTTTGGTCTCAGCTCACTTGACACCTGCAATGTTGGGAAGAGATCTTCTATTGGGTAATACCACAGCAGAGCCGGGAGTTGGTGAAGGTGAAGAAACCTCGACCAGTAAGTGACTGACTTATCCAGGTACCACGGGCTGATGGTTCTTCTTCGGGGTCTCCGGTTGTAGAAGAGGTTGGTTGCACTCTAGCACTACTGGGACTTGTCCCGAGGCACGCATGGCTAAATTGGATACCTTATCCCGTCCCGATGTTCTCCAGTTAGGGGCTGAAGTATGTACTGGTGAAGCCAAGGTTCCCTGTTTGAGGGCTAAACACGTCAAAGGTCAAACTATGAGGATGGAACCAGGCCACTCCAGAAGTTTCACCCTCTGACAACGTCAGCTTCTTCAGCGCCAAAGGAGCGGCCTAAATCCACTCCCAGTGCGTGGCTGGGGAGTAACCCATCGGTCGTTTTTTTTTTTTTTTTTTTTTTTTTTAAATGGACTGCCTTTGGATGGTTATCCCTTCACTCCATAGGTAAAGTGGTCAGCACCTACTAGGATGCGTTTGCCACCTACTGTCTTTACCCATTACTTCGTTGCCGCTCTGTAACGCAGGCATGTGGTTGTCCAGGCCGATTTAGCATCCAATTACTACAGAGTGGTCGAGGCCTACCCAGTCTAAGAGGCCTTCCCCCTCAGCAAAGAACCCACCAATCAGTGGAGGCCTTTTTTCAAAGGTTCTAAATGCTAATGCATTCAGATCCTATGAGGGAGTATTTCAGCCTCCTCCACCACTACCGCAGGCTCCTGAACCTTTGACTGTCCTTTCAGTCCCAGACCCTGTTTCACCATTGACTCCAGACTTGCAGGGCCCATCTGATCCTGACTTTCCCAAGGAGGGGGGAGCATAGTCCTCTGTCAGCGACTGCCTTTCATGACAAGCTTATGAACCTTACGGGACTCCTGGAAATTCCAGTCCCAGACTCGAGGATGGTACATGAAGATCACCTTGAGGCAGCTGCGCAACATGTGGATACGTTGGTGATGGTGGGGCGGGGGATTGGCACCAATGTGTGTGTGCAGGCAGGCGTGGCTGCATGTCACAAAATTCACAAGAGGTACAGGTTAAGGTCCTTGAGGTAAATATACCAACACAGCATGCTAACACCGGCATCACTAATTTGAATGAAATACGATTGATGTTATGCCCAACTTGGTGCCGCTAAACCTTTTGTCTCACATTAACTTAGCCATTCTGTGTTTGATATGACACCACAGCAAATGATGTTGCGGTTGGACAAAATGCATATAATGTGTATCAATGACAGTCCTAACCACACTATTGTAACGCAGATTAACATTGTTGCTAAATGGGCACACGTGATTATATAATTGTTATGCTGTATGTTTTGATTGGAGAGCACGGTTCGATTCTAATGGTTTTGTTTTCGTGTCTGTGTCTTTGTATTTTAATCTTCTGTTTTGTAACTCTCTCGCCCCCACCCCCCGAAAGAAATCCTTCCCCATTCCCAAATATTACGACATGTGACATGTTTGATGACCATAACATGTCCATTTGTGTAATTATGTGGACAATATTATGATTTGCGTTGAAAAGCCCTGATTTGGAAAAGGCAATGAGTTTTGCCAAAACACTTGTCATCATAGGGCAAATTGTGATGTACACGCGAAACGGTTTGTTCAAATAAATAGTTTTTTGAATCGCATATTCTTGAGTGTGGCGCAAAGTCATTTGGAGTGATTGTGTTTTTGTTCATTGTTCAGAGGTGGGGTCTTGACCTCTGTCCCTCCTCAGACCTTGACACCCATCCAGAAAGGAAACCCCACATTTATGGTCGCAGTGTGCCAGGAAGTTGGTGGAACAACCCCAACTTTCTTTTAACCAAATTCATTTACTGGCTAAAAGGATCCCTGTCTTGGGGCTAAAATGTTCACTGGCTCTGCCGAAGATCGTGGACATTAGACTCAATCCAGGGCCTCTGCTGAAGTTCGTCATACAGGGGCCAGATCTGTCACCAGGATCACGCCGTGGCTCTTTCAAAGAAGGCTAAATCGTTGGCTTTCAGTGCAGTAGACCATGGCAAGTGGTTGCACAAAGGATATTTTCCTATGCTACTCATGGCAAAAAGTATCACGACTAATCAGATGAGATCCAAGTGCACTGAAATAGTAGCCAAGGATGTTCTGCAGGAGTTAACAAGAACCTGCATAATTATGTACTCTTTGGGACCGTGATCTAGAAGTGATGCCTCTTTGGACCAGTTGGTTAGTGGAATTTGGTTTGCTTGAATCATGATTATCCATTAGTACCCGGCGGGGGTGGGGGCACTCGTCCAATGAGGAGGTTCGGAACCGTGGCATTACCAGCGGTAATCCCCCCCCCCCCCGCTTCGAGCTGCCTCACCGCTGGAGGCCACCCTCTTCCTCTGCCATGGAATGAGGGGTAAGTGTGGTCCTCCCCCCCCCCCCCCCCCCCCCACCCACAGAATTCCCTTCCCGCCCTCCACCGACACCTTTTCAGTCCATTTCAAGAGCGGATGTGCTGGGAACACCTATCCCCAACGCGTCCGCTCTTGATCTGCGACAGGACGTCATGGAAAGGAAGAAAGGACTGTGTAGTCCCTTCTCCCATTTCCATGGCAGCCATTTTTTTTGTTTACTTTTTTCAGTGGCCGCCAGGAAAAGGTAAACAGACTTAGTTTTCCCTTCCCCAGTGGCCATAATTTTTTTTAATCATGTTTTGTTTTTGTTCCGAAATGCCGGCGCGTACTACGAGCTGGGGTACTAATAGCGGTAAGCCCCGCAGGGGCCGAGGCATTACCACTGCAGGTGATGCCTCAGGGCCTTCGTTAAGGCCCTCGCTTCGCTGAGGTCTGTAACCATGGGTCCATGTGGTAATAACCATCCCCTGGAGCCCCTCCCCCAGCCCCTACCCCTGAACTCGATCAGGGTTTATTGCTCGAGTAATGTACTTTTTTCTTGTCAATTCCATTGTCTTTTAATCTGTTACCAAAAATTATGAATGATGCAAATTGATTTACATGCTCATTGAAGTTATTCTTTTTTTATATAGGTGTACCCACACCCTATTTGCTCCTTTTTTTGTTTGAGGGCTTCTAGTTCTGGAAAGAAACCAGAGGAATGGTTGTGGAAGGAGCATCTTGTTTAAAGCTTTTCTGCTTAATCGTTTGTTGATATTGGAAGTAATCGCCATAAAACAGCTTACTCCGTTGTGCCTTCAGGTCCAATCTTTTAAGTGAAGCAAATGTATGTGCTCCAATACCTAGGCAAACACATTGTCTACAGTGGTTTAAGATCTAGGGGGTGTCTACACATGTTTGGCATGTATCGGTTACTTGCTGAATCGATCTCAATATAAAATCAGTCCATCCTCTATCTGCCAGTGCTGGATGAAGTCCACTGGTGCATAGTGCAAGTGATGCTTAATATATTTTGTGAAGGTTCTGGAAGCCTAGTTATCAGAAAGTGAGCACCCGATTCTTTGGAGCAAATTTAACACTTCCATGGACGTTTAAAGCTCCCACCTAAGCCGCTCCCTATGTACGTGCTGGACCTTGAGCAGTCTTCAGACGGTTGTATAATGCCCATGATAAATGACATTTATTCAGCAGCTTCTGTGCTGATATTTTGTGTACTATTTGTCTATAGATTGCTCTGTTTGTACTCTTGTATTTGGATCGTTGCATGTTCCGAATTTTAGAAAAACAGACATTCTACTGTTGAGATCTAAACCTTGTTAAGATGATGATGGTGGTTTTAAAGAATACTGAGCCGATACAATTGTTATTGGTTGTGCCAAAATAGGGCTATGCATCTCAAATCACTCCAAAGTGGATCCTTCCGTTCTGAGATGCCATTGAGATTTCTTGGCCTGAGGACAGTCTTCAGTTCGGCGGCGGCAGATTGCCCAGCCATACTGCCATTAGCAAAATGAGGGAAAAGATATTGTAGCTGACCTAGAATCCGCTCCCAAATCCAGTATTCCCTCACAGAATGCTTCATGCCATATTATTGTAGTGTTTGAAAGGTAACCTGACAGATCACTGCCGTTGTAGTGTTTGAAAGGTAACCTGACAGATCACTGCCGTAATTCCATAATAAAAACATCTGCTCATTTTCCGAGCTAGAATTCTTCCTCTGACCCATGGACCAGTCTTCTTTAGCTGAGGTGTGTGTAAAACCTGGCGAAAACGCGCAGACGCAGTTCATTTACTGCTATTGGACAGTCAATCCTCCACTGCCCATTTCACTACGCTCTAACGCCTCAGCGCCTAAACTCTAGGGATTCATCTTTTTATATACTCTAGTGCAATCGCGCCACTAACTTGGATCTATTAAATAATATTCCCCCAAACCACTGTCTTTTTATAAGAAGTCTTAGTTTTCATGCGTCCCAATTCCTGTAAATTTTATTACCTTAGAGAAGTAAAAGCACGGAATGAGTTTGCAATAGCTGTACTGTGCAGATTGAGGCAGTGTTGAAACACGATGGAGTCATTGAGCAATAAGAGGTGTGGCTGATGGTCCTCTTAGCAGCACAATTCTGTCTTTTTGTGATGAGAATTTGGGTAAACCTTGATTTACTGATAGACCTTGCAGGGGCTGGTTTTCATCCCGCATAGCGCTGGTCATTGGGCCCTATTTTGCTGGATCAGACATCGGCAAAACCGCTTTCCCTGGATCTGTGAAAATTATGTTGTGACAATGTAATCCATTTGCTTTTGCTCCCTAGACCGGGATTCAAGTCATCAGGACTATAGTAGAGTGACTTACCCATTTCCAGGTTAGACCACTTGTGAAGTTCCTGTCAGGATTGTGCTCTGCAGAAAATATTCAAGTACAGCTTTGTAAAGATGTGCACCTTTTCTAATTTGCTTGCAACATTATAGGAAACGCTCCACATTTCTTAAATAATGTATCGCTCTCCTTAAATGCTTGTTTATTGCTGGGAGCTGAGCTCCCGATTACCCCTCTCCCTACCTTACAAACCCACTTCCTCCTATCCCCGCCCATGTCTGGTGTGGATCCCAGTTAATCATTTCTATTTCCATCAGTGCTGGTCATTGGGCCGCTCTCGGTGGATCCGAGATCCGGCCAGAGTCAGCCGCCCAAGCCCATGAACGGCGCTGGAATACTGAAAGAAAAGCGCCTGCCGTAAAAGGCAATGCTGCCGTTGCGGGCCTTTGTTTTTTTTTTTTTTTTTGTATTCCAGCATTGCTAGTTGTCCACTACGAGGCATGCCCCCATGGCACCCCCTACCCCCTACTACTCCCCCACCCGGCCCTTGTGTTGTGGGATCCCCCACCACATTTTTTCCATTTCTACCACTGATTTTCCAGTGTGTGTCTGTCTGTCGCCCTTCCTTTGACATAGTGTGATAACTACCCAGACATCTGTCGATTAAAAAGAAATGCCCGAATCCAGTGCAATCTCCGAGAATAGGAAGGTCTGTCTTAGTGTCCCTTTTTGTGATGCTTTACATTGCAGGCGGTTTGCCCAAATGCAACATGTCCCAACTGTTCTTTGGTTTCTGAATCTCACATCTCTGCTAAGTGCACTAGAAGGATGCATTCCGAACGATTTCTGGTAGCATACAATACATTGTTATATCCTGACTACATTAAATAAATGGCAACGCAACTAAAATACGTAGAAGTGGGAGGTAGGAAGAGATCTGCAAGCACTTTTTGAGTAGTAACCATGGCTACTGCATTCTGACTGCTTTTTATGGCTGGTGTGGTGCCATGGAATTTCAAGGCCCGCAGAAATGATTGCTTCTATTTACTGCCGCTTCGAGTGAAGGTGGTCCCTCTGCTGTCGGACTGCATTCTTCAGGGCTCAAACGTTATTGAAAGCTTTTCCCGCTTTTCCTGGGAGGACATTTATTATATTTTATGGCCTGGGTATTTACCTGGTTGAGACATGCACGGTCGTTTTTGTGTAAGCAAAGGCCGGCAGCGGCAGTACTTTTGACATCATGCTTCATGTGGTGGTAGCAGGCCTGGTCGCTGGATCTTAGCACAATGCCTCCCGAACGTGATTGCTGTTCACACCTCTTGCGGTAGAAGACTGGAGTGGGCAGATGGTAGGAGCAAGCTATTGGAGACCTACAGCAGTGGTATTCAAATTTTCATACCGAGCCCCCAACTCCCTCCTTTGAGTAAAAATATTGTTTATGCCCCCTCCACCTAGGGGGCTCCAGGCTCTTTAAAATTGAAGCAGATTGTATTTTTTATATTAAAAGTAGCCAGTTTAATACTTTTTACATATATATATATTTCTGAGGCTTGTGGAATCTGCTTGGATCACATGCTGTGCATAGGCCCACATCTAGTGGAAGCTGCAGAATATTAGTTTGTTTTTCGAAACTCTAAAATGGGCGTCGACACAGGGCGTGCCAGTAATACTATCCCTAGTGTGACGTCCACTCTACCCAAGATCCCTCACGCGTCTAGGATCTTCAGATAGTTTTTTTCCGCCATACTGGTCGGAAGCATTTTGCGGAGTCCCCTGACATTAGCCATACTTTTGCTAAAATATTTACAATATTAATCTATTGACATCCTTCCCCACCCCAACGTCGAACTTCGACACTCGACGCCGGCTAGAAGAAATCGACCGTCGGCTGCTGCACGACGGATTTGGGCCTCGGAAGGCCTCTGGCCTCGGCCCTGCAAGTAGGGAGAGTGGGGGGTTGCACATACTCTACATTCGTGGTATATAGGTACACCTTATACATTTCCTACACTTAACAGCTCGCTGCCTCAAGGTGCGTATGGAGGGTACCCCTTTTCAATTCTGCCCCAAGTGCAATCGCAAATACCCTTGGGTCGTCGGGCACACCACGTGCAATCTCTGCTTGCCGAGGGACCACCCCGAAGCGAACTGCAGAGCATGTAGTAGGTTTAAACCTAAGACACTTAAGGACCGTTCGACGAAGCGTTGGGCCCACCACGCCAGGCAGGCGGCCATGGCAGCGGAGGGCGCCTTCAGCGACGCCGTACTTTCGGACGGCGAGGATATTACGGCGTCGAAAGACAGCCGAGCGCAGGTCCCCGACCTCGGAAGGTCGTCCGGCAGGGCGGCATTGGGGAAGACCCCCGGCGACACAAGCGCTTCACACACTACACACACTACACACACAAAGTCCAACCGAGACTCGACGACGTCGAGTTCTCGGAAAGAAGCACAAACAGAACGGTCCGATTCAGTGTCCTCTGGGCGCTCGCGATCAAGATCGCCGCATGACTCCAGGCAATCATCCACTCTTGCCAAGAGTGCCTCGCACCCTAGGCTAACAGAAGTTCGATTGTCGGAAGACAAAGACGACTTCCACCCCCAGGCCGCGCTCCAGGAGTCAGAGCCCGCAGTCAAAATCAGCGAGGCCCCACGCTCAAAGGACAGGGACCCCACCCCCGATCCTCGACGCCAGGCGTCGAAAACCTCCGGAGCCACTAAAGGACAGGGAAAACATTTTTCCACTCACGGAGAGGGGGGAAAACAGCAGAAGAAGCAGCCTTTGATCTCTTCCACACCTGTGAAACACACCACTCCCCCTAAATAGACAGACAAAACCAGGTCTGCTAATATGTCTAAAACCAGTAAATCTACTCTAGATAAATCCCATAGACTTGCTGAGAGAGTCATTCCCAGTTCCAGAAAATGGTCGAGTGAAGACATAGATAGGGTCATGTCAAGGATGTCTTCTTTGGCTGATTTTTATAATAAAAATCCAGAACTTTTCGTCTATGATCCACAAGGGGCGACACCCTCCAGCTCTAATGATCCTATCCCCCCGAGTAAAAAGCCCCGGTTTGAAACACTGATTAGGTCGGATCCCTTCGCGGTACAACCTTACTCAAGACCATACTCACTGTATCAAGGAGAGGCTTCCTTTAGTGAGGACCAAGAATTTGGTATGGTAGAAGAACAAACCGGGACGGGCTACTATGGGATGATGAGGAAGAGGAAGACCCGGAAACATACAGAGTAGATTCCCCGGTCGATAACCAACCCCTCCTAAACGAGGTTCTCACACGCGCAGCAGAACATTTCCATATTGACACCCACGGTGTCCAGGAGGAGAGGCACTTCGCAGAAGAGTTAGTGGGAGAAAGGAGGCCTGTTGCCCAGACCATCCCTATCCTTAAATCCATTCAGCGAAGAATAGACCCGTCCCTGGTGAACCCGAACCTCACCAGAGCAGTCAATCCCAGGGTTGAAAAACATTTCAGGGCGGCCCAGTCTGACCCTCTCTATATAAGAGGACATCCGAAGCCAGACTCCCTAGTTGTCACCAACACTCGTAAGAGGGCAGGAACACCCTTATCGTCCAAAGCGCCTCCTGACAAGGAGAGCAAAAAACTATACGGTTTCGGCAGGAAAAGTAGCCTCAACGTCCGCCTATCAAGCAAGGATTGCAAACTCCACCACCCTGTTGACCAGCTACAACTGCCATCAGTGGGAAGAAGTCGCGGCACTCATAGCCTCTGCTCCTGAACCTTTAAAGGGCCAGTTAGCTCGGGTTTCCGCAGAGGGTAGAGCCGTGTCTGGTTGCATTTTGAAAGCAACTTTCGACGCCGCGGACAACGCAGGCAGATTGATAGCAGAAGGCACTGTTATCAAAAGACATGCATAGTTACGGCAGTCTGGTTTTAAGGCAGAAACCCAGGCATCATTGTTGGACAAACCGGTGGAAACCGATCTGTTTGGTAAGGCGGTCGAAGACGCACTGAAGAATGCCAAGGACGAATATGAAACACCCTTGGCCAGTTAACCAATAAACCCCCTAACCAGAGAGGGAATAGTAATTTTCGTCGCCCACGCGGCCAAAATTCCCAGAGAGGATCTAACTATTCCCAGGGGCAGGGTACACAGTGGAACAACAACCAACAGTCTACCCAGGGTTACGGCAGGGGTAATAGGAGAGGTCGTGGTAGGCAGTCCCAGCAAGGGAGGCGGCATGCCTCCACCAAAGCAGTGACACTCAGTTCAGGGTCCCTTCTCACGCAACCCCAGTAGGGGGACGCATTTCCAACTTCACCCAGGCTTGGGAAGGGATCACATCAGACGGATGGGTGCTGTCAACAGTATCCACAGGATATTGTATAGAGCTACTGCAGCGTCCCCGGAAACATCCTCCACGACAGAGTACACTCTATAGAACATCAGAAGATTCTCCTCGAGGAGATCGCCATTCTGCTAGAAAAGGACGCGATAGAACTCGTCCCGGGACACCAGGTAAACAAGGGTATTTATTCAACTTACTTCCTTGTGCCAAAGAAAGATTTGACAATGCGCCCAGTATTCGACTTACGGCCTGCCAACAAGTATGTCAAGCCCCAAAAGTTTCGTATGACCACGCTACAAGAGGTAATCCCCCTCCTAAAAAAGGAATTACATGGCAACCTTAGATATGAAAGATGCTTATTTTCATATTTCCATGTTCCAAGCGCACAGAAAGTATTTGCGCTTCAAGGTGGACAGTCGACACTACCAATTCAAGGTACTGCCCTTCGGGATAGCTTCGGCACCAAGGGTATTCACCAAGGTACTGGCGGTGGCGGCTGCACACCTACGCAGGGAGGCAATCCCAGTGTACCCTTATCTGGACGACTGGCTCATAACGGGGGAAACCCCCAGGAATTTGCAGGACACAGTCAAAGGACTATCGACCTCCTCCACGAGTTAGGCTTCTCAATCAACGAGAAAAAGTCAAACCTGGTGCCAAGCACCTCCAAACAATTCCTAGGAGCAATCCTAGATACTCAAGAGGGGTAGACCTTTCCTTCAGAAGAAAGAATTCGGAATATACTACTGCAAATTCCGCATTATCAGTCCGGTCAACAAATAACGGTACGCAAAGCAATGCGTCTACTGGGCATGATGGCGTCATGTATTTACCTGGTCCCCCATGCGCGCCTGCGCATGCGTCCCATGCAGGAATGGTTGGCGAAACAGTGGTCTCAGGCAAGTGGTCAGTGGGACGATCTAGTGGTCGTTTCACCAACACTGGTACAAAGCCTTCACTGGTGGACAAGAGAGAATCTCGCACAGGGGAAACCCTTTTACGATCCCGAAGTACAGGCAGTAGTCACTACAGATGCATGTCTGACTGGGTGGGGAGCTCACCATCTCCACCACACAGCTCAGGGTCTCTGGTCTCACTCAGTGGCCAAGAACCACATCAACCTGCTAGAGCTTCTGGAAGTATTCAGAGCGCTTCAGGCGTTCGAGCCCCACCTACTAAACCTGTCAGTGCAAATCCGGACGGACAGCACTACAGCCATGTTCTACCTGAACAAGCAAGGAGGGACTCCATCGCCAAATCTGTCCAAGCTTGCCCAGAAAATCTGGGTATGGGCACTCAGACGGAACATCTTCCTGTCATCACAACATGTTCCAGGGGAGCTCAATTCCCTAGCGGATGCTCTGAGCAGAGACTCGCTCCCAGAGGAACACGAATGGGTTCTACAGAGAGGTCGTAGAAGATATCTTCTCTCAGTGGGGTTTCCCCACTATAGACTTATTCGCCACAAGCAAAAACAGACAATGCCCAGGATTTGCATCCAGGTTCCCCCAACCAGACTCACAGGGGAACGCCCTGTGGATGAACTGGTCAGGGATGTTTGCGTACGCTTTTCCACCAACTCCTCATCAGGAAAGTGGTGAACAAAATGAACAGAGTCGATGACGCTCGTCCTAGTTGCTCCCATGTGGGCAAGACAACCGTGGTTTCCACACCTACGCAGGATGGCGGAGTGCGAGCCCATCAAACTTCCAGCCTGGTACAACCTACTGTCCCAGCACCAAGGTCAAACAGTGCACCAGCAACCCAACTCAATGAAGCTGGCAGCATGGCTCCTGAGGTCATAGAGTTTGGACATCTCAATTTGCCACAGAGGTGTATGGACATCCTAAAGGAATCTAGGAAACCAAGCACAAGGCACTGTTACTTTGACAAGTGGAAGAGGTTTGTTATCTGGTGCCAGAGTAGACAAATCAACCCGGTTGATTGCACTCCTTCCACTATTGTTACATACATGCTCCACCTGCTAGATGCAGGATTGGTTTTTAACTCACTGAAAGTACACCTGGCAGCCCTGTCGGTTTACACCACTTCCCATAGCAAGTTTTCGTGGTGGAAAGTACCAGTAGTTAAAGCCTTCATGGAAGGAGTAAAGAGACTTCACCCTCCTATTTCAAACCCACCACCAGGGTGGGACCTTAATGTGGTGCTAGCCAAGCTCATGGGCCCCCTTTCGAACCCATGCATAAAAGCAGTCTCAAACACCTGACTTATAAAACGGCCTTCTTAGTAGCTATTACTTCTATAAGAAGGGTCGGTGAAATTCAGGCTCTGTCAGTGCAGGATCCCTTCTTTACTGTCCATAAAGACAAACTGGTTTTACGCACACACCCTAGGTTCTCACCTAAATTTATATCAGAATTCCATGTAAACCAGTCCATCGAGCTTCCGGCTTTCTTCCAGGACCCGCAAAGCTCGGCTGAGGTGAAACTACACACCCTAGATGTGCGTAGGGCGGTCCTCTACTATATAAATAAAACCAGATCGCTAAGAAAAACAGATCAACTGTTTGTCTCCATAGCTACAGGCAGAGAGGGGGATAGTGTCTCTAAAGGTGCCATCCCTAAGTGGATTATTAACTGTATCCAGCTGTGTTACTCACTCTCTGAAAGAACTCTGCCTTTCACGCCAAGAGCCCACTCTACTAGAGGCATTGGGGCCACTCTGGCTTTCATTGCAAATGTACCCCTTGACACCATTTGCAAAGCAGCTACTTGGAGCTCTCGTCACACTTTTACTCAGCATTACTGCATTGACACCCATTCCAAGGCAGATACACAAGTGGGACAAGCGGTTCTAAGACACTTTTTTGCTCATGACCCTTCTCACATCACACCTCCTTCAGGTACTGCTCGCTAATCTATGTACAGCATGTGATCTAAGCAGATTCCACAAGCCTCAGAAGGGATACATTACTCACCGTAATCATATTTCTGATGCTTGTATCTGCTTAGATTCACATGCGACCCACCCTTCCTCCCCTCTGAGAGAAGGCGCATGATTGCTTGTAGTCTTACCTTTCTGTCTATCTGCTTGGATTATCTGTACTCACGCTACTCCTCATGCTACCTCATGTCAGAAAAAATACAATCTGAGGATCCTAGACGCGTGAGGGATCTTGGGTACAGTGGATGTCGCACTAGGGATAGTATTACTGGCACGCCCTGTGTCGACGCCCATTTTCAAGTTTCGAAAAACAAACTGTAATACTCCGCAGCTTCCACTAGTTGTCGGCCTATGCACAGCATGTGAATCTAAGCAGATACAAGCATCAGAAATATGATTACGGTGAATAATGTATCCCATATATTAAAAACAGTCCTCTTAATCCCTTAGTCTGGGGCCAACCCTGGACATCCTTCGGGCCACCCCTTTTTGAAAACCACTAATTCGAAAGGACACTAGGCTTATGTATGTTTGTGCCACTGTGGAAATGGCAGTATCCAAATATCACTGGTTTACTGGGGATTTTCATTTTACCAATGTATTGCATGACTTTCAGGTTTCCCAAATGTATTTTCCACCTTGCACTGGATATGACTTTATATTCACTGCACTGTTTAAGATAGCTGTTTTTTGTGCATTTATATAGTGCTACGAACCCTCGGGTATCTGAGCGCTACTCATTTCCCACCTCGGAAGGATGAAAGGCTGAGTTTGGCCCTGCTGGGATTCGAAGCAGGCTCTGCACGGATGTTAAAGCGAGCACTCTACTCGCAGTGCTATCTGACTGGCTATCTGACAAGTGCTTGCATGTTCCACTGGTGTCTGTATTTTTTGTTTCTGAAACACTGGACATTGGCAATCATTGAGCTTGTGTCCTTGGAGTGTGTGTGACCCTGCCTTCCACCATGTCTTTCTCCAGGACTCCTCACCCAGGAACTGGTTCCACCGGTTTAGCTAAAGCCTGGGACTGTTCCCCTTTTAATCCTTCCTGAGACCTGTAATACTTGTACGTGCCGTCCCCTTTCCTCCATACTTTTGGGACATTACGTCCTTCGAGATGGGACCGGAGCACTTTGAAGCATCTCAAATGTACTTTTTGTCCTTCTATTTTTTACGCTCGGCCACCGCACGTGTCCGTAAACCAAGGGTAATCCCTGGGCCACGGGTTCTAGGCCACTGGGTGTGGCTAGATAGTTCAGTGTGTATAACGTATCCTGCTGGCAATGAGTTAACTCCTCTTCCTGTAATATGTTCCTGGTTTCTACAAAGACTTTGATTTCATTGTGTTCCCACTTTTCAGTGCCGCCTGCCTGTTATTGCCAGAGGGGTACCTAGTTTGTGTACACAAAGCACCCCCATCGGGTCTGTCGACTCCCTGGTCCAAAACTGTGGCCCAGTCTGTGGTCTCACTCATAGCTGCCCCCATTTAGGCCTGCCTCCCACTTCCACACCACAAAAGAGTTCATACAGTAGCTAAACACATTATGTAACTTTCCCTCCGGTAAGGAAAATGGGCCAACTTGTAAGACATATGAGGAAGGTGTTGGAAGAGGTCTCTTGAATGATTTTGTCCTGTTGATTCTTATACCCCTGTAACAGGGTGCAAAATTTGCACTCATCGCTTGGCGAGTAAGAAATGGTGTGCTGTGTATGTATAGAATTGCGGTGACAAGTGACTTTTTTTATGGCTGGCTGCTAGCTTGCAACTTACATTTTTGCACCCTGCCATGCCATATCGAACGCAGGAGTGTGCACAAAAATGAGCGAGGCTGCAACCGGGCGAGGTTGGTCTTGTTTCTTCTGAGATGGCTCCATTTCCACATGTTGTGATGCGCTCTACTTGTCGCACGTATGGGAATCCATCAGTAGTAAACACTTGCCTTGGGGTGTCTGTCAATCTGGCGTATTGTGCATTTAGTGCATTTCTTGCACAAATACACTGCTTGGAGAAGCCAGCCTTTCCTTTAGTATATGGTGACACATAGAAGCAGCAAGTCGTGCTTCAAGTAGTCGTCAAGACTGCTTTTGAATTTGCGCCCTGACATTCTCATCATTCGCATGCTTTAAATGTTTAATTTGTTGCTTGTCCAAAGCTGTGTAGGGTGATTATTAGTACAAGACTGATTCTTGTTCCAGTGCTATACCTTTGTTGCAATGCACAGTTTGCTGTTAAATGCACAATGTGGCATTTTCAATCTACCCCGAGTGGCTTTAGGCGTCCTATTAACGTGATCATGGGTGACACATTATAAAGACCACGTGTAAATAAGCCCTTGAAATGACTTGTCATGTTCACTCTGGTGGGAAGCCATATTAGAATATTGTACATATTCAACGGAAGACCCGACATCCGTGAAGTCCTAACTAATGTACTGTGCTTTTCAACAATCACATCTATATGCAATACAGTTGCAAGCTATTCTCGCACTTTGAAGTTTTAATATTTTACTTATTCCTACATCCCGTCCCCTTTCCTCCATAATACTTTAAGAACTTTCTGTCCATCGGGACGGGACCGGAGCTCATTTGAAGCATGAAAAATAACTTTGTCCTTTTATTTTTTTACGCGGGGCCACCGCACGTGACAGCCTCACCTTCCTGAGCTCTGCCCCACACATCGTCATGCAGTCCTTTTCTCTGCGCGGTCGGGGCAGATGCACTTGCATCGTGTCCAGTGTCCATTGCCCGGAAAGAGCTGCACTGGCTTCTGGTTTCAGCCAGGGTCCTTTAAGTTATTGACCTTTTGGTCATAAGTGCACTTTTGGGGTCGTCCAACAGTATCTTGGAGAGGATTGCTATTTACCAACCGACTAGAGCCCTTCGATCTGCTAAGGCTTGTCTCTTCAGAGAGGATTGTGTCAAAAGAGCCAGCGGAAATGGCTGTTACGTTCCGGTTTTGGTGGCCAGGGCTTGGAACGAGTTGCCAGAATTGCTCCAGAAGGAGGAAAGCCGCCTTGCCTTCAGGAAATTGCTTAAGACAAGGCTGTTTGTGTAAATCTTTGGAGGCTTGGATGATTTCTGGCTACTGCCTCATTTACAGCAGTTCGACGATTAAAAAGGAAGTACCTGGTAAGTTCCTTCCTTTTTTAGGGCACCCTGGCCAGGGGACTCCGTCCCAGGGTTCTTTCATCCTGGGAGGGGTCCAAGTGGCTCTGGTACCAGGGTTCTCCCTGAGGTGTCCCGAAAGGAATCTAACCTGGATTCCGGAGTTTACTCTGAGGCCCCCTGTCAAAGGGCAGTCAAGACTGGATTTTCCTCTGAGGTTTCCCAACTGGGGGCTAAGACTAAGCCCAAAGTTTCTGGGGCTGTTTTGACTGGGTTTATTCCAAAGGTTTCCAAGTCTGGGACTAAACGTACCGAGCATAGTCTTGAGGTTTTCTGTACAGTGACAAAAGGTACTGGGGTTAACTCTGAGGATCCCCAAAAGGGGGCTATAATTAAAACCAGCAAGATCGAGGGGCCTCATTTAGGGGCTCTGGCTACCAGGTGTGACCCTAGGCCTTCCCACAAACTATCTTGTGGTCAAACCGATCTTGCTGAATTGGCAAAGAAGGCCAACGGCCCGAAGTCTTCAAGCACCGGCCCAGCTGAGGTTCCCTCAAGGGCTAATTCTTCTGCAGAATCCAAAGGGGTTCAAAAGCACTCCAGATCTGCTAGTACCGGCTCTGCAAAGGTTCCCTGTCGCAGGGCTAAAATGGATTTAAAAAAAGCCCCTACAATCCCTGTAGTGACAATGGCCTCACTGAAAACTGACGCAGATCACTTCAGGCAGTGACAAAATGGCTAATCAACCCGTGTGGTCTGAGGCGGCCATTTTGATGAGCTCTTCCACATCAATGTTCTCAACGGCTGGTACGGAGGGGCCCATCTTTGGGGCCGAGCTGTATTTTCCACGGGATGTGGATAATAGAAATCCTTCCCGCCCTCCAATGGACTGGTGTGCATGGTTTCTGCTGCCACAGTGTCTTGCTTCCTCCTGCGTCCGCTACCCTAGTTTATTTGGATCCAGTTGGGGGAGGGCCATCTTGTCAACCAGCCTCATTACAATACTGGGGGTAGCCCCACCAGAGCATCCTCTACCCACTCCTCTGTCTAGATGTTCCCCTGAGGACGCGTTCTTTGGTAAATTCCAGGCCCTCATGCACTTGAAGGCTTACTTTAAGGATCTATTCAAAGAAACGCATCCTATGCCCTTTGAGCCGTAGCCTGCTCCTCTTCCTCCTCCTCCTCCTCCTACTCAGCAGGTTTCTGTAGTGCCCCCTTCTTTTCCAGTGGGGCCCACTCCTACACTGCCTCCACTTTCACCAGTGCTTAAGGCACCAGTTGCGCATACAAATAGGCCACAATGTCTTTAGTATCACATGCTGCAAACCAGTTTTCTGCTCCCACCACAACTGACGAGGACCAAGCGGAACAGGATAGCGAAGACCCGTCCCACTCTGAGCTTTACATGACCGGGTCTTTGATATGATGGCGTTGCTGGATAGTTCAATAACAGAGCCTCCAGCTCCACAAGGAGTACTTTCAGGAGCGTTAACTCTTGCAACACGAGCGCTCGGGCCTCTTCCTTTTAAAGGGATGTTCTTACTGAAGGCTGCAAGATCTAGGAGGAACCTCATTCCGCGCAGCATGTAAATAGAAAAACTGGTGCTCGCTACAAGCTACACTCGTCAGAAGACATACCCTTGACTGCATGTCCACTCCCTTCATCAATGGTAATGACAGCAGCTATGCTCCAGTCTAAGCATCCTCAACATCCTCCACTGCTGCCTCTCAGGTCCTGTCCAATGAGGACAAAAATCTTAACGCCATTGGGGAAAGTTTTTTTCCAATTCAGGTCTTCAGCTGCGGCAAGCGAATACTGAAGTCCTTACAGCAACGAATCTCAAGCTGTGGAAGGAGCTTTATGAATTTCAAGAATGTATGCCACATGACGGGCTGGAAGATTTTAAAGAGGGCCTATCCAATGCCAGATTTCTGACTCTGGACCTGCTGGAGGCCGCAGCCCACCATGTAGTTACTTCTGCTCGGGGCCTTATGGTTGGGGGTAGACCTCTCCCGCCAAGCAGGGCTGCACGCGACAGAGGTTCAGGACAAAGTACTGGACCTTCCCTTCAAAGGTAAAAAGCTTTCCACTCCTCCACCAATGAGGAATTCAATAAAACAAAAAGGCAAGCACGCAAACGGCTAAATCTTTGTCGGCCCTAGCAAAACCCCCTGATAAAGCGGTCTAAAGGCAGAGGTCGGGGACCCAGACAAGATCCTTCTCAGGTTTTAGAGGGTTCCAGGAGCGTTGAGCACGCCGGGCAGAAGGTTCCTCTGGTGCACTTTGACACAAGCAGCAAATGCAAAGTGTCCTGTTTCTCTGTCATCCTCCTCTTCTGCAACAGGTGGTCTTGCCGCTGACAAACCATCCAAATGTTTTCCATCGGTCACACAAGACTCCGGTGGGAGGACGTATATCGTCTCATCTGGAGGCGTGGCAGACATCACAGAAGACCGATGGGTTGTGTCTGTCGCCCGAGCGGGATTCCGCTTGCCCCTCCCTCATACTCCACCCTCTCACCCTCTTCTTCAGCAGACTGGGTCTCCCTCCCCCAGAGCCGAGCGACAGAAACCTCTGAACATCAGAGCGGTGGTAGCAAGGGGAGGGCTAATACTCCCGTCTGTTTACAGTCCCCAAACCCGACCAGGCTGGCCTGCGCACTATCCTTGACCTCGCCAACTTCAATCTTTTCTTTCCCCAAGAGAAATTCAAGATGCTCACGCCCAGACAGATACGGTCCTCTCTCTGGAAGGGTGATTGGCTCCGTTTGGTAGATCTTCAGGACGCTTATTTGCATATTCTGATCTGGGGCCCACATCGGAAATACCTTTTGGTTTTCAGTGGGAACGGAAACCCTTCGAATATCGAGTGCTGCCGTTTGGGTCTCAGCTCGACACTGCGTGTCTTCACAAAGATGGTGATCGCAGCGTTCCGCAGACTGCAGGGAGGTAATGTCTATCCATATTTGGACAATTTGCTTCTGCAGAGTCCTTGCCCATGGGCTGCAACAGCCAATCTTCAGTCGCTCCTCCCAACTCCTGTTCCAACTGGGGCTGTCTGTGAACTGGTGGAAATCGTCTGACGGTTGCTCAAAACCTGATTTTTCTAGGTTTCCGTTGGTGATACAGTCTGTGCCAGAGTTTTTCTAACTGAGGACAGAGTAGCGGATTTATCGACCACATGCCTTCCTTTCCTGATCGCCTCCCACATGTCGGTCTGGTGGTTCCAGAGACTCCTGTGCCTGATGGCTTCATGTGTTCTAGCCCTACCTCTTGCAAGACTGAAAATGAGGCACACACAGCTAGTGCTTCGGAGCTGCTGGTCCCAGCTGTGGACCCGGACTCCAAAATGATTCCGATATCCTCCATGATGGCGGATCTTCAGTGGCAGTCCACCTCCAACAACCTTTACATGGGAACCTCCTTCCAGGAGCCCTTGCCACAGATTATGGTTATAACAGCCTCCTCCCTCCTAGGGTGGTGAGCGATGTTGGTTCACCTTGAGGTGTACAATGTGTCAATGCCCCAGGCCAGAATGTCTCATATCGACTACCTAGAACTCTTGGCAGTCTTTCTGGCATTGCAAGCTTTCCAGCCTTCTATCAACCACCGAGTGGTGCGAAATGTGCATGACTAATTCTGTATCTGTTATACATCAACAAACGGGGGCACCAGGACACCTACTCTCGTGGATCTAGCCATCCAGATTTGGAATTGTGTAGTCCAATGTCTGGCTACTGGCTGTGCACATTTTGGGTCAGATCAATGTTGCAGCAGATTCCCTGAGTCACCAATCTATGGCGAATTACAAAGGGGAATTGAATAACTATGTTCTTCAACTTTTCCAGCAATGGGGTTCTCCAATGGTGGACCTTTTTTAGTGACTTCTAGGAACGGTAAACTACCACTCCAGGGACAGTGTTGGAACATCGATGGGGGATGGCCCTCGAGATTCCTTGGGACAACATGAAGGCTTATGCCTTCCCTCCTCTGCCGTTGATACATCGGTCACTCTGGAAGCTCAGAAGTGCCTCCAACTGCACTATTCTCTTCATAGTTCCTTGGTGCCCCCCCATTTCTGATTTCTCTGAGCTGCAGCACCTATCAATATGCGACCCCATCAGGTTGCCGCAGATTCCTGACCTCCTTCACCAGAGCAATCGGCAGGTGTGGCAACCCTCCCCACAATCCTTCAGCTTGGCGTCCTGGTACCAGAGTTCAAGTCCTTGGCGCAGTTTAACTTTTCAGAAGATAAAATGCGTATAATCCAGGCAGGACGTAAGACTTCAATGAGGGCGCAGTACAAAAATTAAAATGGCTTGTCATTGGTGTCTTGCTAAACAGCTTGATCCTCAACATACTGTCTTTTCTTTCATATCAGACCTTGCGGCCTCTGGCATCCACATCTTTTCGTGCAGAACATATCTGTCAGCCATTCAGCTTATATTTCCACAGACAGTTTCTCATTTTCTCTGGCAAACCCAGTAATCAAGAGACATTTTGCAGGTCTTCACCTCTTTCTGCCGGTCAGGTCTCCTCACCCAAAGTGGGATCTGAACGTGGTCCAGACTGCTTTTTGTCACAAGCCATTTGAACCAATTGCAACTACTGAGTTCAAGTTTCTCTTTTGGAAAGTGGCCTTCTCGATTGCAGTAACATTTGCGATAAAAATGAGTGAGCTTCAAGCTCTTTTGAACACACACTTTAATTGCCACAAGGATAAGATTGTGTTTCGCACTCCTTTCCTTCCAAAAATTGTCTGAGTTCCACATAAGTCAATCAATATCCTTACCAGTTTTCTTTCCGAACCCTGTCTCGGGTGCCGAAAAGGTTCTACATAACCTAGATTACATAATCTATATGTCAGACGAGCTCTGGAGTTTTACCTTGAAAGAGCAAGCACATTTATAAGCTCCTCACAACTCCGTTACTTTCGGGAACCCAAAAGGGAAACCGGCTTCAAAATCGCCCATCTCTCGTTTGGTCGCTTCATGTATCTTAGAAGCTTATACAAGTCAAGGCCTTCATCCCCCAAGGGGGTCTAAGGCAAAGCGGCTGCTTTTGCCTACCACAAATATGTCCCTTGGGAATCCATAGCTAGGGCTGCTATGTGGGCTTCTCCCTCGGCTTTTTGTGGACATTATCTTGACCTGAGCTCCAGCCCTGATGCCCAGTTTGGTTAGGCAGTTCTTAAGAACCTCTTCCAGTAAGGGAAATTTCCATCCTCCAGTTTCTTGGTCAGTGCTTGGGAATCCCCCAAAAGTATGGAGGAAAGGGGACGGGACGTAGGCGTTCAACAAAATTACTCACTGTAGTGACTACCTTACTCCTAGTCCATAGTCCCCTTTCCTCCATAAGCCCGCGCGCTTTTCACCTCTAAAAAGTTTCCTCTATTTTGCTAATGTTCCTTCGATTTTGGCGATGGAGAAGGACAGAAGGGTGATGTGTGGGGCAGAGCTCAGGGAGGCGGGGTTACAGTCTTGTGCAGTGAACCAGTGTAAAAATGAAAGGACAGTGTTATTTTTGATGCTTCAAAAGTGCTCCGAGCCCGTCCTCATCTGATGGAAGGAATGTCGCCAAAAGTGTGGAGGTAAGGGGACTATGGACTTAGGAGTAAGGCAGTCACTATGGTGAGTAACTTTGTTAAACTCTTTGCCAAGGAACTGATTTTGGAGCTAAGACATCAGCAATACTTTGGTTTGCACAGCACTAGTCATGATCCAGCTGTCTGACTATATCCAATGATTTGCCTAGAACTATGTGCACGGAGCAGAGGACAGCCAGTCAAAAATATATTTCAGATGCTGATCTGCAAGATGGTGCAAGCATGGTAAGTGCAGACAATGAACTCTTTTCAAATGAGCTAACTTTGCCTGTGTAACAAACATTCCAAGATCATGGCTCAGTTCTTAGCAAGCTCAGAATTACGCAATGTTTTTAAACCATCACCGCCATGACACATCACCATCAAGTTGCTTTGTAAGGAAAGAGCACCTCAACATAGTTTAAAATGGCAGATTATGGTTGGTTTATGCCTGTCCCATCCTTCCCCGGTGGTTCTTAGTGCGTAGCTTCCATTATCGTTACTTCCTACTTATTCCTTGAATTGTTGAATTTCCTTCCATTCCAAGTAGTTCCCGAGAGGAACACCAACTGTGGAAATGAAGACCCCACGAGTGGTGCCATTTTTTTAGTTTGGGCTATTGGGTGGCAGAGCCACCCAGTTACTACTGCCCATTACCACCCAAAACACCACCTCTTTGAAACTCTTTAGCTAACTTGAATGAAGCCTTACCCTCAAACTTTGCCTGTTAGTGTTTTTTCAAAGCAAGTCTTCTGAGATTGAATTACTTAATTGGAGTTGTAAACATGCCACTGGTCTACGAAAACTGTCTATACCAGGTCTCCCTTTAACCACTCGATTTAGATGCACCTTGTGTGTGAAGGCACGCCCCTCTATGCTCAAACCAAAAAGAATACAGCCCGCTATGGAAAAAGGTCCATGACACCTCAAGGCTTAAATTGGCTTCCAAAAATTGATTAGCAGAGTTTGCTAACTAAATGTTTCTTGATTAGCAAACAAACATATTTGATTAGCAATTTTGTACTCCTAATTTTTGTCACAAGAAGTTATTTCTACGATAAACAAATAAGCTTCAATACAGCATTTTTGTGGGCCGCTGAAGTGAGACGAGTGCCTGTAAAATGTAAAGGCTAGCTGCATGAATAGACACCAATAAATAAACAGATATGAGAGTCACAACCGGAGCACGTTTAAAGAGGAAATCGCGTGTATCGTAAACCCTGCAAAGAATTCTCAGTTGGACTACCCGAAGGGGAGCTGGGATGGCTCTCGCGCATGGACATCAAGGCTTCCAGACACTCCTCCTGTTCCAGTGTACTCACATCTTCCCATTTCTGCTTAATTTTAAGAAGGAATGAAACTGGAAGTTGAGGATAACCTGAGCGAGTGAAGAAATAGCCCTCTTGGGGATCAGATCATTGTTGATGTTGACCTCTATCAGGGACTGTGCTGGGAGATCATACCCACCCAGGAATTATATGGCCATCGCATGTTTGAACTGTGCATACAAGAAATTATCATTTGGTGATAGTAAAAAAAATTGTTGGAGCAGTTCAAAGAACAAAGCGTTTTGTTTTGAGTGTCCATCTCCTAGCAAAGCTCAGCTTATGAATTTCAGGGAGATCTTTGCCACAAGGGGGCACTCAAACGTATCACTCCTCGCCATCCCAGAACCCCGGTGGCCACAAGGGACATTGGCACTTTTAAGAGTGGAGGAGATTATTACTGTTGCACTCTCTCTCCATTAGCCCCTTTGAACTTGGAGTGAACAGAGAAACGAGGGTGGAGAGACTCCTGAGAGCAAGACAAACACAGGGTGGGCTATGCTGTCATTGAACAGGGTAGTTTAAATAGCAAGATCTGCCTCACAAGTGTCCATTTAATTAGCAAATGGACAGAATTGCATAGCAAATTGCTATGCAACACTGCTTAGTTTATGCCTTGCACCGCTTGCAAGGATAACCAGTATTTTCTACAAAATATATGTGCATCAGCAAAGAACCCTCCTGCAGCCGAACGTTCTTCCCAATTGGGAATGTGCAGTAAGTTAAAAGGACACCTGGTGCCGCCGATGTCGTTATATACAGTGAAACCTGCGCGGCTGGTTGGAGCAACCCTATACGTGGGTGGCCAACTCCATAGGGGATACTAGGCCATTGGTATCAGCTGTCTTATCTGTGTCCGTCCACATGGGTGCTGCTGGGTTCGTCATCCACGATAAAACTGGGCCTAACAAGCAATTACTGATTCTAAAAACGGTTTATGGTCCTTTCATCTAGAACCATTGTATCTAATGCCATTCCATCGAAATGTTTCAATCTAAAAAATGTCCATGTAATGCATTTTCCCTTTTTTTTAAAAAAAAAAAATCTTTTATTTCGGTGCCCCCCAACCACCGTTTTTTACCCTTTACAATGCACCTAAATAAAAATTAACCCTTTAGCCCCCAAAAACATACATTAGATGGACATTTTTTTAGATGGAAAAATGTCGATGGAATGGTATTAGATGGAATGGGTTTAGATGAATTGACTAGATACCCTAAAAAAATGGTACACTATCACTGTAATGGTACACCTGGCAGACCCAGAGATGAGCCCAGGGGGGAGCCAAGTTAATGCCAACTTGCATACTTCACTCACTCCCAGATGCGCCAGCAGCCTCCAAGGTTCTCCACCCTCGTTTTGAGCTATAATTTCAACCCTCCCTGGCACCCCGCAGCACAAATCACGTGACCCAAATGTGAAGGCAAGATACTCGACTTGCGAGTCATGTGATCCATCCGAACCACGCCCACAGCAAGTCCAGCACAAAAACATTCTACGGCTGCCCTTGTGGTGTTAAGCCCGCCGTGGAATCAAGGGCGCCGGATGACTGCTGTTTTCTGCTGTTTTCGGGTGGAGACGGCAGAAACTGAAATACTTTACCACTTAAGAAGGTATCTGTTCATATTATTCTGAACGTGGTGTCGCAATCCGAGTAATGAAGTAAAGCAACTTGAGGAGCTGCACTACGTGAGAAATCATGTGCGCGACTAGCGACTCAATGGATCAAGAAGTGGATTCAAAGAGAAAGACACACCAACAGGTAAGGCAGCGCCTGGTCTCATACTCTGCCACCGAGTCACTGTTCCCATCACCCACTAGACAGACACAAGACCCTCCAGTCTACAACACAATCTCGCTTCCCCTTTATTAGCTTAGCCCTGGGGGGTGGGAGGATACAAAAGACCCTAATAACGGGTAAGTGGGGAACCATGGAAGGCGAAGGATTGGACACTGATGGCAGAAGCTCCAAAACCAATAACTAGAGCCTTAACACATGGAAAGGAGGTTAACAGGGACCACGAGGGTCAAGAACTTGTGGGGGAAAATTTGACAAGAAAAGACAGCTAACAGGACACATAGGTAGGCGTTGAAAAGGAGCAACAACATATGACCACAAACAATGCAGTGATGACCCCACGAGTGCATGATACTCTGGATATATCGGATCTACGAGAAGCTCTCACTGTAGACGCACCAAGTCAATCCCCGGTACTGTCTGGCCATTTGGACCCTGATGGGGACCATCCGGAAGGAACAATGTCACCACTAACCGGAATGACCCCGGCCAATAGAAGTACCCACATGGCTAAAGCCTCCCCAAGCAATATTAATGACTTTCCCTCCACCTTAACCTTGCAAAAGGAAAATCAACACTAGAAAAACTATAATACAGAAATGCGAACGAAGGGAGAAGCCAGTGCAAAGACTGCTGAAGTCAGACCCGGGATATTGCAAGCTCAAGTGGGACTCCCTACCCCCCGATCAGGAACAACTGGGTACGAATCAGCAGCAAAAAGTTCAACAGCATAAAGGGACCCCAATTGCCGAATGCATACAGGAAGAAACCAAAGGGGGCACCCCTGGTCATATAAATGAACCCGATTAGCATGAAGATCTATGGGAGGACTCGTTTAACTTAGCGAAGACACCTCCATCTATAGATCTAAATAAGGGGTCTAAAGTCTTTTAAGCAACAATCAATATTGAGGAAAAAAGAAAACCAAATAGCGGGGCTATCACCTCAGGCTGGTAAATTGACGATTTCACCTCAGAATCAAAGTATGATTCATCCAGCGCCAATGATGGGACCATGTAACTCAAACACCTATACAGAATAACTAAGCCCTGGTCAGTAAATTAATACAAGACATCGCAAACCTTGCAGGAAAAATAGTGAGTGAGGATAAAAAATTGCTGCACTGGAAGGGGAAGAGTCGGAGACCCCTCCCACCCCAAGAGGTCAATACCAGGAAAAAAGAGGCAAGCATCGACAAAAGCCAGAGACATGAGTTATCAAGTGCACAACCCCACCCCCCCAGAACGGAACGAGCTGCGCAATCTAGGATGATCAATGATTATGAGCTAAATAAAATTAGTGAGATCTGTAAAAATGGAAGACAGGAAGACCTCACTTACATACATAATGTGGTTATGGCGGCTCTAAATACAACCATGGCTCTGTTTCTGAAACTTTATGAAACCATTAATGAAGTGGTAGACTCTGCCTATGATCTGAATATGAAGGAGCAGGTGACTGAACTTGCAGGATTTGCAAAAATATTGAATGCAAGGCTCGAAAGAATCAGACGACACCTTGTCAGTGGCAAAATCGACTGTGACACCTGGCGCGTCAAGAGTAAAATGATAAATATCTATTAATGGAAGCTATCTTGGAAGACCATAAGTGGATCCGGAAATCCTGCAAAATAAGAGCTACCATAGATGGAACCCATAAAGACCAACAAAGAATGACTTTGATACTCAACGCCCCCGGGCGGACAACCAGGTACAAGTTTGGACCCAAAGCCTCTTACAAAACTTATGGGGGGGGGCAATACAGCTGGGAAAGGGACAAACAAAATCCAAGCAGTCTAAACCTGTTCTTGAGAAAAAAATTAGGTAATAAGAACTCAATACCAATATATTCAATGTTTCAGGAAGGGAGTCCTCTATCCAAGCCTGAGATAGCGAATGTGGAAAATGGCCCTCCCCATCTGTCCACACGAAGCTTACCAAGAAAAACGAGCAATGAAATGTAAAGCAAACGGATCTCGTGCTTTTTTAAGAAAGATGCACACCCCTCCGAGAGAAGACCAGGGACCACCAAAAGAGACCAAGGAGAGAAAAGACATTAAGCCAGGTCGCTAACAAAAAGTTAAAGGGGACAACACCCAAATAACGGATGAGGCGTCCGACATTATGTCAATTGTGGATCTAGATTCCTCTGAGTGATCTCATTGAAGTAATTAAAAATAATCATGAGGATGAAGCATGGGAGAACATCAGTATGACAGACTGGCAAATCATAGATAAAAACTCCAATTCGGAGGAGAAAATAGAAAAAAACCAAGATGAGAAGTACATTGCTCACAAAAATGAAAAAAGAAGGAAAACTTCTGAAGTATATAAAAGCAAAGACACTGACTAGGAAAGAAGGAAGGACGATGGACCACGCCTGAGGAAACGGCAGACCGAAGACCAGCAGGCAGGAAAACTTATTCGTCAAATTGGAATAAGGTAGACCAATCCGATAGAAAGAAGCACCCAAATACTGGGGATGAGAGGAAACCCAGAAGACACTGAAACAAAAATGAAAACCTATCAGTGCTATCATCCAGGGAAAAGGACAAAGTAAATCAAAAAATTACTGAAAGACTAGCACAGAGAGGGACCTCTCGAGGGAAAATAAGAATTTAACAAAATTCCCTAAACTCAAACTTGAAAGGATGATGGACAGTAAGAAGATCTTAAATAGAAAAAATACATCCACACTGCTAAACCAGCTTCTCCATAGAGAAGTTCAGACCTGATGACATAGCAATTGCTGAATTCATAGATGAAAGGAGGATGGAGCTGATTATTATTCCTTTCAGATCACAGACAGCGCAAGATATGGCACTGAGAACAAAGAGTAAACTATGGGATTTGGGCCTGAAGTTAAGCAAAGTAGATGAAAGGGGGAAAAAGAGAAAGATCTGAGGGAAAATCCTGACCAGACAAGATTGCTTGGTGAAAAAAAACAAAGCGAACAGATAGAAATCCAACTAATCACAATCAGGAGAAACCCTCAAATGCCTTCATCGGAGAAAATTGATCGAAAGGAAGATGAGAATGAACGCCGTCAAGGAGAATCCTGGTAAAAAGGTAGAAAAGACCGAAAGATCCACTAATGGCGCCGACGGGACTGAAAATCAAAAACCAACAGTGAGCACGCTAGCAAAAATGAGGTATACCTGCCTGGACAATTCAAGGGCACAGTCGAAGCAACCTGGATTAAGAAAAGCCCACCAGGCTATAGGAGCAAAGAAAACAGGAAGCCCAAAAATCTGAATTGGGGGGGGGGGGGAAGCAATAGAGGCAACAGGAGGGCCAAGGGTGAAAATCCCTGCTGGACTCAGGGAACACCAGGGGGTTTGGACACCTGTACTCAGGGGAATCTGAATTCCCGTCGAAATTTGAGATCATATGTATCCATGAATCTTGGGTCCGATCTGGCCCCCTATGTGAGGGCTATCAAGTCTGTATTAATCCAGCCTTAAAAGGACCAGCGGGAAGACCTAGAGCAGGTCTCTTAACCTTAATTAAGGAGGACTGTGATCTACAGCTAATCGACCATCAATCCCCAATTCCATACGTTCAAGTATTAAAACTGGTGAAAAACAAAGGAAAAATGGAATCCATAATTCTCCTAATTAACACATATAGGAGTGACCAAGACTGCGACATAGAGAAGTACATGGCAGCCATTATGGAACCACTGGACAAGTCAATGTATGACGATCCAAATCAACTGACCATAATATGTGGAGACTTAAATTTAAAGCTTCTGGATGGAAAGGGAAGGCCGAAATTAAGCTTGGACCTAGGTACATTGGAAAACAGATGGATTACGGAAATGAATATCCATGACATGACATGACATGACAATTTTAAATGGCCAGACTCGGGGCGACCTACCAGGAGCAGACACCTGGTTTTGCAGCCTCTTTAGCGCCTGCCTAGACTATTTTTTTTTTTTTTTTGTCTCCAGAAATACACAATGGTGGATTAAATCAATGACTGTAATGAAACATATATCCAGCAACCACGCCGTATTAGAAACAGAACTCTTATGGAACTCTACGATGGAGACTAATCCTAATAGATGCCTGTTAGAAGTATCATGGGGAAGGAATCGGGTCTGACTTAAAGCTTCTAATATTCCTAAATTACTGACAAAACTGGATAATAACATCAGAAACAACAAAAAAGCAACAGAGTATAGATGGTTGTTAAAAGAATTTGAAGTGAAAAGTGACAGCTACAAAAGCACTACAATTATAAGAAAACATGCTTACAACAGGGAAGTGGTAAAGAGGAGGAGAGAATATTGTGCTGAACAAAGGAAAATCAACACTAGAAAAGGAAATCTGCCAAAGTAATCTGCCGGACAAATTAGAACTGTTAAGGTGGAATAATAAGCGATATAAAAACTGGTTCAAATCATCCAAGATCTGGTGAGCAGAGGGGGACACGGAACAAATGTTAGTAGAGATTACGACCAAGTACAAATTTCTAAGAGCATGGAAGCAAAAATGTTCTGATTTACTTCTCCACCTCAAAATCGAAACCCTTAAAACCAGTCCAGATAAGGCAAAGAAACGTTTAAGGGAAAATGACTGGTCTGAAACACACATTAAAGGCTGAAAGTAGAGACTGCCATAATTTTCTTTGGGCGAAAAAAGCGTTGAATAATCTACCCCCGTATTTGAAAAGATTTCCTTCACCGTATTATCGATATCTTTTGATGCAGTGTAGATTCAATTTACTCCCTTTAAGGGAAGTCCAGTTCTTGAGAAAGTGAATAAATGAACAGGACGCAAGGTGCCGTTTCTTCAAAAATCCAGAAATAATAGTCAACTCGACATCTAGCCCTTTCTTGCCCGAAACTTCAAAAAGAAAGAAGGTTTTTGGGAATCACATCGGTCTCATTTGACTCTACTATGGAAGAGGAATGGTGGGAATGATTAATGACAGTTGACAAAATTGGCCGAACGCTGGATGCCCTAAAACTGTTGGAAAGAATTTTTACAGCATTAAGGGATGGCAATGCATTGCATAAACTCCGCTCTGGAACAGTGGAGGATCCAGGAAACTGATGGACCCGAGGCTAGGAGGTGTAATAATGTATGGTTTGATTGGTAAAGGTTGACAAATGTTTTGATTAACCAATAAAACAAAAAACTAGACCTGCTTTCTGATCGATCTGAGGTTTCAGTTTTATGGCCAGTGGTGTGGGTCGGGTTGGTGCCATGGTATGTGGTGGGTCTTGTGATCAAAGCATTGGAGGGTTGTAACTGTAACATGTGTGATGTTGGCACTGAGAGGTCATGCTATCTATATTGTGGAATGGTCACTGACAGGATGTGCTCTGCCCCCTCCTTGTGGCCTTGCAGAGCGCCTCCTTTGCAGGGCACCAAGGCCCCCAGCCTCAGACAATTGCAGGCTTGTACCTCGCCGAAGCTCACTCGTTTGTCTAAGTGGGCCATGCAAATCGGCTACTAACATGTTTGGTACTTTTGACCGCGCTTGGACCTACGTACAAAATCAATGTTGGCCAACACCCAAGATGGGGTTTACGCTCGCCACGATTATATAGCTTTGAATACATGCATTAAGCAAGCATACATTCTCCTGTGTACACCCCCCCCTCTCCCTCTCCCTTGACGTGTGGTGTACAGTTGTTCTCATTCAGAATCGCTTGGTGGGGGGGGGGGGGTGAAGACCCTCTCTCCTTCCCATCATGTGTCCTTCACTGAAGTCCTTTTTATAAAACATGCATGTGTTCTGGCTTGTGTTTAGGTATTAGGCATTTGCTAGGCACTGCTATTAGATGCCCAGGTACCTGCACCATTTTGCACCTGCCACCATTAATTGCCAGTTAATACCACTGTGGCATTGCCTGGCAAGTGACTTTCCCATGCCTACACAAACGCCTAATGCTTGTATGGTCTATCTATAAACTGTATTGTCCTCACTCGCTTTCATACCATCCTCGAAGACTGAACACATGACTGGGTACATTTAGTTTTTTGTTCTACGTCTGACAGAGGAGTACAGGGCTTTCCCCAATTAGGGCTTAATGGAAATCCTTTCGTTTTCGGAGAACCTCAGTTGCAAATAGACTGCTCAAAACTGAATAAACATGGATGGATTTAACTTTTCAGCCCTCGTACATGCCCAAACCTTCGCAATGTTGCAGGTTGGAAGTATACCTGAAGTTGACAGAATAGGGTTAGTGTGTGTACGCTGTTCTCTCGAAGTGGGATTGGAAGCATGTCCATCTCTATGGCAAAGATGTGGGGAAAGCCTGTGCCTCCATTTAGAGGGCCCTGTGCTTGCATTTATACGGCCAAAAGTTATCTTTTGGAGGGCCAATGCAACAGAATTTAACCGCGCGGGATTTGCTATAAAATGGTGAGTCTGAGCACTGGTCTCTTGTGTGGCAGCCGTTTGCGTTCATGCTCATATTTTCCATCTGTGCATCTGACTACGGTAAGCCACATTGTGCATGTGTAGTTGGTGAACTACCATCTCTGAGGGGAGCACGGATGGACATGTCCCCTGCCCAGTCTTTGTGATTCTTAACAGATCGGTATGAAATGTGCAACTGGCAACACTTGTTTGAAATAAATTAGCTCAATGACAGGGCTTTAAGTGGGCCGAGGCTTGCTGGGGCAGAGCCCCGGCAGGCTCAGAGAAGGTTCTGAGACTGGGGCCCTACTAGGCCCCTTAATGTGCCTTGGCAGCTAGAGGACCAGGCATTTTTCTAAATCCTGAACTTCTCACTCACGTCAAGAGCTTCAGAGGAAAAAAGGCCTTTTCTCCATAATGGTGGTGCCTGTTCCTGCAAGGCATCCATTTAACCAAGAGATGCCGTGGGCCGGTTGCCACCATTTTTGAAGAAAGAGTGAGGCTGCATGCAGCCAGGACCTTTTTTTTCATAAAGCCTGGAGCTCCTGCTCATTCGCGTAAGCTTCAGGCTTTAAGAAAAAATGCCTTGGCTTCCCGCACTCTAACCGTATTAAGCTTTAATGGTGGTGCTGCCCCTCGCCAGGCATCCCTTTAGCTAAGAGATACAACAATCACCCATGATCGCTGTGTCTGTTTGCTAATGGAATGCCTGGCGAGGGACAGCACCACCATTAAGATTGAAAGCATGTGGTGCTGTCCCTCGCAAGGCATCCCTTTAGTTAATAGATGTAGAGATCAGCACACTTTCTCCAGTGGAGGGAGGGTGCTGATCTCTTCAAAGGGCTGCCTGGCAGCGGCGACTGTAGATAGTTAAGCTGAGGTTTGTAAAGGGGGCATGGCCTAATAACCCGACAGCTGACCCCCCAACCCCTCCTGATCCCCACTTTTAGACACGCCCCCTTCAATCCTGGCTCGTTTACCAAATGTTTTGTAGATGATTCTAAGAGCTCATAAACCAAACCGAGAGTTTATGCTACTTGAAAGAATGCTAGTCTGAAAGTGTGTTCGAACAAATATCGCTTAAGCCACGTTACTGGCAAAGAATGGACACCCGAACCATTATTTGCCAGACTGAATCATGGCAACCAAAAGGAGTGTGTCAGAAAACGTGCCAATAAGAATAAGAGTTCATGTAGAATTAAGTAATAAAGGAGACTGGGCAGTATGCCCTGCAATTTCCCTGCATTGCCGTACCACAGACCATGATCTGGATCCATATGCCGCTGCTTGCCGTCAACATTACATTTCCCTGAGAATGGAGCAGAGACAACACTTAACACAACCAGCTGTGCAGATGAGAGAAGGACCAAAGATTTGTTTACCCCTAAAGCAAGTAACTACTCGCAACAAAAAAAATAGGGAGTACAAATCTGCCCAGCAAAAATGTGGACAATGGAGACCTAGAAATCAACTGCACCCCCCATTCCCCCACTGATTCCACACACAAAGGTCCACTGATCTTTTCCCGATCCATCAGTGGTATTTGCAGGGCAATGGTACAGGAAGTATCTTTAGTAGTAACTCTTTAAATTTAAGAGTGACTTTAAAGGAAAATATTTCTTCAATTAGCATGAATGACTAGGCGAATAGAGGTATAGGTTACAGAAAACTATCTTTTCTAGAGTTAAATAGATTTTTACTCACCGATACAGTTCCGTTATGGGCAATGTAAATTAAATTGTACGTGGTTTAAAAAATCGAGAGTAAAATACTCGCACTCTTGAGCCATCGTGAATCGATTATCGTTTTTTGAGCTGGTTGGGACTTTGCTATCTTTGCGATTTTTGCGTTCTGAGCTGTTGTCTGCTGGCATGGTGAAGTCTCCTTTATGTGGTGACCTTTGCTCCAGATTCCTGATCAACCTTGATAGGTTCGGGGGGCATGGAAGGAATCCATGGACTGAGCAAGGGGCATTAGTGGCTCTTATACACCCCGGACAATGTGCGGGGGCACAGTTCACTATTCTGGAGGTGACTGGCTCTAGCTCTTTCTATGAATGATTGCTGACTATTTGGTGCCAACCTACACTTTCGTGGAATGTATTTTTTTTTTTACCCATTTTTCCACTTTTCATTTATCACAAAATGCGTACACAGACCACCTGCACCAATCCTTACTACCCCCACCTACATATATACCTAAACCCAACTTACCATCTGCATTAGGCAGCAAGAAAATGGACAAAAATGTGTTAAAATTGGCAAAAAGTGGGGTATGCTGGCTGCAGGCCAGACTCCTCCATATACACATGGGATTCATGGGGTCCAATTCATTATCGGTGTGTGCCATCAAGAAGGGTGACAGAGCTCTTGTGTGGACTGGCAGCATCAGCATGTTTGGTTAAGGATGGAGGGATTCGCATTTTGCCCGTCCGTGTATGACTTCGAGGTTGGGCAGCTGTGCAGAAATAAGTGGCAACGTTCCTATTGACTTTTATGGAATGGTTAGTGTTAGCTGCATGTAATTTCAACAGAACAGGGGTTAGTTAATGTACCGGTTACAGGAAACTGTCTAACCTCTGATCCGAGAGCCGAAACGAATAAGAAGGTAGTCATTTGGCTGAATACACTCCTTGCCGACATATATGCCTCAACAGCACATTATATAGCCCATCTAAGTGGGAGAAGTCTGCCTCTTGCTGCAGTCACATAACCATGTTTAATTGGAAAACAAGCATGCAGTGTTGGGGCTCAGGTGGAACTTTTGCTGTTAGTTCCTAGACACTGTGGCCGTTGCTGGCCATCATGTAATTTGAACATGCAATTATGCATACTTCTCTTTAATTAGCTTTCCCCGTCAAATAATCCTCATTAGCACATGGAAATGATTGAACTCTCAACCAATCAAAATGTTGGAATGCAGTCAACTATTGTTGTTGACTGCATAATTGACATTCTGGCTTAAAATTGCAGCCAGAGAATCACCAGAAAGAAAACCTGTCTGCATTAAAAAACAGCATGGAAATTTTCCTAGCAAGATTTCTTTCAATTGGACATTCCAACCACACACACCAAAGTGAAAGTTAAAACAAGAAAACCTATTCACTTTAACATTGCATCTAATTCAAGCTCCATTTTGAAATGTAAATGCTTAAAATATTACAGTATAATTGCATTTAATTTAACCTGTTTTGTGTGATGTACTCACCATTAAACCAACATGGTTTATTTCTATTACCACCATGTGCTAATAGCCAAAAGGAAGGGGGATCATTATTGCTTTGGATAATGACCCTTCACCAACTTATAGCCCACCACTTTCCTTCGTGCTGTAACTTGGTAGAGGGTGATTATCCTGCAATAACGACACCTGGTCTATAAGGCTATATTGCTAATTCATTTTGCCCGCTTATTCTTGTTATAGACTTCCATTACAGCATAAGGCGGTCTAGTTTTCATCGAATGGATACATCTGGCAATCCAGTTTAAATCCTTTAAGACCTTTAAGGATGACAGAAGAGTGCTTGTATTGCTCCAAGATAGCTTGTTTGTGTTTCAACAACATTGCATTTATATTATAAAATTTTAATTGTAGTGTGCTGGAATGACAGAATGACTCCATGCCTTTCCCTTTTGCTTAACCCCATAATGCATGGTTTTGCAGCTTACACCACACTATCCTCTTCGACGCCTAAATACTTTTCACTCTCCTAAGCTCTTAAACATAAACACCACATGTATGAATAGGTTGTTGCAGGACACTCCTCTTGACCTTTTTAAGAGACAGACTTTCAGATTGGTGACCCAGGTCAACCATGACTTTAACTGTCCTTGGTATTGTCTACGCACTTCTCGAGCCCTTCATGCTTCCAGACTATTACCTCTAGAACTTGTTGTTTTCGTCCTACCAATCCTGCATTCTACATTGTATGCTCCCCTCAATCTCCCATCTGGGTATCTCTTCCTATCCCATCTCCCTTCCCTTATTGTCATTTTACTCCACACGGTTAAGGTCTTGTTGTTCTGTGGTGATGACACAGTATGGCCTAAAACTAAAACCGTGATCGACTTTTTGAGACCACTATGGTAATGATTCGGCACAGTATAAAAGCACATTTTAAATAATAAATGCAGGGGTACCTTCTCCTATGACTCAGGGCCCATCTTCTGCAATACACTGTTAAAGGCTAAACAAGGTGTAGGAGATGCTAGCAATGCAACACAGAATATATGGTTAAATTGAAAAGCTTGAGCCTCTGAACACAAAAGAAACTGAAGGTGCAGTGTCATAGACTGTGTGGTAGGTCCGAATCGGTGACGGACAAGGAGGCATGATTTTTGCAAGTTTTATTCTCTCAAAGAAAACCTAGTCTTTCCTTCAGCTGGTTTTACTAATCCATACCCTATACAAACGAAAGTCAAGAGGTGCTCCTAAAGAATGTCAAGATGGCTCAACAGAAGGCAGACTTCTGGTTTGTGTACTGTTTGAGTGCCAACCCGTGTCTCCAGCGAGGTTGCTCTCGCTCTAAAATCAGTCTTTCTCCCCACTCCGGGTGCTCCTCTCCTTTTCACTCCCCACCCTGTGGTTTCTTCTTTTCTCCCACTGTGGTGCTCTGCTCATTCTCTCCCCACTCTGGGTTTCTTGGTTCTCTCCCCACACCAGGGCTTGTCTCAGTCTCTCTCCACTTGAAGGGCTCCTATACTCTCAAGCAAAGGATAAGGGTGGGCTCCACTCTGGTTAATCCAATAAATATATTTGTTCATGCTTCAAGGTGTCTCCCAGTAACCTGAACACTCAACCAGGAGACACTAGAACCAAAAACCTTCTAATGAACCAATTTACCTGAACTGGGGGACACCAAATTGTAGTAAATACTACTAAACATTTTTATTTCTTGTCTTCGTGTAACATTAGGGTCCAATTGAAGTTCACAAGTGTATTTGATGTTTAGAAGGACAGGTAGGAATGAGCCATATTACTGTTGTGTATAATTTGAAATGCCTTAAAGTCTAGTTTGATGCTTAAGGGTTTGTAATTGTAAATCATGTGTGGTATGTTTTTTATAGTCTGCCTTGAGGATGGACCATTTGGCCCGAAATGCATCAGTTATAGTCTCTGCTGCCTTTTAATGAAAATCACTGGTTCACAACAATAGAAAGATGCATATGAAGAATTTTTGATTATGAAACTTTGAATATAGGATTAACGATGTTTAAATTGCAGTAATGAAAAGTTAATGTTATTGAACCAGGACCGGGAGGATCTCTACCTTGAACAATGGGCACCCTTCAAAAATTGTACAGTTAGGAACAAACTTTGAATAGAACTAGGTTACATTATGACTAAAGGGTTGGGGTAGGGAGTTGGATTGGGTTGTGTGAGTGGTGGGTGTTAGCAAGCACGCACACTGTCTTGTTTGTTTAGTTTTATAAATATTGGCTGTTCTATTTTGGGCTGATTGTTCTTCATTACGATTTGATACGTTGTGTTAAAATTTGCTTTGGATATGTTTTTAAAAATGAATTTATTATTTTGAACAAGATCTATTTTAAGAATGCAAACCTGTTCTATTTCGAATTGTATTTTCTCAAATTATATCTTTTGGTATGTGCCAATTTTGATAACTTTTTTATTTATTTTTATTTGGGTGAATATTATTAGAAAGAACACATATTGTCCAAACAATAGTGAGTTTCAATGATACTTTATTTTTTCTTTCTTGATGATTTACCACAAGTTATTCATCACTTTGCTTAATTTTTCTGTCTGTTACATGTTACTCTATTTCTTCCTCTGTTGGTTAAGCCCAAGTTATTAATCACTTTGCTTAATTGCTTAATTATTTATATTGCAAGTTATTGTATTTCTTCCTCCCAACACATGATTCACCTTGTATGCCAAGGATTTTCAGGAGGGAGTCTAAAAACCAAATTGAAATCAATAACAATATTACATATACATTTTTGGAAGGAAGGCTCCTCTGAGCCCCCCCACTTGTAAGAAACTCTTATTGCGATTAAGAAACACCACTCACCCTTTGTTTCTTTATGAATTTTCAAACCAATTTCTTGCATTAGCTTTGTATTTCTTTTGACTCAGACTGTTAAGTGTTTTTTTTTTTGGACAGCCGGTTTGTGATCCTTAAATTAATCAGACATACTCCTACGTCCCATCCCCTTTCCTCCATACTTGTGGGACATCTCTCTGTCCTGTGGGACGGGACCGGAGCACTTTGTAAAAAGCATCCACATTTTTTTCAAAATTTTGTCCCTTTTTCCTGCGCGGGGCCCGGCAAGCGGCCGTAACCCCGCCCACCTTGGCTCTGCCCAGCGCATCGCCCATCAGTCCTTTTCTCCGCTTGATCGGGGCCGGGTGCACTTGCATCCTCTGAAGATTTTCTTCTCTTTTTTCCTCCCTGGCTCTCGCTAGTGTTCGTTTACTAGTCTGTCTGTCTTTCAAATTAGACTTTCCAGATTGTTCATAGTGTCACCGTCGCTTCGCGAGGGCGGATCCCCATCCTATTTGTTTAGAGTGTTTGGGTCCGGAACACCGTTGGGACTCCTGTTTTTATTGTGACTCCCTTTCGGTCCGGGCACATCAACGTCGGTTGGAGCGGTGGGAGGAGGTGTTCCGACAAACTCCTCCTTCGCATTTTCAGGCGTTCATCGACGAGAAGAAAAAGCCCCCGGTAAGTTCTTTACTTTTCAGAGCACCCCGACCGGGGGATACCTTCCCGGGTTCCTCTCGGTCCGGGAAGGGCATTGATCGCTCTGTCACCGGGGTTCGCCCTGAGGTGCCCGTTGGGCCTAATAATTCTACCGGAGTTTTCTCCGAGGGTCTCCGTATGAGGCCTGTGAACACAGGGGTACGTTCCGAGGCCCCTCCTGTGGGGGCTGTTTGTAGACCCAGTTCTGAGTCGTGGGGTACCGGAGTTTGCTCTGAGGCCTCTGTCGGCTTCCCTCAAAAAAAAAAAACCGGGGTGAGCCCCGAGGCCTTGGCTGGGTTTGTAGTTACCGAACAGATGTTCAAGGCCCGCGCAGAAAAGGCTGTTACCGGGCCTGGGTCCGAGGTCCCTCGTACAGAGGCTAAAGCTACCAACAGTTCTGAGAGGCCGGTCAAGGCTTTGTCGGTGAAAGCGCACCGTTCCCGCTCTTGTGGTGATGCCAGATCTGTTGAGGGGGCAAAGAAGCAAAGTTCTTCTTTTACCGGCAGTGCCGAGGTCCTTCCTTCGAAGGCTAATTTGGCGGTTGGTATGTCACAAAAACATTCCAGGCCTCATAGTACCGGCTCGGCCCAGGTTCCTTATGTTAAGGCTAAGATTAAGACCCCTGATCCATCGACTTTTACCCCTGCCTCACTTCCTCACATGCCGCAGTTCCCCTCAGATGAGGACAAAATGGCGCCCGTTCCCGCCACGACCACGGTGGCCATTTTAGGTGCTACCCCCTACAACTACGCCATCGGTCTCTGGTGTGGGGCGCAGTCCCTTGGGTGAACCTAAGGTCCATTGTGCGCATCCTTACCGGTCAGTTTATGATTGGAACGCCCGGATGCCTCTTATGCACAGTGTTTCGTTGCCCGCGCGGGAGTCTCCTTTGATTTATGTGGATACGTCGGTGGAGGGGCTGGTGTGGCACCCTTCGCCGTTACGTCCCTGGATTTGTCCACCTCAGGAGAGGCCTCCTCCGGTTCCAAAACAATCTCCTGAGGATGCTTTTTTCGGTACTTTTCAAGCACTTATGCGCACTGATCCCCATGAGGGAATATTTCAAAGGGCTTTTCAAGGAAATATGTTCACCTGCGCCTCCACCCGTTCCTCCGGTGGTTCTGCCGGCACCTCCCTTGCCGGTGGTGCCTCCCCCGGCTATTCCGCCTGTGCCTCCATTGTCCCCAGTGGACAAGGCAGTGCCTGACACGGCTCAGCAGGATCTTGACCTGCCAGATGACCCTCAAGGCGATCAGGAAAACGAGGACCTTCCCCGCTCGATCAGAGCCTTTCATGACCGGGTACTGGACATGATGAGTTTCTTAGATGTTCCGGTGCCCGAGGCACCCGCGCCGCAGGAGGGCGTGTTTTCTGGGGCGTTCACCCTGTCTCCCTTGAAGCGTACCGGCCTGTTCCTGCAGAAGGACGTTCTGGCCGAGGTCCAAAGAGTCTGGGAAAAGCCACACTCGGAACTTTTTGTCAATAAGAAGATTGACGCGAGGTACAGGTTGCATTCTTCGGAAGAGGTGGCCCTGTCGTCTTGTCCGCCTCCCTCCTCCATAGTGGTGGCTGCGACTACGTTGCAATCCAGACCTGCAGCATTCTCTTCCACAATGGCTACTCCGGTCTTGGGAAAGGAGGACAAGCTCCTGGACTCCCTCGGGAGGAAAATCTTTGCCAGCTCGGCCTTGCAGCTCAGGCAGGCCAACGCCGAATTGATATTGGTGGGAGCTAACATGCGGATGTGGAAAGGTCTGTCGGAGTTTGAGGAGCACATCCCGGTCGAGAAGCTGGAAGATTTCAAAGGAGACCTTTCCGATGCCAGGGTCTTGGCCCAGGATTTCCTGGAGGCTGCGGCTCATCACTTAGACACCTCGGCTCGGGGCCTGATGCTTGGGGTTGATAACTCACGGCAGGCGTGGCTGCATGCCACTACATTTTCTAAGGAAGTGCAAGACAAGGTGTTGCTCCTTCCATTCGATGGTGAGGAGCTTTTTCATTCTTCTACTGATGTAGAGCTCATCAAAACCAAGGATAGCACTCAGACGGCTAAATCATTGTCTGTTCTGGTTAAAGCTCCTTTCAAATCCCACTGACTGTTGTCGCAAAGTCGACCTTCCTCTGGTTTTAGGAGCTTCCTCGACCACAAATCTCGCAGAGTCGATACTCCTGCAGGGAATAACCGCCATAGACAACAGCGTATGCGGTTTTTCTCCCGCTCCTCAGCCTCCTTATCAGGTTCAGGTGGCACTGCCACTGATGAGCCTGACAAATGAGGGTTTTCCGTGCTCACACAAGACCCCGGTGGGAGGACGCATTGCGTCTCATTGGGCGGCGTGGCAGACCATCACAGAAGACAGATGGGTCTCGTCAGTCGCTCCAGCGGGCTTCCGCTTGCATTTACTCCCTACCCCACCCCTCAACCCTCCTTTTCAGCTGTTGGGCTCACCCTCCCTTATGGCCGAGGTTCAGAAACTTCTGGACCTCAGGGCTGTGGAACCCGTTCCCCTTGGGGAGCGAGGGGAGGGCTTCTACTCCCGGCTGTTTACGGTGCCCAAACCCAACCAGGCTGGCCTGCGCACCATCCTAGTCCTTTCCCAGTTCAATCTTTTCCTACCCCAAGAGAAATTCAAGATGATCACGCCCGTCCAGATACGCTCCTCTTTGCAGATGGGCGATTGGCTCAGCGTGGTGGATCTTCAGGATGCGTACATGCATATCCTGATTTGGAATCCACACAGGAAATACCTCTACTTCTCTTTGGGAGAGGAGCACTTCCAGTTTTGGGTGCTTCCTTTTGGCCTCAGCTCGGCGCTGCGTGTCTTCATGAAGATGATGTTGGTGATTGCAGCCTATCTTCGCCTCCAGGGTATCCATGTGTATCCTTATGGCAGCAGCGGGCAACCTCCAGTCTCTCCTTCAGCTCCTGTTCCATCTTGAGCTGTCGGTGAACTGGCGGAAATCCTCCATGACGGTCTCACAGGACCTGATCTTCCTGGGTTTTGTTGGAACACGATCGCCTGCCGAGTGTATCTGACCGGGGACAGAATGGCGGATCTGTTGGCCACGTGTCAGATGTTTGCGCAGTCGGAGAGCATGTTGGCCTGGTGGTTCCAGAGACTTTTGGGCTTCGTGTGTACTGGCTCTTCCTCTTGCTTGTCTCAAAATGAGACGGACCCAGATGGCTCTTCGGAATTCATGGCGTCCGGCAGTGGATCCGGATTCCATGCGGATAATGATTCCAGATTCCATGAGTGGAGCTGGATTGGTGGTCATCTCTCAGCAATCAGTCTGGGGGCGTGGGGTTTCAGGACCGGGTCCCCACGGTGACGATCACGACAGACTCCTCCCTCCTCGGGTGGGGTGCAACGTTAGATCTTCTTAAGGTCTCAGACCTCTGGACAAGCTCCTGCACATAAATCATTTGGAGCTTCTGGCGATCTTCCTAGCGCTCAGGGCGTTCAGACCGCTCATTATCAACAAGGTTGTCCGCATAAGAACGGACCATGTGGTGTCAATGTATTACATAAACAAGCAAGGGGGAACGAAGTCCCCCCCTGCCCCCCCTCCCCCTCCTCGTGGACCTGTCCATCCAGATTTGGGAGTGTGCCATGCTTCATGGTGTCTGGCTGCTTGCAGTGCACATCCCGGGCCAGCTGAATGTCACAGCGGATGCCCTCAGCCGGCGGACAGTGGTCAGCTACGAGTGGGAGTTGAAGGCGGAGATCCTCTCATGGATTTTCTCGCATTGGGGCACACCGGAGGTGGACCTCTTCGCTACAGCAGTGAACAAGAAGCTTCCTCAGTATGCCTCCAGAGGGGGGCTGGGAGCCTCCTCTCTGGGGGATGCTCTCGAGATTCCATGGCACAACATGAGAGCTTAAGCCTTCCCGCCTCTGCCTCTAGTTCACCGTGCAATTTGGAAGTTGAAGAACTCGGCAAACTGTTCCCTTCTACTCATAGCCCCGTGGTGGCCGGCCAGGTTTTGGTTCTCAGAACTTAAACACCTGTCTTAACATCGGATACGGGTGAGTGCTGTGTGTATTATGGACCCTCCAGGCCTCTATACTGCCTAATTTCATGGCGACTGATGGTGGCCAGGGCCAGCTCGAGCCCGTACAGTCCCTCGCCCTCAGCCCGTGTCCGCAGAGGGAAGCAAAGGAAGCCAACAGACACCAACAAAACGGTGAGTGTGGCATGGGTGGGATGTAGAGCAATTACTCTACTACAGAAAGCCCTCGCTACTCTTCCTTACCTCTTAATAACACACTGCCATATTTTTACAACACGCATACTCAGATTTCTGACCAGCCTAAATCCATTCTTGGTTGGACTGTAAATGTAATTGTTACATTGCATGACACACTAACATACTAGCCTATGTTGACATCTACCACCCTTAGCCTGCCTCGTGTCTAGATAACAATGTGAATGTCAGCATGTGCCACACTTGGATGGAATTCATAACTTGGCCTGCGTCGGATTATAAATGTTAACATGTGCCACATGGAGGGTACTCTTTAGCCTAGCACACAACACATCTAGAGGGAATTGTGAATGTTAGCATGTGCCACACTTGGATGGAATTCTTAACTTGGCTTGCGTCAGATTATAAATGTTAGCATGTGCACATGACTTTAGAAGCCTTGCCTGATTTTAGAAGTGTGCAAATAATGCGCCTCGGTAGACTTTAGAAGTGTGCCTTTTTACGTGACCTGGTTGACTTTAGAAGCCTTGCCTGATTTTAGTAGTGTGCCTAATATCCTCTCTATGCAAAGTTGAATTTAGAAGTGTGCATATTAACATGCCCTGTGCAAAGTTGAATTTAAAAGTGTGCCTATTAACGTGCCCTGGTCAACTTTAGAAGCCTTGCCTGATTTTAGAAGTGTGCCTAATATCCTCCCTGTGCAAAGCTGAATCGAGAAGTGCGCCTAATATCCTCTCTGTGCAAAGTTGAATTTAGAAGTGTGCCCATTAACATGCCCTGGTTGACTTTAGAAGCCTTGCCTGATGTTAGTAGTGTGCCTAATATCCTCCCTGTGCAAAGTTGAATTTAGGAATGTGCCTATTAGCGTGCCTTGATTGAATTTAGAAGGTATGCATGATAGCCTCTCTGTACAAAGTTGAATTTAGAAGTGTGCCAAATAACGCGCCCCGGTTGACTTTGAAAGTAGAAGTGCATTTAGAAGTTGAATTTAAAGTGTGCCCAATAGCCTCTCTATGTGGAGGGGCTGAGTGCGTGGAGGGGCTGAGTGCGTGGCGGGGCTGAATGCATAGTGTGTGTGAGGACATAAAACGGACGAGTGGGTAGAGCGGGTGAGTGAGCTGAATGCATGGTGCGTGACGTACATAGTATGGTTTGGAATGCAAAGAACGTTTGAAAGAGCATATAACCCATCATATCTCACCACCACGCTTACTCTCCTTTACACCACCACTCAACTAGAACTCAACTAGAACAGAGAAACTATGACACCATTCGGTATAACTGTTCTCATACCAACGCTCACTCCACATCATTCTAAGTAAACACTGCTGGTTACACCCCAGCCAGGCGTTCTCCTCGGGCATAACGCAGCAACATTCGGTCTGGATAAATCCTGACAGAACAAACACATACTACTGATCTCTCAACCACCACACCTACCGCTAAAAAGCAGCTATTACACGAATACCGCACCAGCTGCACACATACCCGGTGCTCACATGCACCTTGACTCTCTACTGACCTGAACTTTGGTTCCCTAGGGCGTTCAACCTACCAGCGCCTTCAGACCATACCAATGGTATATAAGGCGCTATATAAATGCAAAATAACAATAACAACAACCTGTCTGTGTATCCGCCGATCAGGTTACCAGTAACTCCCGATCTTGACCAATGGGAACAGATGTGGCACCCCTCCCCACAATCGCTCAGCTTGGCGGCATGGTGCCTGAGTTCAAGTCTTTAGAGCAGCTGAGTTTGTCTGTGGATAACATGCGCATTATCCAGGCAGCCAGGAAACCCTCGACCAGATCTCAATACAAGAGTAAATGGCTCAGGTTCTGTCATTGGTGTTTGGAGAAGAAGTTGGATCAGAGGGTGGCCACGATTGACACAGTGCTGTCCTTCGTGTCCTCCCTAGCAGAGTCAGGGGTTCATGTTCAGTCATGCAGGACTTATCGCTCAGCGGTTTCTGCTTACCTTTTTACAGACCTGTGTTCTTATTCTCTAACCCAGTGGTGAAGAGGCATTTTGCTGGCTTGACACGCCGCTACCCTCCGGTTCGTAATCTGCACCCGCCATGGGACCTAAATGTAGTCCTGACGGTGCTGTGCCATAAACCCTTTGAACCAATGGCTACGGTGGACCTCAAGTACTTGTCTTGGAAAGTGTCCTTTATGGTCGCCGTTAAGTCAGCAAGGAGAGTGAGTGAGCGAGCTCCAGGCATTGTCGGTGGAGCATCCTTTCTTGGTCTTTCACAAGGACAAGGTAGTCATTCGGACAAACCCGGCTTTCCTACCGAAGGTGGTGACTGAATTCCATCTGAATCAGTCGATCTCCCTTCCGGTCTTTTTTCCGGACCCTGCCTCAGAGGCTGAAAGGGTTCTACACTGTCTTGATGTCCGAAGAGCTCTTAAGTTCTACCTGGACAGGACTTCCGAGCTTAGGAGTTCTTCTCAACTTATTGTGACCTTCGGTAACCCTCGAGAGAAAGCCGGCGTCTAAGGCAATTATTTCTAAGTGGATCGCCGCCTGCATCACGGAGTCTTTCACCGTCCAAGGGCTGAAACCTCCTAAGGGTATCCATGCACACCTGGTGCAGGGCAAGGCAGCTGCAGTTGCTTTTCAGAAATATGTCCCCTGGGAGTCCATCGCTAGGGCAGCTACTTGGGCCTCCCCATCTGCTTTCTGTAAGCATTACTGTCTCGACATGAGCTCAAGAGCTGACGCTCAGTTTGGTCAGGCTGTGCTGAAGAACCTGTTTCAGTAAGGGGTATTTCCATCCACCCCTAGTTCCTGTAAGGAGTGCTTTGGAATATCCCGCAAGTATGGAGGAAAGGGGACAGGACGTAGGAGTATTACCAGGTTACTCACCGTAGTGACCACCTTACTCCTAGTCCATAGTCCCCTTTCCTCCATACACCCGCCCACCATCCCCTTTAATAAGGTTCCTGTTATTGCTAATGGGTCTTTGACCTGGCAGTAGAAAAGGACTGATGGGCGATGCGCGGGGTGGAGCCACGGTGGGCGGCGTTACGGCCGCGTGCCGGGTCCCGCGCAGGAAAGAGCAGGGACACATTTTTGAAAAAAAATGTGGATGCTTTTTACAAAGTGCTCCGGTCCCGTCCCACAGGACGGAGAGATGTCCCACAAGTATGGAGGAAAGGGGACTATGGATTTAGGAGTAAGGTGGTCACTACGGTGAGTAACCTGGTAAAAATATTGGATTTGTAAAGTATATCTGATTAGTGTTCATATATACTATGTATTTTAGAAAGGATTGAGAGATGCTGATGCTTGTATTTTTATGTACTCCTGCGTCCTGTCCCCTTTCTTCAATACTCTTGGGACATTCCGTCCTTCTGGATGGGACCTGAGCACTTTTGATAAAAAGCATCAAAATTGAAAAATGTTTATCCTTCTCTTTACGCTGGGGTAACGCACGCATCCATAATCCCACCCTCCTGAGCTCTGCCCTGCGCATCGCCCTTCAGTCCTTTTCTCTGCGCAGTCGGTGCTGGATGCACTTGCATCACCAAGAAGTCTTCTTTTTTTTTTTTTTTTTTCTTGTTCCCTTTGTCCTCTTCTCCTGCTTCGGTTCTGCGGTCGCTTAGTCCTCAGTCTATTGCGAAGCATCTGGGATTTGTGTCCTGATCTTCATGCGAACGTCGCTTCGCTAGGGCGATCCCTATTCTCTCTGCTTGGAGTGTCTCGGGCTGGACCACCACTGGGATTCGTGCTTCTACTGCGATTCCCTCTCCGTTCGGGCTATCCAACGCCGTCTTATTCGGTGGGAGGACGTCTTTCAGCGTGTTCCTCATCTTCAGCTTTTCATCTACGAAAAGAGACACCCGGTAAATTCCTTACTTTTTAGGGTGCCCGGCCGGGGGACTCCTTCCCGGGGTCTTTTGGGTCCGGGAGGTGCTCTAGCAGCTCTCTGCCACCATGATTTCTCTTGAGGTGCCTCGCAGGCCTAATAGGCGTACCAAAGTTTTCTCCAAGGGGTCCCACGATGGATCTGCCAAGACAGGAACATGTTCCGAGATTCACCTGTCAGGTGCTAAACGCCAGCCCTGTTCATCTGTGGCTTTGGACACCGGGGTTCGCTCCGAGGTCTCCGTTTCTGGAGCTTTCCAAGCAGACACCCGGGCACGCCCTGAGGCCTCCTTTTCTGGAGCTTTCTGTACCAAGCCACAGCTTGAGGCTTTCCCGAGATAGCTACACATACCGGGACAAAACCTGAGGTTCCTCTTTTTGAGGCTAAGGTCTGTAACGACAAAACCGAGAGACCTGTCCCTAAGGTCTAGTCTGTAAGGGTGATTTCTCAGCGTACCTGTGCTCATCGCGGTGATACCGGTTCTGTCGAGGGGGCAAAGAGGGCGGTCCTGCACCGTAACTCCTCTGTTACCGGCTCTGCCTAGGTCCCTCCGCTGGAGACTATTGTTGGTGCCGCGTCCAAGATGTCAAGTAAACATCCAAGACTCACAGTACTGACTCTGCCGAGGAGCCATGTGTGAAGGCTAAGATGTTACTTAAGTGTCCTGACCAGCCTGAGGAGACGATTGCATCATCTGCGCATGTGACTCATTGTGCATCATGTTCTCTTCAGACATCGACAAAATGCCGGCCCAACCCTCGTGGTCTACTGTGGCCAGTTTGGATTCTTCCCTTACACCTAGGTTCTCGATGGCTGCGCCGCCCTTCTTATGACTAGCTTGCTCGGATGCCGCTGCCGCATACTGTCTCGCTTCCGCCTACTTCTGCCCCGCTGGTCTATGCGGACGACCCGATTGGTGGAGGGGCCTTCCTGGCAGCCATCCTCATTGGGTTAGTGGGGTATGCCCCATATGAGAGGCCTCTGCCTACCCCTACCCCTGCGCCTAAACCTTCATCAGAGGATGTATTTTTTGGGGAAATTTCAGAGGCTCATGCATTCTGACACTATGAAAGAGTACTTTAAGGGTCTTCTCAAGGAAATCAACCCTGAACTTCCGTCCCCACCTTCCACCACGATGGCTCCAGTGGCTCCTGCGGTGGTACCATCTCCTGCTATCGGTGCGCCTTCAGCGCTTCCTCCCCTTCCCCCGCTGTCTCCCATAGAGAAGACACCGGTAGAGCAGGATAGCATTTTAAACCTGTGGCGGCCCAGCTGTCTGCTCCCGATTCGCTGGATGACCCTCCAGCAGATGAAATAATATGATAGGTTTATTTATAACGTGCATAATACCCAGAGGTTTCTAAGCGCGGACTCTGGGTTCGAACCCGTGTTGCTCTGTGTCATCTTGCTTCCAAGGTGAACACGTTGCCCCTGAGCTATCCTCCCGAGACTAACAGGATAGCGATGAGCAGCCCCGCTCTGTCAGAGCATTCCCTGACAGGGTTCGAGATATGATGACCCTCCTCGACATTCCAGTTCCTGAGGGCCACGCTCCGCAGGAAGGATTTCTTTCAGGAGCGTTCATCTCGTCACCTGTAACGCTTACCTGAACTCTGAGTAAACACCACTAGAACTCTTCTTAGTGAGTGATGCAATCCTCTAATTAGAAACCTTCCTACAGCGATGGCGTTCCTGTTAATGCACAGAAATCCCTCTAAGAAAAGACTTCAAGTTTTCATGAAGCAAGGGCACTAGCTCAATGTTGCAATTGTATTGTAACACCCTTCCTCTTTACCTTCTGCTTGTTTATGGTGGGCTCTCCATCATGCTTCTGCGCAGGGGCGCTTGTTCTGAAGAATGGACTGAGGTTGGACTAAATGGTAGGTGTGTGTGTGAGTAAAAGAATTTAATCAATGACTGGGCAAGGGAGATTATCTGGAACTGTTTATGGGAATTAGCAGAGAGAAACTAGGAGAAAAAGGAACAGGATGGCGGCAACAATTCCAGAGGAACACCGTAGGTTTGTGAAAATACCAGCTAGTCCTATACTGGTTGTCTAACAACCACTAAATGAATGGCCTAATTCTTCCCCGTGATAATAGCTGACACAACCTATAATATGGAGAATGCCTTAGGAGGAACGAACCCAGTGTCCCTGCCTACCCATCCGGAAACTAACCACTAAGAGAACACTCGGAGAGCAGTCAAATAAACATTCTAATATGTATGTGAAAGGTTCTAAAGCGGAACATAAATAACTTGCTCTACAAGGTGAACGCACATAGGAAAAACATCAACACAATCCCGTGACAGAAAAAACTCTCAATACGCAACGGCACAGTTCAAGGCAACATGTGTGAAGAAATACTTGCTGTGATAATATGCCGTGACTGGAAAAGGCGCTCAATGAACAACAGCGCATTTCAAAGACAGCCAAGAGTAACGCCGTCTGCTAGCGGTGACAGGATCAGCTGACTGGAATTACTGACGAAGGCACAGAGGACTGCCGAACAGAAACTATGAAGGAAACCAGGAACTAAACGTAGTCCGGGAACTGCTAAAACTATGATGCTGAGGTGACTGTGGAAGTATTATGACAGAAATTCCCTCTGACAGAGCAGACCGCGATAAGCATTAATTACATAAGCAGAAAGGCGCGAAGCGCGGAGCACTCGAGGGGAGGGGCTTAAGTAGGGAATGAGTAAAGATGCCTAGACCATACAGTGACTTCCAGGAACAAATGAGGCAGCCATGTTTGGAAGTCAGGAAGTGACTCCTTTGCTTGCTCCATCACCATTGAGTCAGCACTCCATCCATGAATGGTAGGCGCATGACCAGGTTTTCTTGGAACTTCTTCTGAGAGTTTTGGCCGTGATCATGACATCACCACAAGAGCGCACCGGCCTGTTCCTCCGAAAGGACGTTTTGGCTGAGGCCACTAGGTCTGGGATAAGCCCCACACTGGGCTGCATATCAATAAGAGAATCGATGCCTGTTACTGCCTTCACACCTCTGTGGACATAGCGTTGGCATCTAGTTCGCTCCCTTCTTCGACTGTGATAGCTGCGTCCACGCGTCAATCCAATCCGGCCTCTGCGGCTCAGATTCTCTCCAAGAAAGTCCTTGCCAACTCAGCACTGCAACTTCGCCAAGCAAATACCGAGTTGATCCTGGTGGCAGCTAATGACACTGTAGAAGGAGTTGGCTGATTTCCAGGAGTGCATTCCTACGGATAGGCTGGACGACTTCAAGGCCGGTTTGTCGGACGCCAGGGTGTTGGTACAGGACCTCCTGGAGGCTGCGGCACACCATGTGGGTACCTCAGCTTGAGGCCTGATGGTGGGAATTGACACCTTCCGCCAGGCGTTGCTCCATGTGACGAAGTTTTCGAAGGAGGTGCAAGATAAGGTTCTGGACCTTCCCTTCGATGGCAAAGAGTTGGTCCGATCGTCTACGGGTGACTAACTTACAAAGACCAAGGTGAGCACCCAAACCTCCAAATCCTTGTCGGTCCTGGCAAAGGTCCCATCTAAGGCCCCTTATACACAGAGGTCAGGGTCTCAGTCTCGCTCCTTCTCTGGCTTCAGGGGGTTCCTGGACCGCTAGGCGCGCAGAACTGAACCTCCGCTTGGTGGCACCCGTCAAACAGCAACAGGGTCTGTTTTTCTCTAGTCTTTCAGCCTCCTCTCCAGGGGTAGGTAGTCTCCCTGTCAACAAGTCTGCAAAATTACATTTTTTTGTCGGTCGCACAAGACTCCGGTTGCAGGACGAATCTCGTCTCATCTGGAGGCGTTGAGACCATCACTGAATCGGTGGGTTTTGGCCATCGCTCGGGCGGCCTTTGGCTTGCACCCCCCCCCCCCCAACAGACATTCAGAAGCTTTTAGATCTCGGGGCGGTCGAACCTGTTCCCCGGGAGCAAGAGGAGGGCTTCTACTCTCGACTGTTCATGGTGCCCAAACCCAACCAGGCTTGTCTGCGCACCATCCTCGACCTTTCCCAGTTCAACCTTTTTCTTCCCCAAGAGAAATTCAAGATGATCACACCCTGCCAAATAAAGTCCTCTCTTCGGGAGGGCGACTGGCTCAGTGTAGTGGAATTTCAGGATGCATATATGCACATCCTGATATGGAGACTGCATCGAAATATCTGCGGTTCTCCCTGGAAGGGGAGCACTTACAGTTATGTGTTCTCCCGTTTGGTCTCAGCTCGGCGCTGCGTGTCTTTACAAAGATATGTCATCACAGCTTTCCTTCGGCTACAGGGTGTTCATGTATATCCGTACTTGGACGATTGGCTCCTACGAAGCCCTTGTCCACAGGCGCCATTGAGCAATCTCCAGTCTCTCCTCCAGCTCCTGTTCCACCTTTGGCTTTCAGTGAACTGGCGGAAATCTTCCATGACGGTCCCCCAAGACCTGATCTTTCTGGGTTTCTGTTGGAACACTATAGACTCCAGCGTGTATTTGACAGCAGACAGGATTGCGGCTCTATTCGCCACATGTCAACGCTTCATCCAGTCGGAGCACATGACGGCTTGGTGTTTCCAGAGGCTTCTGGGCCTCATGGCCTTGTGCGTGCTTGCTCTTCCTCTTCGGCATCTCAAAATGAGGCGTACGCAGCTAGTTCTTTGGAGCTCTTGGTGTCGGGCTTCGGAATCGAATTCCAAGATGATTCCAGTACCATCCTGCATGATGGCTGACCTTCTATGGTGGTCCTCAACCAACAATCTTGGAGTGGGGGGGCCTCCTTTCAGGAGCCTTGCCCACAAGTGACGATTACCACAGACACCTCTCCTGGGGTGGGGAGCAACTCTGGATCACCTCCAGGTTTTCGATCTATGGACGCTGCAGGACAGGCAGTTTCATATAAATTTGGAGCTCCTGGCTGTTTTTCTGGTGCTGAAAACTTTCCAACCATCCATCACGAACCAGGTGGTCCGTGTCTGCACACACTACTCGGTGTCAATGTTTTATATATACAAGCAGGGTGGTACCAAGTCACCGTTTCTTGTGGACCTTGTCATTCAGGTTTGGGAATGGGCCATTCAGCACGGCATTTGGCTATTGGCGGTACACATTCTGGGGCAACTCATTGTGACTGCAGACTCACTCAGCCGACAGACAGCGGCCAGCTACGAGTGGGAACTGAACATGGAAGTCCTCCAACTTTTTTTGTCAATGGGGCACTCCAGAAGTGGACCTTTTTGCGACTTCCACAAACAAGAAACTTCCTCTTTGTGCATCCAGGAACGATCTCATGGCCTGATCCTCTAGGGGATGCTTTCGAGATCTCATGGCGCAACATTAAGGCATATGCCTTCCCGCCTCTTCCTCTGATTCATCGGTCACTCTGCAAGCTCTGGAGTGCATCGAATTGCACTCTCCTGTTCATAGCTCCTTGGTGGCCAGCCAGATTCTAGTTTTCAGAACTCCAGTATCTGTCAATTTGTCCTCCGATCAGACTGCCGTTGATTCCCAGCCAGCTTCACCAGCGCAGTCAGCAGATGTGGCACCCCTCCCCACAATCATTCAGCTTGGCGGCCTGGTGCCTGAATTCAAATTCCTAGCCCAGTTTAACCTGTCTGAGGACAATATGCGTATTATTCAAGCGGCCACGAAGCCTTCTACAAGGTCTCGGTATAGGAGCCAAGTGGTTTTGCCACTAGTGTTTTAGCTAAGCAACTAGACCCCAGACATGCCTCGATTGACACTGTCCTTTCGTTCATTTCTCATCTGGCTGCTTCGGGCATTCATGTCTTGTCCTGTAGGACTTACTTTTCGGCTATTGGCGCCTACCTGTCCACTGACACCTGTTCCTTTTTTGACAAACCCAGTCATTAAAAGGCATTTTGCAGGTTTATTGCACCTTTTTTCAACATGTACGCATTCCTCATTCAAAGTAGGATTTAAATGTGGTTCTGATTGCCTCATGCCATAAACCATTTGAGCCCATGGCTACGACGAATCTAAAGTACCTTTCTTGGAAGGTTGCCTTTTTGATTGCAGTGACTTCGGCAAGGCGAGTAAGCAAGCTTCAAGCTTTGTCCGTGGAACACCCGTTCCTTACCTTCCATAAGGATATGGTTGTGCTCCACACTCCTATCTTTCCTTCCTGAAGTAGTGACTGATTTTAATTTGAATCACTCTCTCATTACCTGTCTTTTTTTTCCGAACCTGACCTCAGACGCTGAGAGAGTATAACACAATTTAGATGTCAGTCAAGCTCTGAAGTTCTATCTGGACAGAATAACTGAACTAAGGAACTCCTCAACTCTTTGTTACGTTTGGAGATCTGAAAGGGAAACCTGCTTCAACGGCTACTATCTCCCGATGGATTGCCTCCTGTATTTCAGAAGCGAATACCATTCAGGGCCGTCAGCCTCCGAAAGGCATTCGTGCCCATCTTGTACATGGCAAAGCCGCTGCTGTTGCCTTCCATAAATGTTCCCTGGGAAACCATTGCCAAGGCAGCTACGTGGGCTTCCCCATCAGCTTTTTGTAAGCATTACTGCTTGGATCTGAGCTCCAGGGCCGATGCTCAATTTGGCCAGGCTGTTCTTAAAAACCTTCTTCAGTAGGTATGTTCCATCCACAAATATTACCGGTGAGGATTGCTTTGGAATCTCCCACAAGTATGGAGGAAAGGGGATGGGACGTAGGAGTATAATAAAGTTACTCACCGTAGTGACTACCTTACTCATAGTCCCCGTTCCTTCATACGCCTGCCCGCTGTCCCATCTAATAAGTATCCTCTATTATTGCTTAAATGGTTGCAGACCTGGCAATAGAAAAGGACTGAAGGGTGATTTGTCGGGCGGCGCTCGGGAGGGCTGGGTTACGGCCGCGTGCGGTACCCCATGTAAAAAGAGAAGGACCAACATTTTTCAATTTTGATGCTTTTTATCAAAAGGGCTCCCGTCCCAAAGGACGTAATGTCCCACAAGTATGGAGGAAAGGGGGGGACTGGACTAGGAGAAAGGTAGTCACTATGGTGCGTAACCTTGTCATTCTGATTATCCTCGATTTATTGATAGTCTTAAACCCCAGAGCGATAGTCTTGATGATTAATTATAATGCTAATATTCAAAGCTTTGAATGGTTACTAAAAGTCTTTCAACAAAGACATTCTGCATTTAACTATTCCTGTTTTATCCAAAAATGTGCTTTTTCCTTCGCTTTGGGAGTTCAGTTTGCCTCCTTTGATGATCATCGGCGATCTGGCAATTACTTAATTTCACTGGCTTTTATGCGTGTATGCGATGGCGTCATCGCGTATCTTTGCGTGATGACTTCAGTACGTTTTTGCGCATTGTGGCCATTTTGGTTAATGAGTTATTTCCTATGTAATGGACAGGTATGCGATCCTAATTTTGTGCCAGCTTTAGTCCTTTTTAGATAATTGTTGTTGACTGGAGTAGTTTGTATTTTATCCTGGCTAGGAGAGAAAACATTTGTACATTTCACTCTTGTTTATACTGTTAAGTATGAACAAGTTTTCATAGTTTTCACATTTAATTTCCTAGCTTCCTAAGTAGTCAGTATGTGTGTTTATCCTGGCGATGAGATGGATAGTTGTGCATTTCACTCATATTTAGACTGTAAAGTATGAACCAATATTCATTATTTTCATTTTTATGTTGTATTTTGACACTGCTACTAGACTCTGTATGAAAATGTATAAATATGGCTAAAACAAATGCAGTAGTGTTTACTATAAATTGGCATCCCCAATTCTTGTGAATTGGTTCATCAGAAGGTTTTTGGTTCCTATATACTCTTCCACACCCTGGGCTTTCCTGGGGATTCTTGTTCTCCCCTCTGATGCTTTTCTGTCTCCCCATCCCCGCCACTCAAGGGATTCTCTGGTCTCTTCTCCCCTGCCCCCACTCCCGGGGGTGGGGCATCTCAGGGTCTCTCCCCATGCTATGGCGTCTTAATAGTCTCTCCATTCCGAGGCTGGTCTCCTTCTCTCCCCCCACTCTGGCGCTCCTCTGGTCTACCCCTGCTCCAGGGCTTTTGTCACCCCCTTGCACTCCTCTACTGTGGGGCTTCTTGGTGACCTCCCCACTCTGGGGCTTTTCTCGCTTAGCTTACCGCCCACCTCCCAGTCCATTAGAGCCACTGTGTACCTGTTTGTGTCAGGCGGTGCTCCTCGGGAGGCTGGTGCAGTGTATGTGACTTTCCCCTGGGCCATTCACATGGCTAGTCTGCTAAGGTACACGTCAGCTGTTCATGACTCCTTTTCCGGTCCCTTCGGGACAGGTGTGCGGTTTGTTTGCAAGCCGTTGTTTGCACGCCCTCGACCCAGCCTGCAATACACTCTGCTCTTGTTCGTTTCCCGGTGTGGGACCTCGCCGGTCAACCGTCGGCGTGACTCTGCTGCACTCACAAGGTGTGGCCTGCGACAGCTCATCTGGCATTCATTCTCTCCTGCCAGCCACACCCTGTTTGTGCCGTGGCCTCCTTGAACGCTTGGGGCTTCGCAGAGTCTTATTTGATTGGTCCCTTCTCAGACATTCCTCCAGGAGGATGTTCTTTCAGCTTTTCTGTGGTTTTCCTTAATGATTCAGAGTAAAGTGGGTCTGAACCATGCTAGCCATTAGAGGGGAGGGGGGCATAAGGTTACCATACACCTTGGATCGTATGTACCCAATAAAGATGTTGGTGTTGCAGGGAAGGGATGTTGCCTTACATCCCTCTCTGGGGTTTCCTGTCCCCTAAGAGAGAGACTCCTCCAGTGGGTTCCCGCTTACCATGTCCCCTAGGGGTGTGTTCAGCGTAGGAGGCTCAGATCCGTAGTCCCAATGGGGGTGGCTCTCCCTTGGGAAGAGGTGACCAACTCCTTGAACTGTTTCTAGCAGTTGTCTTTCAATGCAAAAAAACAGCAATGCTTCCTTCACTGAAGTGGGAAACTTTTGATTTAGATTTTGAAAGTTCATTTGTTTGTCACATCCAAGGAATGTGCTCCTCCTGTGCCTCCCTACCACCTCACCCCAACTTCTGCCTCGGTTTGCTTCCAAAGCTAGTTGGTAAGGCACAGTAAAAGGTGAGGTAGAATCCTCTGGGGATTGTAGCAGTAACCCACTCGCTTGGATATTTTCATACCCTAAATACAAATATTTAAAAGTTTGGTGTTAGTTTGGGGCACTTTGAGAGATGGAAAATAGCACTAATCTGCATACACACGATTTTTTAAGACAAATGAGCGTTTTTATCATCCCCTCCCCCTTAATATTATTGGGCAAGACTAGGCATACCCTCCATCTTATGGCACTTGCACAAACTGCTACAAAAAGGGCAATTATTTCAAAAACGCCTGAAAAAAATGCCAAGTTATTAAAATGGATAACAAAAGGCCATCTTAACAAATTTTTGGGATGCATGTGGGCCGTTAACACATCTCATGATTTGTGCCAAAAAAGGAGCAGCCAAATTTACAAAGGGCATCTGAATGGGTGTATTTTATGTGCCCATTCAGAAGGCTCTTTTTACCCCTTTACCGCAAATCTGGGGGTGTTAATCAATTCAGGAAATGCTTTAAAATGTGCAGAACAGGATGTGCTTTTTAATGAGCAGAAATGTAAGGTAATCCCATGCTCTTTTTTGGAATAGCCTCAAGTGGGTGCACATTGCATGACCTGTCTTTGCTGTCATGCAATTTATATTTCTTAAAGTGTGACAGTTATGAATCACAGCTGACTTGATTGCATTTCTATTCCACAAACAGGTCACTTTTCAGAATAAGGCTAACTGCGTGTACTTCTATGTCCCGTCCCCTTTCCTCCATACCTTTGGGACATTCCGTCCATCGAGACTGGACTGGCGCACTTTTGAAGCATCAAAAATAACTTTTTACCCTTCCATTTTTACATGGGGCCACCACACATGACCGTAGCCCCACCTTCCTGAGCTCCGCCCGCGCGTCACCCTTCAATCCTTTTCTCTGTGCGGTCGGGGTCGGACACACTTGCATCGTAGGGAATTTAATTTTTTCTTCTCTTGTCCATCTTTCTGCTCCGTTTCCATGGGCTTCTTTACTCGGTCTATGCCGAGCATCTGGGATTTGTCCTTTATTGGTGTGAATGTTGTTTCGCGAGGGCGGATCCCCATTCTCTTGTCTGGAGTGCTTGGGGCCCGGAACATTGGTGGGACTCGCTTCCTCTGCGACTCCCTCTCCGTCCGGGAACTCCAGCGTCAGCTCGTCAGGTGGGAGGAGGTGTTTCAACGGATTCCTCCTTCACATTTACAGCAGTTCATTCACGAAAAAAGTAAGCGTCCGGTAAGGTCCTTACTTTTTAAGGTCAACCAGGCCAGGGGACTCCTTCCCGGGGTCTTCTGGTTTCCGTTAGGGGCCCAAGTGGTTCTGGTACCAGGGTTCTCCCTGAGGTGTCCTGAAAGGGATTTAACCTGCATTCTGGAGTTTGCTTTAAGTGAAGTTTTGTTGCTGAAAAAATTATGTTGAATGTGTTATTACGAAGAATCATGTATATGACAATATAAGGTTATATATACAGAATGTTTAAGTTGAATTGAAGGTTAAGTGAGTGAATTTAAAACGATTGTATACAATTTCTTTCATGAAAAAATAAATACACACTTTACTGTGTTTTTTATAAAAATAACATCTGTACAAGTTAAGTTTATTGATACAGTTTGGCTGTTGTAATTCAGCACAAAAGAGTGCATTTGTTATGTCTTCCGTTTATAACGGTTGACCTTCACAATTTGTTCAGTTTTTCAGTCTGGTAGCACAGACTTAACAGATTGCACCTAAGACCCTAAAGCAATATAGGAAAAACATTTGGATTCATTCAAGGAAAATACGAGCAGAGAGTGCACCTCCTCAACCAAATCCTCTCAAACGGCTGCTTTTGCCATCCAGAAATATGTCCCTTGGGAGTCAATAGCCCATGTGGGCTTCTCCCGCCGCTTTTTGCAGACCCCTTTGTCTCGATCTGAGCTCCCGGGCTGATGCCCAGTTCGGCCATGCAGTTAAGAACTTTTTCCAGTAAGGGACATTTCCATCCTGTTGTTTCTTTGGTCAGTGCTTGGGAATCTCCCTTAAGTATAGTGGAAAGGGGATGGAACGTAGGAGTGTAACAAAGTTACTCACCGTAGTGACTACCTTACTCCTAGTCCATGGTCCCCTTTCCTCCATGAATCAGTGGCAAAGGAGGAAATGCGTAAGCTTTCATTTTGTCCCACGGGATCTCGAGGGCGTCCCCCAAGGAAGACACCCTGAGCCCATGTCTGGAAGCATAAAGAGGATGTTTCCTGTTCAATGATGTCTCAAAGACGTTCACCTCTGTGGTGCCCCATTGCGAGACTGTGTGCAGCAGTGTCTGAGCATGCTAATCCATTGGTTGGCGGAACAGGTTTTTACCACAAAAGATGAAAAGGGCTGCTCTGCCCCAAAAACAGTCCCCACAGCACCAGCGGTGGTGGATGTTGGTGTAAGAGAGGTAGCCAAAATGGCAGGTGTGTTGCATGGGGGTTGGGCTGCCATTTTGTCAACGCCTGAGGCAAACAGCATCACAGGATAAGTGAGGCTTTAGTCCCCACAGGGGAGTCAGGGGTTTTATGTGCCATTTTAGCCTTGGAGCAAGGGACCTCGGCAGAGCCGGTACTAGCAGATCTAGAGTGTTTACCCGACACCTTAGGGACTGCTGAAGAATTGGCCCCGAGCAGTGGACTCTTCACGGAGCCGGTACTGGAAGGCTTATGGTGCGTGACTGACTTCTTTGCCCCCTTAGCAGGATTAGTGTTGCCACATGTCTGAGCGTGGGAATGCTTAATCGCCCCCTGAAGCCTGGACCCTCAAAGGGCCCCCCCCCTCTCAATCCTGCTGGTGTCAGATATAGCCACAAGAAGGGGAACCTCGGGAGGTACCCTGGTATGTTTAGTCACCTTGAGGGGGACCTCGAGCCTAGATTCAATGCAGTTAGTTCCAGATGTGGAAACCTCTGGCCGATCCCGGTAACAGCCACAGAAGTACTTGGCCTAACCTTAGCCCCTAAAAGGGGAACCTCGGAAGAAGATCCGGTTATGGCAGCCCCAATGCGGGGGGTCCTCAGAGGAGACTGCGGTGCACCTGTTAGATCCCTTGCAGGGATACCTCTGGGAAATCCCTGGTAATAGAGCCACTTGAACCCTTCCCAGACCTAGAGGACCCGTGAAGGAGTCCCCTGGCCGGGGTGCCCTCAAAAGGAAAGAACCTACCGGTTGTTTCCTTTTTTTCTTCAATAAAGAGCTGTAAGTGTGGTGGAGCAACGCGTTGCAACACCTCTTCCCACCTGACGAGCGGACGCTGGAGTGCATGGACGGAGAGGGAGTTGCAGTAGAAGCACGAGTCCCAATGGTGTTCCGGGCATAAGCACTCCAGGCAAAGGGAGTGGGGAAGCTGCCCTTGTGAAATGACGTTCTCAGGAGGAACAGGACCCGAATCCCAGCCACTCCAGTATAGAGGGAAAGATGACTGTGGAACCGGAGCCGAAATGGACAAGTAAACAAAAAGATAAATATTGCCAGTGGTGCAAGTGCATCCGACCACGCAGGGAAAAGGACTGAAGGGTGATGCGTGGGTCGAGCTCAGGAAGGCAGGGTTATGGTCAAATGTGTTGGCCCCACGTAAAAAATAAAAGGACAAAAAAATGTAATGTTTTGATGCTTTTTACAAAAGTGGTCCCGTCCCGAAGAACGGAATGTCGCACAAATATGGAGGAAAGGGGACGGATGTAGGAGTATTCCTGGCTGTATGCTATATTAATGGTTATATAATATTTATAGAAATGCATATCTGCCATTAATAAGTCTAACCATTGATGATGGTGGGGTTTTTTTTATAGCATGCTGTCGGCTAGTGTTTCTCTATGGGGCAAGCCCTTGTTGGAGGGAGGGGTGGTGTTGGCAACTTGCAATCTTCTACGCGCCCTGCCCCACACCCTGCTTTATGTCAGTTCTTTATCTGTTTCAGTAGTGTGTGGTTGGAGTGGGTGGGTCTATGTAGTCAAGTCGGATACGTTTGCTGAAGACTTTTTTTTGTTAATTTTTTTTTTTTATAAAAGACCTTTTATTGGGGCGATTGGGAGGTATCAAATGACATAGGTGTGTAAGCCTCGCACAGAAGTCTTGAATAGAGCCGATACTTGAGCAAAACTGGGTTTGTATTGGTGTCTTTGGGGGATTGAAGGTGGTTACTCGGATGGGCCAGTAATCCAGTGGTGTCCAGGGTGTTTTTCAGGCAGGTGACATAGTCCAAAAATGTGTTGAAAATTGTGTGGGGTTGATGGATGCGATGGTCACGTATGTGCACCCAGAATGGTTTTGTCGTCTGTACTGCCCCAGTATTGCCATGAGGAAGGTTAGGGGTCCAGTTTAACACCACTTTATTACTGCATTAGGGAAACGTTTTATTGTTGGTGTTTTTTTGGCCAGGCTAAGAGGCAGGTTTTATCTGCTTTCTTGAGTGCTAGAGCTTGCATGGCATGGAGTGGAGCAGTAATTATCTTACTGAGAATTATGTTCCACCACTGCCCTTCTTCCAGAACATAGAATTCTTCAGTAGAAAGGCTAGCCCTGAATAAACTGGTTGTTTGGGTTAGTGTGCCATTTGTCTTTGAAAAAATTCTGGGTCCATTTATGCTCGGTTTGGCGCTGAAGGGCTATAACTTTGTTCAGAGGTAAACATGTAAAGCTGCAAGCTGCTAAAAGGCAATTCCCTATATGCACATAGCAAAGCGTTTCTTACTCGCCAAGAATCGATTCTCGCTTACCAGAGGCTAGTGGAGAGTGCACGTTCTGCAGCCTCTTATCATTGAGGGACACCAATGTATGACTGTAGGGTGAGGTAGATCTGGGTGCTTTTGTGGAGGCAAAGATGGTATGTTGCCTGTATTTTAGGCCTGCTGGACAGGTAGGGGCCCGTATAGAGAAATTGAGTAAACTTAGCAAAAATACAAAAGAATCGTTAACTGGATTTTAAGGGTAAATGAGCCTGTGCTTGACATTTAATTTTGTTCTTGTATGTTTTGATATAGGTAAATATAAGACTCCAAGTATTTTCATTTGAGACACTTGCAGTGCTTGATACAAAGAGTATACTTCACTTACGTGCAATGCACTAGTGTAACATAAAGATTAGACAGCCCAGATATGCGGCTTATTCCCAAGAGCTTCAAACCTTGAAAGTTAAAAATTGACACTTCCTATAGAGAATTGTATACAACATAAACACCTGTATACATTTTATAGGAAACCTTTTCAAACCATAAATAAAAAAAGGGGTTGATTCTTGGCTATTTCAGAAGACCAATCTATACATCATTTAATATAGCATATGGTCTAATTGTGTACCTTTTTTTAAAAATATAAAATGACCAATGATTAACGTCTGTCATATATAAACTGAACAAACAGTACTCCTCCTTCGTCATAGACAGTATCCCCATCACTGTTTCCCAGTCCATCAAAACCCTTGGAGTGTACCTTGAACCTGACATGTCCATGAACATACAGGTCAATGCCATATCCTCCACATCCGCCTACTACTCCAAACTCATCAATGCGACCCGACCATTCCTGTCCCAACAAAACTGTCTCACCATCGCTAGAGCCATCATTGGTTCGAGACTCGACGACTGTAATGCCCTATTCATTGGTACCACTGCCAAGAATATAGCCAAACTCCAAACTGTTCAGAATAACGCGCTTGGAGCTGCCACAGGCCTCTCGCGCAAAGACCATATCTCTGAACTCAGAAGACAAGTCCACTGGCTTCCTGTCAAGCAAAGAATTATCTTCAAAGCCTTGTCCTTGACTCACAAATGTCTCCATGACCTTGCTCCTCCTTACCTAAGCCGCAGGATCACCAAACCCGTCTCTCAAAAACCATCTAGACTACAATACTCTAACCTCCTGTCTGTCCCTAGGACTATCAAAGCGCGTGCGGGCGGCTCCAGCTTCCCTTCAGTTGCCCCTACCCTTTGGAATGCGCTCCCTCCGCACCTCGGAGCCATTGAATCCCACACTGTATTCCGCAAAGCCATCAAGACTAACCTCTTTGTTTGAATTCTCAAAACCTACCTGCAACGCACTGTAACATGTAACTACCGAAATGTTTTCAAGTATTTTTCTAGGGCGGCTTCACTGTAACCCTCAAGTAAGCATTCTTAACCTCTGCTCCAGCGCCTCGATGTCTGCGGGCTGTTTGTGCGCTTTACAAATTCAAATAAATAAATTAAACAAATATAGAAATGATCTAAAAATCGCACGCATTCTGTTTTAAACTCTTCCGATCATTTAATTGGCATGCCTTTATGTTCATCTGCTTCAAATAAAACTAGATATTAGCTTTAGATTAAAGTTTTCAACAGTATATCGCCAAGTGGCATGTGCCCATTGAGATGTGCAGCTATTTAACCTTATATTGTCATGTGCGTGGTGGTACAGTCACGCGTTCATTAAGTATATAGATAACGTTTAGTAAAAAATTGTCCCCTATGGCAGTGTTTTTGATTTTAGTGGAAAGCGCCAATTAAGGCCATTCCTCCTACGGCAAATCGGCTATAGCTCTTGTGCACGATGCTGGGTGGGGTAACTAAGCCATTAGTTTGATCCCACTTGCCTGTTCATGATGAGGCATTTCAGAACACAAGTATTGTAGTATCTGTGAAACAACTTCTAAGTTTTCATGTATCTAAAATGGGTACAAATCAGAGTTTCATCTGTGCTTTGTTTTTTCTATAGGTTAACGATGGAGGTTTATTTTCGGGATTGTTGAGATGCTGAACAAATTGAAAATATACAAGGTAAGCTGTTCTTTTTATTTTTTTTATATTCATTTTTAAACTTTATGTTGAAAAGCGCTGGAGGATGTGTGTTTGTAATTGCCATATTTCACTGTTTACAGTGCGGCTTCGTTTATCGATGTGAAAAACATATAAATTGCAATCCATGAAGATCTGCCTGTGGATTCTTTCTCTGTGGTTGTACTGATTCTGAGATTTGCCATTTTTAAATTTGCAAAGGTACAATTTGTGTTTTTTTTTTTTTTTTTTTTTTTTTTTGCAATTCCTTTGAGTCTTAACGGTTTCATCATTTTATTGAATAGATGCAACTTTCTTTTGCATTTTGTGTAGGTTTTTGGCCCTGTTCGAAAGATGGTTTAAGACATTACATTAAAAAAAATAACTATTGCTTGATCGAAAAAGAATTTTTTTCTAAAACTGTGAGGCTCGTGTAACTGGTCTGTGATATGTAAACATCCCCAAAATAATTAATAGCTGCACAACAGGAAGTACAACGGAGTTCGAAATTAGTGGGAGCTGGGAGCGATTTAGCTCCTGCTTCTAGCCTGGGATTGTCAGTTTAGCTAGAAACCAACAGCTGCCAGGAGCTACTTTTGGCATCTCAAACTGGTGCTTTCCAAGCATGTAAATGTGACATTAACTTTGAGTATTTGAGAATGTTAATACATAAGAATTACAACATGCGCCTTTAAACACAACGGATCATACACGATGGCCAGAAAGTTAAAGTAACATCTCGTGTTATCCTGGTTGCCCTGCGGTAGCTCTTGCTCAGCAAATCTAAATTTTGACCGTTGTACAAGTAGCATGCTTTGGGAAATGAATGTTTAATCAATTTACTATAAACCTGAAATCTAATTGGTTCTTTAATTGAATTTGCCATTTTAAAGGTAATCAGTTTTATTGGACAATTTCGGTAAAGGCGGGTCAAGTTATTATAGTTGAACATTTGAAAAGGTGAATTTTTAGCGCTTTTCTGAAAAAGCCTGCCTTATAAACAAAAATGCATATACATTGGTCTAGTGCACAATAAGCATTACGTCCAGCTGTTGTAGGATCATTTGAAAACCTTGCACAGCCCTCAGTTCTTGATTTGGCTGCCCATTCAACAAGAACAAATATACAAAAATCATTTTTTAATTAGACAATAGCTAATTTAGTCGGTGATTCTCCTAAATAAGGGCACTGCTTTTAAAGAATAATTTTCTGGCTGCTTTAAGTTTTCTCAAATCGAACGAGTTGTGAATATATCTGAGCTTATACTTTGGTCCACCGTTCCCAATGTTTGCTTTTTGGGGCTACAGATTGTTTTTATAACTCAATTGGTAACATATATTTCCGGTCTGGTTCCTGTTTTATTTGCCTCTACGGTAACGCCTAATGTTTAACATCTGTGTGGCCAGGCGCTAGTAGATCTCTGAGGGATCGTTAACAAAAAGCTAAATACATTTATTACAGGAATACTTTCACATTTTCCAAAATGGCCTTATTTGTTACTGTAACACGAAGTAGGGACCATAAAGAAGGTTGTTGCAACGTGACTTGCCATTGAGCTTTAAACGTTTCTACTGTGTTCAGTCCCCCGCCAATTTTCTTCCTACGTTCTCCTTATTCACCAACCTCTCACATTTGAGGGAGCCTATCCCTCAGACGATTGTGTTGAATGTTACATTACAGGAATCACGTTTTTGCATCGAGGGGAAAGTTGCCATAAGAAGAATGTTGGAAGCTTGGTGATTCTAACCTTCTATATCATTGATGGCCCAGCATTTAAGTGTGTTCAGTAAAAACAATGTGTTATCCAGTTAGCTTCAATTAAAACAGCCATTTTTGTATGTTCAGGAATTTTATTTGTAATTTTGACGACAGTATTACAAAAACGTGCAGCAATACTCATGACCATTTTCTGGCACTTGAACTTCAAGTCCACAATTGTTTGCTTGCCCCTTGCAATATTAACGCATATAATGTGTGCATACTTTACACTCTACCACACAGTACTATGATTAAAACTGGGTTCTGCCATACTTAGTCCATCAATGTACGTATCTACAGCTGTAGTGCCAAGATGCCATTGGGAGATCATGCCCTTTATCAATCTATTCTGTAACAGGAACATGCTAAGTTAACATTTCTATATGTGAATCCAAACTACTATGTCAGACCCAACTGTTGCAGACCTTGGAACGTTTGAAGATGAGACTTTAAAAAAAAAAAAAAATGCAGTATAGCTGGAGTTTGATTCAGATGATGGCGCGGTTTCAGCTCCTGAATTACAGTGCAGGCCTGAACAGCGTGGGGAGACTTCTAGTGTCTGAGTGATGGTGGTGGAAGGAATGAGTGGTGGAACATGAGGTGATCAGCCTGTTGGGACCAAATAAGGGCTTTTCCTCTGCCTATGATGGAAAACTGACTGGAGTATGGCGCGCACAATGTGACATATGGGCCTTGACTCAATGAGTGATCCAGGGAGAGAGTTGAGGACTATCCTAAATCGGACCCGGCAGTTGTTGAGAACTGGACAAGCAGGTTTTGGCTGTGGAGCGCCTACTGCTCCGATGGTCATTGCAAGCTGCCATTCCTCTTGTCTGTGCTAGTAAACAGACTATGGTGCACGCCACGGTCCATTGGTATCCCCAATACCAGGAGGCGCAATGAAGAGCCCTCCTGGTTGTCACTCATCAGTCGGGCCACTCTAGTGGCTGGGGTAAGCCATTGGTGCAGTGTGACCGATTGTCATGGCGGTGACAACCGCTGGGCCTGGACTTTGTCAAGAGGTTACATGACCTGATTGTGGCAACTCACCGCTTGCAGAATACTGTAGACAAAGTGGAGAAATCTTTCACTGCTATAGCAACCCGTTTAGAAGGTATCAAGGGTCTGATTTGTAAAAAGGAGCAGGGTCTTGTGGCAGCAGCTACCAAGTTGACAATATTAGCAGAAAGGGTGCAGAAAATAAGGTACACATTTGAAATACTTTACAGATTACGGATGCAGTGGGTGACATGGAAATTCTCCTAGAAAGGTTTGAGGCCACAGAAAATTGGAGGCACTCTGTAAATGTGGGGGTCCTGGGTATGTCAGCTGGGGTGGCTTCTGACAATCTACCTGGACTTTTTGGGATCTGGAAAGTGGTAATGTTTTCTCAATTAAAGTGCAAAAACAAAGGGGTGTTCTGGGAGTTTCTCTACTACCGGCCTATATGCAGGGTTAGAGTCTCAACCAGAGTCGCCATCCTTTCACAGAAGAGAAGTGTCCACTACATATCAGTCTTTGTCCTGCCCAAGGGCATTCCAGCACCAAAATGCCTGGCAATTCTCTTCTGAACAAGAGTACCAACAGCAAACCCAGACACGTGTTTAGGCCTGGTTGGGCCTCGTCAGAGAGTCAGAGCTGTGCCTCTCCAAGAACAGTGATCAAGGGTGCCACGTCTAGATTACCCTAGTAATTTAGGGTGAACACCCAAAGCTACTTAATATGCAAAAACAAGGGGACTTCTGGTTGTTTCTCTACTACCGCCCTATATCCCGGGTTAGAGACTCTAACCTGGGATATTGGCCGCTAGTAGAGAAACTCCCAGAAGCCCCCTTGTTTTTGCTTTCACAATTAAAGCCATAGTCATGCCAGCTGACTTTACCCTGAGGGGCTCAGTCACAAAATTGTTTCCAGGAGTACAATTGCCTTTCAGAGCATAAAATTATCTCATCTAACTCTCCATATTTTCACAATTGATTGGTGAATAAATATCTTTTTGACTTCATGTAGAAACATTTTTAATATCATATATATAATAAACATTTTCCAAATTTAAACTGCAAAGTTCCTGCATACTCACTGCATGAACATTACAACAGCCCCCCTGTCAAATCATTTTCAATAGGTTCTTTAAATCTCTTAGGTCTATTTGTCAACTAATGTTAGTTTCGGCAGAAGAGCTTTAATGCCCCACCTTCATCTGGGCAATGATAGTCAACCTATCCATGTACAAATAATTGCTGAAACATATATTATTTTATATCCGGTTTCTTTTTTGTAGTTTAATAGGTCATTAATATATTCCTTCAAACCTGATGCAAATAGGCATAATCTTGATTTTTCGCAAGTTTCTCAACACCCATCTGTTCATGCTTTGCAACCAAGAACAAAAAAAGCCTTGAGTTTGAAGAAAAACACTTTAAATGGTTCCAGTGAATTGTTGGGGAACAAATGAGTTAAATACAATCATTGTAATCTGTTTAGAGCGTTCGTATAGTTAGCATAACGCCATTTAAAATAAGGAATTGACTTACAATTTCGAGGCTACAACTTGCTCATAATTGAGGTGAGATCTCATTCTCATTGTATTGGTCACTTGGGTAGTTACTCGCAAAGGAAAAAAGTGAGACAACGAATTGCCTTTGTTTACATGTCCGATTGCCTACTAGATGACAGTACTTCAAAGCTGATTCAGCCATCAATTTTAGGATCATATTAATGAATCCAGAACACTAAGGTAGATTGTACAAGAGGGAAACATTTGGCACTCTGATACGACTGGGATTGCTAGAAGAGGAATTAAATATGCTGCATAGTTTTGGTGCTGGATACTGATGTCACCAGAACAGAAATACTGTGCTCCAAACAGAAGGATCACAATCTGGAACATGTTGGACCTGTGATGGAGTTTCTCCGTTAAATGTTTTAGTATTTCACTTATACTCCTACGTCCTGTCCCCTTTCCTCCATACTTATGCTCTCCGTCCTGTGGGACGGGACGGGAGCGCTTTGTAAAAGCATCCAAAATTTCAAAAAGAAAATGTTTTCTTTTGTCCTTCCTCTTTCTACGCGGGGCCCGCGTATCGCCCATCAGTCCTTTTCTCTGCTCGAGCAGGACTGGACGTGCTTGCATCGCCGAAGATTTTCTTCCTTTTTCCTCCTCTCTGGTTATCGCTAGCGATTGTTTACTAGTCTGTCATTTAAACTAGACTTTCCAGATTGTTCATTGTGTCACTGACGCTTCACGAGGGCGGATCCCCATCCTCTTTGTTTAGAGTGTTTGGGTGCGGATCACAGTTGGGACTCCTGTTTTTATTGTGACTCCCTTTCGGTCCGGGCACTTCAGCGTCGATTGGAGCGGTGGGAGGAGGTGTTTCGACGTGCTCCTCCTTTGCATTTTCAGGGGTTTATCGATGAAAAGAAGAAACGCTCGGTAAGTTCTTTACTTTTCAGAGCATCCCGGCCGGGAGATACCTTTCCGGGCTCTTCCCGAGCTGGGAGGAGTGTTGATCGCTCTGTCACCGGGGATTGCCCCGAGGTGCCTTCTGGGCCTAATAATTGTACTGGAGTTTTCTCCGAGGGTCTCCGTAAGGGGCCTGTGAATACCGGAGCATGCTCCGAGGCCCCTCCTGTGGGGGCTGCCTGTAGACCCTGTTCTACTGAGTCGTGGGGTTCCGGAGCTCGCTCTGAGGCCTTGTTGTCGATTTCCCTCAAAAGTACTGCGGTGCGCCCCGAGGCCTCGGCTGGGGTTAGTGTTACCGAACGGATGTTCGAGGCTCGCACTAGTAAGGCTATTACCGGACCTGGGTCAGAGGTTCCTTGTGCAGAGGCTAAAGCGACCAACATTTCTGAGAGGCCTGCCAAGGTCTTATCGGTGAAAGTTGTGCCTCACCGTTCCCGCTCTTGTTGCGACGCCAGAACTGTTGAGGGGGCAAGGAGTGAAAGTTCCTCTTTTACCGGCAGTGCCGAGGTCCTCCCTGTGGAGACTGATTTGGCCACTGGTATGTTGCAGAAACATTCCAGGCCACATAGTACCGGCTCGGCCCAGGTTCCTTATGTAAAGGCTAAAATTAAGACCCCTGACCCACCGACGGGGACCCCTGCCTCACTTCCACACGTGCCGCAGTTCCCCTCAGGTGATGGCAAAATGGCAGCAGTTCCCACCATGACCACGGCGTCCATTTTGGGCACTCACCCTACAACTACGCCATCGGCCTCAGGTGTAGGAGTTGTTTCTGCGGGTGAACATAAAATTCCTTGTATGCATCAGTTTCGTCCAGTTTATGATTGGAACGGCCGGATGCCCCTTCCGCCTAATGTCTCGTTGCCTGTGGGTTCGGCACCTTTGATTTTTGTGGACACTTTGGGGGATGGGCCTGTGTGGCAACCCTCCCTGCTGCGCCCCTGGAATTATCCTCCTTATGAGAGGCCTTCTCCGGCAGTTCCAAAACAGTCTCCGTTGGAAGCCTTTTTTGGCAAATTAGACTCTCATGCGTACCGACCCCATGAGGGAGTATTTCAAGGGTCTTTTTAGGGAGATATGCCCACCTGCGCCTCCCGCTCCACCTGCAGTTCCGAAGGCACCCCCCTTGCCTACGGTGCCTCCACTGACCCTTCCGCCCTTGCCCCCATTGGCCCCCGTTCACAAGATGATGCCTGACACGGTTCAGCAGGATCCTGACCTGTCGGATGATGTGCAGGGCGAGCAGGACATCAAAGACCAGCCCTGCTCTTAGAGCTTTTCATGGCCGGGTACTGGACATGATGTGCCTGTTGGATGTTCCAGTGCCCGAGGCACCTGCCCCGCAGGAGAGGGGGGCTTTCACGGGCGTTCACCTTGTCTCCTTTGGAGCGTACCAGCCTGTTCTTGCAGAAGGACGTTTTGGCCGAGGTCCGCAGGGTCTGGGAAAAGCCACACTCTGGACTTTTCATCAATAAGACAATTGCGTTACAGGCTGCATTCTTCGGAAGATGTGGCCATGTCATCTTGTCCACCCCCCTCCTCTACAGTGGTGGCCACGGCCAATTTGCAGTCCAGGCCTGCAGCGTCCTCTTCTACGATGGCGACTCAGGTTCTGGGGAAAGAGGACAAACTTCTGGACTCCCTTGGGAGGAAGATTTTCGCTAACTCCGCCTTGCTGCTCCGGCAGGCCAACGCGGAACTGGTGTTAGCGGGGGATGAACATGAAGATGTGGAAAGGTCTGCAAAGTTTAAGGAGTTCATTCCGGTTGAGAAGCTGGAAGACTTTAAGGCGCGTTTATCCAATGTCAGAGTCTTGGTCCAGGATGCTTGAGGCCGTGGCTCATCACGTGGCTCGGGGCCTTATGCTGGGTGTTGACACCCCTCGACAGGCGTGGTTGCATGCCACCAAGTTCTCGAAGGAGGTACAGGACAAGGTGTTGGACCTGCCGTTTGATGTTAAGGAGCTTTTTCATTCCACAACTGATGTGGAGCTCACCAAAACGAAGGACAGCACCCAGACAGCTAAGTCCTTGTCAGTCCTGGTTAAAACCCTTTCAGGTCCCAGAGACTGCTGTCACAGAGCCGGCCCTCCTCTGGTTTCAGGGGCTTCCTAGACCGGAAATCCTGCGAAGTGGATACTCCTTCGGGCAATAACCGCCAGAGGCAGCAACGGACTCGGTGGTTCTCCCGCTCCTCAGCCTCCTCCTCAGGTTCACATGGTAACACCACTGGAACGCCTGCCAAATGAGGTTTTTCCTCGCTCGCACGAGACCCCGGTGCGAGGACACATTGCGTCTCATTGGAAGGCATGGCGGACAATCAGAGGACAGGTGGGTCTTGTCAGTCGCTCGGGCAGGCTTCCGCTTACCCCTAGTCCCTACCCCACCCTCCAACCCTGCTTTCCAGCAGTCTGGATCGCCCTCCCTAAAATCCGAGGTGCAGAAACTGCAGGACCTCAGAGCTGTGCAACCCGTTGCTCTTGGGGAGCAAGGGGAGGGCTTCTACTCCCGGCTGTTTATGGTGCCCAAACCCAACCAGGCTGGCCTGCGCACCATCCTAGACCTTTCCCAGTTCAATCTTTTTCTACCCCAAGAGAAATTCAAGATGATCACGCCCAGCCAGATACGGTCTTCCCTGCAGATGGGCGATTGGCTCAGCGTGGTGGATCTTCAGGATGCCTACATGCATATCCTGATCTGGGGTCCACACAGGAGATATCTGTTTCTCTGGGAGAAGAGCAGTTCCAGTTTCGAGTGCTTCTTTTTGGCCTAAGTTTGGCACCGCGTGTCTTTCCGAAGATGATGTCGGTGATCGCGGCCTATCTTCGTCTGCAGGGTATCCACGTATATCCGTATTTGGACGACTGGCTCTTGCGCAGTCCTTGCCCGCTGAAAGCTGCCTCCAATCTTCAGTCTCTCCTTCAGCTCCTGTTCCACCTCGGGCTGTCGGTGAACTGGCAGAAATCTTCCATGACGGTCTCTCAGGACTTTATCTTCCTGGGTTTTCGCTGGAACATGATCGACTGCAGTGTGTACCTGACCGGGGACAGAATGGCGGATCTGTTGGCCACGTGTCAGATGTTTGCGCAGTCTGAGAGCGTTTCGGCCTGGTGGTTCCAGAGGCTTCTGGGCCTCATGGTCTCGTGCGTTTTGGTGCTTCCTCTCGCTCACCTCAAGATGAGGCGGACTCAGATGGCTCTTCGGAGTTCTTGGCTTAAGGCTGTGGATCCGGACTTCAAGTTGATTCCGATTCCGGCTTCCATGAGAGCAGACCTGGACTGGTGGTCATCACTCAGAAACATGTCGGTGGGGGTGGGGTTTCAGGACCCAGTCCCGACGGTAACGGTCACGACGGACTCCTCCCTTCTGGGGTGGGGTGCGACGTTGGATTTTCTTCAGCTGTCGGATCTTTGGTCACCTCAGGTCAGGCTCCTACACATAAATCATCTGGAGCTCCTGGCGATCTGCCTAGCGCTCAAGGCGTTCAGACCGATCATAGCCAACAAGGTGGTCCGGGTTCACATCGGACAATGCGGTCTCAATGTTTTATATCAACAAGCAAGGGGGCACCAAGTCTCCCCCCGCTCGTGGAGCTGTCCATCGAGATTTGGGAGTGGGCGGTTCAGCATGGTGCTTGGCTACTTGCAGTACACATTCCGGGCCAGCTGAATGTCACGGCAGATGCCCTCAGTTGGCGGACGATGGTCATCTACGAGTGGGAACTGAGCGCGGAGGTCCTCTCATGGATTTTCCTGCGCTGGGGCACTCCGGAAGTGGCCCTCTTCGCTACGGCGGCAAACAAGAAGCTTCCTCTATATGCCTCCAGAAACAGTCTGGGAGCCTCCTCTCTGGGGGATGCTCTCGAAATTCCATGGCACAACATGAGGGCTTATGCTTTCCCGCCTCTGGTTCATCGGACGATTTACAAATTGAAGAACTCGGTGAACTGTTCTCTTCTGCTCATTTCCCTGTGGTGGCCGACCAGGTTTTGGTTTTCAGAACTTCAACACCTGTCAGCGTATCCATCGATCAGGTTAATGGTGACCCCTGATATTCTTAACCAGGGGAACAACTGTGGCACCCGTCCCCACAATCACTCAGCTTGGCGGCATGGTGCCTGAGTTCAGGTCTTTAGAACATCTTGGCCTGTCCGCGGATAACATGCGCGTTATCCAGGCAGCCAGAAATCCTTCTAGGTCCCAGTACAGAAGCAAATGGCTTAGGTTCTGTCATTGGTGCTTAGACAAGCAGATGGACACAAGGCAGGCTACAGTTGACAGGGTACTGTCCTTTGTATCCCACCTAGCAGGGTCGGGAGTTCATGTGTTATGTAGAACTTACCTTTTGGCGGTTTCCGCCTATCTACGGACCAATGTTCTTACTTTCTGGCTAACCCAGTGGTTAAGAGACATTTTGCAGGCTTGATGCGCCTCTTTCCTCCGATTCGCAGTCCGCACCCGGTGTGGGATCTAAATGTGGTCCTGATGGCTTTGTGCCATAAGCCTTTCGAACCATTGGCCACAGTGGACCTCAAGCACCTCTCATGGAAGGTGTCCTTTTTGGTGGCCATCACTTCGGCAAGGCGCGTGAGCTAACTCCAAGCTTTGTCGTTGGAACATCCCTTCTTGGCGTTTCACAAGGATAAGGTGGTCCTACGGACAAACCCCGCTTTCTTGCCGAAGGTGGTTTCTGAATTTCATCTAAACCAGTTTATTACCTTGCCGGTCTTTTTTCCGAACCCCGCTTCAGAGGCAGAAAAGGTTCTACACTGTCTGGATGTGAGAAGGGCTCTTAAGTTCTATCTTGACAGGACTTCCGAGCTAAGGAGCTCTTAACTGTTTGTCACTTTTGGCAATCCTCAAGGAAAGCAGTCCTCTAAGGCAACCATCTCCCGGTGGATCGCGGCCTGCATTACGGAGTCTTACATCGCTCAAGGGCTGAAGCCTCCTAAAGGTATTCATGCACATCTGGTGTGGGGCAAGGCAGCCGCAGTTGCCTTTCAGAAAGGGTCCCTGGGAGACCATTGCAAAGGCGGCTACTTGAGCCTCCCCGTCGGCTTTTTGTAAACATTGTCTAGACCTGAGTTCAAGAGCTGATGCCCAGTTTGGTCAGGCTGTGCTGAAGAACCTGTTTCAGTAAGGTTTTTCTTTTTTCCATCCACCCATATTTCCTGTAAGGAGTGCTTGGGAATCTCTCAGAAGTATGGAGGAAAGGGGACGGGACATAGGAGTATAACCAGGTTACTCACCGTAGTGACCACCTACACCTAGTCCATATTCCCTTTTCCTCCATACGCCCGCCCGCCATCCCCTCTAATAAGGTTCCTCTGTTATTGCGAAAAGGTCTCTAACCTGGCGATAGAAAAGGACTGATGGGCGATGCGCGGGGCAGAGCCGAGATGGGCAGGATTACGGTCGCGTGCTGGCCCCTGCGTAGAAAGAGAGGAAGGACTAAAATGTTTAAAATTATTGGATGATTTTACAAAGCACTCTGGTCCTGTCCCACAGGACGGAGGGATGCCCCATAAGTATGGAAGGAAGGGGACTATGGACTAGGAGTAAGGTGGTCACTACGGTGAGTAACCTGGTTAGTCTCTCACAACCCCCCCACACCACCTACACCCAGCCATTCTGCTCCACACCCTCCTCTCTGCTGTGCGATGTTGCACAATGTTCTGCCCTTTCTCCCACTCTTAACATCTATATTCAGCCCCTTGTTGTGCTCATCCGGGGACACGGTTTTCACAGTTACTCTTACGCTGATGATACCTGGATCATTTGAGGTTCCGTGGCTTTTTGAAAACTCATTTGTTTTGAGCCTTTTGTTTAGCTGCTGTGTCCTGTTCTGGGAGCTTTAAGCGCCAAGTTGCCTTTTGGCGTACTTTGAGCTGTACTTTGCACAAAAATGGATAACATAACACTTTTAATTTGAAGAAAATTGAAACCCAAGAGAATTTAAAGGATTTTTTGTTGTTGTAGTAAAACCTCAATTTCTAGTCAAATGTGCCACTGCTAAAATGCAAGCAATTACTTTTTTCCTTTAAAAAAAGAAATTTCGAAGGGATTGTGTCCTCCGATGTATTCCTTATCTTTGAGAATTCGTCTCCAGCTTGCTGGCCTCGGACAAAAATTTCTCAGTGGGCGCTGCGCATCGGCGTCCATCGAGTTGGTGTCGCTCGACAGCCACTGTATCGGCGCCGACGTCACCATGCCCATAAATAGCCACACGCAGCGTCTGTTGCTCAGTTCCGTTTTTCCGCTCTTCGTGGTGCCTCGGAATATCATTGCTCAGTTCAGTCAAATACACTTCATTATCACTCGAATACCGACTCGTACTCGATGGCTTCCTCATCCGAACCGACGACTCCACGATCTGGCTTCAAAAAATGTCGAGACTGTGGAAAGAAAATGTCGTTGACGGATCCTCACAGGATCTGTTTGTGGTGCCTGGGAGTCGAGCACCATTGTTTGGAGTGCGAGGACTGCATGTCCATGACGGCGAAAGCCTTGAAGGAGCGTAAGGGGAAGCTCGAGAGAGGTAAGGCAGTTAAAACTTCTTAGTTTCCTCGGCAGAGTCGAGACATTTGTCTCCTCGCCATCACAAAGGACATTCTTGTTCTAGGTCTCCAAGCAGTTTTCATCACTCTTCGAGATCTAAGCATTCAAAAAAGAGACGTCGAAGATCCCCTTCCTCGTCTTCAGTTTCCCCAAAAAGGGTCTCCTGCCCCACAAAATATAGCTCTCAGGCTGAGTGGAAGGAATTCTGGGAAAAGATGCTTAGCGTCTTTGAGAAAGCGGCCTCGACCCCCTCGAAGACTGCTGAGGGTGATAGCCTGGGGGAAAGACCCAAAAAATCAAAACGCAGCAAGTCGCAGCACCCGGCGAAAGAAGTTACTCGAGAGCGTCACGAACCCTCGAGTAAAGGCAAGGTCGCATCTTCGTCGTCGAAGATCCCTTCGACGCATAGATCTGTGTCTTCGACGCCATTATTGAAGGGTTCTTTGACGCACAGGTCAGTCGATCCGACGCCGAGAAAGGACAAACCCACGGCCACCTCACAGCCAGTGGCCATACACAGAGCCTCGATCACGAGCATGCCGTTGACAACCTCGAGTAGAATTCCGATACACTCAAGTTCCTCGAGGCCTCTACCAACTTTCTCGACGCCTTTTTCGATGAGTTCGAAGTCTTTAATGTCTGCGTCGATGACGTCTGTTTTCTCAGCCAATTATGACGAATTTGGCCCCTTCTGCTCTGGAAATGGGATTTATACCATTTCCAAGATCTGATCATTCCAGAGCCTTGGCATCTATTTATGAAGAAGGGGAGAATTCGGATCAGGAGAGACCTTTTGAGTTGCAGGGATCTGCAACTCCTGTACCAGAGGAATTTACCTCTTGAGGAAGGTAGGTTTAAGGACCTCCAAGAATCCTTACATGAAGCAAGTGGGTTGGACACTTCCCCAGAAGTGGAATTTGCCAAACCAGACCATGGGGAACATGCTGAAACCCCTTATAGAACCTTGATGGCAAGGATAATAGTTTAGGGGGTGGTCTACACCCTCACCTGCTTTTCAGCAAGACGACCTCAGACATTTTGCTTAAAGGTCCACAGGAGGATCATGTGGTGCCGTTTCATGCAGCATTACAAAGGAAAATATTGGCAAACTGGGAAACCCCTGAGGTTATCCCGGCGGGTAACAAAAAATTATCAGCCAAGTATAGGGTGTCTACTGCTGACCCTGAATAGTTATCCAAAAACACAACTCCGGAGAGTCTGGTTGTTCAGGCAGCAACTTCATCAGGTAGTAAATCGGCTTACCCTACTGTTCCACAGGACCGGGATGACAAGAGATATGACTCTATGGCCAAAAAAGTATTTTCTGCATGTAGCATGGCGTTGAAATCCATCAATGCTACTTGTACTCTCGCAAGGTTCAGCCACACACTTTGGGAGTGTGCTTAATCAGCGGCTGACTGCCTCCCGGAGGGAGAAGAAAGGGAAGCGTTTCTTAACATCATTAAGGATGGTAAAGATGCAATGTGCGAATCCTTTCAGACTGGCATCGATTCTGCTGACAGCATCAGTAGGGCCATGGCGGCAAGTACAACAACACAGAGATTTGCTTGGTTGCGAAAGTCTGGTTTTGCTCCAGATGTGCAAAGCAGACTCTTGAAATGCCCTTTGACGGCTCTCCTTTGTTTGGTAAGAAGGCGGATGACAGTTTAGAAAAGCTTCAAACATCAAAGACAGCAGCAAAAACCCTGGGAGCTGCAATCCCTCAGACACCATATCTCCCCTCAGGAACCTCTTGGAGAGGTAAGTCCTTTTGCTTCTATTCCGCATTCGGAAGAGGCAGAGGACAGCCGGTTCAAAGGGGTCAGAAAAAATTCACCTGGGGTGGACGTGTTAAAAATACAAAAGCCTCAGCAGCAGCAGGTGCCTCTTTACCCTCGGCATCTGCATCAGCCGCTTCCAAACCGCTCTGAAGACTCTCCTCACAAGACAACAGTTGGGTGGCAGGTTAACTCAACATCTTTCGGAATGGCAGGCTATTACGTCAGATGCTTGGGCATTGGAGACAGTGGCCCAAGGTTACTGCCTGCCTTTTCTACACATCCCTCAGTCATCCACCGGGGAACAGCTCTCTGAAAGTTCCAGATGCGTTCCTATTGCAAGAAATTGTAGACCTGCTAGAGAAAGGTTCCATAGAACCGGTACCTGTAGCGGAGAGGAACAAGGGCTGGTACCCACCCCCCCTACTTTCTCATCCCGAAGAAAGACCGAGGACTGAGACCTATCTTGGACTTACGAGAATTGAACAAGTTCCTCAGGAAGGACAAGTTCAAGATGGTAACTCTCAGATCCTTCAGGCCCTCCAGCTCCATGACTGTCTGGTATCTCTGGACCTCCAGGATGCTTATTTCTTTTGCCAATCCATCTCAAACACAGGTAATACCTGAGGTTCGCAATTGGCGGCTCTCATTATCAATTTCGAGTTCTGCCATTTGGGCTGACCTTCGCCCCGAGGGTCTTCCCGTTAATGTCGGTAGTGGCGGCAAGTCTGAGGGGAGGGATTCACGTCTACCCCTACCTGGACGATTGGCCGATCAGGGCTGTATCTTCGGAACAAGCTCAGATCCACCTAGATTATGCCTGCCACTTCCTTCACAAACTGGGCTTTTCCCTCAATTTAAAGAAGTCACAGATGATACCATCAGAGACTCCAGTTCATTGGAGCGGTCCTGGACACTTCCCTGGGAAAAGCTTCGCCAGCAGAGGTGAGGGCTCAAGATATTCTGCAGATGGTCACCAAGTTTCAAAATGCCCGACGTCTCACAGCCTTTGACTTTTTGAGGTTGCTAGGCCTCATGGCATCCTGCAGAGGCTCGCGTGAGAATGAGATCTCTTCAGTGGGCACTGAGAACTCAGTGGTCCCAATTCTCAGGGAGAATGAGACACCTCCTTCAGGTTCCGGACAAGGTGGCTTGAGACCTTCAGTGGTGGGCCTGCCAGGAGAACATCTTGAAAGGAGAACTGTTTTGGCAACCATGGCCGGAGATAACAGTAGTCACAGATGCCTCACTCACGGGGTGGGGAGCCCATACCAACGACTTGACCATCAGCGGTCGTTGGTCTCCATCGGAGTCCAGACTACATATCAACCTGTTAGAGCTGAGAGCAATCGGACTAGCGCTGAAGGCTTTTCTGCCACCTGTACTGGGGGAAAAATGTCCTGATAATGGACAACACAGTGGCCATGCACTACCTCAACAAAAGAGGAGGCGTAGGATCACTGCCCCTGTGCAGAGAGGCGATGCAGCTCTGGTTTTGGCCAATCCAAGAAGGAATCTCTCTATCGGCAGTTCACCTAGCCGGAGAGAAGAACTTGACGGCAGACGCTCTGAGCAGGCCGGGCAGTCTTTGAATGGGAACTAGCTCAGGAAGTCCTTCAAGAGATCTTCGCCCTTTGGGGAACCCCTCAAGTGGATCTGTTCGCCACCAGTACCAACAGGAAGTGCGATCTGTTTTGTTCAAGGGAATTTCCCCCGAGAGGAGCTCTAGGGGACGCCTTCGTAGTGGACTGGGCGTTTCCACTCCTGTACGCGTTTCCACCAGTCCCTGTCATTCCTCAAATGATCAGGAGGTTGGCAAGATTCCGGAGGACCATGATCCTAATTGCCCCAGACTGGGCCAGGAGAACGTGGTACCCGGACCTTCTGGACATGTCCATCTGCCTTCCAATTCGCCTTCCACTCAAGGAGAATCTTCTCTCACAGAAGGGAGGTCCGGTTCTCCATCCAGACATCAGAACCCTCAACCTTCACGCTTGGCTTCTGAAAGGTTGAGATGCAAGGATTGGGACCTCCCTGATGAAGTCATGGAGGTGTTGCTTTCAACCAGAAGGCCAGCAACAAAGTCTTTATACCGCTGCCATTGGAACACATTTTGCAGCTGGTGTAGAGAAGAGAATATCGACCCCTTTTCATGTGGTACACCAACCGTGTTATCCTTTCTACTCTACTTGGCAAATTCAGGCCTTCAAGTTGGCACTATCAAGGGCTATCTCGCAGCACTATCGATCTTCAAGGTCACTGCAGAGGAGCCATCAGATTTCAAATTACCCTTACTAATACAATTTCTAAAGGGATTAACTAATGTCTATCCTAAAAGACCATTCCAAGTTCCCTTATGGGACTTAAATTTAGTCTTAAATTTCCTGCTGAGTACTCCTTTCGAACCACTCCACTCTTGTTCGCTAAGGTTTCTCATCCTAAAACTGTCTTATTAGTGGCACGAACATCTGCTAGAAGGGTGAGTGAATTACAGGCTCTATTTTCTTAACCCCCTCATACAATTTTTCATAAAGACAAGGTTGTCCTACAGGTGAAGCCTAATTTCCTCCCAAAGGTGGTTTCTGAATTCCACATCTCTCAGAAAATTACCTTGCCTTCATTCTATCCTCCTCCCCATCCGGGGAAAGGGGAAGAAAGGCTACACAGGCTGGACTCAAGGCGGGCTTTAAGCTTTTACATCTGCAGACTTGCTAGGATTAGGCAAGCAGACCAACTGTTCGTAGGTTACTCAGGGCACAAATTGGGACTATCGATAACAAAACGGACCATTTCCAGATGGATTATTTTGGCCATTCTGGAATGTTAAAAACTAGCAGGGAAAGAGCCTCCTCAAAATCTTGGGACTCATTCAACCAGGGGTATCGCAGCCTCTTCGGCCCTCCAAAGAGGGGTTCTGGTTCGAGGCATATGTGCGGCTGCCACATGGTCGTCCGCACATACCTTCACGATTTTACAACCTGGATTCCTCCTCTAGTCAAGAGACTGTTTGGCAAAGCAGTTTTACATTCTGTTCATTCCTAAAGGGAAACATGGCGTTTTTACTCCCACCTCCAATTACACACCACTGCTATGGGAGTCTACTAAAGATAAGGAATACGTCAGAGGACACAATCCCTTCGAAGAACAAGTTACTTCTTACCTGGTAACATTCTTTCGATGGGGATGTTCCTCTGACGTATTCCTTATCGCCCCTCCTATCCATCCCCGCAGTAATATTTCCCTTCTGGTTGCAGTTTACGCTCCTTCAAGGTCAATAACCAATCCAGGCATGACTAATCTTATGCTACAAAACGGAACTGAGCAACGGACGCTGCGCGTGGCTATTTATGGGCATGGTGACGTCGGCGCCGATACGGTGGCTGTTGAGGGACACCAACTCGACGGACGTCGGTGCGCAGCACCCTCTACTGAGAAAAAAATTTCTGAGGCCAGCAAGCTGGAGACGAATTATCCATGATAAGGAATACGTCGGAGGAACATCCCCTCCAAAGAACGTTACCAGGTAAGAAGCAACGTGTTCATTTTGATTTTAGAAATGTGCAATTCTGCCCTAAGAGCTTTGCTTCACAAAAAATGCTTAAGCAGCCTAGGGCTGGTTTCTTGTTTGAAAGAGGAGTCCTTAAAATCAGATGCTAGCAGGGGCTCCTTCCACATCATGGTTGCTGCTAAAAAAGAGTGTTATCTTGTGGGAACCATGTATTTGTGGTTCCTTATGTGGCCCTCCATTTCCCACGGGGCATGAAGCCCATTGCCCCAAGCTTCATAAAGACTTGTTGGGTCTGCATCTAGAGGACATGACAAGGATGGCTTCTTCAGTCTGCAATTAGCTCTGGTTTTCCTTTGACTTCAGGAAGTTGCTGGCAGAGGTCAGATGTTTTCTCCAAAAATGCGGATCACCACTGTACCACATTACTGCTGTGTTGTCATCTGGCATGTAAGCCCCTCACTGAAGATTTCTGGTCTGTTTTTTTTTTTTTTTTGTAGGAATGCTGCTTGCATGTCATTTAGTTCTTGCAGCGATGTACAATGCTGTGACCTGCTCTAGTTCCTGGCTTTTAGTGAGTGCTATTTCATATCCTTTGTTTAGTGATTTTATTGATCTCCTCAATTGAGTAGTGTTGACATTTTACTGTTTTCTGGGTAACAGCGGTGAGGGATTGCATTTGACTTTTCAGATAAATCCTTTTGTCAGACTCTCCGCATTCATCACGTTACCCCAATGCGGGTGCATTTAACCAATGTTTGAGTAATCCTACTACTCAGCAACACTGTTTCACATGACCATATCAAATGGGAGCGGTTGGATGGGTTGTGACATGAGGTAATGTCCGCAAAGGTGCTACCATAGTGTTACAAACTATAAGGCAGCAAGCCCTTGGTGGTTATTCTTAACTTGTGCGACACAGAAAGGGAGTGTGGGATGTGGTTATGAAAGGTCACAAAGCAGTTGAACGGGAAGAAGGCCGTTAAAGTTTTTTTTTTTTCAAATCAAAACACAAAGAGCAAACGTTGCCATTGCCTCACCTCCTATAGACCCCCAAACAAACATCCGATTATGTGCATTTTAAAAACTTTTTTCAATAACTTCACGGAACACTTATTAATTACATAACTGATACTCACCATGCTCTCTATGCTTGGGTAGCTTTTCCTTTTGATAGCGAAGTTTGAAACTAAGGTGTGCTGGGACCCTCGGTCATGGGTGGTCACCAATGGTGGGAGGCAAATTCACTGTGCCTTTGAGCGTACCGTTCCTTGGGAGCACCATTGTTGTGGGTTTAGTAACTAGTTCACTATTCGTGCTATGTTGAAAAATATTTTTAGTATTACCTTTTTGGTGTTTGAATATTGTATGCTTTTGTTGTAAAGTACTGTTTGCAAGTATTGTGTTAAAATGGATTGAAATTAAGATTTGAAGAGCATGAGGTAAAAACAGCTCTTTGGTATAGGCATCACCCAGTGAACAGAAGCTAACTCTGAGGGGACGAGGTGCTAGTACCACCTAGGCTGCAAATCTAGCGTCCAAATGAGATGTAAAGTAGAACTTGGTGTCCATTTTTGCATGGCGCATTCTGCTTGGATCCTAATGTTCCTGACGCTTATTCAACACAGAGCTACGGTCACAGGTATGTTTGTATGGAACCAGCTTCTTCTCACATACCATAACTCCTATCTCCAAGAAATGTCAGTCCCTGTGTTTTTGGCAAAAGGGCACTGTTGCTACTAGCGTTCCATTGGATGGAGACTTAAGTCTGGTTGACAACCTTAAGCTCCCAATTCTTTTAATATTTAGTTAAGATATCGTTCTTATTTCAAAACGTTTCTGATGATTTTAGCTTCTGGGACGTTGATTTTTTTTTGACGTAGATGGTTGAAACTTGCCTGCTACTCCTAATGTTTTTTCTATCTCCATGAAAATGCTTGTTTGATATTTGGGAAACAATGTTTGGCTGCTTACTGGTGTTTGTTGGTTTTGGCACAGTCTGATTCTAGGTGCCTCCTGCGTGTGTTAAAGCAGGTTTTGTTCTTCTTAGATACGCCTCGAAACATTCCTTCTTGCTGCGAACCCAGTGCATGCGGGCTGGGTGAAATAATATTTAAGTTGTCACGTACATTATCATCCAGTGTTCTGAAGCCAGGATTTTGTTTAGAGGTTAATGGTATACGTGTTTATGCAGGCTTTTAAGTGTTGCGTAAGGGAAGTGTAGCTCCATTTAACATTTCTCTGACGCCCTTTGCTCTGCCTCTGGAAGGCTTGATGTCTGGGAGTTTCCCCTGCTTATACTCTTTTCTCATGCTTTCTTTCTCACTCTGCTTTACCTCTCCATGGCGTGCTCTCCCTCTTCAGTCTACTCATCTCAGTTAAATGTATGTGCCTCCTTAAAGAGACAAACTCTTTTCCTTGTGCATATTGATGTACTTTAGTTTTGCTTTCTGCGAAACATCTGGATCTTACAATGTTCTTCACACCTGATAGTCCCAGATATGCTGCTATGGTGGATGATCTATGGAGTTCCTCACAGGAACGGGAGTCCTTGTCCCCTGGAAGTAGGGGGGTCCTCTCCCAGTGAGGTCCCACTTGCCCTAACCCTTAGGCAGGGTCTTACGGAGCAGTCTCACCAAGCAGTCTCACCTACCCTCAAAGGGGGAGCTTCCCCAGGGGAGAAGAGTCAAATACCCTTCATTCGTCACACCACTCACTTACTTTGAAAAGGCAGGTACCACTACTTCGTCTCCGCTAGGTGCGTGTCTCAGACAATGGTGGTCAATCCTGTAGGGAAAAAGCCCTTTATATTGAATATGTAACTGTGGCCAAAACAATGCAGTCAGTCAGTTTGGGATGTTCACCTTCCCACTGAATGGTTACAAAATTCACTTCATTATTTGCTAATGTTTGCTCAATGGTTGTAGTTATTTCTGCATTATGCCTTGGTGTGCTCCAACAATGCTTTGCAACTGCATTGAAATATAGAAAAATCGGACTAGTCTTCTATCCAGTCAGTATGATGCTTTGTCCAGGGAATGATTTGAAGACTCTGCTTTTTGTTGGACTTGAAGGGCTGCAGTGTGCTTACTTTCAACTTTCACATCTTTCCTCTGTCTTGGAACAGTCTGACGTCTTTACCTTTGGTTAATGAGAGGCGCCCTCATCAGTACCATATTTCTGTGGGCTTCTCAATCATCTTCTGTTGGTCTAAAATGGGGCTGTCATCTAGGTTTACCCGAAGGTCTTTTAACCCTGTGAGTGCGTTGCCACTGTGGGGCATAACCTTCGCCTGTAGCTTTCTAACTCTTAGGTTCATGCTCTGGGTATTTTTCCTCTTGTATTGGAGGAAGTTGTGAGCACTGTGTTCTACCACCCCTTCTCCCTTGAAAAGATCCCCTGCCTCGAGAGTCTCCCATGGCGATGTACCTCTTTGTCAGGGTTGCGATCCTTGTTGGCCTTTATCTGTGCCTCTGCAGGCTTCTTGCCTATGTGATCTCTGCCTGGTGAATTATAAGTGGGTGTCACTATGTACTCAAATTGCTCTTTTTTTATTCTTGCTCATTCAGTAGGGACAGCATCCTATGAATGTCTAATCTTGCAGGCTCTTCTTTCATTAAAGGTAACCCGTGGGGGGGAAATGGTGCAAGTGTTAGCCCGCAGGGTGTCTCAACCGTACTGCTGCACCGGAGGATCCAAGCCCCTCCCCCTACCAGGTACAACAAAACGGCCAGTATCTCCTCTGCTGGGTTGTTGCCTGCAAAAGGGGGGGGGGGATGTTAAACCGCAAGGTGTTCGCTCTAGCAGGATTCAAGGCTACTCCTGTATGCAAGACCTCCAGACTTACCAGACATGTATAGAAGCTAGGCAACCTCTCCACTGGATCTTATGAAATAAGGAAGCGGTTAAGCTATCCGGGGACCCGTGACTGTCAAGCCCTTGACCAGGTGAGAGCTAGGGGCCCAGGGGAATAGGGGGGAGTGCAATTGCCTGACTCAGCTGATTTCTCTGCATTTTACTGCTGATTTTTGACACTGAGCCCAGTATTCTTAGCAATCCTGCAAGTTAACTGGGGGATGCTCACACTCTGATTAATGAAATTCGCCAATTGTTGGTTTCATTCAACACCCCTGCTAGCATAGGCCCTTTGGAGGGGGGAAGAGGGGGAGAAAAAGAAAATACAGGTTACTTCGGCCTCCACCAAGGCCGATAAGGTCACATGTTTATTTATCGAAGGTGTGGCCCTGGTCCCAATTCTGTATGCGACTCGGGGACTTGCTTTATCAATCAATCGTCCAAGATTAATGTTGATCTACTACTTCCTGGGGTGCTCTCCAAAAATGTGCTCTTGGCAATTCCTAGTCCTTACTCATGCGTTCCTATGGGGGTACATTGACCACTTGGTAAACCAAGAAAATGTTGCCTCTCCCCTTAGCCAGTGCACGTTGGAGTTCCACCGAACTCCTGTTATTCTAAATATGACCAAGATTGATGCGCCAAGTATGCAGGAGTCCTCACATGGGGGGCTGATGGGTGGAAAAAAATTACCATACTTAGCATAGGGGAAGAGTGATAGAAAGGATGCAGACTGTGCCAACGGGGACATCTGGCAAGTTTCAACCAGCCACTAGTACATCCTACCTGTCACTTGCCCCCAGGCCAAGCTGCAAAGAGTGTTCCTAATCAGCTCGCCAGCGGGGGTATGGTGCTCAGAGTGCCAATGCAGCATTGTTTTAATAGAACTTCTGAAAGTGAAGAAACTAGTCCTTGCCCTGTTTGTAATCATTGAGAAGGGAGAGGGGGGGATAACTTCACATGACCTGGAGGATAGACAAGGGCCTCAAACCCATCAGATATACCTGGATCAATCCAGTCTACACTCTTCTGGAGTTTTTCAGGTGGGGCGGGGGGCATACCAATAGAAATAGAGTGAACCCTAGTATCGTAATCGCCCCAACTGGCAAAGGGAATTGACCTCCATCGGACCCAAAGGTAAGGGTTCCTAACAAGAGCATACATCTTTCCCCCATTGTTACAGACCCCCCAATGTGAAGGCAAACTGAGCACCCAGGACAAAGACCTTAGGTGCTAATGCAACACTTGGCTCTGGTTCCATTTCTCAGGACCTCACTGCCCCCATTGCCAGATAAAGCAGAGTAAAAGCAGCCCATGTGGGGGGAGGGGAGGGGGTCATTATACCTACATAAGGGCCTGAACCTGGCCTCCAACTACTATGAATCTAGGGAGGCATTTTTAAATCGGTGTATAGACTTGATCAGGGTGGTAAGCGGCTGTCTTTTGTATCTCGGGAGCAAATTAAGTGTACAAGGGTCTGGCAACGCAGCAACATTTCTTTGATTCTGTTCAAATTGTTTTCTCGGGCCCAGGCATGGCCACGGGAATATTGAGTTTTGCGAGGTGATGCAACCCACCGGCGAGTAGTATAATAGAACTCTGTGCCCGTTTCCAGGAAACTACGTTACAGTGGTTGTGTTTGCTCCCGAAAGCACAGGTCTCCGTGGGGAAGAGGATTCTGGTGATCCCCTCTGCACCAAACCGCCATAGTAAATGGCACAATGGGGTGCAAGACATCCTGGAAACCCATGTTGTGAAGCCCATTGAATAGAGCACCTATTGTGATGAACTGTGGACCACAGGGCTCCAGAATTTGATATAAAGTAATTAACCTGACCATAGATGTTTTTTGTTTAAATCATGTGTGATGTCTCATATTTGCTGTGAAATACTTGTGGCTTAAATGCAGAAATAAAGTTTCTGATGATGATGATGAATAAAGGTCGAATTATGCCCTCAACCATTTGATAGATTCATGGCTGCAGCAGCACCCTGTGCTCCCATAATGTCTGGCAATATTGAAAAGGATATGATTGATGAAGTGCCTAGAAGCTGCAAGTGGAGCCAGCCATGAATTGAAATCCGGCTGTCGCAGCTTACTAAAGGGGTGTGTGCAGCTGGAGTGAAGAAAAATAGCTAAAGCTCCATCTTTGTTGAGGCTAGGTAGGTGAGACCACTACCAAATGTTCCCCATAGGTGTGATAATATGGGGGAGTGCCTCATACGCCCCCCCTCCCTTGCTGGGGATAAGGACATACACCTGGGGAGAATTCTCCATACTACCACATCATTGCCACCCTTTTCATCCACTGTTGGCCCTTTCTCTCTGACCGCCCATCTCAGGTGGAACTCTGAGCCTTTCTCTCGACTATCGCTCTCTCAACTTGTGATGTTACCCAGGGATCTAACTTATCCCCCTGGCTCTTCAACATCTATATGGCTGCCTTGGCACACGTGATTGCCACTTTCACCTCTAACTTCCAGTGCTACGCGGATGACACTCAACTATCTTTCAGGCTACCCTCAGCCGCCGCCTCCTCCTCGGTCATATCTTGACTGTCTGCTATTCAGTCATGGTGTGTTGCAAACGGCCTTTGCCTCAACGCCAGTAAGACTGAGATCATTCGCATTGGGACCCCTGCTCCCGCTTTCACTCTGGCCGGCCTCCCTTGAACCTTGGGGTCATTTTCGACTCCACTCTCTACTTGTCTGACATTTCAGACATCTCTAAAGTCTAACTATCAGTGACAACTCCTCAGAGGTACTCTACCTTTTCTCACTTTCCCCCAGTGGCTCACTGTCTCCAGAGCCCTGGTTCTCTCTAGGCTGGACTAGTGCAACAACCTCTTCCTCAACCTCCCTTATTCTGCCCTGCACCCCCTGCAACTCATCCAGAACAGAACTGCAAGACTTATTTGGACTGAAGCCTAGGGGCTGCATCTCTCTGGTGCTGAAATACCTTCACTGGCTCCTCATGGCTGCAAGGATCAAGTTCAAGACCCTCTGCATTGTCCAGAAGACTTTCTGGGGCCTTGGACCTACCTACCTGCAATGTTGCCTACCTACATACTGTCCCTCGTGAGCCCTCCCCTCATCTACCTCCAACCTTCTCAGAGTGAGCCGGTTCTCCAAGCAGAGATTTGGAGGGAGAGCCTTATCCTCAGCAGGTGCTTCCCGCTGGAATAGCATGGGTCCCTAGACTGGTTTCCCAAAGCTGGAAATCTGAGGCTGGCCCAATCATGTCGTTAAGATGGGTTAACATTTGGGGGTTCAAATGTGTGGAAAATGTGTTTCTCTAGCCAGCGGAAGTTTCCAAAAATGACTTGGTGCGGTCCCCCGTTAAGGACATAGTGAAGGACAGAGAACCTAATTTTCACAAACCCGTGTTATTGAAGAATTTCTCTATACCATAAAGAACGGGTTTGTTTGAAAGAAATCCATACCTTAGAGCTTAGAATTGTGGGAGGTGGTTTTAGGAAGTGTGAAGATGGTGGGAGTAGGAGAAAAATGGTAATAGCACTTAAAAGTGAGTGTCTTTATCATGTTGTCTGGATATCTTATCTGTTAAAATACCACTAATATAAGAATATTGTATTTGTGAAGGCGTTGTACTGTACACATACGCGCATGAAAAAGATCTGCTGTAAATGTGCGGTTTCCTGGAAATAAAAAATGTTTCCAAAATTAATTTAATTTTGGAGAATCACAATTTGATAATCGTAGCCAATCGAACTCTGTCGTTCTGCAATGAATGGGAATCTGTATTTTCTGATGAGCCATCTTCTGTGCAAACCTTCTAACCTCCTTTTTAAACTTTTTTTCCCGGTCAATGTACCCTGAGAGGGGCATGAGATTATTATTAGCAACGCAGTCATCTCAAAGGTGTCCCACCTGAGGTGCCTACCGCTCTTGATTTCCTAAATTAAGAGCGAGCAGGAGGCATTCATCCCTACCTCCTGACGTGGCTGTGATGAATGGCTTCTGGTCATCAGTTAATCGTACCTAAAGCAAGCCAAGCTCAATTCCAGCGCTTGCGTTCTTGGAACCTAGTTAACTGTGCCTTTAGCATGATCAAACACAAAACCTATTTCGAGGTGACGCCTCCTGAATCGTTGCACAAATGACAGACAAGAGTTTTATTTAATGCATTTTAATGAAACTCATTCTTTCCTAAAAACATGTTTATTTGACAGGCAAATATAACATATCAAGCCATTACTCCTAACAAAACTATCACATAAGCGATTGACATCTTGAGTAAGAAACTATGAAAACGTAATTTTAGTTTAAATGCATAGAACGCATTTCGCCTGCACTCCCATGCGTATTTTATACACCGCGAATACCCATTGTACTTACGTTGGAAAGAAAAACGGCGTCAAGCTATATGGCTTTCTCTGTTATGAGCTCCACTGCCATTGTTTTCCTTCTCCTATGATCTCGGGTCTGCAGCCATCACTTACCTTTTCCTTCAAGCTCTTCCCAGCCCTCCTGACTCCAGAGCCGCTCGCTGTTGTCTATCAAGACTGCTGCCCTGTGTCTTTTGGCCTGGCCTCTATGTTTACATTAACAAAAAATGGTGGTCAGTACGTTGGCACATCTTACTGTCGGTTTTTAGAAGTAATTAGTCCACATGTCCCCCTCTGTCTCAGGGCTAAGATCTTTAGTACTTCAAATAACCAAGTCTCGCTTCATGCAGTATGGGCAGGCCTGTTGCACAAGGAAGTTTAGAATGTTCGGTTTCTGTAATTTCACCCTTTCTGTAACTTCACTCTTGGAGCCCTAAAATGGCAATTAAAAATATTGTAACTTGTTTTGTCGAAACCCTGTGTCTGCTTTCTGAGAAAAGCGAATGCAGGAAACTGCCTCTTTGAGACTTCTGTTCTGTTCAGGATGCCATTTTTATGTCCACTGCTGTTTTTCTTAGCAGACGAACGTTGAATTAAGGTTCGAAATGTCTGCCTTAAACCTTTAGAAGAAGCAGTGAAGACATTAGCATTTTCACTCTTCATGAAACCCATTGTGATGGGCTTTGCAAATTAAATCGTTATTTTGAAAAGTGTTCTGATGGCAATTCTACACACCATGTAACGTGACTCTTATGCCCATGCAGTCTGCAGTCTGGTATAACTGTTCTAAACCCATTGCTTTGAGTTGATGACGTCATTATGAATAAGGTCATAACCATAAGGGCAGGTATGTCAATTGCAGATCACTAACCCAGTCTGTTTCCTTTTGAAACCTGGGTGAGAGCTGTTGCAGCATACTACTGACTTTTTCCTGCACTTCTGTTACCCATATCACTTGTTTGTAGGGGCAGTCCAGGGAAAAGACTATAATCCTCTGGGGCACCACCAATCACGATTAGCACCACTGGGAAACCAGCCCTGGTACAATGCAAGTGGTCATGCCTAATATAACTGGGAATGATTGTGTACAAGGTTTAGTGGAAGTACCTGGACCTGAGAAAGTAATCCGTGATCAACATTTGACCCAGTTTGACTTCTTACACTCTGATTAAGGCACACTACGATGGTGTTGTTTTGACTGCCTACCACCTCCTTTCTGTGCTTTTGACGCTACCACTAATGCTCTTTCCTTTTCCATAGGGTTCATTAGAAGGGTAAGGACATGTATGAGAGGAAATGCTGTATATAGAGCTGCTCTGTTTTGAGGCATGTCTAGTCTTTGTGCATATTTAGATTTAAAATGTGATTCTAGATATACCTGCTGTGAAATTGAGTGTTTTATGCTCAGCAGCACCCATCTTGCCGCTTTTTTTGTGCTCCAGTTAGTTAGCTGATCATTATTTTTTTTGGCAACTTCAATAATTAAAGCACGGAGTGGCGTAGAGTGGCAGTCCTGCAGTCTACTTTCTGTTTTGGTCTGCTTTGCCTGTCCACCCTTACCTGAAGGAGGAGCTACACTTATCCACCATAAAGACTTGGAGTTACCGCGGAGTGGCGGAGAGTGGCAGTCATGCAGTCATGACTGGCATGACGGCTTCCCCACAGACTCCTTTAGAGGAAGAAACTGGCCGCCTAAAAAGTTTGCGCCCTCGTCCACACCTTGACAAACTCCCCCAAGAAGAAGCTCAAAACTCACCAAGCACCTCAGCCCCCACTACCAAATCCACTAAAACTGTTGGAAACAAAGTGGGAAAAAGTTTTCACACCACCCACACGGACTTCAAGTAAAAGCCTGTGGCCTATATCAAATGGCTCTCAGCCCTCAACTGATCCCCCTTTGAAACAGACTGAGGAGCACGAGACACCTGCCATTCATTCTCAGCAAACAAACATGGACACTATCTCCAGACCAACAAACACAATCCCACCCGCTATGTCTCTCCCCGCTCGCTTACCGGCCTACCCCGGAGGGGGTGCTGTCTGCAGTCGAGGAGCAGATCTCTCGCGTGTCCGCGCCTTGGTCCCTGCAGTTAGTAGTGGAGAATCCGGAGATCCCTCAACCTCATTTGGCCCCTCCACCTGCCCTGGCGTGGAGACGTCGCTGGGCCCGGCAGAGGAGGCAGCTGGAGACCCGAAACCACGTCAGGCTGCCGCGGAGCCAGTGGCCTGCAACGCACCCACAGCCCCTCGCACAGGTCTCGCCCTCGTCCATGCGGAGGGTGAGGACACGGAGCCGCGAGAATTGTGCGAGGAAAGGACGGAGGTGCCCCGGCTCGCGCCTGCTGCTGCCGTGAAGCATCGACTGCACGCCCTCTCCGCGACGTCATCGGAGCAGGAGCTCTGACACCTTTGAAGATCATGTGCCACGCCTCCCAGAGGCGCAACCTACAGAAATCAAGAAAACGAGCACAACAAACTTAAAAAAACGTCCGCACCAAGTACAAAAAAGGAAAAAAAAGACACTTTAAAGACAATACTCTCTCTCAAAATAATGCAAAAGCACAAAAAAATACCACAAACTTGAAAGTAAGCATACCCAAAGGCAGAATCACAAATGAGAAAAATACAAGAACAAAACTTTCTCCATTATCGACGTTGACAAAGTTTTTCCAGAAAAAAAAAGTATAACGGGGGGAGCTGCACAGGCGCATTATGCGAGCTTACAGACGCCGAACTACTGGACACATTGCATGACCTACAACCACTCAGTAAGCACAGGAAAATTGATGAAAATGAAAAGATCACACCAATCCCCTCAAAAATCAAGCTAGCCCCACAGAAAAGAAAGCCCCTCTACCTACCAACTTGGAAACCAGTTCTATACCACATAAAACGATCAGCATAGTAATTCCCGACGACTTAATCTTCGGCCAAATTCTACTCTCATCTCATACCACAACCCCTTCACCGCTTCCACTAATCATCCCCCCAATCCCATTAACAAACGAGCTACAACAAGCTACAGAGCCTGAGATCGCTTCAATTGCTGTACAGAACAAGAAACAAACCGCCGTCTCACCCTCTCCTCCAATGTCATCACTACTTTTTCCAGCTTCACAGGACATAATGGCTTCATCACTTACCTCACCAACTGAACAGCGAAGCCTAAATCAACAGGAGATAGAAGAGCAAAGAGAATCCAACAAAACCGGTCACACAAATCGACCGTCCCAGGAATCTAGAGACAAAAGGAAATCCTATCATGACTATGATCCACGCTATGACAGATCGAGCTTCTACATCCCCTCCACTCTTACACATGGGCCAAGCAGAAAATCCTCTGCGGCTACTAATGAAACACCTTCAAAGAAACCGGACTTACTTTCATATATGTCAGCACTAACAATTGCCTTAGTTCCCTTCACCAAGCTCTACGAATCATTACACAACACACTAAAGGAGCATACAGTACTCCAAGCCATGATTCATACGAAACTCATTTTTCTTGAAGGCCATGTTACAGCTCAAAAAGACCCGAAAAAAATGTCCTGCACAACCTTGGCTGACATAAACGCACGCGTCCAGACAATAGAATCGACCTTGAACCTTTTAGAAAAACGATCGGCAAATGGATCAGCTATCCAACCCTAACGCTCCCACATCACTCATTGATCTCACAGCTGGAAATCCACACAAATATTGCAGCTGAAAAAACGATTTTGATCCCCAAAAAAACCCAACCGCTCCCATCCCAACCTACAAATGGATCAATCACCAACATCGTCCTAGTAATCGACGACGAAGAAAACCAAAGTAAAGCAACAAAAGACCCAATGGAGCAACCCTATTCAATCTTTGACTCAACTAGACCCAAAAACCCAAACAATCCTTCTGCCTCAGATGCTGCTAACAAAACTCCTCTTCCAAAAAAAAAAAAAACTCCAACCTGGGTCCTAAACCTGCTGCAATACTTTTGAAACAGACTTCTCAAAATAAATGATCCCAACAGATTGATGTCACAATGAGCCCTCAGCCCTCACTCAGTCACCAGGAGCTCACCGATCACATCTGAGGACTTCCGGTTAAATTCTGACCTGATGAATCTCACAGAGCACTCGGACACAACACCCGGTATGGGCTCTTCATCTTACCCACAAGAAGACCATACCAGCCCTTCTAAATTGGATTTGCAAATCAAGGATTCAACGACTAACACTAAACCCAAAGAATTAGAAAACTCACCGATCTTCTTAACCCTGGAAGAACGTCGACAGAAGATCGAACGCTTGGGAGCTAATAAACAAAAAACAGAATCAAATAAAACCAATATGTGACCCAGATTCGTCAGCATGAAGGACGACCAAAAAAAAAAAACGAAAATCAAGAACAGAAAGATACAACAGTACCCAACGAGAGCGCTCAAATGAACCTGATTGACCGATTTCTGCAAAATACTAGCCTGAATCATCACAAAGAAATCGTAAACGAAGAAACAGTTCAAGACAAACCACCGCCTATCCTACTCGACACCAATACTCCATATTAAACACACAATACAATTCTACTAAATCTGGAAACCTGATGGAGAAATGGATCCTTAAGCTAGAACAAACAAAAGACGACAGAGATGAAGTCACACTAAATAGAAGAGGAGTCTCGACCTTGATACATCTTATTCCAAAGCTGACTCAAATTATATCAGACGATTTGAGGATTGTTGAACCGAGTCACTACCACGGAAGAGCAATGTGCTACCTCCATATTACCTCAAGACAAATTTAAAACAAATTGATAGACCGAGAAAGAGACTTTGGAAGCCTGGGGCACCATCTGTCACAACGGAGAAATACCTCTGAACACTCAAGTTCCAAAAATAACAAACTCGCACTGGAAAAGTTGCAAAATAACAGCGAAAATACTCATGATTCAAGACCTAAACACAATACAAATGTCAGCCCACATGAGCCTAGACACTCGTATCGAAATACCTCAGTGACTGCACATCAAGACTCAAATGTGCTACTATCGAATCAGACCCAAGCTTCACCTCAATCTATTCCAACTTCAACCAGACCAGATGACGCTATCAAAGAAAACCTGGAAACAAAAATGGCCTTCCGCAAAGAACGACATGATCAGCACAGGAACCTCACCAAAACCATCCATCCAGTACAAGACCCCCCTCCAACATCCAAAACCAAAAATTCAACTTCATCCAGCTTTTGGGCATGGTTCCCAAAGGCAGAAGCAACACAGCGATCGAAGTAGCAACTCATGGACAGGACCAATCTTCGAGACTCGACGAATACACGAGCGCACCTCGTGATCTTAAACTTGGATCATGGAACACAAGAGGATTTAAACACCTAACCTCACCCAGTGACGTCACTCTGGGATCAGCCGATTTGTGGTGCTTCCAGGAAACTTGGCTGACAAACTTCATCACTTGACGGCTTTGACCTCCGTCTGGCTCCGGCATCAAAACGCCCAGTTGGTCGACCATCCTCGGGCCTGCTTACCGTATACCGCCTCAGCAGTGGCTTGGCAATAACAGACATCGTCTCAAACTACTCATTACTCGCATTAGTGCTAACATGGAAACTCTCCTCTCCAATGAGACATTTCAACAGACGATTCCTGTGGCAGTATTAAACTTCTATTGGAACCCCGCTGCAATTGATAAAAAAAACTTTCTGGCCCTAATTGAAACCACTGTTGATGAAGTACGAACCACCCATAATAACTACCGCATCATAATATGTGGCGATCTAAACGCCCTCTGCAACCAGAATCCTGCCAAAGAGAAAACACAGAGCGAACGACGAGGCGAATCGTTGATCAAATTGATGAATTCAAGACATCTTCACAACCTGGACACAGTATATAAAAAAAAATACCCGTCCTCCAACATGGGCGAACAACAAATCGGCGTCAACTATTGACTACACCTTCGTGTCTGAACCTATTCTATCCTTAACAACCTCCTTTGACGTCCATCAAACTACATCTAGCGATCCCAATATCCTGATAACTACATGGAAATCATTACACAAAAACCAGGATAAGATGGAGGTGGGACTGGAACACAATAACCAAAGAAACAGACTGCCCCTCACAGTGCAAAGTATAAGAGAACTTACAAATTGGTACACAAATTCAACTGACATACTCAAACTCGAGGCTACAGACTATGCCTCTTTGCTGATCCCATATAAGATGCAGAAAGGCAATCTTAACAAAAATCTTCAAACACCAACTCATTCATATGACAAACTTCTGGTCCTAAAATGCTGTGCCTTCAGGAAAGCTAAAAGATCTGCAGCAACACTCCCCATGACCAAAAGAGCAATAGCTATTGAGGAAATAACGAGAGAATATCAATCTTGGGTGAGAAGACACAGATGGACATTACAACAAGATGCCGAAACATGCTGAAATACATCTGCTCCAACAACTCTTCTGGTCACTACTGAACAAAACATCTTCAACCACTGGTCCAGAAATTACGAACTCCATCGATGAAGCCACCTGGGCTGCTCACTTCAGATCACTCTTCGAGCTGCCAGACACTCCATCAGAATATGTGCTTCTACAATAATCGACGACTAACCCAAAACCCTTGAACCAAGCCGAGGCCTGGACAAAGCTGGACGACCTAGACGACATCTGCGACATCAGAAAACTGAAGAAATCTGAAGCCCCTGGCCCGATGGCATCACCAATTTCGACCTAAAATCACATGCTGTCGAATGGGTTAAATTTATAAAAATTGTGTTCACATGATGCGTGACTGTACAATCGATTCCCCCAACATGGTTGTCCGCAATAGTGGTCCCGATTTACAAAAAAGATGACAAACGAGACCCCACAAACTATCGACCTATTGCTCTACTGGACCCTATAGGGAAAATCTTCGGTTCTCTTCTCTTGAAAAAATTCCAATCTTGAGCCTCACGTGCCCCATGTAATGACAACTTCCAAGCTGGTTTCAAAAAAACACTAGGAACCACAATCGACATCTTTCTCTTAACCATCTTAAAAAAGTGTATACAGCCTTCATAGACTTCTCTAAAGCCTTCGATAGAGTCCACCGCACCAGACTCTGGCAGAAATTATCTACCTGGGGCTGTCCAAGCAACATCCTAAATCCGATCACAGTGCTTCATACGGATACCAACATTAAAGTGAGACTAAATCAGCAAGGCAGTCTATCTACTCGAATCAACACAAAAAGAGGAGTGAAACAGGGCTGTCCTCTGGCTCCGGCCCTCTTCATCGCTCATCAACACTCTGAAGGTCTGATCGGATCCTTTCCGCCAAAAGTAGCACAAACGAGCATCAGCAGATTGCTATACGCGGACGAGCTGATCCTACTGGATTTGAAGCCGATAGGCCTTCAACGCCAACTCGCCAATCTACAACTATTCTGCAATGGGAACAATCTAGAAATCAACATCGAAAAAACTAAAATCATGGTGATGGAGAGCACAGCCAAAACCCAGGACAAGTCCAACTGGTTCCTAGAAAAAACCAAAATTGAAATCTGGGTGATTACTGGATAACTCAGCAAAAGACACGGCTTTGCAAGAATCTGTTTGACAAAGTTAGAAGCCTAGCAACAAAAGGCAAAGCAATAGATAGAAAGTTTGGCAAATTTTCCACCATTCCACTACTGAACTTCTACAAACAAAAGGCGGTTCCCATTGTAACATATGGAGCAGAAGCTATGCCATGCCTGCCTAAGACTCTCTGGCCTAAACTAGCTTACTCCTGGAGGACGCCTCTCGGCCTACCAGATTCAACCCCAATCACACTGATATGCCGAGAACTCCGTCTGCTTTCCCTTCAAGGCACGATGGACTGTAACACACTGATGCTCTACAGGAAATGTTTTCTACCCAACTGCTCCTTCCTCCACGATCTGGTGCTCAAAGAAATTCTAGGGGGAAGCTGCACAATGCTAAACCAATGGAAAGAAGAAAATCAAGCCCTATTGAAATCCATTGAATGCACAGAAGATGGTCTGATCAATAACCCCACAAGAATAACCAAACAAATGAGAGAGACTGGATCCACACCCTAGATGTAGCTTCCGAATACAAGCTCGTCTCTCACTTGCCCCCGTTATAGAAGAAACGAGATGACCTCCAGAACTATATAAAAAAATTCCCAAGCAGAGCGTCACGCAACCTCATAATGAGAGCAAGACTAAACCTTTTAGACACCAACGAAATTCGTCATGTAAGAAATCAATCTCTGACTAACATCTGCAGATTCTGTGGCAAAGAGAAAGACTATTCGCCATCTTTTACTGTTTTGCCCAAGTTTGACGGACACTCGACATCCCTACATGAAACACATCTGCCAGCATTCAGCAGTAACTGACGAAGAAACATGGTGGAAAAGGATGATTAGTGGTGATCGCACATCTTGGCAACTAGCGACATTCAAGATCCTTCACGCCCTAATCGAAAAACCTGCCTTGAAACGACATGAAAATGATGACTTTTACCTACTGGGACGACCTTCTTCTCCTTAATTCCACTCAAAATAGCCAGAAATGTAAGATTTAAACCAAAGAGACTAAACACGACTAAAGAAATAAAGAGCAAAGATGTTGTAAAAATTAAATTCTTCGATTAAATACTCAACAATTAAAAAAACAAAGAAAAAAATAAAATAAAGCGCTTGTGGGCAACAGTGCTTGGGATGGCTTTTTTTTGTTGTCCCTATGAACGAGCACACCTTTTCAAGTCGGTGAAGTGTACCCTTTTTGTAAGTGGTTACAGAAGGGAGTTTTTGGGGTGAAGTAGGGGAGTGAGAATAAATGAAACACTTTTTTTTTTTTTTTTTTTGTTTACATTTCCTTAACACGTTGGACAGACCGGTCCCATAGTGTGACCAGGTAAATTGAAGGTGTAAAAATAGGTGTCGCTTTCCTTTTACTGTTGCTCCCAACAAACCAAAGTATTGTTTGCTAGAAAGATCATTTAGTTGGAGGGCCATTTGAAGGTTGTCCTCGTATTTAGAAATAATTAGCTCAATTTGGTCTGTGGCAACAGGTCTTGCAAGAAGGATTAAAACTAAATAATTGGCAAACTCCGTATTGATCTGTCAATGGTCGATCAAGGTCTTGTGTTCTACTGTTAGACCACTGAGACTTCAAGGATTGAAAGATGAGGTGAAGGACTCCTGTGAGTTGAAGCAGAAAAAAGAAAAAAAAGAAAAAAAAGAAAAAAAGTCCTGTGTTGAATGATCTTTCATGACAGTACATATTAAAATCCATTTAACTCCAAAATTCTTGGCTGGCTTGATGAATGAAGCAGTTTGGCCTACGGTGGCTGCTGCAGGCAAGTTTTGGTTTGGTATTTGTTCAAGCAGACAATGCAAGTTTTCTTATTAGAGCATTCATATTCATCCAAGTTTCATGCCAAACACTTTTTTATGGGGGATGGTGCCCTTAGGCCTACTAACCAAACAATAAATCTGGTGTTGTCCTATGTTCATTTTTAATGGATTGTGTCCTCACACATATTCCTCATCTTTATTCGATATCCAGCTTCAGCTGCTTTTGTAAAGAGAAATCGGCAGAGGGCGCTGTGCGTCGATGCAGTCGACTCAATGTCCCTGGAGGGCCTCCGTCTTGAGGATATCGTCCTCAAAGGCATATATAGCACGCTCAGCGCTCGTTGGCTTCAGTTCCATTTTTCCGCGAATGCTATCGCTTCAAGAAATACTGCACACTTCATTACTACATCGCAAGTATGTCTTCATCGACAGACTACCCAGAAGACCAGGTTCAAGAAGTGTCACTATTGTGACTCAAAGTTTTTGACCGATCCACGCAGTATACGTTTATGGTGTCTCGGGGTGGAGCATAAGACCTCAGCCTGCTCCAAGTGCCAGTCGATGACCAGAAAGGCCCTGAAGGAGTGAAAGAGGAAATTGGCGGTAGGTCGAAACCCCCAAAAAAATCACCACCTTCCCTCAGCAAAAAAACCTTTGAACGACGAGTCGAGAGGCGACTCTACTCAAAGGAGGAAAGTTAAAAGATCGAGGAATGGTTCCCACCACTCCACATCAGCGTCGAGTAAGTCCAAGAAGAGGCACCATAGGTCGCCTTCTTCGACTTCATTGTCGGACACCTCCCCATAAAGGGTATCTTGTCCCACAAAAAAATCCACACCTTCCGAATGGGAAGCATTTAGAGCAGAAATACTGACAATATTTGGAAAGCAAACCCACGGCAAGCCATGCACCTACCGTGCCTTCCAAAGAAGCCGGTAAGAAAAGGGCTCAACCCGAATCCTGCGCACCCTTGAGCCCGGGACGAAGGCCAGATCCTCATCGAAAGGAGTCGATGTGATGACAAATCATCAAAGGATCAGTCGAGCCAAAAACATGAGCACGGGTTGAGGTCATCGACGCCTGGCACGCCTTCAACGCCAGCCTAGTCTTCTATCAGCGTCACCTTTGCCGACGGCATCGACGCCAGCTGCACCATCGACTCTGACTACGCCCTCAACACCAGTGGTACCGTCTATGTCTAGCTCCCCATCTAAACCTATGGTGCCATTGAAAAAATGTTAATGACTTCTTGAGCTTCGAATCCACAATTTGTCAAACCCTTGATGCCTGAAAAAACACATGTTCCTTTACCAAGGAAAGAATATTTTAAGTCCCTTAACTTAATAAATGAGGAGAATGAACCCTACGACAACAATGCACCCTTTGGTCTCGAATTTGGCACACCAAATGTGCCTAAAAGGAATTAAGGTTGAAAGACCTTTATGATAATTTAGACGACCAGTGGGCGTAGACGCCTCACCTGAGCTAGAATTCGGAAGACCAGAGGCTGAGGAACATGCTGATGCATCTTATAGATGGCTAATGTCCAGGGTGGTGGAATATATGGGGTGGAGTAGACGTCTGTTACAATTTCAGCAGGATGATCTTATGGACAGCCTGGATAAGGGTTCACAGTTGGATCCTATATTGCCTTTGCATAATGCTCTCCAAAAAAGGTTGGCAGCAAATTTGGAGACGCCAGAATCTAATCTGGCTATGAATAAAATTCTGACCATAACGGCCTTCCAGTAGTGACCCTGACTACCTGTCTAAACACCCCACTCGAGAGTCTGGTGGGGCAGGCAGCTACTGCTACTTCCAAGCAGGCAGCTTACCCTACCATTCCTCCAGATAGGGACGACAGAAGAGTAGATCGATGGGCAAGGAAAGTATTTTCTGCAGGGAGTATGGCGCTGAAATCCGCCAACTCCACATGTGCCCTTGCAAAATTCTCATTCACTCTATGGGGCTGAATTTCCATGGCGGCAGAGCACATTCCCGAGGGTCTGGATTCTGCTGACTGCATCGGCAGAACCATGGCTACTAGTATAATTATACGCAGATTTACATGGTTGAGGAAGATTGGTTTTTCACCGGATATGCAATCCAAACTCGTCAACATGCCCTTTGCCGAGTTCCACCTTTGTTGCAGCAAGGCTGACGAAAGCCTTGAAGTTGCAGACCTCAAGGCGGCAGCCACATCTTTAGGTGCAGCTATTAGGCAGCCTCAGCCTTTTCTCCCTAGTTAACAACCTTGGAGGGGTAGATCTTTTCGCTGCTACTACTCCTCAGTTAGAAGACAGAGGAATGGCTGGTCAAAGAGGCCAAAGAAAATTCGCTCATGGTGAACAAACGAGAGGTGCAAAGCCAGCTCAAGCAGGGACACCTTTACCATCTGCCACTGCATAAGCTGCCTCAAAACCTTTGAGGTCTTGAGTCACAGTTCACCAGTGAGGGGGGAAGACTGTCTAAGCATCTAGAAGAATGGCGAGACATTACTTCGGATGCTTGGGCATTGGAACTCCTAGCCCACCGATACTGCCTTCCTTTCATTCAAAGACCTCAGAGCAATCCACCGGGGAGCCACTCTTTGAGGATTCCAGATCCTGTCCTTGTGCAGGACATTTTAACCCTGCTAGAGAATGGTGCAATAGAGCTGGTGCCTGTAGCAGAGAGGAAGAAGGGATGGTATTCTCCTTATTTCCTTCTACCCGAAAAGGACTGAGGACTGAGACCCATCTTGGACTTGAGACACTTGAACAAGTGCCTCAGGAAGTACAAGTTCAAGATAGTCACTCTTTCTCCGATCCTTCAGGCCCTCCAACTCCAGGATTGCATGGTGTCATTGGACCTTCAGGATGCTTAATTTCATGTGCCAGTCCATAGCAAGCACAGAAAATACGTGAGGTTTGTGGTTGGCGGTTCTCATCAGTTTTGAGTTCTGCCATTTGGGCTGATCTGTCAGAGGGCTTTCACCAAACTGATGGAGGTGGTGGCTGTGAACCTCAGAGGTGGGGGGGGGTGGGGAATTCACGTCCATGCCTACTTTGAACGATTGGCTGATCAGGGCGTGTTATCCCGAACAAGTCCTGGATCATCTCAACGTTACCTGCCACTCTCTTCACAGACTGGGCTTCTCCCTCAATTACAAGAAGTCCCACATCACGCCTCAAAAGCTCAAATTCATCATGGTTGTACTGGATACATCTTGGAATGGAGCTCGCGACCCAATGTGAGGGCTCAAGACATTCTACAGATGGTCTCCAAATTTCAGAAGGTCCAGAGTCTACAAGGCTTTCGATTTATTCATTTTTTGAGGTTGCTCGGCGTCCTGACATCCTGCATTTTTCTGGTGCCAGATGCTTGCCTGAGAATGAGATCCCTTCAATGGGTATTCGGAACTCAATGGTCCCAGTTCTCAGGAAAGGTGTCGTATCTACTTCAGGTTCCAAGCAGGGTCGCACAGGATCGTCTGTGGTGGGCCTGCAAGGACAACATTCTGAAGGGAGAACCCTTTTGGCAACCATTGCCGGAGATAACAGTAGTGATGGACATCTCACTCACGGGGTGGGGAGCGTACACCGACGATCTGGCAGTCAGCGGTCGTTGGTATCCATCAGAGTCCAAACTACATATGAATCTTTTGGAACTGAGGGCAATCAGACTAGCGCTGAAGGCCTTTCTGCCCCTTGTGCGGGGAAAGAATGTCCTGATAATGGCGGACAACACACTGGCCATGTACTACCTCACAAAAGGTGGTGTAGTGTCACTATCACTTTGCAGAGAGGCAATGCAGCTCTGGTACTGGGCAATTAAAGAAGGAATCTCTCTATCGGCAGTTCACCTCACCAGAGAAAAGAACACAGCGGCGTGGCTCTGAGCAGGCAGAGCAGTCGCCCACAAGTGGGAACTAGCTCAGGAAGTCCTTCAAGAGATCTTCACCGTTTGGCAAACCCCTAGAGTGGATCTGTTCGCGACCAGTGTCAACCGGAAGTGCGAACGGTACTTCTCCAGGGAATTTCCACCCAAGAGGAGCTTTAGGAGATGCATTTGTAGTGGACTGGGAGTATCCACTCCTGTACGCATTTCCTCCAGTCCCTGTTATTCCTCACGTGATGAGGTGTAACGCTCACCTGATTCCCAGGGGGGCGTCAATCGGAACTGGACTGCCTAGGTCTCCACCAGCGTTATTCGTAGTGCAGAGACGGCTGACTGGACCGGCCTTCCTAGCTTTGTCTGCTTGATTTGTAAAAGTAGTTTCCTAAAAGCAGGAGGAGGGGAATTAGCCACCCAGTGGACGCAAGGAAACACTTGTTTAATTCCTTCCCTCTAAGCACCCCGATATTCCCCTTTTGTTGTCTCACCTTATTGTTTGTAATGATGAGCTCTCCATCCTGCACCGAGCGCAGGGGCGCGTAGAATCCCAGTTGCTTCACTGGTTTGAAGATTTTGGGCAAGTTCCAGATGTGTTGGACTCCGTGGTAAATGGCAAGGAGCCGCAAGTATAATGTCTATAGAGTTCAATTGTCTGTTATTCACTCGTTGTTTATCCCTTTTGTATTGCAGCTTAATCCGAGAAGAGTTCACCTGAAGTGCTGCAGGTTGCACGTGGGTAAGGGTCTGTATTACCCAGCGTTGTCCGGTAAAAGCGAAATAAATGTCTTTAACAAGTGTTCTTTCCTCCCGCAGGTGCGGCGTTAAAGAGGTGGAACGCCGATGAAAGATGCCCAGGGGAGCGGTAACTCTGGTGAGTATAATATGGTTGCTTTGATTGTCTTTGTTAGCACCCGGCTCACCTTGTTCTTTGTCCCTTCCAGGTTCCACGGATGCAGTGATGAAATGATGGCTGCAGCGCTGAACCATGGAGATGCAGACCGGTAAGTATGGCGCGGCGCGCTTTCTAGCGATGCTTTTATTTCCGACATGTCTCTTCCAATTCTGAAGTGCGGCGAATTCGGGAACAGATGAAAATTAAAAGGTAAGTTCTTGTTCTTATTTCTCTTTCTTCTAGGATGGTGTTCAGTATGGAGGCGGGCGTGGCAGAGGACTGGATGCTGCAGGCACGGTGAGCGTCACGCTGCTGAAGTGCAGAATAACGCGAAGCACGGGCTGCTGTTCGGGCGTGGTTTAAATAGCCTGCAAAGTAGTCCCAGGTAAGAAGTTCCCCAGAACCACACCCGAGTAAAAAATAGTCCCTGTAATAAAATAGTCCCATCCAGGACTCACGTGGGCTTTGAATCATTTGCAGCATGGTCTGCAGGAGGTAAGTAATGTCTATGAGCCTGGCGCCTAGACTGATGTCTATTATGAGCCTGTTGCCTAAGGCGCCAGGACTGAACCCAGATAGCCCCCAGCCGGGGCTGCTTGGGTCTCAATAAATGTCTGGATGCCTGCTCCCGAGGCTGCTGGGCTGGGTCCGGATGCCCGGGGGTAGGCATCATGACATGAGGAGGTTGAGAAAGTTTGTGAAACACATGATCCTAGTTGCCCCGAATTGGGCCAGGAGGATATGGTACCCAGACCTTCTGGACATGTCCAACTGCCCTCCAATATGTCTTCCACTAAAAGAGGACCTCCTCTCACGAGAGGAGGGTTGGGTCCTCCATCCAGAGGTCAAAACACCCGGCATTCACAAATGGTTTCTGAGAGGCTGAGATACAAAGATTGGGACCTCCCAGATGACATAATGGAGACTTTGCTTTCGGGCCAGAAGGCCAGCAACAAAGTCTTTGTACTGCTGTCATTGGAACAAATTCTGCAACTAGTGCAGAGACGAGAATGTAGACCCTTTTCTTTGCAAACCACCTGAGGTGTTATCCTTTCTACTATCCTTAGCTAATATGGGGCTAACTATTAAGGGCTATTTAGCGGCGCTATCCATCTTTAAGCAGTCGTTGAATGTTCATATTTCAAGATTCCACTTGTGACATTTCTAAAGGGACTCGCTAATGTGTCCCCTCTACAAACCCCCCAATTTCCTTTCCAGATTCCGGTTTGGGACCTTAATCTGGTACATTTCTAATGTGTGCACCCTTTGAACCTTTAGACTTATGTCCGTTAAGGTTGTTAACTTTTAAAACCATTATCTTGGTAGCTCTAACTTCAGCCCGTAGAGTAAGTAAATTGCAAGCACTTTAATCCAAGCCACTCTTTTGGGAGTCGGTCCACGATGAGGAATACGTGGGAGGAAACCATCCATTCGAAGAACAAGTTGCTTACTCCCTATAACTTTTTTTAGACTGTATATTCTTCGCCCTCCCAACCTATCCCACAGTAGAATTTCTCATGCCATTACAGCTTTTGCTCCTTGAAAGTTGAGTGCAGTCATTCCCATGGTTATGCATATTTCTACTGTAGGAAAAACAGAACTGAAGCCAATAGGCACTGTGCTTGCTATACATGCTTTTGATGACCTCATCCTTGAGCCGGAGGCCCTCGAGGGGCATTGAGTCGACGTCAGAAAGCACTGTACGTGATGCAGACGTTTTTGCTGAAGCTGGATATCGAATATCAAAGATGAGGAATATGTGGGAGGACCATCCAGTCGAAAGAACGTTACTAGGAGTAAGTAACTTGTTCATCCCCCCCCATTATAGGTAATGGTTGAATATTCAAATAATTGAAACAATGTGCAGCCTTGCTATCTTTACTGCAAGAAGTTTTGCTGCGTCCTGCCCTCTACAGTTTGTGAATTCTACAGTTAATTATGTGAGCAGCTTTGAACGTCACTGCATTCTTTAGGGAATTCTGAGGCAATGGACATCTACGTATCTGACACTTAAGGTTAAGGTTCTTCAGAGGTTGTACTGGTAGAATTGGATATGAAGTTTATAGCTTGACATTAGTGTTGCAGAGTATGTATCTGAAACATTCACAAGAAGGCCTGGTGGTAGCAAGATTAGATGTATTTATCTAGTTTGTTGCAGTGAACAATTATGTGAAAGGTTGCTACCATGTCAGAGAAGATTTCTGATAACAGGAAGCCTTTTTATGTGGTGGATAATATGGTTTCCGTCCTAAAATGCACCGCGGGGTGAGGAAGTATCTAAGAATATTAGCCTCATTAACAAATCTGAAAGATAAAAATAATAAAGAAAGACTTTATGGAGCATTTATCGATCTGTCAAGTGCTTTTGACATGGTAAATCGAGATAAACTTTGGGGCAAATTGGAACAGAAAGGGGCACCGAAAACTCTAATATACTAGTAAAACTTCACAAAGGAAATACAGCCAGGGTAAGATTAGATATGGACGGACATTTGTCAGAATATATAAGTATAGATAGGGGGGTCAGACAGGGTTGTATGGTGGCTCCATTTCTCTTTAAATTTTATCTGGGAGATTTTGGAGCCGCCCTAGAATCCTCATCATTAATAAGCCCAAAGGTGGGGTCTTTGGCCGTAAAATGGCTTATGTATGCGGACGACATAGTCCTTCTTGGCAGGACTCCCATCGGTCTACAAAGATTGTTGAATGCCCTCGACAAGTATATGAAATTAAATGACCTGGTGGTAAACCCTGATAAATCTAAGATTGTAATTTTTGAGCGGAAAGGCCTCAACGAAACAAAATATCGGTGGTCAATTGGCAGTAACCAGATACCGGTGGTAAAAGAAGTAACGTATCTGGGCATTACTGTGTATGCGACCCCTACAGTTGGGATGCAGTATGGTGAAATCCTGGCTAAAGGGACACAACTAATAGCCCAGATGAAGAAGATTGTTATCCTTTATGGTAAATTCTCCATTATGCCAGTTATAAACTTCTATGTGGCCAAAGTAATCCCTGTACTATTGTACGGAATTGAGGCCAAACCTTTGCTGTGGTCAATAGACTGGCAAATAATAGAAGGTTATATCTGGAAACGGGTATTAGGATTGCCCAAAGGATTACATACGATAACACTCAGATATGAGCTAGGATTAAAATCTTTAAAATACGCAGTTGATTGGAAACTTCTTTCCCTGTATAGATCAATTATTGTGCCAATGACTAATACACTATACGGAAATCTCCTAGAAAATATGAATCTTGATTCCTCATTAACTTTGATAGAACTCAAAAAGACGGCAGAAAACCTGCTGACTTATTGTGAATCAGATAACTTTCAGCGGGTTTGAGCTCAGTATTAATTTAAGAAGTCCTTATCTTTGAGAGATTGGATCTCAACAGGGGATAAGGTGAGATCATCCTCTATTCCTGAAGGGTTTTTTAAGTACGGGAAAAAACAGGGTATTGTACTAAGATACTTGATGAAGTTCCCAAACCCAAAAGGAAGACAAAACTTTGAGGGTACGGCTAAACTTGATTAAAACTGGATCAGTATTAACCAAATGGGGAGTCACTGAAGGGGCCCGGAGTCTATGCACGGAATGCTCAGATTTAAGCAAACAAACCTTAGAGCACCTGCTAAGATTCTGTAAAGGCACTTGGGAAATTAGGGTGGAACATTTAGGGAATTCAGTTGGGTCATTGGATAGACTATCCTCTGATGCTTTTTGGGAAAGAATGATCGCGGGCCATGAAACACAATTGACCCTAAACATTTTAAGGGTTTTGCAATTGACAGGTTTTATATCGTCCGAATACTGTTAATTGATTGTTGAAGTAAGGGGAAAACTGTTTTATAGGAAAATTAGATATTGATGTGATGAATTCAATTTTAATATGTTAAATTCATAAGATTGTGATGAATTAGTTTTAAATGTTATCTAGATATAACTTATAATGTGATGTTTGTATGTATATACCTTTTTTTTTCTTCCTTATTTTCTTTATGAATTTGAATGTGTAAAAAAAACCCAAATGTGGTTATATCACAATAAAAAAAAAAAGATGACGTATCTAGACATTGTCTTTAGGCTACAGTGACATTTATCCAGGATCTTGGGAGACAAATCTGTCAAACCTCTAAGGTAGCCATTGGTGCCAGGTTTGGTGGCTGGTCAGTGTTAAAGGTTCAAGAAAATATTTCTTCAGATGGTTGTAGTAGGGTGTAGTGGACAAACTAAACAGTTAAAGGCCCTAGAGGAGAAAACACTAATTCTAGAAAGTCATTTTCGATGGTTCTGCCTTGATTTGTCAGTATATATTTGGCCAGTAATAGAGGGGTTTCACTGCTTGGGTTTAGAGTAAAATGTTAACATTACATGAGGTTCCTGGTAAGGACCTAGAGTTGGATTCCACATGAAAGGGCCAAGAGTGGTTGTAATTCGGAAGACCGGATGTTTTCTGAATGGGGGTGCAAACAATATTTGCAGTTGGGGAAAGATGTCATTTTGCACAGGCCATTTTTTTGTTGCCCAAAAATTGTTCCAAGTTGGATAGATTTCCTAGGAGGTGGTCACCTAGACCTGACCGTCTTGTTTGAGAGGTTGTGAAGAGTTGCTTTTGATGGTGTCCATAGTTCTACATGACGGCATTGCTTCGCTGTGACTACTGCTTCATTGTAGTTGGTGAATGAACATGGAGAGATCCTGGCAGGAAAGGGAGTGCTTATTGTGCGGTTGAAAACTGTGCCCTAGTTGCTGTTCTTGACTGGATGATTTACAGCAGTTCATCAAAGAAAAAAGGGAGCGTCCGGTAAGTTCCTTGCTTTTTAGGGTACTCCAGCCAGGGGACTCCTTTCTGGTTCCGGTAGGGGCCCAAGTGGTTCTGGTACTAGGGCTCTCCAGGACGTGTCCCGAAAGGGATTTAGCCTGGATTCCAGCGTTTGCTCCAAGGTCCTCTGTAAGGGGGCTGTCAGGACAGGATTTTCATCCGAAGTTCCCCATCTGGGGGCTAAGTTGGGCCCAGCATTTCTGGGGCTGTTTTCACTGGGGTAGTTCCTAAGGTTTCCAAGTCTGAAACTAAACATGCAGAGACTAGTCTTGAGGTTTCCTGTACAACGACTAAAGGCTACCCCTGAGGATCCCTGACTAGGGGCTATTATTAAAACCGGCAAGATCGAGGGCCCCCCCCTCCAAGGGCTCTAGCAACAGGGGGTGTCCCTAAGCCTTCCCACAACAATCCTGTGGTCGAACCGATCCTGCTGAATGGGCAAAGAAGGAAGGCAAATGCCTTAAATCTTCAAGTACCAGCCTTGCCGAGGGTCCCTCACCGAGGCCTAATTATTCAGCTGAATCTAAGGGGTCTCAAAAGCGCACTAGATCTGCTAGCATCAGCTCTGCCAAGGTTCCCTGTAACAAGGCTAAAATGGATAAAAAGTCCCCTGATATCTCTGTGGTGACAAGGGCCTCACTGACACCCATGACGCAGTTCACTCCAGGCAGTAACAAAATGGCGGCCCTACCCATGCGCTCTGAGGCTGCCATTTTGACTACATCTCACACCAACATTCTCAGCGGCTGGTACCGAGGGGCCTGTTTTTGGGGCTGAGCAGCCTTTTCCACGCAATGTGGACAATAGGAATCTGTTCCGCCCTCCAATGGATTGGCGTACTTGTTTTCCGCTGCAACACAACTCTCTCCCTCCTAAGTCCGCATCCTTGGTTTAATTGGATCCAGCTGGTGGGCCATCCTGGCACCCAGCCTCTTTACAATCCTGAGGGTATGCCCCTTCAGAGTGGCCTCTACCCACTCTTGTGCCTAGACCTTCCTCCAAAGATGCATTTTTTTTTAGCAAATTGCAGGCCTTACTCTTACATTCCGTCCCCTTTCCTCCATACTGAATGGGCGTCCCTTCCTAGGGACAAGAGGCGGAACCTTTCACCAGAAAAATATTCTTCCCCTTTAAATTTAGAGCCGCGTGGGGTGCGGCCCCTGACTCCGCCCTTCGGCGCCACACCTCAGTCCCCTTTTCCATGTCGATGGGAACAGACCGATTTCACTAGCCCTCCTGGGTTTGGCTTTGGCCATGTAATACCACATGCTCTTCCCCAGATACTTTTCTGTCTTTTTGTCTTTTTTTATCAATCGGTAGTCTGTCCTCTGGCGTCACGCTCCTCCCCGGCGCATGTCGACTTTAGCAGGTGTCCAGCCTGCAAGGGATCTTCCCTACATCAGATCCCCATGCTCTTGGCCCCGACCATGGATGGGAAGGTTGTACCGTGTGCGACGCACTCTTCACGTGCCCTGAAGAATAGACTGGCTAGGTGGAGGGAGCTCTTCGAAAGGTCACATCCAGAGGACCTGAAGGACTTCATCAAGCATCGATCAAGGCCCAAGGTAGGGACGTTCTTTTCACACGGACCCCGCAAGGGCGATACTTTCCCAAGGAATTGCCGAGCGGGAGGAAACTCTCAGGTTCTCCTACCAGCACCACTACCGAGGCTAATACAGCTACTGGCCACCAGGCCGAGGGCTCTGTATATCCTCCCGAAGACAGTGGTGAGGAACCGGAAGGTTCTTTTACGGGTGTACATCCGAGGGGCTATGATTTTGTACCGGCAACATGGCCGAGGGGGCGTCTACACATAGCACTACCGGCGACTTTGCTGAGGACGACACGCTTACCATGCCTCGGACTGAGGTGCAGGGCAAGTCTTATGCTCCACCGTCAAGAGTCCTGGAGGAGGCTGGGCCCAGTGAGCCAAGCAGTGCGGCTTCAGCACGTGCCATGCAGCTTGACGACAAGATGGCCGACGAGCCAAACAAGATGACCGCTCTTACGATACCTCCAAGAGCAAAGGTGCATGTGGGGGTGAACAAGTTACAAGGTGGGACTCGGGTCAACCAGGTATGTGGCCTACAGCTTATCCATCAGCAGCACAGGGAAGGTTCCTGCTGCATCCAACTAGACAGAATATGCACTGGCCCCAGCAGCCTCCAGCAATCCCGTCAATGTCATTTGCCAATCCACCAGCCTGCGAATACAGGTTCTTTGAAAAGTTCCTCACTCGCGAGATCTCCTCAGATGATGGGTTCATCCTCAGGGATGCTATCGGGGACATGCTCCCTCCGGGCCTGTGCCCAGTCATTCAGCCAATAGCTCGGCGCTGCAGGCTCTGTTGCAGCCACCGCTGCCCGCGTCGGCTCCTATGATTCCAGCTCTCCTGCCTCCCACAGTTCAGGTGGTTCCGTAACCGCCTCCGCTGTAACCTTCGGCTCCAGTCTCCACACCTCAGCGCCTAGCACTCCTCCTCCCACTCCGGACCAGCCAGATGCCCAGGTGGACACAGACAAGGAAGAAGACCCTGACACCATTGTCAGCCAAAGCCTTGCACGAACAAATTGCAGGACTGGCAGAGTACCTGGGCCTTCCTCAGCCTGAAGTCGAACAACCAGAGACAGGGGTGCTCTCTGAGGTCCTCACTCTGGCTAGAACGGCAATCCTGATGCAAAAGGATGTTGTGGCGTTGGCTAAAAAGGGGTGGCTCAAACCCGCCTCGGTCCAGCCTGTCAATCGATGCCTGGGCGCCAAGTACAGGCAAAAGAAGGGGGATACACACTTGCTGTCGCCCGACCCTCAACCACACTCTTCAGTGATTGTTGCGGTGTCACTCTCCTCAAAGCCTCATTCGTCCTTGGCCACCTTGTCCTTGGTGCTGCTAGGCAAGGAGAAGATCTGGGAGGCCTACGGGAAGAAGCTTTATTCCAAAGCTGCGCTGCATCTTCAGGCCAACGCGGATGCCATGCTGGCAGCCGTTAACAAGAGGCTTTGGTGGGAAATGGCCGAACTTCTGCTATAGAGCAGTCACGTTTCAAGGCAGGACTGGCAGAGGCTAAAATGGTGGCGCGGTACATCATGGAATCCACTGTGGCCCACATTGGCGCCTCTGGCCGGGCCATATGCATCGCCACCGACGTGAGGACTGCCTGGCTCCGGGCTACTAAATTTAATCCAGAAGTCCAGGAACGCATATTGGACCTTCCATTTGAGGGTGGTGACAGTTTGTAAACTGCTAAGTCTTCATCCTTGCGAAGGCCACGCCCAAGGCGTACACCTAGTCACTAAACGCTCCAGCAAGGGGCGGATGTTTGGAGGGTTCCGCAACTTCCAAGAGCGGAGGTCCAGGCATCCTGACAATTTGCAGAGTCAACACCGGTGCAAACAAAAGGGGATGGGGTGCAGTAAAGGCCTTTTCCAGTCCCCCTCCTCCGTAACAACCTCGGAGGAAAGCAGGCATGACGTCCCCCTTCAGATCCACATGTCTCTGGTGGGGGGCAGGCTTGCCCTTCACGCACAGTTCTGACATCAGGATTATGCAGACCCCTGGATCCTCTATGTAGTATCCATGGGGTACCGCCTACTGATCCCTTCCTCTCCTGCCTCCTCCCCTCCACTCCCACAGATTGGGACAGCAACTCTATTGGCAGAGATTCGGTTGCTCACCAAGAGCCAGGCAGTGGAAGAATTTCCAGCCTCCCAGTGAGGATTGGGCTTCTATTCAAAGATTTTTGCCATACAGAAGAAGAACCAGGCTGGCCTGAGAGTTGTTGGATCTTTCTACCCTCAACCTCTCCCTCCCTCTTCAAAAATTCAAGATGGTTAGCCAGCACTCATAGCGGAGACATTGTGCAAGGGGGACTGGATGTGCTCCCTGGATCTGAAGGACGCTTATCTTCACGTGCTGATTTGGTGGCCTCATCGCTCGTTTTTACAGTTCAAGATCATGGGCTGCCACTTCCAATACAAGGTGCTACCCTTTGCCCTCAATTCGGCTCCCAGGGTGTTTACCAGACTCGTGAATGCAGGGCCACCACATCTCGTACATTGACTGGCTCGTCAGGGCAACATCACCAGAGGCGGTGCACCACACTTCTTCTGCTCTTTTGAGCACACTCCACAACCTGGGATTTTCGTTCAACCTCAAATCTCAGCAGCAACCTACGCAGAGACTGACTTTCCTGGGCCTCATCTGGGACACGTGATCAGAGTTTTTCCCTCGGAGGACAATATAACAGCCATCAAGAGGGCCATGACTCACTTCCTCACCCGAGAAAGGACTTCGGCCTCGTGGTACCAACACTTATTGGGACTCATGGCGGCGGTCCTACTGGCCGTCCCCCACATGAGACTCAAGATGAGGAGAGTACAGCTTCACTTCGCAGCATCATGGAATCGGGAGCGGGGCACCCAAGCTGAGCTGGACAGCGTTCCACCTTCTCTACACTCGGACCTCCCATGGTGGTCCAGGGACTGCAACCTGTGGACAGGCAAGCCCTTTTGCCAGCAGGCCCTGCAGGCCACCATCAATACTGACTCCTTTCTCAAGGGCTGAGGGGCTACTCTGGACAGCCGCAGCGTCCATGAAGTCGGGACCCGGCAGGAGTCTCCTATAAACTGTCTGGAACCGAAGGCCATCTGGCTAACACGCAAAGCTTTCCTTCCAGTCACTGGGGGCAAGGTTGTCTTCATCCAGACAGACAACTCTACCAGCATGTACTGCGTCAACAAGCAGGGGGCTACCAGATCCCCTCCACTGTGCAGACTAGCTGTCAGCATTTTGGAATGGGTCCTGGAGAACAAAATCTACCTCACTGTTCACATTCTGTGGGAGTCCAACTTTGAGGCAGACAGGCTCAGCAGGCTGGGAGCAGACAATTACAAGTGGCAATTGAACGGCCAGGTGCTGCGAGAGATTTTCAGCAGATGGGGGCATCCTCGGGTGGATCTGTTTGCCTCCTGGGACAACAAGAGGTTCCAGCAGTTTGTCTCTTGGCAGGGGTAGGGCCCAGGCTCCCTCAGTGATGCATTTCAGATTCAGTGGAACGGCAGGACAGCATATGCCTTCCCACCCACACTACTGGTCCACAGGGTGATCTGCAAAATAAAGGAATCTTGTCACCTCAGCATCATTCTGATGGCTCCATGGTGGCGGTCAAGACCATGGTTCTCGGAGCTGCACAGCCTCTCGGACAGGCCATCCGTTGACCTTCCGACTGGCCCAGCACATCTTCTGGCGCAACAAGGGGTCAGGCTCATCCACCCTGCACCACAGAAATTAACCCTTGCAGCATGGTTCCTGAGTAGGTCACGCTAAGGCACCTCAGCCTCTCACAGGATAACTTGGAAATCATTCAGGGTGTGAGGAGCGAGGCTACCAGGAGCCAGTACAAGAGTAAGTGGACTAGGTTCTGTCACTGGGTGGACTCTAAGGAGTAACATGCATGTTGGACGATGTGCTCTCCTTCTCGTCTCACCTTGCGCACTCAGGCATGTAGGTGGGCACATGCTGCATGTATTTGGCAGCCATAGGGGCTTACAGAAACTCTGAGGTCTTCTCCTCTTCCAACCCAATAGTCAAGAGGCATTTGACAGGCATCGCCGGACTTTACCTGCCCAACAAATAAACTACACCCTTTGTGGGATATCAATGTAGTGTCTGGAGACCTGGTGCACAAGCCGCTCGAACCAATGTCTTCCGCTGACATCAGGCTGGTCGCCGTCTCGGGAGTATAGCTCAGGGGCAACATGCTCGCCTTGGAAGCAAGAAGACACGGAACAACACAGGTACGATCCCTGGGTCAGCGCTTAGAAACCTCTGAGTATTAAGCGCATTATAAATAACCTATCATTTCATATATTAAGACAGTCCTGCTAGTGGGCCTCGCTTTGGCTCGCAGAGTCCGAGATCCAGGCTCTGGTGGCGTCAGTCATATACTAATCTTCCCAAGGATAAGGTAGTCCTGCTGACACACCCAGCATTCCTATCAAAGGTACCCTCCGCTTTCCATCTAAACGTGAAAATAGTCCTGACTACGTTCTTTGCTGAGCCTAAGGACGAGGCTCAAAGGGTTTTGCACTGCCTGGATGTCAGACGCACTCTGACATTCTATTTGGACAGAACCAAGAGCTTATGCAAGTTGACACACTGTCACCTTCGGGGATGGGGGGGAGGGGGTTTCTAGGCCCGGGTATGGAGCATCCAAGGCCTCTACTCTAAAGCATGGTGGATGGTCTGGGCCATCAAGGAGGCTTATAAGGGGCAGCACAAGCCACTTCCAGCTAACATGCACGCCCATGCAGTCAGAGCCAAGGCCATGGCCATTGCATTCCAACGGCAGGTTCTGTGGCAGGTCATCAGTCTTGGGAGGATAGCGCAGGGGCAACGTGCTCTCTTTGGAAGCAAGGCAACACTGAGCACCACAGGTTCGATTCCCGGGTCCGTGCTTAGAAACCTCTGGGTATTAAGCGCGTTATAAATAACATAATGTATATCAGCAGGGCGGCCACCTGGGCCACCCCTTTGGCTTTCTGTAAGCATTACTGTTTGGGTGCCGGCTTTAGATCAGACGCGGCTTTCAGACAGGTGGTTTGAAGAAACCTATTTCCTTAAGGAGGGTCTTCTCTCCACCCTAGGGCTACACTCAGTTGTAATCGCCCATGCAGTATGGAGGAAAGGGGACGGGACGTGAGAGTAATTGGAAGTTACTCGCCATAGTGACTAACGTAGTCCCCTTTCCTCCATACGTCCCACCATCCCCCCCCCCCCCCCCCCAATAAAAATGGTGTCATTTGGCAATGTTGAAATATTCTCGACTCGTCTATGGGGACTGACATGTGGCATCGGATTGCAGAGTCAGGGGAGCGCATGCTCCCAAGGCTGCACCCCAGCGCGCCTCTAAATTTAATGGGGAAGAAGTTTGTTTTTCTTGTGGAATAAGGTTCCATCTCCCGTCCCTAGAAAGGGACGCCCATGCAGTATGGAGCCAGGGGCCTAGTCACTACGGTGAATAACTTCTAAGTTATGCACTCTACCCGATTAAGGCATACTTTATGAATCTATCCAAAGAAATGTATCTTGAGTCTCTCGAGCCGCAACCTGCTCCAGCAGCTCCTCAGCAGGTTCTTGTAGTGCTGCACCCTCCTTCCGGTGGGGCCCCCTCCTCCACTACCACCACTGCCTCGACTCTCATTGCGCAGTCACTTTTGCCCATGGGGTCTGAGGTGCCACATGCTGCGGATCAAGTTTCTGGTCCTGCCGCATTGGATGAAGAACAAGCGGACGAGGATAGCGAGGACCCGCCCCACTCTCTGAGCTTTTCATGACCGGGTTGTGGATATGATGGCGTTGCTAGATATTCCAATCCCCGAGCCTCCGGTTCGCAAGAAGGTTTACTTTCAGGAGCCTTTACTCTTTCGACAGGAGTGCACAGGACTTTTTTTTCCAACAGGATATGCTAGCTGAAGCTTTCCAAATCTGGGAAACAACTGAACAGGAACAACTGAACAGGAAAATTGACGCTTGCTACAAACTATACTCATCCGAGGACATACCCTTGACTGCATGTCCACTCCCTTAATCAATGGTGGTGGCAGCAGCTGAGCTGCAGTCTAAGCCATCCTCGACATCCTCTACGGCAGCTTCTCAAGTCCTTTCCAAGGTAGACCAGCTTCTTGATGCTATTGGGGGAAAAAAGTGTTTTCCAATTCTGCTCTCCAACTGCGACAGGCGAATACCGAGGTCATCCTGGCAGCAGCGAATCTCAAGCTGTGGAAGGAGATTTTCGAGTTTCAGGAATGTATTCCTCCTGACAATCTCGAAGATTTTAAAGACGGCTTATCCTATGGCAGCGTGCTGGCTCAAGACCTGCTGTAGGCCGCGGCCCATCATACAGATACTTCTGCTCGGGGTCTTATGGTTGGAGTAGACCTCCCAACATCTAACAATAAGAGACCAACGGAGTAATTTAACTACGCCTGGCCTCAACGCCTACTGCAGCCTTCTAGACAATAAAAGACAAAAAAGGGACCAGTCATTCTCCTATATGAACTCAATCCTTTCTACCAAGCCTCGGTCCATGGACCAAATAGGAACCGAGTCAAAAGTTGTGAAAAATCAGTGTAATTTATTCAAAAGAAACGCACTATATAAATGTCTGTTTGTTTATTTATATTGCGCAACCAGACCCAAGGGTATACGGGCGCAAAGGCAGAAAGAGGGTTGTTCAACTTAGGTTACATGGTGCATATAATCATGGAATACAGCTTAATGTTACAATGCTGTAGATATGCAGTGTCAAAGAATCATGAAAGTATGTACAGTAAATTTACAAAAAATAAAATGCAGCAATGACAGATAAATAGAACCAAACGAATATACAAAATATACATAAAATCCCAAATGTCGTGAGCTTGGGTTACATATCTTGGTCTTTTAGCCAATGGACAAGTTTGGATCTGAATTGCTGGTAAGGGAGGTCTTCTCTTAGATCGGTTGGAAGGGAGTTCCACAGTTGTGCCGCTTTGACAGCGAAGCTGCTCCCGCAAGATTTGGTACGTTTATATCTGGGTACTAGCAGTAGGTTGGAGTTGGCTTTCCGTAAGGGGCAAGAGGCTTTCTGTCTGGTGAATCTGTCTGTGGTATTGTGGGGCTGCCTGGTTCAGGCATTTATGTGTAAGGGAAGCTGTTTTGAGGCAGATTTTGTCTTTAGTAGAGAGCCAGTTGGTGGATCTCCTAAGGTCTGATATGTGGGCATTTTTCGGGAAGTTTAGGGCGGCTCTTAGGGCGTTATTTTGTAAAGTTTGAATTTTGGAGGTGATGTATTGATTACTACCTATGTAAAGGGCGTTGCAGTAATCTAGTTTTGAGAGGATTAGTGCTCTTGCTATGGTGACGCAGTTATTAGGTGAAAGGAAGGGCTTGGTTGCTCTTATTAGCTTGCAGGTATAAGAGGTGGCTGAGGCCATGGAATTCACTTGTTTGCCAAAGGCAAGCGTGGAGTCTATATAAAAACCAAGGGTTTTAACCACTTTAGCTACAGTAATGGTGGTGTTATCAATTATGAAGGAGTCATATTTAGTGCCTAGTTTTTTTTTATATTGGAGGAGGTGCCTAGAATGAGGAGTTTGGTTTTGTCATCATTCAGGCATAGACCATGAGCGGCCATCCATGCCTGGATGATGAGGTAGACTCTGTTCACAAAGGCCAAATCCTTGTCATAATCCCCCGTCAACGGGATGAGGATCTGGGTATCGTCTGCATAGTTAGTGTAGGTGATACCAAGACCGTCTAGATCATCGAAAAGGGGCTTTGTGAAGATATTATAGAGGGTGGGCGATACGCAGGATCCTTGGGGTACGCCGCAAGTAATGGGTGCGGGGTCAGCGGCTGCTAGGGGGGAGAAGACGCGCATAGTCCTGTTGTCCAGGAAAGACTGGATCCATGCGACAGCTTCCTGTGAGAAGCTCGCTGCCGTGCTCAGATGATTGCATAGTATTGCATGGTCAACTAAATCGAAAGCGGCAGACAGGTCAAGTAGTAGTAAAAGTGAGGTTTTGCCATTGTCTTAGTAAATCTATTTGAGCTTTAAGGTCTAGGAGTGCGGTTTCAGTACCATGATGTGGTCTGAACCCGGACTGTCGGACTCCTAGGAGGTGGTTTGATTCCAGGTGGTTTTGAACTTGTTGGTAGGCCACTTTGTCTAGAATTTTCAATAGGAACGGTACCGTGGTTATAGGGCGGTAATTGGTTGGAATGGAGGGGTCCAAGGTTTGCTTTTTGAGGAGGGGTAGGACCCAAGATTGTTTCAGGTTGCTGGGTATGGTACCTGATGTGAAAGAGGCGTTCATGAGTTTGGTAATAAAGGGTGAAAGTTTGCGGGCAGTGTCTTTTATAATTTGGGCTGGACAAGGGTCACCCTGACAATTGAAGGGTTTGAGGGTGAGGATGACTTTCTCAACTTCTTTGGTGGATACTTTGTGAAAGTAGAAGGAGGGGGTGTCCAGTAGTTTCCGAGTCGGTGGTGGTGGGTTAGTGGTGGTCTTGGATGAGGGGCCTCTGTTAACAGTGTTTAGGGCAGTTATGGACACTTTTCTGTTATTGATCTTCGCTTGAAGCATAGAAATTTTGTTGGCAAGGGTGTTTTGGATGCCTGTGCACCAGTGCTTGTCCTTAAGGCAGGAATCGGGAACTTCGGTAGGGGATTCTATTTCCTTCAGGATGGTGAACAGTTCTTTTGTGTTAGATTTGGCTTGTGTGATACGGGTGTTGTAAGAAGTTTGTTTCGCTAAGATAATTGCTTTTTTGTAGAGGGAGGCTATTTTCTTAAGGTTGCTTTTGTTGGTATCTGAGGGGTCTAATATCCAGGTTTTTTCGCTTATTCGTTTCTTTTGTCGTCTGTCTTTTAAAAGGGGTGTGAACCAAGTATTTAGGTGTTGGCGGGGTTTGATCTTCCTGATTTTTTAGTGGTACGATACTGTCCAAAGAGTCGAGCATCACGTCATTGTAGGTTTCTACCATAGAGACTGGGTCAGACTGATCTGAAATGGAATTTAAGGTGGGGAGAATGAGGGGGATGAGATTTTCAGGGGTTATATTTTTTTTGTTTCTAGTGGGTGCAGTGGGGGTTAGGGTGCTGTTGTTCGAGGGTGTGGTAACTTCTAAGGTAAAGGATACCAGATGGTGGTCGGACCATAGCTGGGTCATTATGGGTGTCGTAGTGATTGGGCAGTTGTGAACGGAAATCCAATCAAGGGTCCTTCCTTTGATGTGTATGGGCGCAGTAATCTTTTGGTGGAATCCTAGTTCCTCCAGGGTGTTGCTGATTTGTAAGGCATTGTGGTCTCGTCGGTCATTAAATCCAAGGTTGAAGTCGCCTAGGATCAGGCTTTGAGTGGAATTTTTTAGGTTATTGGAAAGAAGGTTCCTGAGATCTTCCTCGAAGGAGCCTATGGGGCCTGGAGGGCGATATACCAGGTGGATGATGACAGTTTGATTATTAGCAATGGTGAGTTTAGCTGTGAGGGATTCACACGAGTTGGTTTTGAGGGGTGAGGATAATCGAAGGGTTAGGTTGTTTTTGACAATTATAGCCAGGCCACCGCCTCTAGATGCGGTACGATCCATACGTATGAGTGTAGTTGTCAGGGGTAGCTAGCATGATGGCTGGTCCTGCTGTGGGATGGAGCCAGGATTCCGTGATGGCCAGGAAGTCCAATTTCTCATTTTGGATTAAGTCCGCTGTTTCCGTGGCATGGGCTACCATGGAGCGGGCATTTAGTAGGGCGCCTTTTATTCCAGAGAGGGCGGGTGGGTCAGAGGGCGGTTGGGCTTTGTGTTTGCATTTGGAGGGGGCGTCTCTAAGGATGCGACTGTTGGTTTGTAGTCGGTGTTGGCCAGTGTTAAGAGTATGTGGAGGGGTGGTAAGCAGAGAGTGCATATTGCGATTAATGGCAGGTTGGCTATTGGCTAGTGGGTCATACATTCTTGGGAGTCTGGCGCAGAGTCTAAGGTTCCGCTGTTGGAGGCTGCATGGTTTGATGGGCATGTTGGCTAGCTCCAGAGGTACGTAACCAGGAGATGGCTGATTGTGTGGTTGAGCTAGGTGGTTCATGTTGTGAGATGAGATCAGGTGGAGGATAGTTCTAAGTAGAACTGTGTAAACTAGTGGAACATGCATAGTAGTGGTCTCGTGTGGGTTTGTCAATTTAAGCAGTCATAGCTAAAGCAGGCACGCTAGAAGTAGGTTAGGGTCTGTGATAAGAATGCATGAACAGGCAGGTTTACCTAGCTTTAGGATTCAGCTAGGGGCTAAAATGCAAGTGCAAGCAGGGTACACTTAGATTCAAGATTAGTAGTAGGGCTGAAATGGCTGTACAAGCACGGTACACCTAGATTCAACATACACCTAGATTCAAAATTCAGCATATGGCTAAAAAGCATGAGCAATCAGGGTACATCTAGATTTAGAGTTAGTGCTAGGAATGAGTATACCTATATATAAGGTTGCAGTAGGTAGGGCACATACAGGCAATGTAATTTAAGCGGGATGACCAAAGGTAGGCTATGCAGAGCTAACAGTACATGGGTAGGTTATATAAAGTTTAAATCAGAATGTGTGCTAGCAGGGTGCAACATGATACAATGTGGAGCACATGAAAAAAATCAACTATCGGGCTTGCAAATAGGAGTCAGCTGGAACTGCTAACAGCTGGGTACCCTTTGAGTCAAGGAGGTGTGCACTTAGGCACGGTCGTGGGGGCTGTGGGTGTGAGAGCGCTGGATAGTCAGGGGATAATGTACCTTATGTGCGTCACGCCAAGTGAGCACAGGATGTTCGTAGGCGACTTGCAGAGGTTCTGGCTGACGGCTGGTCAGGCATGGACAGGCTAGGGACAGGAAGGAAGCCTTCTTTCGTGGGCCTTCCTGAATGTGGGCCGGCTTCGCCTGCCGGTCACCAATGGCTGAGGTTGTCAGTTCGATGGCCAATCAGCAGAGGCTTAGGAGCCTGGCTGCGCACCGAGGGATGGATGCCGAAATCAGTCGGCCATCTTGGAAGGGGGTCGGTACCTCATGTACCTTGATCGTAATAATGATCACACACTGTTCAGCTGGATTGCTGTGGATTGCACGTTTTCCTTTGTAGAGCTTCAACGAACAATTATGTGCAATTATAAATGGGCACAAAGGCGAGTTGATGAAAAAGAGCGCGAAGGTAGCAGTGCTTACCGGAGTGGAACAGCTGATCCGGAATGCTTTCCTCTGTAGGTCCGCTGCTCTTGCAGGGTCGGGGCCTACTTGGAAGAGCTCCTGCTCCTCGGATGCCTTGAGAACTGTCATCATTAATAAAACAAAAATCGCATTAGTGTAAAATGTAGTGCACTTCTAAAACATACAAAACAATGTTAAATGCTCCAAATCAGTTTAAAAAAACTAATAAAAAAACAACCTGCCTAGGTGTCACCTATACAAATCTACCCAGTACAATTTCTAATAAACACAATATACCTGGTGTATAGTATAGCAACACTATGGTTGGTAGCACCTCAAAAAGCCAACCATTGTTTGTTTTCAGGGGTTCCCTATTAATCTGTCAGCTAATTGTTTACCCTTCTAACTGCTACTAGGGTGACTGTAACAACTCACTTGGTTAATGAACAGCACCTTTCAAACTCAAGGTACTATTATGCCAAGTGTGTCTGCATGCTACAAAGTTCTCTGAGGTTCAGGACAAAAGTACTTGATCCTTCCTTCGACGGTAAAGAACCATTTCACTCCACCGATGAGGAATTCTCCAAAACAAAGGCAAGCACGCAAATAGCGAAATCTTTGTCGGTCCTTGCCAAAACCCCAGTTAAAGCAGTCTCTACTCGGAGGTCGGGGACCCAAACAAGGTCCTTCACAGGTTTCAGAGGGTTTCAGGAGAGCTGTGCACTCCTGGCAGAAGGTCTGTTGGGCCTCGCCACAAGCAGCAAAGGCAAGGTGGCTGGTTTTTCTCTCGGTCTACAGGCTGCTTTTTCAGCAGCAGGTGATTTCAGAGCCAATAAACCATCTAAATTATGTTTTCCATCGGTCTCACGAGACTCCAGTGGGAGGACTAATATTGTCTCATCTGGCGGCATGGCAGACTATCATAGAAGACCAATGAGTTTTGTCTGCGGCCTGAGCGGACTTTCCGCTTGCCCCTCCCTCATACCCCACCCTCTCGCCCTACCTCAGAGCTGATGTACAGAAACTTCTAGACCTTAGAGCAGTGGAACCAGTGTCCTTGCGGGTGCAAGGGGAGGGCTATTACTCCCGTCTGTTTACAGTGCCCAAACCTAACCAGGCTGGCCTGCGCACGATCCTCGACTTCTCCAACTTCAAGATTTTCCTACGCCAAGAAAAAATAAAGATGATTACGTCCAGCCAGATAAGGTCCTCTCTCAGGAAGGGTGATTGGCTCAGTGTGGTAAATTTTCAGGACACTTGCATGCATATCCTGATCTGGGGCCCACATCAGAAATGCCTGCGGTTTTCTGTCGGAACTGAACACTTCTAGTATCGAGTGCTACTGTTTGGTCTCAGTTCGGCACTGCGTGTCTTTATGAAGATGATGGCGGTCATTGCAGCATTCCTCAGACTGCAGGGAATTAATGTATATTCATTTTTGGACGATTGGCTTCTGTGCAGTCCTTGCCCATGGGCTGCATCGGCCAATCTTCAGTTACTCCTCCAGCTCCAGTTTCAACTGGGGCTGTCGGTGAACTGGCAGAAATAGTCTGACGGTTGCTGAAGACCTGAGTTGTCTAGATTTCTGTTGGGATACTGTCCGTGCCAGAGGGTTCCTGACGGAGGACAGAAATGCAGACCTATCAGCCATGTGTCAGCTTTTCATTTAGTCCTCCGCATGTCGGCCTGGTGGTTCCAGAGACTCTTGGGCCTTATGGCTTCTTGCACGTTAGCCCTACCTCTTGCAAGACTGAAAATGAGGTGCACACAGCTTGCTTTTCGGAACGGCTGGTCTCAAGCTGTGGACCAAAACTTCACAATGATTCCGGTTCCATCCTCCATGATGGCGGATCCTCAATGATAGTCATCTGGCAGCAACCTTTTGGTGGAACCATCCTTCCAGGAGCCCTGCCCACAAGTCACGGTTACAACAGACTACTCCATTCCAGGGTGTGGGGCGAAGCTACATCACCTCGAGGTGTGCGATCTGTGGACACTGCAGGACATACTGTCCCAATTGAATTACCTGGAGCTTCTAGCGCTAAAGGCTTTTCAGCCTTCTATCATCAACAGAGTGGTTTGAATTCGCACAGGCAATTCCATAGCAATGTTCTATATCAACAAGCAGGGGGGCACCAGGCAGGCAGTTCACATTCCGTGTCATATTAATGTTGCAGCAGACTCCCTGAGCCACCAATCTGCAGCGAGTTATGGGTGAGCGATGATCAGCGATGTTCTTACCAGGATCTTCCAGCAATGGGGTTCCCCACCAGTGAACCTCTTTGCAACCTCAAAGAACAGGAAACTTTCGCTTTAAGCTTCCAGGAACGGTCTCAGAGTTTCTTCCTTGGGGACGCTTTCGAGATCTCTTGGGACAACATGAAGGCTTATGCTGTCCCGCTTTTGCTTTTGATTCATTGATTGCTCTGGAAACTCGGGGGCGCTTCTAACTGTACTGTCCTCTTCATAGCTCTTTTGTGGCCAGCCAGGTTATGGTTGTTGGAGCTGCAGCACCTGTTTGTCGTGCAACCCTATTAGGTTGCCGCAGATTCCTGACCTTCTCGACCAGAGCAATCACCAGTTGTGGCACCCCTCCCCACAATCCTTCAGTTTGGCGGCCTGGTACCGGAGTTCAGGTACTTGGCGCAATTTAACCTTTCAGAGGATAATAGGCGCATAATTCAGGCGGCGCGTACGCCTCCTATGAGGGCTCAGTACAAAAGCAAATGGCTTTGGTTTTGTCATTGGTGTCTAGCTAAACATCTTGATCCTCCACCAGCTTCCATTCACCGTGTCTTGTCTTTTATACCTAACATTGCAGTCTCTAGCAGCCACGTCATATCATGCAGGATGTACCTATCCGCCTTTGCGACTTAGGTCTACAGGCAGTTGCTCCTTTTCACTGGCAAACCCAGTAATCAAGAGGCACTTTGCAGGTATTCTTCCTCTGGTAAGGCCTCCTCATCCAAAATGGGATCTGAATGTGGTCCTCACTGCTTTGTGTCATAAGCCATTTGAACCTATGGCCACTACCGAGCTCAAGTGTCTTTCTTGGAAAGTGACCCTCTTGATTGCAGTAACATCTGCGAGAAGAATAAGTGAGCACCAGACTCTGTCGAACATCCATTCCTAACATTCCACAAGGATAAGGTTGTGCTTCACTCACTCTTCTTTCCTTCCAAAATTTCTGAGTTCCACATAAACCAGTCAATATCCTTACCGGTTTTCTTTCCGAACCCGGACTCCAATGCAGAAAGGGGTTTACACAACCTAGACAACAGACGAGCTCTGAAGTTTTACCTCGACAGAACAAGCAAACTTAGAATTTATTCGAAACTCTTTATTATGTTTGGTGACCCAAAAGGGAAACCTGCTTCAAAAGCGTCCATCTCACGTTGGATAGCTTCATGCATCTCCGAGGCTTACACAATTCAAGGCTTCAACCCCCAAAGGGCATTAATGCACATTTGGTCTGTGGCAAAGCGGCTGCTGTTGCCTTCCAGAAAAGTCTCTTGGGAATCTTTAGCCAAGGCTGCTACGTGGGCTTCCCCTTCTACCTTTTGCATACATTGTCTCAGACCGAGTTCATGGGCTGATGCCGAGTTCGGCAAGGTCATTCTTAAAAACTTGTTCCAGTTAGGGAAATTTCCATCCTCCCGTTTTCTGTGGTCAGTGCTCGTGAATATTTCGAAAGTATGGAGGAAAGGGGACGAGGCGTAGCAGTATGACTAATTTACTCACCGTAGTGACTACCTTACTCCTCGTCCATTGTTCCCTTTCCTTCATACGCCTGCCGGCCCCTCAAATAGGTATTTTCTATTTTGCTAAATTCGACTTGGCAATGGAAAACTATTGAAGGGTAATGCGCAGGCCGGAGCTCAGGAAGGTGGGGCTATGGTCACGTGCGGTGGCCCCATGTTAAAATAAAAGGAAGACCAATAAGTTGCTTTTTTTTATCCTTAAAGTGCTCCGGTCCCGTCATGCCCAAAAAGTATGGAGGAAATGGGATTCTCCAGCATGGGGTCTGGCATGGATTCACATGCTCATGAATATTCCCCGTCAGGCCGGGAATCCTCGGTATAGAAAAAATCAGTATCAGTTTAGTTTCTGATCTGTCTTTCTTAGTAGTAACCAATCACTGGTCTCTGGGTCATACTGCCCCCAGCCAATGACTGCCCTCTCCCTAAGCCCCACCTCTGGCAGCCATCCTCAGATTTTTACCACACGTTCAAGTGTTGGGAGTCCTCGTGCTGTAGCTCTCTAGCTTTTGCTGCGTTTTCGCGCTTTTTCAGTAGATTTTTCTAATTTTTCGGTTAGAGCCTCAAGCTCCACCGTTTCTACATCCGATCAACTGGGACCCGTTTCGGAGTTTTCTACGCCCCTCAAGGGTGAAGATTTCATCGAGTTACGCTTTTGGAGGATTCCAGAAGTTCCGAGGCCTACCCCGGACATGGTCCAGGAGAAAGGAAGCTCGACGCCCGGGAAGCTGTTTAGGACCTGCCCTGGATGCCAGCTTATGTGTTCAAGGAGGACGAGCATTCGCTATGCCTCTGTCTCCATGAGGACAAGACGCACACGGAGAAGGACTGTACGTTTTGTGGGAACATGTCGGAGCGGACCATGAAGGATCGCCACCTCCGTCTCGCCAACTGGCTGGAAGGGAAGAGCCCGTCAGGCGAGAAGAAGTAAAAGACGTCTGAGCGGTCTTTTAAGTCCTGTGAGGGCGCCCCGGCGACGGGGGCCCAACAAAAGGCCAAGCACCGCGAGTCCGCGGGCACCGGGAGCTCCGAACGGTCGGGCTCCTTGGCGGCCAGGCAGGGCGCATGCTCCCCGGCGCCATCAACCACAAGCCAACGCTCTGGCTCGGGTAAGAGGAAGTCCGAGAACCCGGCGAAGCTTCTGGAGAGGCCCCGGTCGATCTCGAAGATTCCGGCAGAGGGGGTGCGAGGCTCGGACCCTCCCCCCAAGGTGAAGACCCCAGGCGTACAGAAGGTGACAATGGTCTTAATTCACCCTGCTAAGACCTCGATTGAGGATGTCGCAGTGGCCCTGGCTCAGCCTGTGGAGGCTACCCCAGTGGAGGCGACCTCAGGATCCAGAGTCTCCCTGCCACCGCGGAGGGAGTCGTCTTTCAGGCCCATTGAGAAGACCCCCACGTTGGAAAAGGAGGGGGAGGGGCTGGTGGCCATCGTGGATACGGACACGACCTCTGAAGAAGAGCTCATTGAAGTCGTGCAGGAGGCCCAGCCCATCAAGAGGGATCCCGACGAGGGCGACTGTGTTGCCGACGAGGTTCCTCAAGAGCCCTTGCGCCCGTCGTTTCCAGTGCCGCAGGACACTTCGGTGGCCATTTTGTCAGCGATTCAGCCCTTCTGCTCAGAGATGAGGACAAGGTTGCCCCTCCCCCTGACAGAGGTACCTGAGCCAGATCCGACGGGGGTACCGGAGCTGGGACCTTCGGAAAGTCCACCGCATAAGAGGACGACTCATCCTCCGCCACCTCTCCCACCTCTGCGGCCTGCTCTGCCTTCCCCCCAGTCTACCCACGGGGATGATACAGGCACAGACACGGCTACAACAGGTACAGGCGACGACGGGACGTGTCCCCCGTAACCCCCGGCTCGGGCGTCCCCACCCGACGAGATTGTATCCTTCCATGCCATGATTTCCAGGGCATCCGAGCTCTTCCAGCACTGCCCAGAAAAGAAGAAACAGGAAGGGTTCCTTTACCAACGGCGCAAGACTAAAAGGAAGACGGTCCTCGCCGTACCACTTCTTGATGACATCTGGGATGAGGGGCTCGCCCTCCTCAAGAACCCTACCACGGCGCTTGCAAAGAGGGACTGGTACGAGAAGTAGTACCGGGTCCCCGACGCTGCCCCTTTTGTGCCTTTGGGTGCAACCGACCTCCGGATTCGGTCGTCTCGGCGGCAAAGAAGAAAGCTAGGGGGGCATCGGCCTCAACATCAACTTCCCAGCAGGACGGCGAGGGCAGGAAGCTGGACACGATGGGACGACGGGTCATCTCATCCGAAGCAACGACTATAAAGGCGGCCAACGCCCTGGCTATCGTTGCCCGCTACGACAGGGAGTTGGGGTTCAAAATCGCCCTCTGTTGGACTTCCTTCCGGACGCCAAAAGGGCTGAGGCCCTTGAAATCTTACAGGAAGGTGAGGTTGCTTCGGATCACGCCATCACGGTGGCAACGGACATCGCCGACACCGGTTTCCGTCAGTTGGGCAACGGCGTTTGCCTGAGACAACGAGGATGGCTCAAGGTGACGGATTTCCGCCAGGACGTACAAACCAAGGTTTTGGACATGCCCTTCGACGGGAACAACCTGTTTGGGAAGGCGGTTGATGAGTTCCTTCAGGCCATCAAGACAGACACTGAGACTGCTCGGGCACTGGGAGTGCTCCAATGACGGCCGTCCTTTCGGAGCTCCGGAGGCAGACAAGGTGCCTCCAAGGGATCCGGCAGTGGCTCCTCGACTTACCGCCATGCGGCAAGATCTTCGTCTCAGGAAGCCTACAGGGGACGTGGCAAGTCAGGTGGTGCCAGTCATCGACAGGGAGGTCAAGGAGGCAAGGCGGTCTCCAAACAAGATTGAACCGACCGTGGGGTCGGGCCCCCGCCGATCCACCCCGGTGGGAGGCCGGCTGGCGAGGTTCGTCAGCGTGTGGGAGTCCATCTCCACCGACCGTTGGGTGCTGGACGCCCTGGCCAAAGGGCACGCCCTCGAGTTCCAGAAGTGCCCTCGCGTTCCACCCGTGGCCAGGAAGGAAAATCACGTCCCTAAACTACTGTTGGAAGTAAGGGCGATGCTCAAGAAAGGTGCCATCAAGCTCGTCCCAAAGAGGCTTTGGGGCTCCGGAGTTTACTCAAGGTACTTCCTCGTAAAGAAGACAGGAGGATGGCGTCCCATCCTGGACCTGCGACGACTGAACAAGTACACCAACGCACAGACGTTCCGGATGGCCACCCTCTAGCACGTGCTGGGACAGCTGGAGGAGGGCGACTTCCTGTCGTCGTTGGACTTGGAGGATGCGTACTTCCACATCCCCATTCTAAAAAGACACTGAAAATTCCTCAGGTTCGTGGTCCAAGGGCGGCACTACCAGTTCAAGGCCCTCCCGTTCGGAATGAAGTCGGCACCCAGGGTGTTCACCAAGTGCCTCGCATCGGTGGCGGCGCGGCTGCGCCTGCAGGGGATCCACGTCTACCCCTACCTGGACGACTGGCTCATCCGGGCAAGGACAAGGGAGCTCGCCGTGGAGCACACTGCGAAGACCGTCCAGCTGCTCGTGGACCTGGGGTTCTCCATCAACTTTCCAAAATCCCACCTGGTCCCGTCGCAAGCCAAACTGTTTCTGGGAGCCAAACTCGACACAGTGGCGCGGCTGGCCTCGCCCGTCGGAGGAAAGGACCAGGACCATCCTGGGCAAGGTGCAGTGTCTGCTGGCCACGGACCTGGCCAGGGGAAGATCTATCAAGTCCCTCCTCGGGATGATGTCCTCCTGCATTTATCTGGTGCGCCTTTGCAGGCTTCGGATGCGCCCCTTACAAGAGTTCCTCGACGTCCGCTGGGTCCAATCGACGGGCAGCTTCGAGGACAGGATCCCACTCAAGAGACGTTACGTCAGGCGATCCAGTGGTGGGGTACCCGCTCTCATCTGTCGGCGGGCACAGACTTTCAGACCCCAGCTCACCAGGTGACAGTGATGACGGATGCCTCCCTGGAAGGTTGGGGAGCGCACTCCGGAGATCTTCACGCGAGAAGGCTTTGGCTCCCGGAGGAGAAGTCACTCCACATCAACATCTTGGAGCTCCGCGCAGTGTTCTGGGCCCTCTGGTCTTTTCTTCCGTCCCTCAAGGGCAAGGTGGTGAGGATCTTCACTGACAACACCACCACGATGTTCTACATGCGGAAGCAGAGCGGAACCAGATCCCCTGCCCTATCCAAGGAAGCCCAGGATCTGTGGCATTGGGCCGTCGACCAAGGGATTTTTCTGGTGCCTTTTCATCTGGCAGGAATAAACACCATTGCTGTCTCACTCGGCAGAGAGCTGCGCTCGTGCCACGAGTGGGAACCTACGCCAGGATCAAGTGGATCGGCTCTTCCAACGATGGGGCGAACCCCATATCGATCTCTTTGCGACGGCGACAAACTCCAAGTGCCGGAGGTTCGCCAGCAGGTTCCCCCAGCCGAGGAGCATGGGCGATGCTTTCTCATTCCCCTGGGACGGCCTATTTCTTTATGCGTTCCCTCCGCTGCCGTTGCTGCCCCGGCTCATCAACCAGCTCAAGAGGTCCCAGTGCAGGATGATCCTCGTCGCACCGGCGTGGCCGAGACAGATCTGGTTCCTGGACCTTGTCAGCTTCCACACCAGTCAAGCTGCCGACGGACACGGATCTTCTCTCCAGAGAAGGAGGCGCCATTCTTCACTACAACCCAGAGTCGCTGAACTTGCAGGCCTGGCTCCTGCAGCACTAGAGTTTGGAGGGTACGACATCCCAGCCGACTGCAGAGAGGTTCTTGCAAAGGCCACGGCGTCCAACTCAAGTGCTACTGACATAAACGGAAGAGGTTCTCTGTCTCGTGCCGTACACAGAAGATTAACCCTCTGTGGATTACCGCCCCTCAAGTATTGCCATACCTACTGTCATTGGCCAAGGCTGGACTAGCTCATGCTTCCATCAAGATACAGCTGGCCGCCATCTCACGATACACCAGAACTACGGGACGGGCGTCCTTGTGGACTCATCGGCTGGTGAAGGAATTTATGAAAGGATTGTTCCGATCATTCCCAGTGAAGGCCCCTGCCCCGGCGTGGGAGCTCAACGTGGTGCTGACCAGGCTCATGGGAGGGGGGGGGGCCCATTTGAGCCTATGCATTCGGCACCGTTGAAGTTTCTGTCGTGGAAGACAGCATTTCTTGTGGCCATCACCTCCGCACGACGAGTCGGAGAGATCCAGGCCCTATCTTGCAAGCCACCATACTTGAAGTTTCATGACACAAGGGTGGTGCTGAGGACGCACCCCTCCTTCATGCCTAAGGTGCCGTCGGACTTCCACCTCAAAGAACCCTTAGTGTTGCCAGTTTTCTTCCCGTTGCCTTCGTCGCCGGTTGAGAGGACTCTGCACTCGCTGGATGTAGCTAGAGCGCTGAAGTTCTACGTGGACTGCACAAAGAGTTTTCGGAAGACATCACAGCTGTTTGTAAACTTTGGACCTGTGAATCAAGGGAAGGCGCTCTCGAAGGCTTCCATTTCCAGATGGCTCTCCGGCTGCATCATGCAGAGTCACCGGTTGCCAAACCGACCGCTGCCCGGCCGTCCGAGAGCCCACTCGACATCTGCAGGGCTGCGACGTGGAGGTCGACGCACACCTTCACGAGATTCTACTGCGTCGATCGGGACTCCAGGGAGGAGTCCAGGGTCGGCCAAGCAGTGCTGCGCAACCTGTTCGCTTAAGGTGAGCCTGGTGAGGAGGTAAGAGATGCTTAATGTTGAGTTTTTTGGTATTGCTAAATGTTGAGCCTGTTGCCACCTCCCGTGGTTGTGCATGCGTATACTGCTATGTATTCTTATATTCATGAGCATGTGAATCCATGCCAGACCCCATGCTGGAGAAGGAACAAGTTACTTACTTGTAACTACTGTTCTCCAGCATGAGTCTGGCATCGATTCACATGCGAACCCTCCCGCCTACCCCTCTGCGGCTCTTCACTTGGTCATACTGCCACTTTACGTGATACCAAATCTGAGGATGGCTGCCAGAGGCGGGGCTTAGGGAGAGGGCAGTCAATGGCTGGGGGCAGTGTGACCTAGAGACCAGTGATTGGTTACTACTAAGAAAGACAGATCAGAAACGAAACTGATTTTTTTCTACACCGAGAATTCCCAGCCTGACGACGGGGAATATTCATGAGCATGTGACTTGTTCCTTATGGACTAGGAGTAAGGTAGTCACTATGGTCAGTAACTTTGTCAAAACTGATTCATCAAATCGCTGGATTCACTACATCTGATTGCAAAATAGAACATTTTGTAGTCCTCTCTTATGCCTTCTTAAAGACAGTGCTCATTGTTCAGATCTTTCCATATCCAGGCAACATTCCTAATTTGGAATCAAAAAGCAGCAGCTCGGGCTTTATTTAACTTCTATAAGGAAGGCATGGTATTAACAATAGACACAGACATAATAGATGCACATTTCGAAAATCTTTATTTTGGTTGCAAGAATTCCTGACTGGCCTGAACTCTAGAATGGGAGTAGTATCGACCGATAAACCAATAGCAAACAAGTCAGTCTAGTCAAAACAAAGGGCTATACTAAAAATGTTTTAAGAAACACCTAACCTTGCGCTCCTTCTCAAATGACCAATTTGTTAAGGGAATACAACAGGGAAAAATACTGTCTTTAAAAGAAATGTCAGAATGGCTTGAGTATCAACTCCCTTCCCCACATTCAGCAGCACGGGGTCTCAAGAGTGTCTTAAAAAGGATAGGTAGTTGGCACAGTTCTCAGTCTTGCACACTTTGGCTTACTGGTACAATTCAGCAGTTCAGGCTTGGGCTTCAAGCTTTTGGCAGTTCACGCAGTTCCTTAGGCTTCACCCACCTTGTCATAAATACAGTTCTGCTCTTGACTTTTTACTTTCTCTTTTCACATTCACCTTTTCACTTTATCATAGTTCAGCACAGGCTTCCCTCCACAGAGTTCGAGTCGGTTTTTCTCTTTGGGAGGGTTCCCTTCCCCACGTTTTGTCTTTATATCGTATTACTGTTGAAGCCTTTTGAAACTGCAAGGATTTTAAATAGACCTTTGCATGACCACTTCAACCTCTTTAAACAATTTGACATACTCCTACGTCCCGTCCCCTTTCCTCCATACTTATGGGACATTTCTCCGTCCTGTGGGACGGGACCGGAGCACTTTGAAAAAGCATAAAAATGTTGGAAAAATTTCAATCCTTCCTCTCTTTCTACGCGGATTACGGCACTTGGCCGTAAACCCGCCCATTTTAGCTCTGCATCGCCTATCAGTCCTTTTCTCCGCTCATTCGGGACTGGACACACTTGCATCTGCGGAAGAATCTTCTTCCTTTTTTCCTCCTCCCTGGCTCTCACTAGCGATCGCGTAGTAGTCGGTCTATGCCGTTTAAGCTAGACTTCCCAAATTGTTCTTCGTGTCAGCGGTGCTTTCTGCGGGCGGATCCCCATCCTCTTTGTTTAGAGTGTTTGGGTCCCGATCACCGTTGGGACTCCAGTTTCTATTGCGATTCCCTTTCGGTCCGGGCGCTTCAACGTCGATTGGAGCGGTGGGAGGAGGTGTTCCAACGCGCTCCTCCATCGCATTTTCTAACGTTCATCGAAGAGAAGAAAAAACGCCCGGTGAGTTCTTTACTTTTTAGGGCACCCCGGCCAGGGGACTCCATCTCGGTCCGGGAGGAGCGTCAACCGCTCTGTCACCGGGGCTCGCCCTGAGGTGCCTTCTGGCCCTAAAGGGTACCAGTGTTTTTTCCAAGGGTCTCCATAAGGGGCCTGTGGACACCGGACTGCAATCCGAGGCCCCTCCTGTGGGGGCTGCTTGTAGACCTAGTTCTACTGAATCGTAGGGTACCGGAGCTCTCTCCGAGGCCTCCTTATTGGGAGTGTCCCTCAAAAGTACTGGGGTGCTCCCCAAGGCCTCGGCTGGGTTTGGTGAAACCGAACGTATGTTCGAGGCCTGCCGTGAAGAGGCTTCTACCGGACCCGGGTCCGAGGTCCCTCATACAGAGGCTAAGGCAACCAACAGTTCTGCGAGGCCTGAGAAGGCCTTATCGGTGAACAGTGTTTCTCACCGTTCCCGCTCTTGTGGTGACTCCAGAACCGTTGAGGGGGCGAAGGAGTGATTTTTCGAAACGTAGTTCCTCTTTTAGCAGCAGTGCCGAGGTCCTTCCTGTGAAGGCTAGTTTGGCTATTGGTATGTCGCAGAAACATCCCAGGCTGCATAGTACAGGCTTGGCCGAGGTTCCTTTTGTAAAGGCTAAAATGAAGACCCCTGATCCACCGGTGGGTACCCCTGCCTCACTTCCACACGTGCCGCAGTTCCTCTCAGGTGATGACAAAACAGCGGCCATTTTGGACGCTTCCCCTACTACTATGCCATCTGCCCCAAATGTAGGGATTGGTTCTGCTGGTGAACATAAGGTTCCTTGTGCGCATCCGTTTTGTCAGGTTTAAGACTGGAACGCTCGGATGCCCCTTCCGCACATCATCTCTGTGGGTTCGGCATTCTTTATTTATGTGGACACCTCTGGGGATGGGCACACTTGGCAACCCTCCCCTCTGCGTCCTTGGAATTATCCCCCCCATGACAGGCCTTCTCCGGCGGCTCCAAAGCTTTCTCCGGAGGACGCTTTTTTTCGGAAAATTTCAGGTACTCGTGCGTACTGACCCCGTGAGAGAGTATTTCAAGGGTCTTTTTAGGGAGATATGCCCGCCTGCACCACTGGTTCCACTCGCGCCTCCGGTGGTTCCGCCGGCGCCACCCTTGTCTGCGGGGCCTCCCCGTACCCTTCCGCCCTTGCCTCTGTTGTCCCCAGTAGACAAATTGGTGCCCGACGTGGTTCAGCAGGATCCAGACTTGTTGGATGATGTGCAGGGCGATCAAGACAGCGAAGACCAGCCCCGCTCTCTGAGCCTTTCACGACCGGGTACTGGACATGTGTCTATTGGGTGTGCTTTCGGCGGCGTTGACCTAGTCTCCTTCGGACCGTACCGGCCTGTTCCTGCAGAAGGTCGTTTTGCCTGAGGTCCATAGTGTCTGGGAGAAACCACACTCTGGACTTTTCGTCAATAAGAAAATTGACGCGCGCTACAGGCTGCATTCTTCGGAAGAGGTGGCTCTAGCATCTTGTCCGGCCCCCTCCTCCACGGTGGTGACTGTGGCCATGTTACAGTCCAGGCCTACAGCATCCTCTTCTACGACGGCTACTCAGGTCCTGGGGAAAGAGGTTAAGCTCCTCGACTCACTTGGAAGGAAGATTTTTGCTAACTCGGCCCTGCAGCTACGGCAGGCCAATGCAGAACTGGTGATAGCAGGGGCGAATATAAAGATGTGGAAAGGGAGTTCGAGGAGTTCATTCCGGTCTTGAAGCTGGAGGACTTTAAGGTGGGGATTGTCGGATTCCAGGGTCTTGGCCCAGGATCTGCTGGAGGCCGCAGATCATCATGTTGACACTTCGGCTTAGGGCCTTATGCTTGGAGTTGATGCCTCTTGGCAGGCTTGGTTGCACGCTACCAAGTTCTCAAGAGGTCCAGGACAAAGTGTTGGACCTGCCGTTTGACGGTAAGGAGCTTTTTCATTCCTCAATGGATGTGGAGCTCACCAAAACAAAGGACAGCACCCAGACAGCTAAATCCTTGTCTGTCCTGGTTAAAACCCCGTTTAGGACTCAAAGACCGTTGATCATAAATCTCGCAGAGTGCATACCCCTTCAGGGAATTCCCGCCGGAGGCAGCAATGGACTCGGTTTTTCTCCCGTTCCTCAACCTCCTCCTCAGGTTCAGGTGGTAACACCTGCCAAATGAGGGTTCTCTGCACGAGACCTGGGTGGGAGGACGCATTGCGTCTCTTTGGGAGGCGTCGCAGACCATCACAGAAGACCGGTGGGTCTTGTCGGGCGGGCTTCCACTTACCTCTACCGTCTACCCCACTCTCCAACCCTCCTTTCCAGCAGTCGGGTTCGCCCTCCCTCAGAGCCGAGATTCAGAGCAGTGGAGCCCGTTCCCCTTGGCGAACGGGGAGGGCTTCGACTCCTGACTCTTTACGGTGCCCAAACCCAACCAGGCTGGCCTGCGCACCATCCTAGACCTTTCCCAGTTCAAGCTTTTCCTACCCCTAGAGAAATTCAAGATGATCACGCCCAGCCAGATACGGTCCTCTTTACAGATGGGTGATTGGCTCAGCGTGGTGGACCTTCAGGATGCGTACATGCATATACTGATCTGGAATCCACACAGGAGATACCCCCATTTCTCTGTGGGAGAGGAGCATTTCCAGTTTAGAATGCATCCTTTTGGCCTCAACTCAGCGCCGCGTGTCTCCATGAAGATGTCGATGATTGCAGCTTAACTTCGTCTGCAGGGTATCCATGTGTCTGTATTTGGACGATTGGCTCTTACGCTGCCCTTGCCCGGTGAAGGCCGCATGCAATCTGCAGTCTCTCCTCCAGCTCCTGTTCCATCTTGGGCTGTCGGTGAACTGGCAGAAATCTTCCTTGACGGTCTCTCAGTACTTGATTTTCCTGGGTTTTCGCTGGAACACGATCGACTGCAGAGTTTACCTGACCGGGGGCAGAATGGCGCATCTGTTGGCCACTTGTCAGACCTGGTGGTTCCAGAGGCTTCTGGGCCTCATGGCCTCATGTGTCTTGGCCTTACTTCTCGCTGGTCTAAAGATGAGGCAGACTCAGATGGCTCTTCAGAGTTCTTTTTTTAGATAGCGGAAAGACATCCAAAGGAAACAATTCAAAAATAAAGGTATCAAGGATTTTATTAAACCTGATAGATTTTATGTTGTACATTGATTGGTGTTTAGTATGAATGGTTTGTCTAAATGGATGGATGAGGTTGTATGCTTGGATGATTGAATAAGATGATTTTTATTATATAGATGTGTCTTTTTTAATAAAAGTTGGTTCCTGCTATGTAAATTGTTATTACAAGTGCAGATTTAATCATGATTTGTTTGATATATTAAATTAGTATCAGGTTTAATAAAATCCTTGATACCTTTATTTTTGAATTGTTTCCTTTGGATGTCTTTCCGCTATCTAAATCTTAATTAATACTCCAATCCAAAGCGTGGGGTTTCCTGTGTCTTTCAGAGAATACATATCTTCAGAGTTCTTGGCATCAGGCGTTGGATCTAGACTCCAAGTCGATATTGATTACGGCTTCCATGAGAGCTGACCTTGTGTGGTGGTTCTCTCAGCAACATGTCGGTGGGTGCAGGCTTTCAAGACCCAACTCTGATGGTGACTGTCACAACGGACGACTCCTTGCTGGGGTGTGGTGCGACATTGGATCTTCAGGTCTCAGACCTTTGGTCGCCTCTGGACAAGCTCCTTCATAAAAATCATCTGGAGCTCCTGGCTATTTTTTCTAGCGCTCAAAGCGTTCAGTCCGGTCATTTCCAACAAAGTGGTCCGTATCCGCACGGACAATGTGGTTTCAATGTATTACATGAACAAGCAAGGGGGCACCAAGTCTCCCCGCTCGTGGACCTGTCCACCCAGATTTGGGAGTGGGCGGTTCATCATGGTGTCTGGCTGGTAGCAGTACACATCCTGGGCCAGCTGAACGTTACGGCAGACGCCCTCAGTCGGCGGACAATGGTCCGCTACGAATGGGAGCTGAAGGCAGATATCCTCTCATGGATTTTCCTGCGTTCGGGCACGCCGAGGTGGACCTCTTTGTGACGTCGGCAAACAAGAAACGTCCTCTGTATGCCTCCAGGGACGGCCTGGGAGCCTCCTCTCTGGGGGATGCTCTCGAGATTCCTTGGCACAACATGAGGGCCTATGCTTTCCCACCCCTGCCTCTAGTTCATCGGACGATCTGCAAGCTAAAGAACACGGTGAACTGTTCGCTTCTGCTCATAGCCCCGTGGTGGCCGGCCAGGTTCTGGTTCTCGGAGCTTCAACACCTGTCTGTGTGTGCACCGGTCAGGCTACTGGTGACTCCCGACCTGCTTCACCAGGGCAGCCAGCAGCTGTGCACCCCTCCCCACAATCGTTCAGCCTGGCGGCATGGTGCCTGAGTTCAGGTCCTTGGAAAATCTCAACATGTCTGCTGATAACATGCGCATTATTCAGGCAGCCAGGAAACCCTCGACCAGGTCTCAGTATAGGAGCAAATGGCTTAGGTTCTGTCATTGGTGCTTGGACAAACAGCTGGACCCAAGGGAGGCTACGATTGACACTGTGCTGTCCTACGTATCCCACCTAGCAGAGTCGGGCATTCACGTTCAGTCATGCAGGACTTATCTTTCGACGGTATCCGCCTACCTATCCACGGACCAATGCTCTTTCTCTCTGGCTAATCCAGTGATTAGGAGGCATTTCGCGGGTTTGTCCCGCCTTTACCCCCCTGTTCGCAAACCGCACCGGATGTGGGATCTGAACGCGGTCCTTACGGCATTGTGCCATAAACCCTTTGAACCAATGGCCACGGTGGACCTTAAGCACCTTTCGTGGAAGGTGTCCTTTTTGGTCGCCGTTACTTCTGCAAGGTGTGGGAGTGAGCTCCAAGCTTTGTCGGCGGAGCATCCCTTCTTGGTTTTCCACAAGGTTAAGGTGGTCCTACGGACAAATCCTTCTTTCCTGCCAAAGGTGGTCTCTGATTTCAATCTGAATCAGTCAATCTCCCTGCCGGTCTTCTTTCCGAAACCTGCTTCTGAAGCGGAAAGGGTTCTACATTGTTTGAATGTTAGAAGGGTTCTTAAGTTGTATCTAGACAGAACATTGGAATTTAGGAGCTCTTCTCAACTATTGGTGACTTTTGGTAATCCACAAGGTAGACTGGCCTCTAAGGCGACCATCTCCAGATGGATCGCTGCTTGCATTACGGAGTCTTACACTGTCCAAGGTTGCAGCCTCCTAAAGGTATTCATGCATACCTGATGCGGGGCAAGGCAGCTTCAGTTGCCTTTCAAAAGTATGTCCCCTGGGAGACCATTGCAAAAGCAGCTACATGGGCCTCCCCTTTGGCATTTTCTAAACATTGTCTTGACCGGAGCTCCAGATCTGATGCTCAGTTTGGCCAGGCTGTGCTGAAGAACCTGTTTCAGTAAGGCGTTTTCCATCCACCGTAGTTCCTGTAAGGAGTGCTTGGGGAAACTCCCATAAGGTTGGAGGAAAGGGGACAGGACGTACGAGTATAACCAGGTTACTCACCGTAGTGACCACCTTACTCCTAATCTACAGTCCCCTTTCCTCCATACGCCCGGCTGCCGGCCCCTCTAATAAGGTTCCACTGTTATTGCTTAAAGGTTTGTGACCTGGGGATAGGAAAGGACTGATGGGCGATGTGCGGGCCGGAGCTAAAATGGGCAGGGTTACGGCCGCGTGCCGTACCCCGCGTAGAAAGAGAGTAAGGACTAAAATGTTTGCAAAATTTTGATGCTTTTTCAAAGTGCTCCGGTCCCGTCCCACAGGACGGAGGAATGTCCCATAAGTATGGAGGAAAGGGGACTATGGACTAGGAGTAAGGTGGTCACTACGGTGAGTAACCTGGTTAATCTTCCTCATCTTGCTACACTAGTGCCTCTTGGTTCTTGTAGTTTCTTCTCTTTACTTTGCCCTCTTGACATATTCAGAGTTCACATACTTTGATTTTCACCAATTCAACTTTTGTTCGGGATTGCATTTACTTTCTTGCCTGCGGTTCCCGCTTTAATACATTTCAACTCCGAACATTTCAGAGACTTTCGAATGTGTGATTCCACCTTGCAGGACCACTCTGTTACTTTGTGTACTTTCTTCGCAATTCAGCAATTGTCATTTCCATTACACGTTTTATTGGCACATGCGCAACCGTCAACTTTTTGGTTACAATTAATTTTGCTTTTAACACATCGTCTTTTTGTTGCCTTCAATAAGCTCACCGGTCATGTTAATTGGACTTTTCTTCAATGCCTTTCATGTAGCAGTCCAGGCTGTTACGAACGCCTCCTCTGCTCATCCCCAACTCGGTTGTTCGCCTGGGAGGGTAGTTGGCCTTTTTGAAGCACCATGAAGGTTTCTCTTTCTGCACACTCAGTTACAGCCTTCGAAAACTTACAGCTTCCCGAAAGTGTTGAATTCTCACCTGGCTCCCGCTCGTTCTTTGCAACAGCCGATCAGTCCCTTGGCCGTCCAACTTCCATAGCCTGGTTCGCATCAGCCCCGAAAGAGCTACTCCTTCTCGTACCCAGCCTCGCTCAGAGTGCCTGTGCGCGTGTCACCATTTATCTTGACAGGGAGTGTTAACAAGTGGCAGGTGTGTATAGTTAGGATTATGTGCCAGACTCTGCCTGGTCTCATTAAAGGGACGGAGCCATTGCAAGCCAGTAGAGGTTATCTTCATGGGCTAATTCCTCCTTCCTCAGCTCATTAGTGTTGTCAGTGTGAAGTGGGGAGGACTTATGGGAGCGGTTTCCCATAAAATAAGCAGAGATGGGCGTTCGATGGTTTGTGGGAAAAGGGTGATCCCATGCCTCACCATCGGGTGCTTGTCCCCCATTCCCTGAGGACCCCTTACCCAGGTAAGCCTTCCTCTCTTGTCCACCCCCAGTATCGAGATCCAAAAGTGATGGCCTTTCCCTTCCCTCCTGAGTACGGGATCCCCGGGGACTAGGTTGTGAAACACCCTCTGGTTTTTCACACTTCCTAGAGATATATTTTTAGGTTTACCCTCTTTCCAAGTACATTCAAAGGTAATATCTTTGGATGAGGGCCTAGGCCTGTGTCTTGAATCCTAGTTGAAATCATTAACACGCTATACACAATTTGCATAATGTACTTTATTTTCGATTACTATTGCGTCATATGTGGAAATACATTTACATGGTTCAAGTAATGCAGAAAACTCCTGTGGTTGATTGTCATTCTCCCATCAAATAAACCTAAAAGTTATGATATGATAGGTTATTTATCACGTGCTTAATACCCAGAGGTTTCTAAGCATGGACCCGGGGATCGAACCTGTGTTTCTCCTTGTCGGCTTGCTTCCAAGGCGAGCACGTTGCCCCGAAGCTATCCTCCTGAGACAAATACTCTTATTTTTTTTTTTGGCATTTTATGGCCATCTTTGATTTCATGGTTGTAATTTTTAATAATTAAAAATGCTTACCTTTCGCAAGCCATCGTCCCTTGTGCTCTGGATTTATGGTTAATGCTTTCCAATGTCGTCATTGAGATATGATAAATGAAAGTGAAGTCACTGCAAGTTATGTCTTCATGTAAGCTGAAATGATGATCCTTATTGGAAGTCTCAATCCTTTGGCTTACTACCGCAACGTTTGATATCCACATTAATTTTACTTTTTGCATTCCACTCTTCCAATATAGCCCAATAAAAATCTAAATTATCATATCAGTAATCTCACCACACAATTTCCAAAGAATCCAGCTTCCCAATCCTTTCTACGATATAATGGCCAGCTTGTAAAATGTGTGATCCCAGCATATGTCAAACATTGATCATTAGGGAGCAACCAAACTAATATGAACACCATTGCATTTGTATGAGCTTTCCTAAATTGTTGAATTCTAGCAGCAGTTCACAATAAAATGTGCAACATAACATCTGGAAGATTAGTGTCTGTAATGCATCTGTCGTTTCATTCTCATGAATGACACAGTGGCCTCTCACCACCTATTCTGATGTTCTGTAAACAAAATCATTTGCTGTAGGCAACCAATGGCACATTACTTGTGCGATCTTTGGGTCATTCAGTCAATGGTGTGACACTTTTTGAATTGAAACTAAATTGAATCAAAAGTTTAAAACCTACTTTTTTAAATTTTGGCATTTGTTGATGATCGAAATTATTTGCAACCGACCCTATTAAGATTAAGACCATATAATTTGTATGGTTTTATTTAATTCATTACATTTGTTATATGCCCAGACGTATCACGGCATAGTTACAGACAATGGTAAATGCAATCTTAATAATGTCAGAGAAATGGTAAGCTCATAAAAGATAATACATTTTTATATACATACAAGAATATGAAGTGGATCTGGTCTAAGTGGTGTGGGTCTTAGTTCCCATTAGTATTGGTTGAATAGGCAAGTTCTCCGTTTTTTTTTTTTTAATTGTGGGTAGGACATTTCATTCTTGATATTGGTAGGTTCGGCATTCCAGTGTCTGGGAGCGAGAACTTTAAAGCTGCTGCCTCCCGCTTTTTCTCTTTTGTATCAAGGGATTTCGAGGTTTTCATTGTTGTTGGATCTGAGAAGTCTAGTGTGATTTTTCTTTGTGACTGTGTTGAGGAGGTATTTGGGAGCTTTGTTGGCGAGGCATTTATGAGTAATGCTTAGTTTTGAATAGTATGGCTTTGACAGGGAGCCAATGGTTGTCTCCTGGTGTTAGAGATGTGTTCAGAATTTTATTTTATGCCTAATGCAGTTCGGCAGGATTAGTTCTGCTTAAGTTGGAATTTGGCTATGTTGGATTTGGTACCAAGGAAGAGGATATTGCAGTAATCGAGCTTGGATAGGGGAAGCGCTCTTGCTAGAGTAACACAGTTGTCGGCTGTGAGGAATGTGCAGCTGACGGCGATGAGTTTGGATGTGGATGAGGCTAGTGTGTTGACTTGTTTGGACATTGCTAGTGTGGCATCTAGGTAGACACAAAGTGTTTTTAACTTGCTTGAGCACTGGGATTGTGGTGCTGTCGATGGTGAAGGATGTAAAAGCAGGCTGTAGAGAGTCGATTTTAGAGGATGATCCTAGTATGAGTAACTCTATTTTGTCATCGTTTAGGCAAAAGCTTTTGTTGGCCATCCAGTTTTGGATAAGTGAGTAGATTTTGTTAGTGAGCAGTGAGCCTTGCTCATGATTGCCTGTTGATGGGATGAGGATCTGGGTGTTATCCTTGCGGGACGCCTACAGGAACTGGTTTGGGGTCTGCTGATCCTTTGTCGATGGATACTTCTGAGGTCCTATCTGCCAGGAAGGCTTTGATCCAGTCAGTGGCATTGTTGGACAAGTTAGTTATTGGCTGATGTGGCACAGAGTTTGTTGTGGTCGACCAAATCGAAGGCCGCCGAGAGATCTAATGGCATAAATAGGCAGAGTTTGCCTGCTTCTCTAGTGGCATCTATTTGGATCTTCAGATCGAGTAGGGCTGTTTCTATGCTGTGGCTAGGGTGGAATCCTGACTGTCGGTCCCCCAGTAGTTGGTAGTGTTCTAGGTGGTATTGTAAATGAGTATGCTATTTTATCAATTATTTTCAGGAGAAATGGGACTGTGGTTATCGGTCGGTAGTTGGTGGGGATTGAGGGAACCAGGGTCTTGTTTTTTTTTTTAGTAGGGGTGCTACCCATGCTTTTTTGATACTGGTAGGTACTGTGTTGGAGTTGAAAGAGGCGTTAACAAAATCGGTAATGATGGTTGAAAGGGTGGGGCATAGAGTTTGACTAGGTGTGATGGGAATGGGTCTTTGCAGTTGGATGCTTTGAATTTGGCTATTGTGTCTAGGACATCTTTGAGACTCTAGTGATCTGGAAGGGACTAGACGGAGAGGTATTGGGAGGGTTAGCTGTTATTGTGGGGAGTGTGTTTTCAGTTTTTTTTTTTTTTTACTGTCAAATTTCTTTTGTAGCAGCAGGACTTTGGAGGCTAGGGCGTCTTGTATTGTAGTGCACCAGATTTTGCTGCAATTGCTGGGTGCTGTGACTTGACAAGGGTTCTCTCTCTGAGGATGGAGAATAACTCTTTACTGTCGGAGTTGGCATTGGTGATGCGAAGATTAAAAGCATTGGCTTTATGGAAGATTATGGCTGATTTGGACTTTTTATTGGCTACTTCGAAAGCCTTTGCTGATTCGGGGGTGTTGTTTTTCCTGTGGAGGTGTTTGAGTGATCTTTTTATGCGTATAAGGGATACTAGTTCTTCGTTAAACCAAAAGCTGTAGCGTTTGTCTGGTATCCGTGTTTTGATGGTGATGGGGGGCGAGTGTGTCGATGGTATGGGTGAGGCTGTGTTGGTAACACACTGCTAGGTAGGCTGGATTGTTAGTATTTGGAATTATGTTGGCTAATGCTGTGCTCAAGATGGGGCGAGGTTGTCTGCTGAGAGCTTTGTTTCTAGCTCCAAAGATGTTGGGTGGTTTGGGGATGGTCTGGTCAGTGGTATTATATTCCAGTGTAAAACTAATGAGGCAATGGTCTGACCAATCTACAGGGTGGATGGAGTCGATGGTGATTTGAGAGTGAGGGTCCAATCCAGAGTTCTGCCTTTGGATTGGGTAGGTTTATTTCAGCTGTACGAAGTTCATGTCTCGCATGGCTAAGTGGAAGGCCGATGCATCAGGATCAAGGGGATCGCTATAGCCTAAATTGATGTCTTCGAGGACAATGCATTTGGTGTTGCGTTTGATGGGCGTAAGCAGTAGGGGGATATCCAGATTAGGGTGAGTGATTTTGTTTGGTGACCTGTAGACTACTAGGAAATTAGTGGTGGTTTCAGGGTTTGAGGTACATTTGACTAGGAGTTCGTAGTCCTGTTTTTGTTCGACTAGGCAAGCTCTGATTTGCAATGTAGTTCTGGCTATAAGGGCGACACCACCTCCTTGGGTGTTCCTGTCTGTCCTGAGGATACTGTGTCCTGGGGGGATGGTGATGGTTAGGAGTGGTCCTGCAGCAGGGTGTAGCCAGGTTTCGATGACCACCAGGATGTCAAGTCGATCCACAATGAGGTTGTGGATTTCTATGGCATGTGCTCCGAGGGAGCGTGCATTAATGAGAGCGCCTTTGACCGTAAGGGTAGGGTCTTGAGGTGGCGTGTTGCCTCAGTTGGGTGAGTGACTAGTATTTTCCGTCTTTGTTATTAGTTTGGAGGATTTTCTGGAGAGGTCTTTGTGTTGCCGGTTATTAGTTGTGGTATCTCATTTGGTGACAGGATCTGTGGTTGTGATGGGCTTGGAGGCTTGGTGTATGGTTCTTGGGTCTAAGTCTGTCAAGTCTGCGAAACCCAATGTTGGTGGTGTTTTATTGTTGGTCTCGATAGTTAGGGGGTATTCTGCTGAGTTATCACTCAGGCTAGAAGTGTTTGGTGCTGCTAACATTGTGCCGTTGGTCGGGATGTAATTTTTGTAGGAAATTAAGGTGGGGAATGGGGGAAGGGAAGGAAGGGGGTGGGACATGTGACTGGGTGGTGGCGCTGGTATCACATTCTGGCTAGGCCTTCATTGATCTTGATGAAGTGTCCTCCTGTGCACGGCACAAAGAGAGGCATTATGCAGAAGTGGAACATTATGGTGGTTAGGAAGGGCCGCATTATATGGGTGAAATAGGTAGATATATACATATGTTAGGCGGCTCGGAGAAAAGGGTGGATCAACTAAAATGAAGCTGAACTGTGAGGACCTGTGGACTTAAAGGTTATGCATCACTGATGTCCTTGGGGTAAGACCACCTGGCTAGTAATTGGGCTAGAGAGATAATAGATCAATCCAAGATGCACCTAAACTGGTTCACTTAATGCAAGGCAGCATATAAATCAATAGTCCCGATTAGGCTTGTTCGAGTTATGAAAGGTAGCATGTATATCAAATTCTCACAATTAGTTTGGTTCAATTGGTGAGTGGCAGCATATAAGTAACTTTCAGCAAATTAGGCTAATTCAATTGATGGATGGCGGCATGTATATCAATTGTTCACAATTAGACTGGTTCAATTAGTGAGTGGCAGCAAAATCATTTCAGCAAATTAGGCTAATTCAATTGATGAATGGCACCAGATATATCAATATCTGCACTTATGCTGGTTCAGTTGGTGAATGGCATCATATACCTCAATATTGTCATAAAATGGAGATATTGTAACTTGTGGGGCAGAGGAACGGCGGGATTAGGGTGGCGAGGTAATATATGGGCTTAGATTGGAGCGGTGATGGACTGTGAGAAAGTTTCTGTCGGGCGAAACGTTAGTTCCTTGGACTGCACGTGCACTACACAAACACGTGTCGGAGGATAATATAGGAAGGCGAGAAGCAGGGCGGCAGTTCATGTAGATGGGTACTTGCAGGCAGCAGGATCGATGAAACGGTTGAATATTAACCACTTTTGTGCCCCTTTTCTTTAAACCCATGCATCACCTTCACAGATGGAGAAAACTCTGTTTTGAAGTTCTGACATTGGTGTAACTGCATTCCTTTGAGTGTGTTAGCAGTGCTTACCTAGAGCCCATTCTGAAGATCGGTATGCCACATGTAACTAATTCAAGCCCGGAACACTCGAGAATAGAAGGCAACAGTGCTGGGCAATGTATGTATAGAAGCCGCTAAGGCAAGCATATCAGAGGCACAGGGAGTGATTGAGGTACAATCACCCGGGAATGGGGAAGAATCGGACCCAGTGGAGATGATCCCTAACCCCCTCACCAGGCTCCCAAACTTAAAGGAAATCTGAGGGCTCTAAGCCAGAGCTTTCTACATCTCTGAAGATGCCGGCACATTGTAGTCTGATGAGCCACACTACGGTGTCCAGAAGGCCTGGGGGTTCGGGGGGTGAGGAGGACTCCAAGGACAACTTTGTTCCCATAACATAGGGACAGCCTCGCAGCTAGCACCCATTTTAAAGGATAGTTCCGGGACTTTTTTTTTTTTATTGTCCCTACGGTTCGGCCATGTGTTTTTAAGCATAACTCGGTAGATCGTAGAAAACTTTCCTATGGACCTTACCTGACTTTTCGTCCATTAACGCACTGGAAATCAGCCGCCATTTTCTGATAATCCTATCATTTCCCCCCATCGCCCTGGCTCACCTGCTTTTGCGGCACTAAATCAAATCCCCCGCCCCTGAAACAGACTTTATCAAAACATTCATATTCCCCGCCTCTATCCGTGACGTGACTGAGCTGCGTAGGCAAACGTGCCCAGGCGTCTTCTACGCGACTCCACACAGAACCCGGAAATCAACACAGATGAGCTCACACAACACAGCGCGCCACAATTGGGAATATGAAACTGTACTTTTAAATTAAACCGCAAGATTGTAAATTTGGTGAAGTACATTTATTTGACATCAAATGTTTTAAGAATATTCAGCGATTTTCATTTTTATTTGCTCACGTTCCAAAAAGTTCGTTTTGAGGCACGCAATGTTCCTTTGCTGTACACAGGGTCTTAGATCAGCTCACAATACAGTGCCACAATTCGGAATATGAAACTGTGGTTTAAAAGCAAACGGCAAGATTGTACATTTGGGAAAGTACATTTATTTGACATCAAATGTTTTGAGAATATTCAGCGATTTGCATTTTTCTTTGCTCTCGATCCAAAATAGTTCGTCTTGAGGCAAGCGATGTTCGTGTGCAGTACACAGGGTGTTGGTTTACGATAAAATAAGCTCTTCGGTCGCACTGATAATCGCATGGCTGTTCCAACAACGAGGCACTAGGCCACCACAACGGTCTGTATGTTGCATCTAGCCGTTAGTACCGCGTAAGGGCATATTTGTACTTGGCGATCGTCCCATAAAATGGTCAGGGTGGTAACGTTGTTCATGCGGAGAAGCAACTGGCGGTTATAAAAGCCATCCGCCGGTGTCTGGTACTCGTAACACATACAATAATGAAGGATGTACCTGTTTTAAAAACATAAAAAATGAAATTAGTCTCACCATCAGATCTTTATTAAAATTATTCATTTTATATATTAGGTCGGGAAATTATTTCATAGCTAGGACAGTGCAACTGGGTATTATACGTCAAGGGGGGGCTGTAGGATACTGAGACAGTCCCCCAGTGCAGGGGTTGACAGGGAGGCAGTGCAGGTGGAGAGTGGAAGGGCCCAGGACCGAGGTCGCAGACAGTGGACCAGTTGTAGCAGGGGAGAGGGAGAGAGAAAGCAGAAACCAAGAGGAAGGTTTTGAGGTGCTTCCGTAAAAGGAGGTGGTTCTCCTCAAGATAGTGCGCGGTACAAAACAATATGCCACATAGAACGAACAAGTACAACTTGTGTACAAATGGTGTGGTAAGTATTTTTGGGGGAGGAGGCAAGGCCGGGATGGAGACACACTAGATTCATTTAAAAAATCAAAACAACCATTGCTAAAATATATGTTGGGTTTTATTTTAGATCTTAATTTCAATTGAACATAAATAATAAACATTACACATTGTAAAGTTCCGGTTGTAGCACATCCAGGGAAAATCCGCGGTATTGTCCACTGTCGCTGGGGAAATGTTGTCTAATGGCAAGTACCGCACAGGCAGGTATTACTCTCCGAACGCGGTGTCCGAGCCTCCCGTGAAGCCACCAAGTGAAGCAACGATAGGCCACCAGCCTGTACCACCTGTGAAAAAGAAAGATGCAAACTGTATTAAAATGACAAAACTTTCTTATCACTGTCGATTCAGGTAAAAAATGTCATTCTGCTTTAAAAAAAATTCCATCTAGAAAATGCACAATATGGAACCAATTTACATGCGTTCGAATGATATGTAGATGTAATTTTATATGTGGGAGACGACCATGACATAGTAGTGGCATCACTGACATCACAACCAGAGTATACTTACTCGTTACTCGGATTACGCGGACGAACAGTGCCGCGAAGTTCGTGCATAAGCACCATCATCATCCTCAACACGGTCCGTGAGAGGCAGGCTTCCCTGAACTCTGGCAGCTCGGTGATGCATTGCGGACTTGGCTCGCCTTCCGAAATGTAGGCCAAGCACCCGGAATTTTCATGGCAGCAGCAGTTCTCCTCCTCAGTTGGCATTAGCTCGCACCGATTGCACGTGCACCAGGTGGAGACGCCGTCCATGCGACATGGTCCAGGCTCTTCATCCGTTGACTGGTCCTCCCAACTGCCGTCCGAATCCCCATCGTTTTCGCGTGCTTGCCTTTCCAGTAGTTCCTCCTCGGTGTACTCGGGCTCGTACATATACGGCATTATTGTAGCCATTGTGTGGTAAAGAAAGTAAAAAAATTTACAGAGATGGTACAGGTGTTCACAAGGCCTAGAAGCGGCGAAGGTAGCTGACCAGAGCACAAACGAGTCACAGAATACTCAAAGTAACACAGAGAGAGGAATGGAATCGAAAAACTGCTGCTGTGTGTTGTGAAACGGTGTGTTTATACTTATTGAGGAAAGAGGCGTCCTGCCATTTCCATGGCGACACTTCATTAGCTGAGGCGCAGCGATTGTTGACACGAAACGTGCTTTGGCGTTGGTAAATGGGCGGTACGCGTCTGCTGATGTCAGGCTCAGGGGCGGGGGATTTGATTTAGTGCCGCAAAAGCAGGTGAGCCAGGGCGATGGGGGGGGGGGGGGGGGAAATTATAGGATTATCAGAAAATGGCGGCTGATTTCGAGTGCGTTAATGGACGAAAAGTCGGGTAAGGTCCATAGGAAAGTTTTCTACGATCTACCGATTTATGCTTAAAAACACATGGCCGAACCGTAGGGACAATAAAAGAAAAGTCCCGGAACTATCCTTTAAGTGCCACGGCCACCTCCACTAAGTCGCAAGATAGGTGAGCCACCTGGAGCAGAAGGTGCTAAACGCATTAAAACATCTTGCACACACAAACCTGGCTGTACCAAGTGTGGTGCCAGAAAATGAAACCGATGTTGATCAATCGGACACCAAGGTGCTGAGAGGTTTCTGCTGGAGAAACACCTGTGTAATCATGTAGCAGGCCATCTGATGCCATAAAAATGTGCACTGAAACCAGGGTTCTGAGAAGAAAATGTCACAGCCAGCTACTGAAGCAGATTTCTAGTAGCAGCACCGAAATTAGACCTTAATCTTATTCGGTTATATTTTGTCTTGCGTATTACTGTTTTAATCCCGTGTTTTGTTATCTGTTTTTATTTGTAACTGGATGTTTTTTCTCTGTGGCAGCGCAGGTAATGTAGTTTACACTATTTCGAAGGGCATCAAACAATCGGTTGCCCCCCCCAAAGTGTAAAGTGTAAATTATGCAAAGATTTTATTTGGCCCTGTGCGGTCATACTGATGAATTGGCTGTAATTTATCCTACAAATGTCCGACCTAGCTAAACCTCTTGGTCGCTATGCTGCTACTCAAGAAAAAACCATTTGAAAGAGTTAAGCAGTTTCATCATGAAGTAACTCTTTAGTATAAAAGTAAGTGACGGATGACCAGTAAATTGCTTGCTCTCCTTGCCATATCAAACCGCAAAACCAATGGAACACCTTTGGCGGGGCAAAGAAGCGGCATCCTAGAACTTCCGTGTTATATTAATCACCACCTTAGTAATTTCAAAGCACTAAACCCTTGTCTTGGGTGTATTGTTCCCTCCGCCAGAGTCAACAGACCATACCTTGCAGGAAAAAAAGCAAGAAGTTGGAGGGAAAGCAGAGAAGTATTTTGCAGACATTGGTAGTAAGGCAGTGCTTAATGCTTGTAGTGTTGGGTGCTTGAGTGGTTCAAGAGTGCTTGGCCAATCCTGGTAGATATGTAGGTCTTAAAAAAAAAAAAAAACTTTACAAAATTCTGCTGCGTCTATGGTAGTGCAGATACATTTCTGACTGATAAATCAATGGCTGCCAAGGCTACTCCGAAGGCGGCCCAATCGAAGAGTAGCGCATGCGAGGGATGAAAGTTGTTTGGGACATGGCAAGAGACTGATGTACTGAATTCCTAAGATGAATGTCATGTCTGGCTTTAGATGGAAAAGTAAGCTGTTCTGTATAGTGCATCATGCCTCCAAAAGCACTAAGGAGTTTAGATGCTTCAGTATGCAGGATCCCTGCATTGTTCCATGCCAGCTAACCTTGGAAGATTACTGGCCTGTTATCAACTGGGCCCCTCTTGGGTGGTTGCTGGGCTCCTCTGGGATTAACCTGCTTAGAAACCATCTTTTACAATCCTTTCCGGAGCTGCAGTTGCCATGCTTAACATGTGGCAGCAGGGAGAAACGTATATAGCTTCGAGAAAAACGCTAATTTACTGCACAACTTTCTTTTTCTACAGTTCCGATTTAGTTGTCAGGCCCAGAATTGATTGAATATTCTTGCAAAATTCATGTATTCTTGACCATTACTTTAGTCAGTCTATTCTTTTGTCAGCATACTGTTGATGGCCTATTCAACTGGTTATGGCAGAGAGGCCCGCTTAGAGGAATCGTACCATTACTGCGACAACACTGTCGCCTGGTACGATTCCTGCACCTTTGCGCAGTAATAAAATGCTGACCCGCCTTTACTGAGACTAAGGGAAGCTGTGTTGTGGGGGTGTCCCCCCACTTTCCTTAAATGGAGAGCGGGGAAAAGAAAGTTTAAAGAAAAAAAAGGGGGCACTGCGGCGCCAGCGCTGACCCACGTAAGTGTGTGGGAACTGTTGCCGCAGGGATCGAGGGAAGTCTGAGGCACACTTCCATGTGTGCTGCCATTAATGTAAGTGGCCAGGGGGGAACGGGGTAGGGGATGCAGGCCACAGTGAACTATCTGATCAATGCGTCGTGATGGTCGTCGACATTTTCGTTGGCGTAATTACGGGCGGCGCAGTGATCATATAGATTCCACATAGATACTTCTCCAATCATTAGTGAAAGTGGTAGATAAACTCAGATTTCATCAATAAGGGCTATAAAACATGAGGAATTTAACCTGACCATGAAGGCCTCCCTTTACTGTTGGAGCAAGCATGGCCTCGTGTTTGTAGACCACTTGGCTCCTGTTTAAACATTGAGCAGTGAGTGGCTGGTGTTGGAAGAGCATTGAAAGCCTGGTCTTTGCCCAGGGAGGAAACAATATTCTGAACTTGAGCCTTGTAACATCTAGGCGCATCCCCTATGTCATTAACCTAGCGTGCAGACTGAGTGTTACAATGGAGGACTCTTATGATTGAGAAAGCAGTGCTTCTCAAAGAATTTCAAGCTTTGGGGTGAGTGATCTGCCAAGGTGCAGGGGCGGTTGTGAGGCATTTCACTGCTCACCTTAGACAGGAGTTTTTGCCAAGTAGGGCATCCTAGGTCTTTTGACAGTAATGGCATTGGCCATAATTCCACCAATGCTAGGGGCAAAATACTTGGTTGAGATCCAAAATCTGGTGCAGTGCTTTCTGAACTTTGACTCTCATGGCCCCCAACAAGAGATGGCCAAAACCTGCAGAGCGATTAAGGTTTGAGCTAATGCAACCCTGTGTGCAACTTGGCGACCAACAGATGGGCTGTTTACAGGACAGAGCCTGCTGACTGGTGGCAAAAGGGTGGGGGAGCTAGACTTAAATGACATGTCATCAATAGCTGAAAAATGTACTCTTCCCCAAACACGAGCCCAGCCACTGGCCAAAAGAGCCCTCACCCATTCTGTAGTGTCCTACTCACCTGGGTGACCAGAGTCTGCAAGTGGAGTGGTCTTTTAAGTCCCCTTCTTCCAAATTTAATTTCCAGCCCTTGCCTCTGTGTCACACCTTAACCGGTTTGCACACTACTCTCCTGAACTTTCATAGTCTACATCCCTCCCAGCCTATTTGCCCCTTTCGGTACTAACCTGGATTCATTGATCTCGATTGTTACCACATTTTCCACCTTTTGCGGCATCACCTTCTTCATCAATTTCATCCTCTTTTGTCACGACTCTCCCTCCCCTTGCTTCTTGCTCTAGCTCCGACTCCTTGGTCTGGTCTCCCAGTGGTCTTAGACCCTTTCTCCAGTATTCTGGGTCTTGCTCAAATGATTGTTCTCCTATAAAGCTCTCCAAACAAACTCTTACCTCCACTTTCGAGTCTCCAACTCTTACTGCAAACACCTGCAAGACGGAGGTTGTGGTCTATTTAGGGCTTTGTCCCATACTTTCAGCATCGACATGGTAAGGGCATTCAGGCGTTAGCTGTAATTGGGATTGGCTGTCTAGCTCTGCACCAGAGGATGGAATACCCCCCTGATGTGGGACTTGGATACGCTTGTCCCAACCCTTGGTCTGTTCACTAGCTTCTTGCCACACCCTAGTTCTTTCTACTAGTCTCACTCTCTGGGTAAAGGGAACTCCAATGTTTCTCTTCTCTTAAGGCAGCTGGTGTAATTGGCTGGTAGGCTCCGCCCCTGACGTTGGCTTTCAGTTCAGACGGACACATGCGTGTCATCCTAATTCAGGTCCTTTGCTTTCCCGCTGTAGGTATATATGGGATTCCTGCACTAAGGTGAGCTAGGTGTGCAAGTGTAGCTTCTGAGGAGATCGCTATTCCTTGATTGCCTTAAAATGACAGGAGTGTCTATGGTGGCTCTCACCCCTGCTCTGAGATGGGGGACTAAGGACCAGGTTATCCTCCCCATATCAAGCCTCTCCCCCACCCCTCGGGCCCATAAACCTCGAACTTAAGGAGACCCCCCATGGTAACACCATTCGAGGTACCCAGAGCGAGACAAGGGACATCCTCAAGCTTTCCTCCCCTCTTACCTCCTTTCTCTTCCCCAGCTATTGACAGTTGACCACAAATTGGTCCATGTGAAAGCATATACCGCCGCTGACTGGTCTTAAAGTATAGTGATGCATTTACACTTGACTTTAAGCTTCTCTCCTGCCATCAACCTTTGTAATGACCCTTTAATAGGACCGCTGTTAGTGGATAATTGTGGACCAAGCACCATAGTCTTTGCTCCTCCCAGTTGGCGCGGCTGCTCTCGAGCCAAAGTCTTGCCTCTTATGGGTCATCAAAGGCATTGAACTTGCTGTGCCAATCAACCCCCTAATGGGTGGTAGGCAGCTTCTCCCAGAAAGCCTTTGTGGTCACGGATGCAGTGTGGGCTGTGGGCGGGGTGCAGGGGACATTGCAATTCCATGCAGTTTCGCTATGGATGATTAAGGGCCGTCTTGGAGGAGGCAGAGGAGCAAGGGGGACGGGGGTGTGGTGGGGGCGGGTGACTAAGTGGTAATGGACTCTGGCAAGGAGGACCAGAAAGCACATTGTCTTGAGGTTAGATCGCCGAGTTGAAGGAGCTATGGCACATGGCAGCCAGTGCAGGTGCCAAGGTAACCATTTTGAAGATGCTTTTCATTTCCTGACCAAGTCAATTGAGTTAGAACCAGTTGAATGAGGCTAACTAGGAAGTACTGCCCAATGGCTGTAACCTGCAAAGGGACAGGTAAATCCATCCCCTCACCGCCCCCCTCTCCCACCCTTTCCCTCCCTGGCCTGGAAAACAATCATGGACTGCAGAAGCTCAAGCTTGATGAAAGTGCAAGAGTCTCCATGGAAGCCTGGTAGGCCATGGGAGTGATTCAGCAGTCAGCTGGTGCATTCATTTTCTTTTAGATTCTGAAGCCTAAGGCTGATTAATTGGTCACCACGTCAAGGAGACCCTGAAGGAAAGACATTTTCTTGTGTTTTATGCAGATGTGGTAGCCTCTCTGGTGGTAAGGGCAGGCTTTGAACTCCCGCATCTTTCTAGTGCCGTCCCTTTTCATGATAACCCAGTCAGAGTCAAACCAGGTCTGACCTTTCTGGAGGGTTTTTGTCAGAACGCTAGGGGTCAGAAGGGTTTCGACTAGGCATCGCAGAGGTTGGTCAGTAGGACATCTAGGGCAGACGAGGAGATGAGCTGGTGTAATCTGGCAGAGATGAAGGGGGCAGCAGAATTTGACACGCATGCCCTTTTCAAAGGCCTGAGATGCATTTAAACGCAGGAGCGGAAGCAGATTGGGACGGTTTGGAGGGTCTGGCTACATGTGCAGTGAGAAGAGGATGTTCAGTTCAAGGCAGACCTTTGATGGGTTTTTTGGAGTGTTCAGAGGAAAGGGTTGGGCATGTCATCACCAATGTCAAGCAATAGGAAATGCGAGACTGAGAGCCACCATCCCATGAATCTGGGGAGACGGCAGGGGTTGTTGGCAAGGGAATCAAACCAGATATTCAAATCGCTCATATGAATACAGTTGTAGACTACAGAAAAGCTAGCAAAAGAGTCGAGCAATTCAGTGTGCCAAATGGTAGTTTAGTAAGGTGGCCTGTATATTGTAATTATGGGGAGGAGTTATTGGCACCCTGTAAGCTTTTGCAGTCCACGCTCTCGAAAGACCATTAGATGTAGGACCGTGTGCTAAAGTAGCTTGGATTTGTTATTGTTTCTGGTTCATTTAACTTGTTTTACTTTCATTTGGTGTACAGGTTTATTTTTAGATTTGCCCACCTGTTTTTGAAGATACCTAGTGAGCTTGGCGTTGCCATATAAACTCAGTTTCAAGGACTATTCAATCATTGCCTACTCTCTGGGGGTCCTCAGTGGCAAAATCTGTTAGCTACTTGGAAATTTAGATCCTGCCTGTTTTCATGCATCTGTCCCCAGGCTGCATTGAGAGGTTGATATGTCCTTTAGTGGCCCTGATGGATCTTGTTCGAGTTCATCACTGCATTGAGGAAGTGAAACACAGCTCCCCCCCCCCCCAACTAGTCTTAAAACACTTCTTTGCATCTAAAGGTGGCTGAAAATTAAATGTTTGTGTCTGTCTCGTGTCTGGTCTGTGGGTTTCCTGCTTCTGCACCAAGCTCTTCTGATACCTTTCTTCGTTTCAAAAGGTCGCCCCGGCTGTACTAATAGTAACCAGACAAAGCTAAGAACTTTGCTGTTAGTCATGGGTACATCATTGTTTGGGAACATGCCAATTTTTATTAGAAAAAAGTACCTCCATTTTAGTTTGTTTTGTAGCACGCACTTCGCTTAATTTCTGCTAGTATTCTAATGAATGAGGATTTGTTTGATACTTTAAAGGATATATGAAAATAAACAAGAAAGTTGGAAATTAATCTTTAACTTGGTTGCAGTTTTTCAACATTGAAGGATTCAAATCAAAGATGGGAGGCTGGAAAGGGAAGCCTGGCTTGAAGCATTCTTACCAGGAGTTCATGTGTTGGGGTTGGAGCACTTTAAAGGATCGTTTGATTATAGGTCGATGGAGCATTATTACAGACATATATTTTAAATATTAAAAAAAATCTATATTTTGATGTTCCCAAAATGCCCTTTGATTTAATGAAAAACAGCCAGGAACTATTGTGCCATTTATCCCTATACCCTTTCCACCAGAAGGTTGATTTACAGGCTGAGGGAGATTTGCCACTATCCCTCCCTCCCTCCCTCCCATCCCTCCCTCTGTCTCCCTTTCTCCTTCTCTTCATCCGCTTATGGTCTAGGTGTGGTCTCTGACCCCTTTTTCCTTTTCTTTTCATGGCTCTGATGCTGCCAGCTCCTGTTGCTTTGCTTTAGTCAATAAACGTTGTGCACGTCCTTGCCTCTCCTTTCATGCCACTAAGCTCATCTCTTCTTTGGTTTTGTCTCATATGGACTACTGTTCTGCCCTCCTCTTTTGGCTAACCGCCTCTAATCGTGCCCCTCTCAGTTTGATTTTCAATTAATCAATTTGTCTCCTTTTCTCTCCTCCCTCGCTTTTCTATTACCTATTCTTCGCTATCAATCTCTCCTTGCTTTTGTGTCCCATCTTCTTTTTCACTTCCTTTCTATTGTCTGTGTATCCATGTTCGCGCTCCTCTTTCCTCATTGATTTCGATCTATTCTCCCTCCCATGTATTCTGGTCCCAGAACCAGTTCTTGCTTTGTCCGCAAGCCCCTTGTGCTTCCCCTCCTTTCCGTTCCTTTGTCCTACTCGCCCCAAAGCACTGGTATTCTCCCCCTCTTTCGATCTGTTCCTCTGCCTCCTTACGCATTTTTCAAACCAATCTCAACTCCTCTCCTGTCTGCTTTTTCTAATAATTGACTTTCTTTGCCCCCTGATTACTTGTTATTTGCAATGTATTAAATACACTGAATGTACTGTCCATTTTTACACCTGTTCAGCATTTTTGCGAAAGCGCTATACAAATTAAGTTAAATACAAATGTACTCACTTATTGAATAGTTTACATACGGAGTAAGCAAATATTTTATTTATAAAAGATTTACAAAATGAGCCAGAGAAATGTGTTTATACTATGCAGACTGCATCCAAAGTAGACAGTTCATGTGCAGACATGCTAAGTGACCAAAAATACATGTTTGCAGGGTCTCCTGATTTGTATATTATTAGGGTGTTTATTGAACGTGGACCTAGCTTAGGGAAGCAACGGAGCGCTTTACAAGTTAGAGGGAAGTACACAGTGAGGGAAGCAGATCGTAAGGGATCAATACAAGAGAGTGGGGAGCTAACGGGGAATGGGATGGCCAGCAATTTGGCATCAACAGATCTGTCTCAGGCTAGGTGGAGAGCTGAGGATGTATGGCTGTAGACCTTCTGGAGAAGCCATTCCTTGAAGACGACATTCTGCTTTGCCCTGAAATGTTAAGACAAGCAGCCGCTTCTGGTGTTGGTGGGAAGGAGGTTAGAGTCTGGGGGTGTAGACAGACTATGCCTGTTTTGTGTATTTGTTTTTTCTTTTTCCTTCCTGCCCTGGCAGTCTGCACATGTTCCTCCTTATTGTGGGTGTGAATGTGGGAATGCACAATTCGTCCATGTTTGGCGGAAGTGGGGCTACATCAAGGAAGTTATTTATAGTGGTAATGCTGGTTTCTAGTGTTTGTGCAAAATCATCCAATTTGCTATATTGAGAATTTTGGAATAGATTGTGGCTGCAGTTTCATCAACATGATTTACAGTGACCATACTGGCATAGATTGTAGCCACTGCTTTGCCAACAAGTATTTTACAGTGACCACACAAGCCCAGATTGTGTTCACAGCTTCATAAAATGACCATAAAGGCATTGATTGTTTGCCACAAAATCAAAGTGCTTTAAACTAGGAATGCTGGCATTTATTATGGACTAAGCTTCATGAAATGATTCACACTGGCAATGCTCTGATATATGTTTGCTGCGGCATAAAAATGAGATGCAATGGCAATGCTGGCATATGTTGTGATCTGTCATCATGGAAATGTTATATGTGCTCCTTTGTACTGTTGGTGACATGTCATCTACTAGATTTTTTCTTATTACTCCCAAGAACCAATTGTGTAACTTTTTTTAAGCCGTTTTTCTCAACAAATAGGATGTAAAATGCACCATTTCCACAGATTTTATATAATCTTTTCTAGGCGAACTGTGGATTTCTGCTACATTATTTGAATCTACCTTGCTATGCGTGTATGTGCTAATTTGTGGAAGATGTGAATACCCCTGCATTTAAAGACCTTTGCCTGCCGATATCCCCTCAGGAGCTGCTCAAATCCCCCCTATCCTTTCACCAAAGCTTTCTCTGCGACTGCCATGCGCATAATTTTACTGGCCGCACACGATGGTGGCTGGAACATTAGGGTGCCAGTAGCCAGGTTCCAGCCCATTGTTTCTATTTTTGGTGGAAGCTTTGATTCAAGACCATACATCTTGCACCTAGTCTGCATCACGCTGCTGCTGCGGTGGCATGATCGTCATAATCATTAGGTATGAATGGTGCCCCAGGCCGCCCTGAGTATGTGGTACAGAATTTGCTTCTTCGAGACGCTTGAGGGGGGGGGGGGCTCATTTCGTTTTACATCACTCACTGCTAGCTCCATCAGATGATTTTGGTAAGATTAGCTTTGTTCGAAATAACATTTGGAAATCTCAGTCAGCACTCTTTGGTATTCAGGGGGGAAAACATTGCATGTAAACATTCCATGTTCCAAACATGCTTTTGTCTTTACCTTCAGACCATTGACATGTAATTTACGGTAAAGGACAAAGCATTCTTATTTAAATTTAAATATTAGCTCCCTGACCACATTTGCTACATCCAAGCAATTCAGGGGGCTTGGAATGCAGTCTTTCACTCCTGGTATGTGACTGCGTTTCAAGCACTACCTCATGGGCTAGGTGCACTTCCTAGGGGGTCTCCACCATCCATCTTTCCTCCTGTTACAAGCTACAGTGCCTGCTGTACCCCGAAACTTCCCCCATGCACAGGTCCACTCCCTGTTTTTATGCCTGCCACCAATGCCATGCCCTCCTCCTGGCCTGCTTGCTCTTCCCCTCTCTGCTTCCCACACCACCCCTCGCCACAATCCAACAGCTCAGGCTACTCCTCTCTCATTGCACAGTGGCGCAAATGTAGAATAGATTTACAGTAGTTCCTTTGACATTTCCATGGCAACCATCTTGTTTTGTTTTTTTTTTGATTCTGCACAGAAGACGACGCTGGTGGGGAACTTTGTACTGGGTCATTTGATTATTCTTACAGTAGAGTATCATGATATGCTTGCAGACCCCTAGTTCAACAACTTGGACATTCACAAATGGGAGTTTAATGGAAGCATTGTGAATGACCACAATAGCATTTGGTACTTTTTACAAATATGCTTGAAACGGAAAACTCTGGATGAGACTGTATTTTCGGAGGGCTGGGGTTCATTCTGTGCCGCTGGTGTAAAAGTGGGTAGTCATTGTAAGTCTGCTATAACTCTATCTTTCACAAATGGAGATCATTCATGGCGAAACGATCCCTTAAGCATGTCTTTGAAATTTCTCAAATCTGGCTCTCAGTACACCATTCAGGGCAGCATCCTAACTGCTTAATACCGACTTCTGACAAGTTAAATCATTAGCATCGCAATTTTCCTAAGATTTTGGTTTTGATAGCTACCGAGGTATTTGACTACGTGTTTTGCTATAAACATTACAAATTAAAACCTGGTGTCTTTTTTAAAAAAAAGTTTACATTTTTCAATAAACCAGTCCACCTTCTATTTTTTGGTTACCATAAATGTCAGTAAATGATACATTTCCATACAAACTAATTTAATGAATGCTAGTCATCCTCCTAACGCACCATTTCTTACTTGCGAAAGGGTGAATTAGCACATGCCAATTGCAATGAAACATCGTGTGGCCTGTTGAATGCACCCTTCTAGTAAACCCATTAGTCGTTCCAATTTTCAGGTTAATGTGTGAGATTTGTGGTTATAGAAGAAAAGGTTTCAGAGCCTTTGTAAGGTCTTTTGCAAGACTTAATGCTAAGAAGCTCTTGCGACTGCCCCACAGCCCACTCATGCATGAATCTTGACTTCGTCAGTCTGCATAAGGAAAGAGCAAACTGTTTGAGGCAAATGGTTTATTCCTTAGGAATTCCTGATTTATTTTCACAATCGCGTTCTGGTTGCCATCATTTCTGCTGGTAAAGTGAAATACAGAGAACCTGCTTTCCACCATTTGAAATATTGCCTTCGCAAGTCTGCTTCCAACTTGGTGTAAGATTCATTTGCATGGATAGCGGAAGCTGTTTGGTTTTGCTACGGTTAGATGTCATTTGTAAAGCCCTTGGCAGTCAATGGGTTGTTTTCGTAGTGCTGTAAAATTTCAGGGAGGGTAGTGTTGCTCTAGCCTTCATTTCTGGAGGACTGTAGTCGAACACAGCACGATAAATAGCAGTTTATAGATGCATAGCAAATTGATGTGCATTCCAACAATCTGCATGTTTGGATTACACCAGCATGAACAGGACATTGCATAAGGAATTCTGTAGCGCAGCAGGCAGGGTACTGTCTAGGTTATTCGGGCTGTCATTTGTGAAGTGAGTGGTGTGGCGTTGCCAGTCATTTTCTAGTGCTGGATGTTTTCATTGCTAATTTAATTTTGAGACCCCGTGGGTGGCAGTGTGGTGTCGGAATTGTCTGAATTTTGATGGGTTTGGGGGGTGCGGGGGCGAGGTCCTTTTAATTATAATTGAGGCCCTGCATTTATCACACTATGTATATACAGCTGTCAGATTTTTACAGGTTTTACTGATGGGTCGCATACATCAAAAATATTGATTTAAATTCAGCTTTCCCTTTTCAGACACTGTGCTCCAGAGCTATTTAGACGCCCTCCAACTACAAGTAGTAGAGTTGGTGTAACACTCCGTTTCTTGACCACCTTTCCAGTCGACAATTTCTGCATAGGCTGCTTTGAACTCTGAGCGCATCGCTCGGTTTGCTTTTGCCTTCGTCCGTCCGACCTTGGGGAAAGGAGTGCATCAGGAGAGAGCAGAGTGAAAGGACAGGGTCAGTTCTACATGCACTGTGGGAAGAGCCCCTTGCATGCCTGGTAACTCTGGCCTGGCCCCCTCGTGTTTGGGATCGCTGACGGACCGCTCTGGAACGGCCTGCTTAATGCTGTAGGTTTTGCATGAGGTGAAGCTTTGCATTTGATTGAATCGGATTTTTCTTTCTGAAGAATTAAATCGGCATTTCATCTTTGCCCCGCTTGATGTATGTTAGGATGAATGACAGTTCATCGATGTTGCCAGACAACATAAACCCGTATTAATGTGGGAATTTGTGTTTTCATGTATACGGTAAATGGATAGCAATTATGTTCTAAAGTAGCAAAAATGAAAGGTAATTTATTTCAGTAAAGTAATAACATAAGAACTTGGCATGACCTGCAGTATATAAATCGTATATCCATTCTATTTGTATCTTCTATATAACTTTTCCCTCCCCCAAAACTTAATTTGCTATTAGTAAGGATTTTTAGGAAATGTTGTGTAGTCTTCCGGAAACTGCCTTGTCCTCAGTTTGAACTTCAGCCCGACTGTTCTATTTTGAGGTTTTCAAACCAGACTACTTGTAAAAGTTTAATGGTTCTCAGAGAACTTTAGTCATTATTTCAGTAAGGCTTCTAGTCCACGCCCCCACTCACCCCTCCCTTAGGTCTTGGCCTTTTAAGTTGAAGCGTTGTTCGTAACTCTGATATGTTTTAAATATTTATTTTTATAAATGCAGATGGAAAATTCAGAAGTTGAAGTGGCATTTTTGTTCAGATCATTGCAAAAAATTATTTCAAGGAGTTTTAGTTGTATTGCTTATTTAAAAACGCATTGAAGCTTTTCCTTGGCGCTATGTCTGCATTCTTGACTGACGCTTCGAGATGCCTGCGTCCAAACTGTGCTTGCACTTTGTCTGGCAGTCCCTTTTTGATAGAGGACTGCAAGGCATAAATTAGTTTTCATAAAATGACTAGCCCAGTTTGCTAACTAAAATTTTCTTGATTAGCAAACACACCCATTTGATTAGCAATGTTGTGTTAATATTTTTAAAATCACCAGATTGGATCCAAAACATCAAATGAGCACCAGTACAGCATTTTTGAAGGAGATTAGTGAGACCATCCAGCCTTGCAGATTCTTTCAAATACCTCTAGCCCTGCAATTAATTTAGTTAACCTACTCGACCTAAGAGAAATGCACTCAACCCATAGGAATGGGTGTCAAAAAATGTACATGTGCTTTCTGCAAAAGGGTGCATGTCACCACAATCCCACTTTGTTTGGCACACTACCTCCACCCAGAAACCAGCTATGCACAGTGAAACTTCTTTGACATTACTGCAAAAAAAGTAAATGTTACATAAGTTTCAAACATCCTCTGCAAATGGTATTCGCCCTTCATAAAATCTAGTGGACTATGTGAGGTGTGACTGTCTGTAAAATGTAAAAGGTTAGCTGCATGAACAGATAGATTTGATAAAACAGCTGTGAAAACAGTTGGTCAGCTCTCTCCCGCAGGTGCCAATATATAATGCAATCCTAATCCTAGAGCAAAGCGGGCGCTGTTGTCTAACTACAGTGTGTGGTACTGCAGTAGATGTGTTTATGTATAGTCTCGATGGAACTATTGATCATTCTTTTGCGTAAACATCTAGTTAGCCTTGTGTATTCATTATGTAAGATGAGAGAAAGTAAGACTAGGACTAGTAGGTGTAGCAGACAGCGAACTGGTGAAACTAGGTGAAATATTATAGTTTGCTGCCGTCTCACTTTCAGGATAACTGGTATAAAACCGCTCATGCGTTGAGCACCAGTTGCACAGATAGCTGCAACCAGCAGGTCAGGTCACAAAACTAGATTTGCCATTAAAAGCAGTTGGCCATGTGTTCACTCAATGTGATGCATCTTCCCCGACACAAAAACACAATCTAGTTGACACTGAGATTTAGATACACTAACCTAAACTTTACTGTGAACCCTGGAGACAATGCAGTCTTTTGCAGAAGCAATACTGTCGTTCTGTATTATGCAAGAAGTTTTAAATTGTTAGGAATGGAATTGCATGACTGTTACAAATACTGGTCTTTGCCAAAGAGAATATATGTTTGCCAAAGAGGATATAGTTAATTGAAAACTAGGAAGTAATCTCAATGATACTTTTATCAAGTTCTCTGCAAAAGAAGCAAATCTTGCCTAGCACTCCCACACAGGCGTGAGGCACATACGTGAAGGAGATGATTGTTATTACAATCTCTCTCCATTTGCCCCTTTGAACTTTCAGCGAACAGAACGGAGGGTGGCGAGAGCCTTGGGAGCCAGAAAGGAATTCAGGGTGAGCAGTGCTTTTATTGAACAGAGCCCCCTCTGTTTTTGCATACCAAGTAACTTTGGGTCTCACCCTAAATTAGAGAGGCACAGCTTCACCTCACTGATGTTGCCCAAATAGGCTGAAACGTGTATGTGGTTGCTGTGGTACCCTTGTTCAGAGAATTGCCTAGCATTTCGGTGCTGGACTGCCCATGCACAGGACAAAGACTGATATGTGGGGAAATGTCTTCTCTGTGAAAAGAACAGTGAGCTAAAGACTTGGTTGAGACTCTCCCAGGGGCCATCAACCAAGAACAAGTCAATGGGATGTGTTCGTGCTGCTAGAGTTTCCCAGACCCACCCCCCCCTGTCTTTTATTGAACAGGATAACTTAAATAGCTAACTTTGTTACACTAGTGCCAATTTAATTGGCCAACCTACAGATTTGCATAGCAAATTGCTATGCAACACTGCTTATTTTATGCCTTGCGACTAGCAACTGAAGTCAGAATACACTTCACATTGGCGCTCTTTTTTTAATTGCCCAGTAAAACAATGGATTTACTTGAGATGGCTACAGGTCTTTAATTATTTGCTTGATATTTGTTTCTTTTTTGTCCGTGGTAAAATGGCAATCGTAGGAATAGCATCCAGTCAACAATGCTAGATTGAATAGCAATGTCATGTGGTTCAGAATGGCTTATGCAGGAACGACCATCCATCCCCTTAAAGAGTGTTTTAATAAAAAAAACGAGTTGGAAAGTTGACTTCTTTGAACCACTGTTTCACTGCCCTCATCTGCCTCCACCTTCACCATTTGTTTCAACCATTTGAAATGGCAGTAACCCCATTGCATCTCCAAGACAATGCCACAAGCTGCAGCCTGCACCTTTTTAAGGGTGAGATTCACCGACCATGCTACATCGAAAGCTGCAAAGGAAGTACTATCAGCTTTGTCTTACACTTGGTAGCCAATAATCACAATGTTTTATTACCTTCAGTATTAAATTGTGATAGTTTTGTGACACTTTTACTGACCAGTAATAGGTGTTGTCCTCCTTCATTGTGATGGTACTTTGCTCGAAGTACCAATCTGCCATCTTAACCACTTAATTACCTCTTTGTTTTATCTCACACTTTCTCTTTATGCCAGCAAAACGTATTGACCGTGATAGACATGGCTACTGAAATAAATGTGTTGTACTATCCTTACATCTTTTCTTTCTTGCTCTTGGGCAGTGTCGGTCATCCAGGGATATTCCACAGATCGTATTAATTTCTAAATATTCAATAACTGCACAGCGTACATCCAGCACCATTTGGGTACCTGCTAGAGCCTATTCGAAATCCCATTGCATCCCACAGCTGTGTCATTTTCTTTTAGTTCCAAAGGCGCTGATTAGCTTCAACTGCTCACTACAGGATGGTGATTACTGCAGTTTTTTTCTCTGGAAGGGTAAATGCTTATACTCCCAAGTCCCGTCCCCTTTCCTCCATACTGATGGGACATTCCTCCATCCTATTGGACGGGACTGGAGCACTTTGTAAAAAGCATCACATTTTCCAAAAATGTGTCCTTCCTCTTTTTACGTGGGGTACTGCATGCAGCCGTAACCCCGCCCTCCTTAGCTCAGCCCAGCGCATCGCCCATCAGTCCTTTTCTGTGTTCGATTGGGACTGGATGCACTTGCATCTTTTGGAAGATTTTTTTTTCCTTCCAGAGTCGTCCTCTCCTGCTCTGGCTTAGCGGTCGTGTGGCAGTCCGTCTATGCTGGTTCAGTTAGATTTCCCTAATTGTTCTTCCTGTGAGAGATGTTTCGCTAGGGCGGGGTCCCCATCCTCTTTGTTTAGAGTGTTTGGGTCCGGACCACCGGTCGGACTCGTGTTTTTACTGCGATTCCCTTTCGGTCCAGGTGCTTCAACGTCATTTAGAGTGGTGGGAGGAGGTGTTTCAACACACTCCCCCCTACGTACTTTCAAATTTTCATTGATGAAAAGAAGAAACGCCCGGTGAGTTCTTTACTTTTTAGGGCACCCCGGACGGGAGACTCATTCCCGGGGTCTTCCCGGTCCGGGAGGAGCATCAAAAGCTCTGTTACCAGGGCTTGCCCTAAGGTGCTTTCTAGGCCTAAAAAGTGTACCAGAGTTTTCTCTGAGGGCCTCCGTAAAGCGCCTATTGACACTGGATTACAATCCGAGGACCCTCCTGTGGGGGCTGCTTGTGGATCCAGTTCTACTGACGCGGCGGGTACCTGGGCTTGCTTCGAGGTCTTCTTGACTGGAACTTCCCGTAAAGACACCAGGGTATGCCCTGAGGCCTCTGTAGAGGCTTTCTGTACCGAACTAAAGTTCAAGGCCCTTCGTGAAGGGGCTTTTACCGGGCTCGGGTCCGAGGTCCCTCGTTTGGAGGCTAAGGTGACCGACAGTTCTGAGAGGCCTGTTAAGGTCTTGTCGGTGAGGTGCACTCCTCATCGTTCCCGCTCAAGCGGTGACACCAGTTCTGTTGAGGGGACACAGATTGAGGGATCTGACCGGAATTTCTGTTAGCGGCGTTACCGAGGTCCTTCCGTTGAAGGCTATTCTGGCTGATAGCATGTCTCAAACATTCTAGGCCACGCAGTAACGGCTTGGCTGAGGTTCCTTGTGTCAAGGCTAAGATGAAGACCCCTGACCCATCTGTGGAGACCCCTGTCTCACTGTCACACGTGTCGCAGTTCTCCTCAGGTGCTGACAAAATGGTGGCTACTCCCGCCAAGACTACGGTGGCCATTTTGGATTCCTCGACGTTAGGTGTGGGGAGTGGCATTTTAGGTGAATATAGTTTTCCTTGTGCGCATCCCTTCTGTCGAGTTTTTGACTGGAACACTCGGATGCCCCTACCGCACAACATCTCGCTCCTTGCGGCATCTGCCCCTTGATCTATGTAGATAACAGCGGAGAAGGGCCCTCTTGGCAACCCTCTCCCTTATGTCCATGGAGTGACTCCGCTCATGAGATGCCTCCTCCAGTTGTCCCTAACTCGTCGGCGAAGGACGCTTTATTTGGCAAATTTCAAAAGCTAATGCGCTCCGACCCCATGAAGGAGTATTTTCGAGGCTTGTTTAGGGAGATATGCCCTCCTGCGCCGTCGGTCCCAGTTGTGGCACCAGTGATTCTGCCAGCGCCGCCTCTAACTGCCAGGCCTCCACCGGCCCTCCCTCCCTTGCCTCTACTGTCTCCAGTGGACAAATCTCCAGCAGTGCCAGATGTTGCACAGCCTGATAGGTGTCGGACAACGCACAGGGGGGATCAGGACAGCGAGGACCAGCCCCGCCCTGTTAGAGCCTTTCACGACCGGCTGCTGGACATGAGTGTCTTTTGGATGTTCCAGTACCCGAGGCCCCCGTTCTGCAGGAGGGGGTGCTTTCGGGGGCGCTCACCTTGTCTTCTTTGAAGCGCACCAGCTTGTTCTTGCAAAAGGACGTTTTTAGCCGAGGACCGTAAAGTCTGGGAGAAACCACACTCTGGACTGTTTGTTAACAAAAAGATTGACACTCGTTATTGGCTCCATTCTTTGGAAGAAGTGGCCTTAGCGTCGTGTCTGCCCCCTTCCTCCACAGTGGTAGCTGTTGCTACATTACAATCCAGACCCGCTTCATAGTCTTCTACAGCAGCAATGCAGGTTCTGGCCAAGGAGGACAAGCTTCTTGACTCTTTGGGGAGGAAGATTTTTGCTAATTCTGGCCTTCGGTTATGTCAAGCTAACGCGGTACTGGTATTAGCGGGGGCGAATATGAAAATGTGAAAAGGTCTGTCAGTTTGAGGAATTCATTCCCGCTAATAAACTAGAGGATTTTAAAGCACGATTGTCAGATGCCAGGGTCCTGTCGCAGGATATGCTGGAGGCCGCGGTGCATCACGTCGCCACCTCGGCCGGGGCATTATGCTTGGCGTGGACACCTCGTCAGGCTTGGCTGCATGCTACCAAGTTCTCTAAAGAGGTGCAGGATAATGTTCTGGACCTGCCTTTTGATGGCAAGGAGCTTTTTCACTCAACGGCAGATGTTGAACTGACTAAGACTAAGGACAGCACCCAGACTGCCAAGTCTTTGTTGGTCTTGGTGAAACTGCCTTTTAGGACACTGAGAACGTCTTCGCAGCCTCGGTCTTCCTCTGGTTTTAGGTGATTTATGGATCGGAAGTCCCATAGGGTCGATACTCCATCAGGAAATTCCCGCCGATGGCAACAACGGGGCAGGTTTTTCTCCCGTTACTCAGCCTCCTCCAGGTTCAGGTGGCGCTACCACCGATAAACCAACTAAATGAAGTTTCTGTGCTCTCATGAGACCCCGGTGGGGGGGCGCATTGCGTCTCACTGGGAGGTGTGGCAGGCCATCACTGAGGACCGGTGGGTCTCAGTCACTCAGGCAGGCTTCCGCTTGCCCCTTCCCCCTACCTCACCCTTCAATCCTCCCTTCCAGCAGTCGGGGTCGCCCTCCCTCCGATCCGAGATTCAGAAGTTGCTGGATCTCAGAGCGGTGGAACCTGTTCCCGTAGGGGAGCTGAGCGGAGGGCTTCTACTCCCGGCTGTTTACGATGCCCAAAACCAACCAGGCTGGCCTGCGCACCATCCTAGACCTTTGCCAGTTCAATCTCTACCCCAAGAGAAATTCAAGATGATCACGCCCTGTCAGATAAAGTCCTCTTTACAAAAGGGTGATTGGCTCAGCACGGTGGACCTTCAGGATGCTTATATGCATATTCTGATTTGGAGTCCCCATCGGAAATATCTGTTTTTCCGTGGGGAGGAGCATTTCCAGTTCCGAGTGCTCCCGTTTGGCCTCAGCTCGGCACTGTGTGTCTTTACGAAGATGCCGGTTATCGCAGCTCATCTTAGGCTTCAAGGTATCCATGTGTATCCGTATTTGGACGATTGGCTGCTGCCCAGTCCATGTCCTCAATCAGCCTTGAGCAATCTTCAGCCTCTCCTCCAGCTCCTGTTCCATCTTGGGCTGTCAGTGAACTGGCTGAAATCCTCTGTGACAATCTCTCAGGACCTGATTTTCCTGGGTTTTCGGTGGAACACGATCGACTGCAGAGTGTGTCTGACTGGGGACAGAATGGCGGATCTGTCGGCCACGTGTCAGGTGTTTGTGCAGTAGGAGAGCATGTCGGCCTGGTGGTTCCAAAGGCTTGAGAAAGAGGGTGTTGCAGTAGTAGAACCAGAGCTCTGGAGACAGTGAGCTTCTGGGGGGGAAGTGAGAAGAATTCCTCTGAGTAGGTGCAGCTAGCAGTGGGCCTTGTTGGCAAGGTCTGTAATGAGTCGAAGATGACACCAAGGTTATTTGCCTCACAGGAAGACAGAGGAAGGGGGCCCAAGGAAGGGAGGTCAGAGTGAGAGGGAAGGTGTGAGCAGGGGCCCCGTCTTTCTGGCATTAAGGCAGAGATCATTGGCGGTGACCAATACTGAATCACGGATAGACTGTCAGGAATGAGCGAGTGAGAAGAGGAGGCTGAGGCAAGCCTGAAAGAGAGCCGAGTCATCCACATAACGCCATGCTAGCGGAGAAGGTAGAGATCAGGTGGGCCAAGAGGGCCAAGTACACATTGAGGACCTGGGGGGTGAGAGTGAGAGCCCTTGGGAACACCATATGTGGCGAGAGAGATGGTGGCGAGAAAGGACCCAAGTTGGACCTGGGAGGGTCAGTCCAGGAGGGAGGGCCAACCACTCCAGGGCCTGATCTGTGATGCCCAGGTTCTTACGGAGTCGATTGATCAGGATGGTGTGATTGACTGTGTCAAAAGCAGAGGAAAGGTCAAGTAGGATGAGGACAGAAGGAAGGCTGGAATCAAGATTAGTGAGCAGATCTTCACAGGTGTTCAGGTGAGCAGTTTCTGTGACTCTTGCTGCTATGAAGCTAGACTGATGGGCATGGAGAGAACCAACAGATTCATTGTAGAGAGTGAGCTGGGAGATGGCCAGCTTTTCCAGGCCTTTGCCCAGGAAAGGAGTGATAGAGATTGGGCAATAGTTTGCCAGACAGTAGGATTGGCAGAATGCTTTATAAGGAGTGGGTGCACAAGGGAGTGCTTGAGGAGAGAAGGGAAAGATCAGTGTCGAAAGAGTGATTGCAGAAATCACCCAAGACTGGCGCAAGGGTGTCAATTTGTTCCTTGGTGGTTCTGGAGGAACAGGGGAGCACCTGTTTGGATGACACCTTCATCGATCAGACTTGTCTAGAAACATTGTCTGGAGTTGTTGGAAAGGCAGAGGCAGCCAGAGGGGCGGGCCGAGAGAGGTAGAAGGTTAGGAGGAGAGAGGAAAGGATGTCCTCAGTTTAGTGGTGAAGTGAGAAGCCAGAGCTGTGTAGAGGGCCTCAGATGGAATGGGAGAGGTGGAGACTACAGAAGGATTGGCTCCTTGCAAATTTCAAAGATTTTGGCTGTTAGAGGCCGCAGAGTCTGTATTGCCTTTGGACCAGGCGGCAGGCCTGTTTGTTAGAGGATGCGCCCAAAGCCCTCCACTTCGTCTTGGACACCCTGCCCTTGCGTTTCAGGGTAGCAAGGTCGGAGTCGTACCAAGAGTTGCACTTTGAGTTAGGCTTCAGATAGATTCTCATGACAGGGGCAAGGATGTCCAGAGTGTTGGAAAGATGCAGGTTGGAGAGGGCTGTGTCAGTGTGAGTCGGGTGTAGGCGAAGCAGAGAAAGTGGAGGCAAACTCATCCACTGACACATGGTTCATGGGCAGAATGACCAAGAAGGTAGGTGGCAGTGTTGGGCTTAGCCTGATGGACAGTTTCTGGTGAGAGGAGAGCAGAAATTGGTCAGCCCAAGAGAGGAGTGGTTAGAGGGTTAGAGAGGGGGATGTCTGAGGAGATGGAATATCCAAAGTGTGCCCCTCGGAGTTCGTCGGACCAGAGGGTAGAATGGGGAAGAGTGTCGCAGAGGTTGCGGAAGAGCCCAGAGGAGGGATTAGCAGCATCCAGGTGGATATTGAGGTATCTGAGAAGTTGAGGTAGTGTCAAGGGGACAAGAGGAAAGGTCGGCCCACTCTGAGAGGAAGAGGGCAACCTGGCCAGGGGGGCCTATAGATAGTGGCCACGGTCAGAGAGGCCAGGAGAGAGCCTGCAGACCAGGCATTGAAAGGAGGACTGTGCTCGTAGGAATGACAGAAGCACGGATCTTATCTGGAAAGATGAGCGCTACTTCAACTCTGTCTCTGTTGGTTCTGGGTTCTGAAGGGATCTTGTAGCCATCAGGGAGGAGTGTCAACCATGCCTCAGTGAGAGAAGGGACATCCAGGTCAAGTTCTTTGAGGAGGTGGCAAATGTCAGAGGATTGTTTGACAGAGCAAGAGTTGAGAGTAGTGACGTGGAGCAGGTTGCCACACTTGAAAGACTTCTACAGTGGGGTACAAGCTTGGGGTATAGCGAGCAGAAGTGATGGGTGCCCAAGAGAGGGCAGATATGGTAGCCAGATAGGAGGAAGGTGCCAGAGAGGAGGCAGGTGGCAGAGGAGCCTGGGAGGTGCTAGGGGGAGTAGCAGGAGAGAGAAGTAAGTTGATGAGACACTGGATTCGCCCATTGAAAAGGAGATTGGGCTGAGGGCCCTGGACCAAGACTGTGCCATTCAGATAGACATTGAGAGTCTTGGAGTGGAAGCAGGCCAAGAGGACTTCCCACAGAGTGCCACCATTAATGGGGAGGGAAGAGACAGGCGGGAGAGCCAGGACCATATGAGGGTTCCATAGGTCTGGTGAGGGAACGAGAAAGAGGATGCCGGTGAAAGTCTATCTGGAGGTAGCATTGATGTAGGTATCTGTGATAGGGAGGCAAGGGTTGGAAAACCAGGATGTCCAAGTCTTGGTGAGAGGGATAGGATAGGAGATAGTGTAGCAGTCAGAGAAGATGGGAGAAATGGAAAGCACCATAAAGGGTGCGAGGAAGGAAAGTAGGAGGAGGAGGGGGCTAAAAGAGAGTAGGAGAGATGCAAAGCCCAGCGTCGCACAATGTAGGATGCGCAGAGGGGGGTCACACAGTAGGGAGCACACAGGTAACAGAGCAGTACAACAATACCTCCAGCGGGTGGGGACCTAGAGCATGGGACAGAGCCTAATGTTAGACAGATCACAGTACAAACTAACAGTGGAAGGGAACCTAGAGAGGGGAGAGAGCCTAATGGGACACAGTTCACAGTACAACAGTAACCGCAATTGAAGGGGACCTAAAGAAGGGACGCCAAACACAAAGTAGGACTAACTGCTAGAGTGAAGAGCCTGGGGTTGAGCAGAGACAGAGTTCATTATATCGGACGATTAGGAGGAAGAACGTGCAAAGGCTAGGTAGTTAAATAGAGAGCAGTAGTGACTGCTCCACCTTCGTGCATCTTTCTTACCTTTTGGTTGCTGATGGTCGACAACCACGTAGCGTACTCGTGCTCTGTGCCGCTACCCCCTTCCGGTCGCTGCTGGAAGACTCCTAGCAGTGAAGTCTCACTCTATCACTGCCCTTTTGTCGACAAACACCTGCGGTGCATAACACAGCGTCCTTGTGCTGTGCGGGCTTTGCCGTAGAGGATACGATCCTTGGTTTATAAAGGATGCCCTGCGTGGACGTGGAGCATCGTCCGACGTAACAAACGTGCGCTGCAGAACCGCAGGAGACGCTGCCAAACACTGCAGCCTTGTCCTGCGCTGTGTTTTAAGAGGGGGAAGATTGGGGGTGGGGGTTAAAATGGGTGGGGGGAGGAAGTTTGGGTTGGGGTAAAAGAATGGTTGGAGCCCGAGAAGGCTCATAAGTTGGAGGTCGAGCAGGCAGGCACAATGGGTCGCCTAGGTACCCTGAAATCTGTGCGGAGAAAGAAGCACCGAGACGCTGTGGGCCTGAGGGGTGAAAAGGCTGCAGAAAGCATTGCGAGGGAGCCGTGTCTCCAAGGAGCCAGAAGGGGGGTTGCTCGAGGAAACAAACTCCAAAGAGAATGTCTGGTATATGTGCTTGTTCCCTGTGCATGCGAGAAGGCACGGGAGTGTCACAGGGGCAGCAGAGAAGACCCTGACCACAACACGCATCAAGTGATTGAGAAACACAGCCTGTGAGTTCTAAGCAGAATGGACCCCGGTTTGGGAAAGACCTCGAGGCGCAAATGAAAAACATTGTTGGAAATAGAGGTCAAGCCTATGGCGAAGACGCAATGAAGATAAAAACTTCAATTGTCCATTGTTGAAAGAGTGTGTGTGATGAGAAACAAAAAGTGCTGGCGATGCCTTGTGTACGTTTACACGAGTAAAGAGAGACTTTTTGAGATGGTAAATTACAGAGGGCTCAAATCGTGAGCGGAAATAAAATGAGATCTGTTATATCTTTGGGATTAAGCGGGTATGGGACCCAAAAAGTGGAGATTGTGAAAGACCGTTCCGAAGGCACGACAAAGTGCAATATATACAAGGTGCACAAACTATATAGACAGCCTAAGTAACAGAGTGGTCCCGCACAGGGCCAGACCAGATACTGTGTGTTTGCGAAAATCACTGTACTATGAAGTAGCGAGGTGCTAATGGCACGATTGTGTGAATGCCTCTCTGGCAGAGTGGTCCCGCACAGGGCTAGCGATTTGTGTGCATTTGCGAAAGTCTGTCACGTAAACCATTGAAGGATTGTTGAACTGTTGGGGAAGGAAACCCCAATGTGAACCATTGAAACTTGTGAACTAGCCACCCAAGCTCCTAATTAACTTTTATTACAAAAGCTTGGAGAAGGGAGTGCTATAAAACTCCATTGCCATCCTCATATTATTTGACTCACTTTCTCAAAAAGTAATTGGCAGAATTTGCTAAGTAAAATATTCTTGACTAGTAAAGTTACCCTTTTTATTAGCAATATTGTACACAATTTTTAATGTTACAAGAAGTTTATTTATTTGTATCGCGCCGATCGCCCTAAGGCATCAGGGCGTCGCAATAAAAGCACACGTCCCACCGGTGATCCAGACCCAAACCCTCAGGCATCAGGGTGTCGCATTAAGACACATAAGACAACAAGTAGACTAACATGGAGAATGGACAATATATAGACGTCCCCTCCCCATTCCTCCATACTTATTGGACATTCCTCCGTCCTGAGGGATGGGACGGGAGCACTTTGTAAAAAGCATCACATTTTTCAAAAATGTGTCCTTCCTTTCTTGTTACGCAGGGTACAGCACGCGGCCGTAACCCTGCCCATTTTAGCTCCGCCCAGCGCATCGCCCATCAGTCCTTTTCTCTGCTCGTTCAGGACTGGACGCACTTGCATCTACGGAAGATTTTTTTTCCCTTCCAGTTTCCTCCTCTCTTGCTCTGGCTTAGCGGTCGTGTGGTAGTCAGTCTATGCCATTTCAGCTAGACTTTCCAAATTGTTCTTCCTGTCAGTGACACTTCACTAGGGCGGATCCCCATCCTCTTTGTTTAGTGTTTGGGTCCGGATCACCGGTGGTACTCCCTTTTGGTCCGGGCGCTTCAACGTCATTTAGAGCGGTGGGAGGAGGTGTTTCACCGTACTCCCCCGGCGCATTTTCAAACGTTCAACGACGAGAAGAAGAAACGGCCGGTGAGTTCTTTACTTTTTCAGGCACCCCGGCCGGGGGACTCCTTCCCTGGGGGCTTCCCGGTCTGAGAGGAGCGTCAAAAACTCTATTAACGGGGCTTGCCCTGAGGTGCCTTCCAGGCCTAAAGTGTACCAGAGTTTTCGAGGGGATTGGGTCCTCCGACGTATTCCATGTCTATGACCGTAATCACCACAGCTTTGCTGCTTCGTAAAATCTTTCGGCTCCTGCATCGATACGCCACCCTCGAGGACCTCCTCCGACGGCCGACGTCACTGGATGTTATAAGTAGGACGCACAACGCCCGTAGCCTCAGTTCCGTTTTTTCCGCGAGCTTGTTCGCTTCGGAGATCTCGACGCGCCTCGACTCTTTGGAGTTTCTTTTCTTTCGGTTCTTCGAACCTGTTAGTTTGTGAAGTTAAAGTCCTTCGTGATGTCTACCTCTTCTTCCACCGCACGTCCGGGTTTCAAGAAGTGCAGGAACTGTGCGTCCAAGATGTCGGTGACGGACTCGCACGACACCTGCCTCTGGTGCCTCAGGGAGGCCCATGACATGGATGATTGTGTCAACTGCCAGTCGCTTACATCCAAAGCCTTGCAGGAGCGCAAAAAGAAACTGTTGATCGGTAAGGTGTCCAAGCCCCGGAAGTCGAGGTTTGCAGGGCTCTCGACGGACGATTAGAGGGGCGAATCTCGATCGTCGTCGTCGGAAATCCAGTGGGTCTCGGTACCGGAGTGGGTCCCGCCACTCCTCCTGAGGCACTCCCGGAAGCGCCGTCATCAGTCTCCTTCCCAGTCCTCATCCGAGGAATCAGTCCGTCAGCGGGTCGCTTATCCCACCAAGCATGCGACGCCGGAGGAATGGGCTCCCTTCAGTAAGAAAATGCTAGCGATTCTGGAATCGCAGGGCATGGGTCCATCCTCGCCTCCGAGTGGGGTCGGTCGTGATCTGACTATAGACATTGCTCGTACGCCTTCGGGCTTGGGTGGTCGGCATGATTCGCGGGAGCGGTCCCGCTCGGACAAGGGGAATCGTTCTAGTCACGCCCGTTCCTGGTCCTCGACGCGCTCGAGACAGTGTGAGCCTGTGATGTCTTCGAGGAAGACGTCGACTCCTGTGGCACCGAGGTTGTCGAGGGACTCTCTTCGAGGCTCCGCCTCCGAAGAAGTCGTAGACGCCATCGGCGCCCAGGATGTCGAGGGACACGCTCGGGGCTCCGCCCTCAAGGCCTGTGTCGACGCCGTTGATGCTGTCGGTGCGGCGTTCGGCGTCAACGCTGATTCACTCGACGCCTTTCGAGGCGGTTTCGACGAGGGTACCATGGGACATGTTGGAACCCCCTAGAAAGGCTCTGGCCAATGTCGAGCATGGCTTTGTTACCCATTCTGTACCCTCTTTCCGCCATCTTGAGTACATTTCGGAGGTGGATGAGGGCTCTGATGATGGCATGGTTCCTGATACAGTGCCAGATGAGATTCTCTCTGGCCATAGCCAGATTGAGGACCTGCGTCAGTCCCTGCGCGACGCCAGTGGTCTGGACACCTCTCCGGAGGTGGAGTTTTGTAGGCCTGAGCCTGGCACCCATGCTGACTCCTCGTACCGGCGCCTTATGCCTAGGGTCACTGAGTACTTGGGGTGGTCTGCTCACCCAGGGGATTTTCTTCAGGATGACCTCACGGATACCCTCGACCAAGGTCCACCAACTGACCCGGTACTGCTGTTCCATGTGGCTCTATAGAGGAAGGTGGCAGCGGCTTGAACTGCTCCGGAGAGTCTCCCGGCAGTGGGCAAGTATTTGGCGCGAAAATACCGCCCAGCCAGTAGCGACCCCTGCTACTTGACCACGCACCCCACTCCGGAGAGTTTGGTGGTGCAGGCGGCTATAGCCCCAGCAAAGCAGGCGTCGTATCCTACCATCCCTCCTGATAGGGACAACATGCGTTTTGATGGTTGGGTGAAGAAAGTATTTTCTTCCGGGGCTATGGCTCTTCAGGCGGCCAACTCCGTATGTGCCTTGTCACGTTTCACGCACACTCTGTGGAACTGTTTCCTTAGTGGCTGAACTTATTCCCGAAGGGGACGAATGGGATGGTTTTCTTGCTATGGTCCAGGATGGCAAGGATGCCATGTGTGAGGCCGTTCAGTCGGGTTTGGACATGGCAGATTGGGCCAGCCTGTCCATGGCGGCGAGCACCGTAATGCGCAGGTTTGCGTGGATGCAGAAGTCGGGGTATGCTCCTGATGTGCAAGCCCGGCTCCTCAACATGCCCTTTGACGGTGAACATCTTTTTGGCAGCAAGGCTGACCAGAGCCTTGAGAGGTTGCAGACCTCCAAAGCTGCAGCGAAGTCGTTGGGCGCTGCAGTTCGCCAACCTCCGCCTTTTCGTCCTAGGTGACAGCAATGGAGGAGAGGTTCCTTTCGTTTTTACTCATCCTTTGGTAAAGCGAGAGGAGCTGCCAGCCAAAGGGGCCACCGTAGGAGTGCCAGAGGTGGAAAGCAGGGTACTCAAGGTGCCAAGGCCGCTCGGGCAGTTGCCTCTTTGCCCTCAAGCAATGCCGCAGCCGCTTCAGCTCAGTCATGAGGCCATATCCCGCCGGTTGGGGAAGGCTGGCGCGGCATCTTGTCGAATGTCGTGCCATTACTTCAGATGTGTGGGTTCTGGAGATCATAGCCCACGGCTACTGTCTTCCTTTTCGGCAGAGGCCTCACGACAATCCACCGGGGAATCTCTCGTTGCGGATTCCGGATCCGCTCCTTGTTCAGGAGGTTCAAGCCCTGCTGGAGAAAGGCGCCATAGAACTGGTGCCTGTAGCGGAGAGTAACAAGGGATGGTATTCCCCTTATTTTTTGATTTCCAAGAAAGACGGGGGATCGAGACCCATCATGGACTTGCGCGATTTGAACAAACTCCTCAGGACGGACAAGTTCAAGATGCTTACTCTTTCTCAAGTCCTCCAGGCCTTTGAATTTCAGGACTGGTTGGTGTCTCTCGACCTCAAGGACGCTTATTTTCATGTGCCGATCCATCCAAAGCACAAGAAGTACCTGAGGTTCGCGGTTGGCGATTCGCACTTTCAGTTTCGGGTCCTGCCGTTTGGATTGACCTCAGCCCTGAGGGTCTTCACCAAGCTCATGGTAGTGGTGGCAGCGCATCTCAGGAAAGGGGGGAAACACTTTTACCCCTACCTGGACGATTGGTTGATCAGGGTGCGTTCTCCCGAGCAAGTCCTGGATCATCTGTCCGTCACCTGCCACTCCCTCCACAAGCTGGGCTTCTCCCTCAACTTAAAGAAGTCCCACTTAACGCCAACTCAAAGGCTCTAGTACATCGGAGCAATGCTTGACACGTCCCTGGGGCAGTGTTTTCCTCCCCAGGTGGGGGCTCATCACATTCAGCAGATGGTGCACAAGTTTCAGCATGCCCAGAGTCTCCTAGCGTTAGAGTTCTTGAGATTGCTCGGCCTCATGGCATCCTGAATTCTTCTGGTGCCAGAGGCCAGGTTGCAGATGAGATCTTTGCAATGGGCACTCAAGCTCCAGTGGTCTCAGTCCTCCGGCAGGATGTCAGACCCTGTTCAGGTGCCATCCTCGGCCGCCCAGGACCTTCTGTGGTGGGCCGTCGAAAGCAATCTGATGAAGGGGGCTCCATTTTGGCTACTCTGGCCGGAGGTGACGATTGTGACGGACGCATCCCTCATGGGATGGGGAGCTCATGCCAACGAGTTGAGTCAGCGGTCGTTGGTCTCCGTCGGAGTCCAGACTCCATATCAGTTTGTTGGAGCTGAGGGCCGTCAGGCTTGCCCTGAAGGCTTTTCTGCCGACTGTGCAAGGAAAGAATGTCCTGATCCTGATGGACAACACAGTGGCCATGCACTACCTCAACAAAAAGGGGGTGGGGGGGGCAGGGTCACTTCCTCTGTGCAGGGAGGCGATGCAGCTCTGGTTCTGGGCAATCCAGCAGGAAGTTTCGATCTCGGCAGTTCATCTGGCCGGAGACGAAAACGAGACGGACGCTCTGAGCAGGCAGAGCGCGATCTCACGAGTGGGAGTGGGCTCAGGAGATTCTCCTGGAGATCTTCGCCCTTTGGGGGACCCCTCAAGTGGATCTCTTCGTCTCCAGTGTCAACCAGAAGTGCGAAAGGTTCTGGTCGCGTGAATTTTCTCCAAGAGGAGCCTTAGACGCGTTCGTGGTGGAGTGGTCATTCCCACTGCTGTACGCGTTTCCTGCAGTCCCCGTCATCCCGCAAGTGCTGCGGAGGTTACGGGGGTTTGGTTCCCGGATGATCCTCATTGCTCCTGCATGGGCCCGGAGGACATGGTACCCGGACCTTCTCTACTTGTCCATCTGCCCTCCATGTCGTCTTCCCTACCAAGACTATCTGCTCTCACGGCAGGGGGGTCGGATTCTCCATCCAGAGGTCAGATCCCTCAACCTTCACGTTTGGTTTCTGAAAGGTTGAGGTATAAGGATTGGGACCTCCCTGAAGACATGATGGGGTGTTGCTTTTGGCCAGAAGGCCTGCAACTAAGTCCCTGTACTGTTACCGTTGGAGAAAGTTCTGCGACTGGTGCATGGTTAAGAATGTGGATCCGTTTTCATGTGACATTCCTGTGGTTCTGTTTTTTTTACTTTGTGTAGCCCACAGGGGCTTGCAAGTGGGCACCGTTAAAGGTTACGATCAACTATTCATTGGTTACGCTGGAAAGCGTTTGGGATAAGCTGCGACTAAGCAGACTTTGTCTTGCTGGATTATTCTGGCAATTTCTGAATGTTACCACTTGGCGGGTAAGGACCCACCGGTCGGCTTGAGGGCCCATTCTACCAGGGGTATGGCTGCCTCTACTGCCCTACAGAGGGGTGTTCCTATTTGTAACATCTGTGATGCAGCCACCTGGGCTTCGGTCCATACTTTTGTACTTCACTACTCCCTCGATTCCATCCGTGGGCAGGATCTGGCCTTTGGCCAGGCGGTCATTTGCTCCGCAATTTGATTGGGCATTCTAAATTTCTGTATTATAAATTCTTTTCCCACCTCCTTGCATTGGTACTGCTTTGGGAGTCTGTCATAGATATGGAATACGTTGGAGGATCCAATCCCCTCGAAGAACAATTTACTCTCTTACCTGGTAACGTTCTTTTGATGGGATGGTCCGACGTATTCCATATCTCTCGCTCCCTGCCTTCCCCGCTACAGAATTTCTTATGCGATTGCAGCTTACATTTCCGCAAGGCTTTGCGTGGTCAGACTGGCAGAAGACTGGTGCCACACGTTCTCCGGGACGGGGGCGGGGGGGAAACAACTGAGGCTATGGGCGTTGTGCGTCCTACTTATAACATCCAGTGACGTCGGCCGTCGGAGGAGGTCCTTGAGGGCGGCGTATCTACGCCATCGACGCAGAAAGATTTTCCGAAGCAGCACAGCTCTGGTGATTACTGTCATAGATATGGAATACGTCGTTGGACCATCCCATCGAAAGAACGTTGCCAGGTAAGAGAGTAACTTGTTCTTCTCCGAGGGCCTGCGTTAAGGGGCCTGTTGACACCGGATTGCATTATGAGGCCCCTCCTGGTGGGGCTGTTTGTGGGCCCAGTTCTACTGTGGCGTCGGGTACCGGAGCTTGCTTCGAGGTCTCATTGACTGGAGCTTCCCGTAAAAACACTGGGGTACGCCCTGAGGCCTCGGTTGAGGTTGTTGATACCGAACAGAAATTCGAGGCCTAACGTGAAGAGGCTTTACCGGACTCTGATCCGAGGTCCCTCGTATAGAGGCTAAGGTGACCAACAGTTCTGAGAGGCCTGTTAAGGTCTTGTCAGTGAGGTGTTCCTCATCGTTTCCGCTCTTGTGGTGACTCCAGTTCTGGTGAGTGGGCAAGGAGTGAGGCTTTGAACCGTAATCCCTCCTTTACCGGCATTGCCGAGGTCCTTCCTTTGAAGGCTAGTTTGGCTGTCAGCATGTCACAGAAGCATCCTAGGCCACACAGTACGGGCTCGGCCGAGGTTCCTTGTGTTAAGGCTAAAATGAAGACCCCTGACCCACCTGTGGGGACCCCTGCCTCACTGCCACACGTGTCGCAGTTCTCCTCAGGTGCCAACCAAATGGCGGCCGTTCCCGCCAAGACCACAGTGGCCATTTTGAATACATCCCTTACGACTACGCCATCGGCTCTAGGTGTAGGGGGTAGCTTTTCGGGTGAACATCCTTTTCGCCCAGTTTGTGACTAGAACGCTTGGATGCCCCGACAGCACAATGTCTCGCTTCCTGCGGCATCAACGCCCTTGATTTATGTGGACACCAGTGGGGAAAGACCCTCTTGGCAACCCTCTCCCTTGCGTCCCTGGAATTACTCCCCTCATGAGGCCTCCTCAGCGCCTAAATCGTCGGCGGAGGACGCCTTTTTTCGGCAAGTTTCAAAAACATATGCGTTCTGACACTGGGAAGGAGTACTTTCGAGGCTTGTCTAGGGCGATATGCCCACCTGCACCATCGGTCCCAGCTGCGGTTCCTGTGTTTCTGCTGGCGCCGCCTTTACCCACTGGGCCTCCCCCTGACTCTTCCACCCCTGCATCTGTTGTCCCCGGTGGACAAGGCCATTATGGTGCCTGATGCGACTCAGCCTTATCTGGACCTGTCGGACAACGCACAGGGCGATCATGACAGTGAAGACCAGCCCCGCTCTATCAGAGCCTTTCACGACCGGGTCCTGGACATGATGTATCTGTTGGATGATCCAGTGTCCGAGGCACCCGCTCTGCAGGAGGGCGTGCTTTCGGGGGCGTTCACCTTGTCTCCTTTGGAGCGTACTGTCTTGCAGAAGAAAGTTTTGGCTGATTTCCTTTAAAGTCTGGGAGAAACCACACTCTGGACTGTGTCAACAAGAAAATTGACACGCGCTATAGGGTCCATTCTTCGGAAGAGGTGGCCTTAGTGTCATGTCTGCCCCACCCCCCCTTCCACGGTAGGGGCAGCGGCCACACTGCAATCCAGACCTGCGGCATTCTCTTCTACGTCGGCTACACAGGTTCTGAGCAAAGAGGACACGCTTCTTGACTTGGAGGAAGATTTTCGCGAACTCAGCCCTGCAGCTGCGTCCAGCCAATGCAGAACTGGTGTTAGCGGGGGCGAATATGAAAATGTGGAAAGGTCTGTCGGAGTTTGAGGAGTTTATTCCTGCTGAAAAGCTTGAAGATTTCAAAGCGGGATTGTCGGATGCCAGGGTCCTGGCACAGGATCTGCTGGAGGCTGCGGCGCATCATGTCGATACCTCGGCCCGGATACCTCTTGTCAGGCTTGGCTGCACGCCACCAAGTTCTCCAAGGAGTTGCAGGATAAGGTTTTGGACCTGCCTTTTGATGGCAAGCAGCCCTTTCATTCTACAACAGACGTGGAACTGACCAAAACTAAGGACAGCACTCAGACCGCCAAGTCCTTGTCTGTCCTGGTAAAACCACCTTTCAGGACACAGAGATCGTTGGCGCAGTCTCAGCCTTGCTTTGGTTTCGGGGGTTTTCTAGATCGTAAATCCTGTAGGGTTGACACCCCTTTGGGGGAAATTCCTGCAGGAGGCAGCAACCGACTCTGTTTTTCTCCTGCTCCTTGGCCGCCTCAGGTTCTGGTGGCGCCGCCACCGAGAAACCAGCTAAATGATTGTTTTCTGCGCTCGCACGAGACCCCGGTGGGAGGACACATTGCATCTCATTGGGAGGCATGGCAGACCATCACCGAGGACCGGTGGGTCTTGTCAGTCGCTCGGGCGGGCTTCTGCTTACCCCTTGCCCCTACCCCACCCATCAATCCTCCCTTCCAGCAGTCGGGGACGCCCTCCCTCAGAGCCGAGATTCAGAAGTTACTGGATCTCAGGGCGGTGGAACCCTTTGCTCTACGGGAGTGAGGGGAGGGCTTCTATTCCCCGCTGTTTACAGTGCCCAAACCCAACCAGGCTTGTCTGCCCACCATCCTAGACCTTTCCCAGTTCAACCTCTCTACCCCAAGAGAAATTCAAGATGATCACAAACCTGTCAAAGTCCTCTTTACAGAAGGGTGATTGGTTCAGTGTGGTGGACCTCCAGGATGCTTATCTGCATATCCTGATCTGGCTCCCTTTTGGCCTCAGCTCGGCACCTCGTGTCTTTACGAAGATGTTGGTTATCGCAGTTTATCTTCGGCTACAGGGTATCCATGTGTATCTGTATTTGGGCGATTGGCTGCTGCAGTCCTTGTCCGCTGAAAGCCCCGAGCAATCTTCAGTCTCTCCTCCAGCTCCTGTTTTACCTTGGGCTGTCGGTGAACTGGCGGAAATCTTCTATGATGGTCTCTCAGGACTTGACTTTCCTGGGTTTTCGTTGGAACACGATTGATTGCAGAGTTTACCTGACCGGGGACAGAATGGCTGATCTGTTGGCCACATGTCAGATATTTGCACAGTCGGAGAGCATGTCGTCCTGGTGGTTCCAGAGGCTTCTGGGGCTCATGGCCTAGTGCGTATTGGTTCTTCCCCTTGCTCGGCTCAAGATAAGGCGGATGGAGATGGCTCTTCGGAGTTCTTGGCGGCAGGCTGTGGATCCGAACTCCAAGATAATATCTATTCCGGCTTTCATGAGTGGCCCTTGTGTGGTGATCGTCTCTCAGCAACCTGTCGGTGGGTGAGAGTTTCCAAGACCCTGCTCCAATGGTAACGATCAAGATGGACTCCTTCCTTCTGGGGTGGGGTGCGACATCGGATCTTCTCCAGATCTCTGACTTCTGGTCGCCCCAAGACAAGTTCCTTCATATAAATCTGGTTCTTCTGGTGATCTTCCTGTCGCTCAATGCGTTTAGACCAGTCATTGCCAACAAAGTGTCGATGTTTTACATCAACAAGCAGGGGGGCACCAAGTCTCCTCCTCTTGTGGATCTGGCCATTCATATTTGGGAATGGGCGGTTCAGTATGGTGTGTGGCTGGTGGCAGTACACATCCCGGGCCAGCTGAACGTCACGGCAGATGCCCTCAGCAGACAAACAATGGTCAGCTACGAGTGGGAATTGAAAGAGGAGGTCCTCTTACAGATATTCCTGTGTTGGGGCACTCTGGAAGTGGACCTCTTCGCAACATCAGCAAACAAACTTCCTCTTTAGGCCTCCAGAAATGGGCTGGGAGCCTCCCCTCTGGGAGATGCTCTCGAGATTCCTTGGCACAACATGAGGGCCTATGCTTTTCTGCCTCTGCCACTGCTTCATCGGACGATTTGCAAGCTGAAGAACACAGTGAACTGTTCTCTTCTGCTCATAGCTCATGGTGGCCGGGCAGGTTCTGGTTTTCAGAGCTTCAACATCTGCCAGTGTGCACCGATCAGGCTTCCGCTAGTTCCCGATCTGCTTCACCAGAGATCTCGGCAGCTGTGGCACCCCTCCCCACAATCGTTCAGCTTGGCGGCATGGTGCCCGAGTTCAGATCTTTAGAACGTCTCAACAAGTCTGCTGACAACATGCGTATTATTCAGGCGGCCAGGAAGCCCTCGCCGAGGTCTCAGTATAAGAGTAAGTGGCTTTGGTTCTGTCACTGGTGCTTAGCCAAACAGCTGGACCCCAGATTGGCTATGATTGACAGTGCTGTCCTTAGTCTCTCATCTAGCAGAGTCGGGCATTCATGTCCTGTCGTGCAGGACTTATCTTTTGACTGTGGCCGCCTACCTATCCACGGACAAGTGCTCTTTCTCACTGTCAAATCCAGTGATTAAACAGCACTTTTTGGGTCTAATGCGCCTTTACCCTCCTGTTCGCAAACCGCATCCGATGTGGGAGCTGAACGTGGTTCTTACGGCCTTGTGCCATAAGCCTTTCGAACCAATGGCTATGATAGATCTTAAGCACCTTTCGTGGAAGGTGGCTTTCTTGGTCGCCGTTACCTCGGCAAGGCGTGTGAGTGAGCTCGAAGCTTTGTCGATGGAGCATCCCTTCTTAGTTTTCCACAAGGATAAGGTTGTCCTTAGGACAAAGCCTTCTTTCTTACCAAAGGTGGTTTCCGATTTCCATCTAAATCAGTCAATCTCGCGGCCTGTCTTCTCTCCAAACCCGGTTTCAGAAGCTGAGAGGGTTTTGTATTGCCTGGATGTTAGAGGAGCTCTTAAATTCTATCTGGACAGAACTTCTGAATTTAGTTCTTAACTTTTGGTGACCTTTGGTCACCCGCAAGGTAAGCAGGCCTCCAAAGCGACTGTCTCCAGATGGATTGCTGCCTGTATTACGGAGTCTTGCGCTATTCAGGATCTACAGCCTCCTAAAGAGATTCATGCACATCTGGTACGGGGCAAGGCAGCTGCTGTTGCCTTTCAAAAGTATGTCCCCTGGGAGACCATCGCGAAAGCGGCTACTTGGGCCTCCCCATCGGCTTTTTGTAAACATTACTGCTTGGACTTGAGCTCCAGATCTGATGCTCAGTTTGGCCAGGCTGTGCTGAAAAACCTTTTTCAGTAAGGAGGTTTCCATCCACCCGTAGTTCCTGTGAGGAGTGCGGGAATCTCCCATAAATATGGAGGAAAGGGGACGGGACGTAGGAGTATAACCAGGTTACTCACCGTAGTGACCACCTTACTCCTAGTCCATAGTCCCCTTTCCTCCGTACGTCCGCCCCCCTTCCCCTTTAATAAGGTTCCTCTATTGCTTGAAGGTCTCTGACCTGGCAATGGAAAAGGACTGATGGGCAATGCGCTGGGCGGTGCTAAGAAGGGCGGGGTTACGGCCGCGGCGGTAACCTTGTGTAAAAACAGAGGAAGGACACATTTTTGAAAAGTTTTTTTTCGTCAATCTTTTTATTGAAACATCGATAAACATTAAATTAATCAAAGAATCAAAATCAGTGGCGATGTTACTTAATCACAAGAGTCCCAAATAGACGATCAGTACCGCCCCAATGTAACTTAACCATTGAGTCAACTTCGGCTTTATGCACATAATGGTTAAAATTAATCATTTGTCACTGTGCTTGCCACCATAATTAATCTTTTAACAATGCATCAACATTTCTTTTTAACGTCTTTATAATACCTCTAGCAAATATATTTCATGAACAACCTCTGGGGGTATAATAATGTAGCTTCATATTCTGTAGTGTTCTTGACTATGGAGGGGTGGTAAATGGAAAAAAAAGAACCTCACCATAATCACCCATGGCGCACGGCATTGCCCTCAGGGGCACTGTGACCTCTCCCTGTTCTGACTTCATGTAAATGGGTACCCCCCTCGTTTCGGAAGCTTGTCAGGGCTGAAGGAGGTATTTAACCAATCTAGGCTGAAAGAACATGTGTTCTTTTTCTGCTACATGGTCTAGGAATGGGCCCCAGATATTTTGGAGTTTGGCTGTCTGATTTTCCATTGCGGCCGTTAGTTTTTCTATTCCCAGAAGTTCCCAAACCTTACCCCACCAGTACGCTATGTGAGGGCCCTCCAGTTCCTTCTAAAATCGGGCTCGCGTAAGGCGGGCCGCCATAAATAATTGTGTGATTAGCCGCGCTCTGGGGCCCGACTGCATATAGGGCCCATCTGGAGCGTCGCCCAACAGCATCACTAATGGGTCCATGGGGAGGAGGGTTCCACAAATGTCCTTAATTTTGGACCTAATCTCTAGCCAAAAGGATTGAATGATCGGACGAAACCACCACAGGTGCCCCAAGTCTCCTCTTGCCCCGCAGCCATGCCAACATACATCAGGGTAATAAACGTTCATTGCGTGCAGCCTCTGCGGCGAGAAGTACCATCGGTAGCAGATCTTAAGTGCGCATTCCCTGACTGTCGTGCATCTGGAAGACCTATGCACTCTGTCCCAGATTCTCTGCCTTGACTCCGGAGACACCCCTGTCCCCAACTCCCTCTCCCATGCCAACATATAAGAAAGTTTCTCGTCTTCTGGGACATTTTCAAGGAGGTGATAACTTTGCCACTTTATGTGAGCATTGACCTTCCGAGATTGTTATCTCTAAGCCTGAGGCGGGCCTCATGGCAGCCTTTTTAACTACCGGGTTGGTGATCCAATGCCTGAGCTGTATATATCTAAATCTCTGTCTCTGGGAGGTCAAATTTCTCCTTGCACGGAGTGAATGTCAATGGGTTTTTGTCAGCATAGAGCTCTTGCAATCTCAATGGCCCTGTTCTTGACCAGTTTTGGTATGAACTGGGTTGAAGCCCTGGGGTGAAGCTTGGATTCTGCGTGATTGGGGAAAGGGGACCCAGTCCCGGGGTGATCCCCCTTAGCGTGCAATGCCTGTCCCAGCAACCGAGCGTGGATCCCGTGGTTGGGAGAAGAGGCCTCCGGGAAGACCGTGCCGCCCGTGGTATGAAGGGGACATGAGGGGAGCCCCGGAGAACAGTTTTTCAATGTCATGCCATTTGGGTGGTCAGCTTGGATAGCCCAGCCCAGGATGGGGGCAATTTCGGTTGCTCGGTAGTATCTCAAGATGGAGGGGAGCCCAAGACCTCCTAGCTGCCTGTTTCTGGTGAGAATCTTACGCTGAATTCTAGGAGTTCTTCGCTGCCAAATAAATCAGCCTATTTCTTTCTGCAAATCTAGTAAATGTCGCTCTGAAATGTGGACCGGAAGCGCTTGGAAGGTGTAAAGGAGCCGAGGTAGCAAGGTCATTTTAACGGCACTTATGCGCCCCAACCATATCTCCCCTGGAGGGCCCTTTTTTGTAGGGACTCCTTAGCGTCTTTTAACAACGGGGGAATGTTGGCTCTCACCAGGCCTCAGTAAGTCTGTGTCAAGTGCACTCCCAGGTATGGGATTTTGGAGTTTCCCCATCTAAGGTAGAAGGTGTTCTGTAAGGCATTTAACACCTGTGGTGTTTCAGACAGATTCAGGCAATTTGATTTGGCCGTGTTTATTGTGAAGCCCGAAATCTGCGCAAAACGGTCAAGCAGACTCATAAGTGGGGGAACCGAGGTCTGGGCCTCTCTTGAAACGGAGCACATCGTCCGCATAAAGCGCTACTTTGTGGCTCTGGTTTCCAACCTCGAACACCTGAATTTCGGGGTGGCGGTGGGTGTGTTGGGCTAGTGGTTTTATTGCTAGTGGAAAGACAAATGGCGATAGGGGACACCCCTACCTGGTCCCCCTGCCGAGGGGCATCTGCGGTGTCCAGTGGGCGTTGACTCTTATTCGGGTGGAGAGAATCCAAAAATTGGACATGACTAGTTTAGAGAAGTGTGGGCCGAAACCAAAACCCTTCAGGACCAATTACAGGTAGTACCATGACATGCTATCGAATGCCCGATGGGCGTCTAGAGATGGCAGTGAAAGGGGACCTAGTATAGAGGGGGCTAAAGCTATTAGATCTATTGTTCTACGAATGTTGTCGTGGGCCGCTCGGCCCTGGATAAAGCCCGTCTGATCCCTGTCCATTAGTGTAGGTAACACCTCCCCCAGCCGACACGCTATAATTTTACTGAACAGCTTGGCATCAGTATTGAGCAAGGCTATGGGCCGGTAGGATGCACAATCTACTGGGTCTTTTCTGGGTTTTGGAAGTAGGGTTGTATTTGATTCAGCCATAGATTGTGTAACGGAGCCCGTTTCCCATATGACATTAAACAGCTTTGTAAGGTGCGGTATGAGTGCTTTAGCAAAAGTTTTATAAAACTTGTTTGTGAACCCGTCTGGGCCCGGAGCCTTGACGATGGGGAGGGCATTGATTGCAAATTCAACTTCGTCAGCTGATATTGGGGCTTCCAACTGAGGGAGATCAGACTTAGTTATGAATTCTGTGGTGGACAGCGGCTCCCCCCTGTGCGGGGTCGCATGTTCCCTGAAAAATTGCTCCATAATACAGCGTTTGCCCTCTTCGGAGTGGGTACCTTTGCCTGTTTTATCCCGCAGAAAATCTATTCTGTTTTGCTTAGTGTGTTTTACCTAATTTGGCTGATAATAATTTGTTAGCCTTATTACCTTTTGTGTAAAAGAATTGCTTGGTGCGCGTCATGCCGTAGGCCACCCTACCCATATGGTGTGCCTTCAGCGCTTTCTTTACCACCATCCGCAGGCCTCTCAGTGAGTGCTGTGAGGGTTTCTTCTTGTGCGCTTCCTCTAATCTAAGGGCTTCCCCTTCTAAATGTTCCAGAAGTAATCTCCTAGCTCTCCCCGTTGTGCTGCCTGTACTATTAAGTGGCCCCTGATCACTGCTTTACTTGCTACCCAGATTGTACCCCAGCCCACATCCTCCGTATCATTCTCTCTGTAGTATAACTCCATGGGTTCTCATATGTTGGCACAAATCACTGGGTCATCTAACAGGAAGTCGTTTAGTCTCCATGGGGGTTTCATTGGGAGGAGGGGGGTCGTTCGGGGAGGAGTCATGGACAGTGCAACCGGGGGAGTGGTCTGCAAGAGTTTCTGGGAGTATATCCACTTCCACGACATTCTGGATGAGAGTCTGAGATAAGTAACATGTCCAACCTTGAGAATCCCCCATGAACTGTTGAAAAATGTGTAGTCCCTCTCCTCTTGATGACAGTATCTCCATACCTCGATCAGGGAATGTTCTTTCAACAGTGAGGTGAGAGCCTTGAAGTTGTTCCTATCATTTATTGTAGGCGGTAGCGTTTTGTCGACCAAGGGGTTGATCACTGCATTAAAATCCCCACCTAGGATCACCTCCCCCTCAGCATGGTCATATAAGGCTTTTGATAGTTTCATGAAAAACTGGTTTGGTTAGCGTTTGGGGCGTAGATGGAAACCAGTGTAACTTTACGGCCATCCAGTTTGGCATTAACCAACAGAAATCTTCCCTCCTCATCCCGGACCACTCCCAAGGTCTTAAGGGAAATCACCTTGCACACCAAGATGGCAACCCCTCGTTTCTTCAACTCGCTTGAGGCAAAGAATCTGGTGGGATAGAGCCTATCATTTAGGCGGAATTCGTCAGCCGGTTGTAAATGGGTCTCTTGGAGAAACGGGAATGATGCCTCCAAGGACTTCAACCTATGGAGGAGTGCTTTGCGTTTCAGGGGGAGTTCAGGCCTTGCACATTGAGATTAATTTATAACTAGGGGTTGCCATGGTGTGGTCGCTCGGGTTCTCGCTTCAAGCTGGCCCTCCTAACAAATTCAGGAGTAGTATACTTATTTGGATCGAACATTGCGATGCAACATGATTAAGGATTGTGGGGAGTTAAAACATAACATATTCCTACCGGCTTCAGGGTGGGGGTAAGCACAGTAAACTCAAAGAAAAAGTTAAGGTAAAAACAGATAAAACCATAGAAACAGGCTACTTTCATCATCAAAATTCCATTGTTCCTAGTCCCCGAGGTAATTTAAACCAAATTTGAAATATGTCGGGCGCCATCCATTCCGGCGCCCAAGTTGGCTATTGAACAGAATTTCTAATGCCCTGAATGGAACTAATCAGGAATTCCAGATCGGCGAGGAATTTCCGTTCTGTCAAATGAATTTCGGTTAAGGTGGGTTAGTCTCCTCCCAGCACCTCGGCATAGGCTGTAGGAGATGCCCTCTTAGACCCAGTTCAGGCGAAGGAAGAGGGGGCGGGCGGCATCTAACGCTGTCCTGAGTCTTCCGCCCTATCAAGGAAAGTCTCTCCCTCCAAATAACCCCGGGGGCCGAACTGAGATCCAAAAGGCGGGCGTTTCTCCTGGGTGAGAATTGTGCCTCTCGTCGTGAGCTGCTCAGGTTGCTGCCTAGTTCTCTCCCTCTGACGATGCTGGAGGCGAAGCCTATTCTGGGGCTTTGGTTGATTTCTCTTGGCTGGGTTCCTCGTGTGGGTTCACTGTGGATTGTTGCCACCATCGGGACCTCCCCCGCCTATCCTTTAACGGGGGGCGTAAGGCAGAGCCATTCGCTTCCTGGGATTGTGGGTTAGAGTCCTCGTCATCGGGCGTTTCTGCCCTCAATCTTTTCGCTTCTTCCGAGGAAATTATGTAGTGCTGGTTCTGGTATTCAAACATCAGCTTGCATGGGAAACCCTAACGATAATGGATCTTCCGGGTCCGCAACCAGGATGTTACCTTCTGCAATCGCCGTCTGCATGTCAGAGTGTAGGGGGCCAGTTCCTGGAATAATTGTACCTTTGCGCCTTGAAATTGTATTGAGTCTGAGTTCCTGGTTGCAGCCATGATGTCTTGTTTCTGGCGATTAAAAATGCACCTGAGTGAGCACATCTGGGAGCAGCTTTTTCCTCATCTGGGCTGAAGAGTACACCCGGTGGGTTCTGTCTAGCTTTAGGTCTTCATTTGGTGGAAGATCAAGGAGGACCCTAAACAGCGTCTCTACATAGTCTGCCAAGTCTCGGTCTGGGATCTGCCAGGGAACGCCCCGAAGGCGCACATTATTTCGGCTTGACCTGTTTTCCAGATCAGCCCGTTTCGCCCAGATGGCCTCAAGGTGCTCCTCAATGGCTTTTACTCTTCCTGCCAAGGCTTTGCTTTCATGGGATTACACACGGGTCACATTCTCCAGGTCATTAACCCTAGACTCCAGTCCCCCAAGATGAGGTCTGCCAGTGACTGCGCCAGTGTGTCTTTGGAGGTCTTGATTTCTTTTTTAATTTCCTGGGTGATGTCTTGTTTAAAGGACTTAAACATTCCCTCCAAGGCCGTCTGGACACAGCCATGTTAGCGGTCAGCTTCGGGGCTGGAGCCGGGTGAATTTCAGCCGTGGTAATGTTTGTAAGGAGGGAATCCCCGGGATGTGTTGTCAGGTAAGTCTGAATGCTGTGTGTTTTTTAGCCACTGTTTTGGACATCTCCTGGTGGGACTGCCGGTGTCGCCTGCTTGACTTCACAGGGCAACAAGAAGCACTTGAGGGGTGAGGCATGCAGGGGCTCAAAGCGTGTGCTTTCCTGTTCATATGAGCCCTATAGAATGTGAGGCTTCAATGATTTTGTAATGGTCCCGTTCCCAGCCACTGGGATCTCCCCCTCAGGCTCCCTTCCTGGACGGGAGGCTCCTCACAGTCACAGACCCCGCTCTGTAGCCTGGGCCCTGCACTCACCAGGGCTTTCTTTCTGTGTGGCCCTCCGGTCCTCTTTTCTGCACTCAGGGTGTCTTCTCTCTCTTTGTTGTTGAACTCCCACGGGGGCTTAATGGGCCCTCCCGGCCTCTCCGCGCACCGTGGGGGGAGGTGGGGGGACTCCCCGGCACTCTGTCACAGCTCACCACCACCCGGGCTTGTGCCACGCAGCTTCCGAGGCCGGTGAGGCGATGAGAACTCCTCCCCCCTCTGATGTTCCGGCAATGTTGGTAGGAGGTCCACCCGCCGCGAAGCCAGCCGCCAGCAGAGTCCCGGGGCAGCAGGGACCACCACTCTCTCCAACTGACGTGTCCCGACTCTTCTCTGGGCTTACCGACGGGCAGCCCGCTCCTCGTCCCATGTGGGGGGGGGGGGATTCCTCCAGGTGCGGCTCACCGCCCTGAGCAGACCCCCACAAGGGCAGGCACCGCGCTGCAGCCAAGGCCGGAGGGGCAACGGGGACTCGCCTCTCCTCCAGCGTTCTCACTATGTTGGGTGAAGGTCCCACCCGCCGCCGGGTCTCGGTTGGGACTCCTCTGTTACAGGTTCGCTCCCCCTCTAGCCCGACTCGCGCTGCCACGGGGCTCTCCACCGTCAGCCCGATCCTCTGCACTTTGTTGCCGTCACGGCCGGCCGGGGGGGGGTCCTGGCACTAACGCGGCTCAGTCGGGGGTTCTTCCTCTCCGGGGCCGCCTGGATGACGCGCACCGCGATTTTTACTTTCTTGCTGGCATGTTCTACCGCCCTAAAAATGCTCTATATGAGGGGCTTTAAGCCTCCGACCCCATCAAAAACCTTGACAGCCCTTCATCTTTGTTCCGAATGCAAAGTTGGGCAAACATTCTGCAATTAAACGGGGGAAGTTGTATGACTTGGGCGCTCCGGAGAGGAGCTCAGGGGAAACACGACCGCATGACGTGCTGCCTAGCCACGCCCTCCCAACTGTGATGCTTTTTACAAAGTGCTCCGTTCCTGTCCCACAGGACTTTGGAATGTTCCATAAGTATGGAGGAAAGGGGACTATGGACTAGGAGTAAGGTGGTCACTATGATGAGTAACCTGGTTAATTCTGGAGTTATTTGAAGAGGAGGGTTTTCAGCTTTTTCCTGAAGCACAAAAGGTTGGCTTATAGTCTTAGATCTACAGGTAGGCTATTCCATTTGACAGCTGCGGATATGGGAAAAGCCTTGCCAATTTCGTTGGATATTTTGTGGGCAGCTCCTGTGATTTGGCCCCTGTGTTCAGATCTTAATGAGTGGCCTGGAACATATATGGAAAGGTTTGATTTGAGGTATGCTGGGGCTTTCCCATAAAGGCATTTATGGACCGGCCTTGAACAATACCCTGTCTTCCACTTTGAGCCAATTAAGTTCCCTTCTGTCATTACAAATGTGTTTGGTCTTGGGTTTCTGCTTGATAATCCTGATGGCATTATTTTGTATGTGTTGGAGTTTTGTGGTGCACTGTTTATTTGCACTAAGCTTTAGTGAGTTTCTTTAGTGTAATTGCTCTGGCTATTGACGTACAGTTCTCTTCACAAATGTAGGTCTTTATCGCTCTTAATAGTCTAAGATGATATAGGCAGTTTTTTGTGACATCCGTGACTTGAGCATCAGACCTCATAGATGCCTCCATGATCATAGCAAGTGTCTTGACCTTTTGTACAACCTGTATTGGGAAGTCCTTGATGTGGAAAGATTCGTATTGAGGGGTTAATTTTGGCTCGCCCTTGATGGCAGCCGAAGATCATTAGCTCGGTTTTCTTGCTGTTAAGGCATAACCAGTTTTGACACATCCATGATTCATTGTGGTTGTATGCTGATGTAACTGAGTTGATATCCTCTCAGTGGTTTCCACTTAGTTCCAAGTTACTGTACCCAATACATGAAATGAGCATCAATGCAGCATTTTTGCATACTGCTGAAGTAAGACCTTAATGAGGAGTCCAGCCTTGCACTTTCTTTAAAATTCTGATAGACCTACAGGCTGAGTAACTTAGTTAACGTACTCGACCTAAGACAAATGCACAACAACTATGGCAACGGACGACACATTTAAACGTGCTTTCTGTAAAATGGTGTATGTCACCACAAGCCTACTCTATGCTTGCGACACTGCTGCCACCCATTGGCCAGCCATACAGTGAAACCTTTTTTATACATTTACTGCAAACAAAGTAAATGTTACATAAAGGTTTCAAACATCTCCCCCAAATGGTGCTTGCTCTTTATTAAATCTACTGGATGAATGAACACAATAAATGTCTCTGAAAACAGTTTGGCCAGCTCTCTCTCGCAGGTTCAATATATATAATGCAATCATAATCGTAGAGCAAAACGATCTCTGGAGGCGAACTACAGTGTATAGTATTGCAGTAAATCTGTCGTTTTACAGACTAGCTGGAACTATTGATAACTCCTTTTGTGAATATCTAGTTGGCGTTATGTATTAATTATGTAAGGGGAACAAAAGTAAGAGAAAAAGCAGAGTAGGTTCTGTATCTGGCAGAGAATTGCGTGAAATATTGACATTTGCTGACCTCTCAATTTCAGGGTATCTGATATAAAGAAATGGGGTGATATGATAGAATGTCGAGGAGTAGGGATCAGCTCATGGGGTGAGCACCTGTTGCACAGATGAATGCAACTAGGTCACACAACCTCTGGGGATTTGCCATCAAAAGCATTTTGCCGTTTGATCATATACATTTTCAAAAGTGTTAACTTGTCAATGTGATGCATCTTTTACTCCATCTTTATTTAGTTTTTTTGCCTATTTCAGGGAGTTAAGTCCCTATCCCAACGCATCAGGAATTGAATCTGGTATGCACCAGTATCGCGCTCACACTGAGCTGCAAAACAGTCTGTAGCAATTTATAGAAAGGAGGTGTGGGCGGAGAGACACCGCAAGAGCAATCCGCAAGTGGAAGGTTGGCTCAGGGTTCAGTGGCCTATAATGAAGGGAACCAAGCTGAATCATCGATTTTCTTTGATCGACATTTACCCTGTGAGCAGGAATCAAAGTTCCTGACATTGCCCAGTAATCCAAATCCGTGCCAGCAGAACCACCATGGATGGATGCAGTCCCTAACCCCTCTGAAGCTTACACAAGGTAGTGGTGCAAAAAACTGGGAACAGCCCAAAGATGGTAATGTCGTGGGGGCTCACTTAGAGATGCACCTACGTCTTTCGGGAAGAGGGCTTACTGATTGGAACCTACATTCGTCTGCAAATTGCTCATGTGCTTGTATTGGTTTCCCAGTACTAGACGCCGAAGCCCTTCCGGGTACCAATGCCAGGAGAGCTTCCTATTCAGCTCTTTAACAACTGGCACTCAAATGTTTTAATCTTTTCACTGTTTTCTAAAGTTAACAAATATACAATAACATGCTTGCTTACAAAGGAAGAAAGAAAAATGCATCTTGGAGGGCGAGTGTGAGCAGTGTGGTTACGATCTTAATTTATTTCTTCCATTAAACCCTCTTTTAGTCTATTCCTCTTCCCTCCCTGCATATGGATCGTCGCTGCTAAAGAGGAGTGCAACTGAGGGATGTCTGTATAATACATGATAAAGCCAATCTGCCTTACAAGTTCCCTAGGACATCTCAAGAGCCAGTGGGTAGCTGCAGAAATTATCGAGTACAAAAATACCTAATGAGAAATGACCGCATTTGTTTGGTCGAATTAGTTAGGTATTTTGTTCATTTTTATTGAAAATATATGTGGGGTGGGGAAAGGGGGTAGGTTAAGGTAGGGGGAAGCGGCTGGGGCACATGGGTGGACTTCCCCCGCATTATAAAAAAAGGATTTGCTCAAATAAATGCTGTCATTTCTCAGTAGGTCATTTTTTGTCAATCATTTAACAGTAATCTGAGCCAGTCTAGTGCGAACTACGTTCATTTAGAATAATTGCAAAATGTGCAGTCTAAATTAACTTTGTTTTCCAATGTGTCCAGTGAAGGGATATCTTATTTCCCATCATCTCCATGCTTGTTAATTGGATGAACGGCCAACTCAATTGACAAAATGTTCATGTTGTAACAGTGCCATTATTTGATTTTGGGGATGCTTTTCGTACGCCATACAGATGCTTGTAGATGGTTTAGTCCTCTGGTTTGCATATTCATTTTGCTACCCCTTAATGGATATTGAAATGAAATATCGGGCTCGTACAGTGATCCAGAGCGCGACCAGGCAAAGGGAGGGGAAAAGGAGAGAACAAAAACAAAGATCTTACTAGGGCAAGTGACATTTAGAACACGCAAGTGCATGGGAAAAGGGGGGAAAGTGCATGGGGGCGAGAAATTGGAAAGGGTGGAACAGAGGAGAGAACCGAATAAATAAGGTAAATAAATAAAGGCGAAAAATAGTGTTAGTCCAGCCGGCTAGTGGAAAAGTGCTGGGTAAGTCAGATAGGGTGTATCTGATAAGTGCAGAATAAGAGTGTGTTGGGGGACTTTATGGGTACAGATACAGGCCCCAGTGCAAGGGGTGGCCCAGAGGCAGTGCAGGAGGGTGGCAGGGTGAACGGGTACCTGGGCCCGAAGGACAGAGGGTGGTCAGGTGCACGGTGCCAAGAGAAAGCAAATCAGCAGGGGATTTGCTACTTTATCTTCATGTTTTCCATACAGCACCCATTCAAACTCTGGGCATGATCACCAGACTTGGCTTTTATTTGGTCTTTAATCGACAGCAGTCCTCTGTGAAGAGTAATTTTAGTCTTGGCTCTCCCTTGTGTCCCTATTTAATGTGTTCTTACTTTAAATCCAAATATGTAATGCAATGAGGAACTTGTGACCACTGAGAGCTGTCTGGCTTGTCACTGCAAATTTGTCTGCCATTTACATTATTTTGAACTCACTGTGAATGAAAGGATATGTAGTCGCCAGCCCGATTCTTCCAGCAGTTTCACTATGAATCTGTATGTTGGAATGGCTTTCCTGGATCCAATGCTACATGGAACACTGCTTCTAGGCTTCTACCTTCTTGAATTCTTAGTAATTATTGCTCAGTTTGTCTAGTGTTATGTTTGGTAGCACCTTCTGAGTGTCGCTTGATCAGCTTCCACAAGGATAGGGAGATGGGCATCAAAGTATTTAAATGCGCTGTAAGGATGTACAGTAGTATAACGTAATTAAAAATGGTCACAATTGCTGTCAAACTCAGGAATTCAAACTATGCTTCAAGGGTTTTTATTGAAAAATGGATATGAAAAAGCTTTTATGATCTTCTCAGGTTGGTCAAATTGTTTTCCTGCCTGGCGCCTAGACCTTCTGTGGGCTCCCTCCACCTGCACCCAGGCTTCCCCCAACACCCACTGCAATATCATTTCTATAGATGGGTAGCTCCTACTATCCAGTCTAAGCTTCAGTTGATGGCCTAAAGGCCGATGAGGTCTTTCTTACTTCCTCTGGGGCTTCCTAAGGGTTCCATTTTCTGTGGTTTTCCCAGAATTGAATCTGCATGGTTCAAGATTGTGCCTGTATCGGATGTTCTTTCACTGCTCTCCCTGACTACACGGTTCCCTGCTCTCCCTTCCGTTCTCCTCATCCCCACTCTCTTCCTACCTTGAACCTTCCTAGGTCCTCTGACTCCTCGGCGCTCCACCTTCAGTCTACCTCCACACCTTGAGCCGGACCCAAACACCTTTCACTCTGTTGAAGGTTTCAACCACTTTGCAGAAACCTGAAATTAAGTATTTTCTCTCGACCACACTCTCCACAACCAACCTACTGTGACAAATTGCGTGATTCAGTCACTTCTCCCCGGGGGGTGGAGGGAGCCTTGCGAGGCGAGGGAGGTGAGCCCGCTATGCAATAGCCTCCCTAGGGATGGAGGCAAGCAGGACCTCACCGGGAAAGACTTCCACCATGGGGATAAGGACCCCTGTTCCAATGAGGAACTCGCAAACCCACCTACAACCTCACTACTAACACCTACCAAAAGAACACTAATAGAAAGCTGAGATTTGTTATTGTCTTATAGAACCTTGGAGTACATCTGAAAAGGGATACCTATTCAGTACGGAGTCAAAGAAAACCACTCAAGTAATACAGAGGGCAAACATGACAGAGAAGGGGGACTTTGACCCTTCAGAGAAGTCCCACGTCATAAGTTGCAGAGGAGGAGACCTGGAAGTGAGAGAAGCCCGGGAATTCAAAATCCACTGGGAGCGGAGCTGAAGGAGGCAGTGACACATGGCTTCAGGTGCAGAGGCGACGCTGGCATGCAAGGCCGGTTTCCTTTCACCCAGGAGAACCTGAGATCGGAAAAGCCGAAGGACTGACCGAAGGTCCAATGAGTGACTTGAGTGAGAAGTTGTGGAGTGATTGAAGCTTGTTGGACTTGGGAGTCTCTAAACCATGCTGAGACCACTTGCCTGAAGGCACTGTGTAGTTTGCCAAACGAAGAGGGAACAAGCCAACCTGACATTCACTAAAGAAGGCCCAATGCAGTCCGCAAGCCCGGTGACGCAATCCCAGAGGAAGAAAGGCAACGGGGAGAGTGGGAGATCCAGGTGGGGAACAGAAAATAAATACTTGTCCCTGCAAGAATAGAGTATCAGAAGTACCCCAGGAGAGTGACAATCATTACTGGAACAATCCTATTCGTCCCAATAACTACCAAGAGCTGGAAAGGAGTGAGAATCATTACTTCAACACTCACTCATCCCAGTAAGAAGCAAGTATTGAAAAAGAGGGAGCATCATTACTGCAACATTCTTACTTGACGGAAAGCGCATGTGTTGGACAAGAGAGAGGATCATTGCTGGAACCCTCATACTTGTCCCAGGAAAAATATAGGTAGTGAAAGTGTGGAAATCATTACTGGAACACTCCTATTCATCCGAGTAACTACCAAGTGTTGGAAATGAGTGAGAATCATTGGAACAGTCCTACTTGGCCAAGCCAGGAAAAAGATTGAACATTGAGTTGACAAAAAGTCCCAAATTTAATGAACAAGGAAAGAACTAAATTGACCTAGGGAAGTGGGGAACTGACACGACAAAGAGAAGAATAAAACCGAGTGGGAGCCAACATGTAAAATACACTGTTGAAAAGTTTGAAGAGACCAATATCTGATAATAAATAGTTACCAAGAACTTCCTATGATTATTGGCAGGGACAGATTAGGTCAGTTTGGACAGAGGACCTATCTTCCCTTTGGGCTCGCTGACAAGCAACCACCTTGGTTTTTGTTAGTTAGGGAAACACCATAGATTAGGTGAAGTCGGGAGTTTTCACTTTTCTTTTAATAAAGCATATCTAAACATGGAAGACCCAGAGTCCATGCCCTTCTTTTGAACGCCACACTACCCACACCAGGGGGCAGCTCTTTGGATCTCTTATTTATCTCCACCTCTCTCAGCCTCTAAGACTACAGTGACACCATCCCTATCCGATCACTCCTCTCTTCACTTATTACTGAAAGGAAATGTAAACCTTCTGCCATTCCTCCCTCTGACCTACAGTTCTCATGCTCCTCCTTCACAGCAGATACTTCTTCCACTAACACTGCCTTCTCCAGCTTTCAATCACTACTATGACTAATTCTCCTCACTTCCCACCACTAACTTTGAGCACAAATCTTTGCACCGTCAACCATGGGCCACCCCATTCATACGCTTTCTTCAGACATGCGTTGTCTGCTGCGCAAATGGAGGTGTACCCACTCGCATGAGGACCTGAAAATTTATCGCTCTGCCCTGAACTCTTTCAAATCCTCTTGATAGAGCAAAAACTGATTTCTACTACATCCTCATTGACGCTCACTCTAACCATGCCCGCCGGCTAGAGGGCACCCAAAACTCACTCCTAAACCTATGATTTTCAACTCCACTCTCACAGCTAATGACCAAGCTGAATACCTTAATGCAAACATTTCCGAAATTAGTGACTCTCTCCTGACCATCCTCCTACATTCTAAACTCCGCCTACTATACAATAATCCTCTGCCTCTTACTCTTACGTCCCGTCACCTTTCCTCCATACATTTGGGACATTCCATCCATCGGGATGGAACCGGAGCACTTTGAAGCATCAACAATAAATGTTTGTCCTTTTATTGTTACGCTGGACCACGGCACGTGACCGTAGCCCTGCATCCTGAGCTTTGCCTGCTCATCCCTGATTAGGGGCTATAATTAAAACCGGCAAGATCGAGGGGCCTTCTCCGGGGGCTCTGGCTAGAGGTTGTGACCCTAAGCCTTCCCACAAACAATCTTGTGGTCGAACCGATCCTGTTGAGGGGGCAAAGGAGGGCAAATGCCCCAAGTCTTCAAGTACCGGCCCTGCCGAGGTTCCCTCACCGAGGGCTAATTCGTATGCAGAATCAAAGGGCGCTCAAAATCGCTCTAGCGAGTGCTAAACGTTAACATTGCAAGTACATTATGGAGGTTCAGGGGCCCTCCCAACTCCCACATTTCACCTCTGGGATAGGCTCGACTCTGGCATTTGCCCAGGCCCATAGGATAAAAAGACTGAAAATGTTGCTGCAAAAGTAGTTACCCATTAAATTCAACACCCCTAAGATTAAAAAAAGAATCAATGTAAAATGTTTCCTCTTCCCCTTTCCCCTATGAACAATTCATGATTAATGGAATTCTTCCCTTTTTGTGCCACTTCTATTTGCATCTACTGTTGAATTATTCAGTTCTTTAGATCCAGCTATTATTTAGTTTATCTTAAATCTGCTAAATCGTTTTTACTTTTAAATAGATTAAATCTTAATTTTCATGTATTCAATATTTTCTTTTACATTGTAAATTTGGTTTTGCATGAAACACCAAATCCTTAATTTTTTTTTAATTTTATAAAACGAGCAAATACCAGAGGAGCTATAATCCAAAAGTTACAGCAAAAGAGAGTAACCAAGTAAATGGCATTTAAACATTTCCTGAAGCTCAGATGATCCATCTCTTTCAAAGAGGAGGGGAAAGAGATTCAACAGGCGAGTAGCCTCCATAGGCAAAAGCAACCCTACCCAGTATTGCCCAGTATTTTCCTTTGAAAACTAAGGGTGCACAGTGGTACTGTTAAAATGTATGAATACGTTGTCTATTCATTTGATTAACAGAGCATGCAGAAGGTAATGGAAAACAAGTTCTCACTTAATTGAATACATCAGTGCCTATGGGGCACATTCCTGTATACGCTTGCTGTTTGGCATTCAGGCTATTTTGGCTTTCGTCACTGTTTCAGAAATGTAGGGTTTCCCCTCACGACTTAATGTTAAGTTGCCTAATTACAGCTAGTGTGCATTTTTTTTTATTAAATGCCAACATCCGGTCAAGCCCAGGAGTTTGAAGTTGTAGGCTTTTGTATAGCTTGCAGTATTTCTTCATGATTGAATGGGCTTTACATTTTCTCTATAAATTCCAGTTTGTTGCATGTTTCTTGTCTCCAGGTTCATGGATTGAAGCATGTACAATTGTTAAAAGGCTCGCATTGCTGTGGCTTAATTAACTTTTTCCAGATTTTGCCTGTTTATTTCTAATATCCTAGATGCTGCATTTGTTTTGATGCAGAGTTGTGGAATTTGTCCAAGGGACAAGCTATTGGGCAAATCTATTTGTCTTGAAGGAAAATCTACTTGTCACTCTGTGGCCTTAATTTATTAAATATGGGATACGGATGCAATATGTTCTCTAGCATGGGGTCTGGCATGGATTCACATGCTCATGAATATTCCCCGTCGTCAAGCTGGGAATGCTTGATAAAAGAAAAAATAGTTTCACTGTACCTTTTTTAAAAACTGTATTTCTCCCATAAACCAATCACTGTCCTCTGGGTCATACTGCCCCCCAGCCAATGACAGTCCTCTCCCTGAGCCCCTCCTCTGGCAACCATCTTCAGATATTTACTGCACACTTCAGTGTTGGGAGTCCTCGAGTTTGCTCCTGTGTTTTTCGATGGAAAAAGTAAAATTTGTTTTAAAGAAACCTGTGCTCTTTCTTCATCTGCTGACAGCAGGGACCTGTTGGCGGTGAAGATCTGTGCCCCTCAAAGGCGAAGATCCATCGAAGATTGTACAAGGCCATCTTGGGCCTACGTCGCGCCCTCCGACCAGAAAGGATGGAATGTCCTCCTTCAAGCCCTGCACCAAATGCGGGCTACGGAATGCGTTTGTGGAGGACAAGCACCTGCAATGCTTCTACTGCCTGCACCCAGACCACAAGTGCGAGATATGCCTCGGTTTCTCCAAAAAAACGATGAGACAGGCATAGTAGGCTGGCAGCATGCCTTAACATGAACAACACCTCTGATCCGTGCTCCGAGCAGGGTCATGCCTCATCCAGGACTGGCTGGTCCGAGGAGCAATCTTCTAAGTCCTTTTAGGGCACCTCATCCGTGGGGGCCCAAGACAAGTCCAAGAGTCGCAAGTCTGAGTCCACCGGGTTTGCGGCGCAAGTGGGTCCCAAAGTGGATAGGGCACAATCTGCATCACCTTCCGTCTCCATTGCCAGCATACCTTCAAGCTCCTCTTCAAAGAGGAAATCCTTTACCCCGGCTAAACTACGGGAGAAATTCGAGAAGCCGCAGACAGAGGAGAAGGCGGCCGTGCAGCCCAAGCACTCAACCAGCATAGGCAAAATCCTTGTTGGCGACTGTCAATGACTACTACTACCACGGCAGCTACAGCGCTGATCCTATGCGGGTAGCTCCCACGGCTCAGAAAATGACCCTGCCCCCAAGGCGTGACTTTGGCGCAGTGATTTTGGCGCAGTCTGCAGACACGCCTGAAGGGGTGAAACCGGCCCAGGACCCGGTTCAAGACCCTTGGGAAGAGAGGGGGCGAGGAGGCCCCGAATCAGACTTCCCAGGCCGTTGCCTAAACCATGCAGGTTCTCGTCCAGACAGAGATCAGGAGTCCTTGCATACAGTCCACGAGGATGTTGACGGTGGAGGTGGCAGAGATCCAGATGAGAATGCCTCTGCAGCGATACCTGTGGTCTGCCAGGGCCCCGACAGCCGCCAGCGAAGAAGAGGAAGCCTCCTCCGATGGCCCCATAATCAACTACCTCCACCTCGTCATCCCCCATCTCCCTCAGCAGACCCAGACACTGGTACAGGCATGATGGGTGATTACGAGGACAGCAGACTGTATCGCCATGTTTGGATGTTTCACATAGGGTGTCCACACCAGATGAGGTGGGGTTGTTCCGCTCTGATTGGTAGGGCCTCTGAGCAATTCCAGCTGGTGCATGAGGAAACCAAGAAGGAGGGCTTCTTGTTTGAAAGGCGGTAGGCCAAGAGGAAGACTATCATGGCGGTACATTTTCTGGACGATGTTTTGGAGGCGGGCCTGGCCCTCCCTTGCACAGCTTCAGCCAAGACTGATAGGCTGGAGAAGAAATATAGGTTGCCGGACTCTGCACCCAAGTGTCTGAGGCCGCAACCGTCGCCGGATTCTGTGGTGTTGGCGGCCGCAAGGAAACTGTTGGCTAACCCTGATTTACACTGCGGTGGCCAACGTTCTGCCGATCCTGGCCCCCAAGACAGGGAATTGTGGTACAAGCTAGGACCGATCCTGGAGTTCATCCCCGATGGTAAAATGGAAGTCCTTGCTCTCTTCCAGGAAGGAGGAAGTGGCGTCGGATCATGTCATCAGTGGCTTTGGATGTCACTGACACTGGGTTCTGGCAAATTGTGTCTGCCTTCGTCGACAGGGTTGGGTGACGCCACTAAATTCCGTCAGGAGGTCCAAGCAAAGGTGCTGGATATGCCCTTAGGCAAACAATCTGTTTGGGATGGCCGTCGACGAGTCCCTCCAGGCCATTAAGATGGATATGGCCCGTTCCCTGGGCACTCTCCAGCAGCACTGCTCGTCATTACAGATGGCCTTCCAGATTCTCAACACAAGAAGCTTAAAGAGGCTGATCCCAGACCTGCCGTAGCAGAGGACAGCCTGAACTGTCTGGGACGTCAGGGCCTCACTTGTGCACCCTGGTGGGAGGCTGGCTGATGAGGTTTGTCAGCGAGTGGCGAAAGATCACCACCGACAGGTGGGTGCTGGATCCTCTTACCCAAGGATGCGCAAGGTGTCTGCAGATCAATCCGGTTCCCAGTCAGGAGCAGCCCATCCTTCAGCTTCTGGAAGAGGTATGAACCATGCTGCGAAAAGGGGCGATAGAACTGGTCCTGCAACGGCTCCAGGGCTCTGGAGTCTATTCTAGATACATTATAGTCGGAAAGAAGACAGGGGGCTGGAGGCCCATCCTGGTCCTACGGCATCTGAACAAATAGCTAAAATGCCAAAAGTTCAGGGTGGTTATGTTGCAACACGTGCTTAGCCAACTGGCGAAAGAAGACTTTTTGGTGTCTTTGGACCTGGAGGGCACCGATTTCCATGTCCCCATTCACAAGAAACATCGTACATTTCTGCGTTATATGGTGTAGAGCCAACACTACTAGTTTAAGGCCCTAGCTTTCGGCTTGAAGTCGCCCCCAGAGTGTTCACGAAATGCCTGGAACCAGTGGAGGCCCATCTGCGTTGACAGGGTATACACGCATACCCGTACATGGACGACAGGTTGATAAGTGCCCGCTCGCGGGAGCTGGCCGATGGACACACTGAAATGACCGTCCAGCTATTGACCGATCTGGGATTCTCAGTCAACTATCCGAAGTGCTGCTTAATGCTATCACAGAACTCACTGTTCCTAGGCGTCGGACTCGATACGTTGTCTTGCTTGGCGTCTCCCTCGGAGGAGAGGCTAACAGCCATGGAAGGAAAGGAGCAACAGGTGTGCGGGCCATCAAGTTGTTACTGTGCATGTTGTCCTGCTTTTAACTCGTCTGTCTGTGCAGGTTGCAGATGCGTCCCCTACAGGTTTTCCTGGACACCCGTTGGATACAGGTGTCTGGAAACTTCATGGACAAGATCCCTCTCAACAAAGAGTTCCAAAGAGCGATAGAGTGCTGGAGCATCTGCTCCAACATCGCCCAGGATTTCAAAGTCCCCCTGCATACCAGGAGACAGTCACCACGGATGCCTCCCTGGAAGGCTGGGACACACACACTGGACGTCTGCATGCCAGAGGCCTTTGGCTGCCGGAGGAGAAGGATCTGCAAATCAACATCCTAGAGCTACAGGCAGTGTTCTGGGTCCTTAAGTTGTTCTACCATCTCTGAAAGGCAAGGTGGTGTGTATCTTCACGGACACCACCACCATGTCCTACATCGGGAAGCAGGGTGGCACTCAATCCCTGGTGCTCTCCAAGGAAGCAAAGTGCTTGTGGCACTGGGCCATCAGACAGGGGATGTTCCTTGTCCCTCTCACCTGGTCGGAGTCCATAACACCATTGCAGAGTACCCCAGCAGGGAACTGCGCTCCTGCCACAAGAGGAGGTTCATCGGGATCAGGTGGACCGCCTGTTTGTCAAATGGGACAAACCACAGATCGATCCGTTTGCGACGGCGGCGAACTCCAAATGCCAGAAGTTTGCCAGAAGATTCCACCAGCTGAGGAGCCTGGGGGACGCGTTCTCCGTCCAATGGGAAGGGCTTTCTGTAAACATTTCCTCTCCTGCTGCTAGTCACCAACACACTCGGAAAGTGTCAATGCAAGATGATACTCATCGCCCCGGCAAATTTGGTATCTGGATCTTCTCAGCCTTTCAGCGTCACCTCCAGTCAAGTTGCTGGTGTTTCTGAATCTTCTCGCTAAAGGGGGGGGCGCAATCCTTCGTCACGACCCAGGATTGCTGAACCTGAAGGCTTGGCTCCTGCACCCTTAGTTTGAAGGTTGAGTTGCCAGCGTACTGCAGGGAGGTAGTCGACCTTAAAGTGCAATGGCCATAAGTGGAAGCGTTTTGGTACATGGTTCCAGTTACAAAAGATTACCCCTCCGACGGTCACGGCTCCACAGATCCTTCCATAATTGCTATCCTTGGCAAAGGCTGGTCTGGAGCACACCTCCATCGTGCATCTGGCGGCTATCTCCTGCTACACCAGATGCCCAGGAAGATCCTCACTGTGGTCCCACTGACTAGGCAAGGAGTTTCTCAAACGATGTTTCCAATCTTTCCCACCCGTGAAGGCTCCTGCCCGGCGTGAGAACTCCATGTGGTACTGACTAGGCTAATGGGGGTGAGGGGGGCCTTCGAGCCTATGCATCAGACTCCACTCAAGTTTCTCTCGTGGAAGGCGGCATTCCTTGTAACCATCATCTCAGCCAGACGTGTACGGGAGACCCAGGCCCTATCCTGCAAGCAACCGATCCGACTTTCCACAAATAAAGGGTGGTACTGCCCATGCACCCCTCTTTCAATGCAAAGGTTCAGTCTGAATCCCACCTCAACAAGCCTTTGATGTTACCTGATTTCTTCCAGAAACCTTCATCGCTGGCGTAAAGGGCCTTGCACTTGCTGGACGTTGCTCGTGCCCTGATGTTCTACGTGACACGCACTAAGTTTTCGAAAGACTTCACAACTGTTCGCAAACTTTGGTCCTGTGAACCATGGGAAGGCCTTGTCCAAGGCTTCCATTTGAAGGTGGCTTTTCGGCTGCATCAAGCACTGTCATTGGTTGGCGAACCGACTGCTTCCCGGCCTTTCGAGAGCCCACTACACCAGAGCGATCGCTGCAATGCCTGTCTTCCTGTCTAGTGTGCCCCTGCTGGACATCTGCAGAGCTGCTACATGGAGGTCCATGCACACCTTCATGAAGGCGTCGACAGGGATTCCAGGGAGGAGTCCAGAGTAGGCCAAGCAGTGCTACGCAACATGTTCACTTGAGGCGTGTGTGTTCCTGAGGTAAGAGTTGATTGCTTCTGTTGAGCCTTGCCACCGCCCGCGGTTGTTTTTAATGTTGCACTGCTATATATTTGTTATTCATGAGCATGTGAATCCATGCCAGACCCCATGCTGGAGAAGGCTTAATTTAGTTACCTGTAACTATTGTTCTCCAGCATGGTCCTGGCATGGATTTACATGCGAACCCGCCCTCCTGGCCCCTCTGCGGCTCTTCTTGGTCATACTGCCACTTTACGTGCTTACCAAATCTGACGATGGCTGCCAAAGGCGTGCTTAAGGAGAAGAGTTTCATTGGATGGGGCCAGTATGATCTAGAGGACAGTGATTGCTTTAGAGGAGAAATACAGTTTTAAGTGTAAGTGAAACTGTTTGTTCTTTTACCAAGGATTCCCAGCCTGACGAGGAATATTCATGAGCATGCAAATCCATGCCAGACCCATGCTGGAGAACAATAGTTACATGTAAGTAACTTAAACCCTACATCAGGCAGATAAATTAATGCAACACAACATGTTCAACAATAATTAAAGCCTGGTCTATCGAAATGTATGTCTTTTACTTTTAGAAATAAATTGGGGCCCACCACGGGCAAAATAAATAAACGTATAAGTAACTTGGACAGCACAATTAAGTACTTAAGCTAGGCTGAGGAAAACAACAAAATGCATTATTTTTGTACCCAAACAAATAAGTGGTTTCCAGGCCGGTATTTCTTGCCAATCTATGCAGACATCTACATTTGGAGGACAATGGGCAGTTTCATGCTCTCTTGACTTTGGTGGGTTTGGGAGAAGTGAGGAAGAGGTGCATTGAGCTTTAAAGTGAAGTTTTTATGCTTGATCCATAATGCTAAAACTGAGAACATGGCACTCTGGTCTTGCTGCTGAAAAGAGTAGATCGTATAGCTAAAGATGAAAGAAGCTTTACATGATTACTACTATTCTGTCACAACATTTTAGCCTGACTGCTACTTCTGATCATGTGCAAATAATTGAAAAACGGAGGGGTGCATGAACTTGTTATGCAAAGGTCAGCACATTTATATGCACACAAATAGAATTGTCACCACCTGAATCTACTCCCTGCCAATAACTGTGACCTTTATAGACCCCTGCTTTGTGTGAACCATACTTGCAATGCTCACACCTTATTTGCTTGCTTTGCTAAAAGCAACTTCTCCCTGTAATGGACTCCACCACTGAACGTCATGTCCTGTGCATTGATCAGAAAGTTACATTCATTTGTAACAGGCCTTTCATGCTGTGACCATCCAGATCCGATTTCAGTCCAAAGCATTTTAATGGACAACTGCAGTTGTACCAGCATTTCAAGGTGAAACAAGACAGATTGCAGATTTGAAAGATGGAGAACTTGCTAATCCTGCTGTCACAAGTTGTAAGAAATGACGCAATAAGGATATTCAAATACTTGCTTTTTATTTAAAGTGTCATGATGGTAGGTGTTTGTTATAGTGTTCCCTGAATCTTCAAGGACACTGTTCATTCCTGGGTTTGTCGTTTTACTTTACCACCTCCTCTGCACATTTTCTGTCTCCTAAACCAGGGTCTCTGCCCTTCCAGTCTCTGCCGCCTTTGGACACTTTCTCCTCCCTGTTCACGACCTCTGTCCGTTCTCTCTTGTCTGCGCCCTTTCATGCTCTGCCTTCCCCTTGATTCAGAGCTTTCCTCTCAGTCGTTCTTACTTGGTTAGAGCCCTAATCGTCACCTGCCTTCCCTGATTGAAGCCCTCTGCTTTTGCTTCCTCTGCCTTTGCTTGACTAGGGCTGCAGCCAGGTCTCTTCACCAGCCATTTTGCCTCTGCTTCAATCTCCTTCATTTTCTGTATTTCTGGTCTCCAGTTTTGTTTCCCCTGGCCCCCAAGTTTTTACAATCAGTCTCTCCTATCCGGGTCTAACAATCAAAATCACCACTTCACTCCCAGTCATACAATCTGCCTAGGAATCCTCCCCTCCGTGTCTGTGAACACGTTATTCTACTCCATTTCTAGCAGCCAACCCAGCAGTCTTCCCCCTCTGCTGCAGCAATATTTATCCTCTCACCACAACTAGCCTTCTCTGTACCGCAAAACTTTATTCCACTCATTATGGGAGCTGACCCTTATATAGTGCTTGTGCTGACTAGCTTCCCACTTATTGGAGTTCATGGATACCTATGTAAATGTGGAAGCCACCATATTGGACCCCACTTGAGTCTGTGTTTGTCACTGACTTGGAAGGAGCTTATGGTGTATTCCCGTGTCTCAGGTTGGGGAGCTTCCCGTCTTTGAATTTCATTTTTGTGACCTCTTGTGGTCAACAGCTTAGGATATGTATGAAGCATTTCTCATGTGGAGTATGAGTTTAGAAAAAAAGCTATTTTGTTGGTGCAGTGCTGGTCTGCTTTCCCTTGCTTTTGATGTAGGCTGCAACTGAAGGTTATTCTGTATCCCTTGTACTAGAAATTGTGAGGGAGACGGGAGTTCTCTCCACTCAAGTTTTCCTGGTAGTGTGGGATGGAAGTGGGGTTTGCCTGTGTCCATTCACGGTATGGGTGAAGACTGGGCCTCCTGCTGTCATGTTTGGATATCAGGCGGGTGAGGGGTGTGTGTTCCCCAAGACTTGGGTGTTGGAAAAAAATACTGCGGGTTACCCCGGTCTTCCCCATCCCAAATCTGTAAGCCTGTTGTTTTGCTAGTCTGCGCTTTCCTCTGTTGGGAAAGAGGGATCATGGGAGATGTAGTTTTCTTGTTTTGGTAATATGGTCTGGGACGTCTGGCCCAGGGACATATTTTCCAGCTTTCCTGGCCTAAATGACCTGACTGGGGTCTTCTGTATAGTCCATTCCCTCCTGGGTCCAGTCTGCATTTTGTACAAGGGGGCAATTATGGGAAATGTATTTTTCTGGTTTCTTTATCCAGAAAGAAATGGTCTATAACCTGTGGATATGCTTTTACTGCGGCAGCTCTGCTGTTGTGGAGATCATAAGGGTAAGGGGGGGGGGGGGCAGGGCGGGGAATCAATGCTGTCACTGTGCCACAGCTTCCCAAGCTGGGATAAGATTCTCCAACCCCCAAAGTAAACCAACATACAGTTGCTGCAGATATGAAGCTACCAACAGATACTTGGTAGCCATGATGTGACCATGTACACAAACTTGAGTATTTTGAAGATCAAAAACCTATACAGACTTTACAAAGTCTACTTGCCCAGGGGACAATAGGTTTATGTAATCTTGTCCCTGACCACAAACTCCTGGGAGTGGGGCTATAGGATTTTCACACACCTGTTTGGTCTTGTGTGCCTTTGTTGCGTCGTTCTTAGAATTGCTGCTTCAGCCATGCTAAGGCACTTCCAGCTTTCAGTCTGTTTACTCCGTATCTAATGGAAATCACACCATGGAAAATGTTGCCAGGTGTGATATTTACATACATATCTGCCCTGGCTACAATCAAGCACTTTCCCCAGATATTCTTGGACTTGAGTTCAGAATGTTAAATAACACCAGTCCTATGAATATGTTTAGGTTTCCGAAAAATAAAAAATAGATTCCCTGGTGACAGTTGCCTGGTGACATTTTCACATAGAACAGTTTGCTCTACTGTAGGTTTACTTCCATCATTGCCTTCGCTAGATACCTGGTAATGCTTCATTTGCTTTGGATTTGCTGACTCCCTCATTTATCACCAGATTTGCGATTAAATGCATCCCATAGTTAGCTAAAATATTGCTTGCTTGCTCACACTGAGGTGTGGTCTTTAATATACGGTCAAGAACTCAGCATTTCATTTGTCTAGTTTACATTTAATTTTTAATATGTTAGTTTCTGGGGAATAATCTGAAATAGTGGCATCTCCCATAACAGCCTGTTTGATTTTGCTGTATATCTATCTTGCAGCTGGTGTGTGGTTATGCATGTATGGCTATTTGGATGTATGAGTTAAGGAATTGGTCCCTAACGTCTGTCTGTTCAAGTATTTTAGTTTATTAGCATTAACCAATGTTTGTATTGTTTGTCTAAAATCCACTTGGTAGACACTAGGTCTTTTTTTTTTCATGCGGTTCATGTGGCTGAAGGACAATTGTTACAAAGAAGGAGAAGATTCAAGCTTTGAACCCTCCCGTCCCCTGCACACTATAGGGTGTGTTGGATAACCAACTACGATATAATCAAGGAAATAATTACTGTGGATAATTAAAAAGCATTCAAACACAATTTTTTTTTGTAAAGCACGTGGGTGCATATATTATTGATTTTAAATTGTAATTTTGAGTAGAGAGACAAAAGCAAAAGAAATCTCAGTATAATTGCATAAAACAAATGAAGGATGAAGAAATGTTGCCAGTAGTCTGCTTTTGAGTGGGGACGCGTTTCGAGGCTGGACACCTTCTTCATAGGCCTCAACAGACTCTAAACAAAAGATTTGTATATTAACAAATTAAACTTTTTGAGTATGTCAACATATATTAGCGCAAGGATAACTTGCAATTCTAGCTTGTTCCATGAACATAATCATTATTCCTGTGGTTCCAATGGTCACAATGGTAATGTTTTCACATCCAAAAAATTGTCTAAATAGTTTTAATTACATAGTTTAAATTCATTGGAAACCATGTTAGAAGTTATCTCAAAAGTACATCCTAAACATGACTTTTAGAGAACACTCAGGGCCCGCATGGAGCAAAGAAAAATGTCTGACATTGCAAGTTACCTGATAGAGTAAAGTAGAGAGGAGTAATCTAGACACAATATCGAGCATCCCTCCAACAAGCCAGGATGAGGCATGTGTTCGATGCCGGGACTTCAATTGCAAAGGTAAAGGTATATGTACTGACTCAAGATGATCTCGACTGGGAATCCCAAAAGGAACTAGTCCGATCTGAAAGGTATAAAGGTAGGGAAAGAGAAAGGAAGTAATATAAAAAAAGGTAAACACTAGAGTGGAATACTATCAACAGATAACTGCAAAACTTACAATCTATCTTATATTCGGCGGGCTGAATACTCGTGTTAATCAGCAATCTTCCCAAAAAGCGCATGGCGCTCAGTCTAGCCCAATAGCAATCTCTAAGGAGAGCAAGGAAAAGTAAAGATAAATAAAATGAACATCAATGCCAGTCCAAAAATCAGGTCCAATGTGACCAGAGACATAAGAACAAGCAGTGTGCAAAGAATGAGAAAACAACTAATTAACATACCCAGGTGTTGTAGAATGGGTAAAAGTTCAAGTCAGCAAACGCCCTGGAGTGGATCCAGTGGAGACATGATGGCGATTGTACCATACACGGATGACGTGAAAAATCGATAATCGAATTGCGTTACTAAAGAGGTGTAATCAAGAGAGGATTGGTGAAGAAGCGATCGCAACTCTGTAGTTAAATGGAGAGTTCCTGTTGAAACGATCGTACACATTCAAATGCGTTAAGGCAGACCTGTAGCTGCAGGATCGGTAGTGTTGAGTAAGAAAAGCGTGAAGGCATTGGCGACCGTTGCCATAGTGACGGGGTCCGCCATAAAAGAGAGGTGGAATCGGAACACGTGAGCCGAATAGACCAATGGTGTAGATTCTGAGCATCGAAGTAAAGAGGGGGCTACTGATGTCCTCTTGAAGACCATGGGGCGGCCATATTGGAATATGTTCTTAATGGGGAGCCGACGGGCAACAATAAGTTAAAACGTGAAAATGTAGTGCGGTATGTTCAGGGGTACTAATGCCAACTGGTTCCATATAATGGATTGTCAAAAATTGCCGGAATGTAGAGATGGGAGTAGAGAGATAAAACAACAATAAAATGGAGTTAAAAAATAAATACAACACGAGATGGCTAGATATATGTGCTGCATCCAGCACAAAATCGCTCGCTACAAGTAATAGAAGAGGAACAAGAGTTCCTAGTGGAAGTAGAAAATAAAAGTTAGCCGGCCAATGTCAGAGCAGATTCTTGCACCAATAGGGCTTAAGGGCAAAGCCTCTCACCGAATCTTATAAAGTCTCATGATGGCTAAACAGACATACAAAGATTAACATGTACAGTAAGGAATTTTTTGGACATTGGAAAACAATATTAGCAATTATAATCGTAGGTATGGTACTAATTCTAACCATATGTCAACACAATCTAATGACGGGGCATTGGTATATACAACCTAATTTTTTCAAGATTTTTTGAGAAGTGTACCGAGATGGGTAAGCTAGAAGTGAAAACTTCTTATGTAATTGTCAGCATGGTACAAAATACTTTAAATCAATGATGTAGCATAATAAGATAATCAAACCTCCATGATTGAGTGCTCATGAGTACTAAAAACAGGTCAACAATCAAACAAGATTAATATTTACAAGTCACAGAGAAGATAATATTAAACAGTACAGGTATAGCAGTTGTTGCCTGGAAATAACCTTGTATTGTTTCAACTATTGAACGACATAATTATCACAGGAAACAATTGAGTGAGTGTTCTTCATTGAAGCCTTTAGGGTGGACCGTGTCCAAAAAATTAATCCAAAATAGTTCTCTCCTAAGAAGCATAGAATGGTAATCTCCCCCTCTCAGGGTTTTTTTTTTTACAACCTCAAGGATTTGAAATCTTATCCGAGCAATTGTGTGATGTTCCAAGTTGAAATGCCTAGCCCCTGGCGATGGTTGGCTGTTACACCGTATGTTTGATTTATGCTCAGCCCAGCCTTCTTTTGCGGGTCTCATAGTCTGGCCCACGTACAGTTTGCCACAAGGGCATTTGATTGTGTAGATAACCCCAGATGACAGACAAGTGGAGTAATCATGTAGTTTTATTTTCTTGCCTGGTTGGGGGTGAGAAAGCATGCTACCCCTTGTGATGTTATTACAATGTCTACAATTGAGGCATGGGTAGGTTCCCTTTTTTTGGGTAGTCAGAAACTGCTGGTTTTCTTTAAGGGGTCTTTCTGCTTTTATTAATTTATCCCTCAAATTCTTGCCTCCCTTGAAGCACATCATAGGGGCCTTAGGGAACAATCTCAGAAGTGATGAGTCATTATGTAGTATTGTCCAATGTTTCTTAATACTTTTGCTGATTTGGAAACTGACGGGAACATTTTGATATAAAAAGTAATGGGATGTCTTTATCGCGAGATTTAGGTTTCAAAAGATCAGTCCTCGTCACATTCATCATTCTTTTGCTTTTGTCTCTGTACTCAAAATTACAATTTAAAATCAATAATATATGCACCCACATGCTTTACAAAAAAAACTTGTGTTTGAATGCTTTTTAATTACCCACAGTAATTATTTCCCTGAGGATATAGTAGTTGGTTATCCAACACACCCTATAGTGTGCAGGGGACGGGAGGGTTCAAAGCTTGAATCTTCTTTATTTGTAGAGGTCTTGTGCCAGGATCTCCGTTCCTCCCCCGCACCTTAAAATTTAAATATCAGTATTTTTTACGTTTCTTTATACAGGTATTATACTAGGTTGTGCACCTGTTTTGGGATCTCCTTGAAGGACAATTGTTGGCTATAAATTCAATAATTTCTGTTAGAATATAAGCTATCGGATGTCTGCATTGAGGTCTCCAGGTAAGCACAAGTCCTGCTTCTGTTTATGTATATCATATGAAACAAAGCAGGTACAAGCATCGGAAATACGATTATATTCTATCTGAGGCTTGTGGAATCTGCTTAGATCACATGCTGTGCATAGGGCGACATCTAGTGGAAGCTGCAGAGTATTACAGTTGTTTTCAAAACTCAAAGGGACGTCGACAATGCGTGCCAGTAGTACTATCCCTAGTGTGATGTCCACTGTACATATGATCCCTCGCGTGTCGAGGTCCCTCAGATTGTTTTTTTCCGCCATACTAGACGGACGCATATAGCTGCGTTCCTTTCGGCGATAAGCCATTGAATTTGTATAATTACGATAGTTTTTCTTCCTATCCTTTCTTCGACTGGCGTAACACCACGCCGAGGAAAGAGAGAGAATACTGCCGTCGGAGACCATCGAAATGGACCATACGGCCTTGGTAGGCCACCCCGGACCTCGGCCCAGACCGTAGGGAGAGGGGGGGGACGACATTGTTAGGCCATTTTAGAATGCATATTCTCCCCTTCCTAAACTTTGTTTGCCCAGCTGCCATCCCCTTTAACCAGAATATGGAAAACACTCCTTTTAAGTTTTGCCCTAAGTGCAACCGTAAATTCCCCTGGGTCGACAAACATTTAGTTTGCAACTTGTGTCTCCCGAGAGACCACGTTGAAACGTCTTGTCGAGCATGCAGGCTCTTCAAGCCTAAGACTTTGAAGGACTGTTCCACTAAGCGCTGGGCCCACTACGCCAGGCAACTCCCATGGAGGTTAGGAGTCTTCAGCGATGGCAGCGATGCTGCACTTTCGGATGGCGAGGGCACCGGAGTAGCTCCAGCTACCCAAGCGCAGGCCCCCGACCCCGTAGGACAGGCCGGCGGCCATGTTGTGGGGACTACACCCGGCGGCGGGAGCGCTTCAAAATCATACACCACAAAACCCATAAGCTCCAGTCGACATTTGACAGATGAGTCGAATACTCGACAACGTGCGACATCCTGTGAACGGTCCACCGAGTCCCGGTCCTCTGGGCAATCTTGTTCAAGATCGCCACACGACGGGGCTAAGATGTCAAAAGATGGCAAGGGTGTTGCAAGAAAAACACCTTCCAAAGGTAGTTTGTCTGTGGACGAAGCCTCCGCCCCCAAACCCAGATGTTCATCTAGTAAAACATCAGGCCCCAAAAAATCTGTTACACACTCCTCTGGGCCTCAGGGTGGGGAGAAACACCATAAGAAATCCTCTAAGACCCCTCATAGCGACAAGAGTCCTACTAGGGACAGGTCTTCACAAAAGGGAATTTTATCCAAGCCCATAGAGAAACCTAAAGGCTCTAGGCCAAATCTTCTACCTCCTACTATGAAGACCTGGGTAATCCCAAGTTCAAAGGAATGGTCTTCGTAGGGATGACCCTGAAATAGATCCAGAAGACCAGGATGATCTTTCATTTGTGGAAACATCTGACCCTCAACGTGTTGATGAGGACACAGAAGAACTTTATTATGAGGACCCAGACCAGGAGGCGATCACGTATTCCATAGATTCCCCTATTAATCAGCACCCTACAGTGGTAGATTCCGCTGTAGACAATCAACCCCTCCTCAACGAAGTCTTAACCAAAGCGGCAGAACATTTCTGCATTGACACACAGGAGGTACAGGAAGACTGACTTCGCTGAACAATTGTTGGGAGACAAAAAGACATTAGGGCAGTTTATCCCACTGCTAAAATCTTTGCAACGTAGAATCCAACCTTCTTTGGAGGCACCTAATCTCACAAGGGCCGTTAACCCGCGTGTGGAAAAACTGTTAAGACCTGCACCTTCAGACCCCCTATACATAAGAGGCCAGTTAAAACCAGACTCTTTGATGGTTACCACCACACGAAAGATAGCAGGCACACCCCTTGCTTCCTCCGAGGCACCCTCGAATAAGGAGAGCAAGAAGATATATGCAATGGGCAGAAAAGTAGCCTCTTCTGCAGCCTACCAAGCAAGAATTGTGAATAATGCTACACTCTTGGCAAGTTACAACTGCCATAATTGGGAGAAGGTTTCCGCGTTACTCTCATCCGCACTGGAGCCACTTAAATCTCAATTAGCTCAGGTGGCAGCAGATGGAAGAGCTGTCTACTTGTCTCCTCAAGTCGAAATTTTGACATGGCTGACAATACAGGGAGAGTTATCGCAGAGGGCACTATTATAAAGAGGCACGCATGGTTTCGCCAATCGGGCTTCAGGCCAGAAACGTAGGCCACCTTAATATACCAGTGCAACCTGATGTCCTCTTCGGCAAGGCTGTAGAAGACGCACTTAAGACAGCAAAGGATGAGTATGGCACTCTAAAGTCCTTAGGTCAGCTCACGAACAAGCCCACAGGGCAAAGAAGGAACAGCAGTTTTTCACTGCTTTCGGGGCCAAAATTCTCAGAGGGATCAGGATACAACCAAGGCCAAGGTTCCTATGGCAACAACTAAGAACAAACCTTTCAAGGCTATCCACGAGGACAACATAGAGGTTGTGATAATCTGGGCAGGGGCCCAGCTCGAGGTGGCACCCCACCTCAGAGCAAGTGACCTTCCCCTCCAGGTACCCTCCCATGCATCTCCAGTAGCACGCATTTCCAACTTCACCCACGCATGGGAGGGTATCACCTCGGACAGATGGGTGCTGGCCACGGTAGCAGCGGGCTACTGTATATAACTTCAATGGCCTCGCAATCACCCCCCCCCCCACCCCGAGACAAAAGGTCCACTCAGAGAAACATCAGCAGATCCTTCTAGAAGAAATAACTGCGCTTCTATTGAAGGACGCCATAGAAGGGGTCCCAGCCAACTAGGTAAACAGGGGTACTTATTCAACTTTTTTCCTTGTGCCAAAAAAAAAAATTGAATTATGCGCCCAGTATTAGATTTGAGACCTGCAAACAAATGTCAAGCCACAAAAGTTCCACATGACTACGCTACAAGAGCTAATCCCGCTTCTAAAAAAGGGGATTACATGGCAACAATGGATATGAAAGATGCCTATTTTCATATTTCAATGTTCCCAGCGCACAGAAGATTCTTGCGATTCAAGATGGTGAACCAACACTACCAATTCAAGGTGCTGCCCTTCGGAATAGCCTCGGCTCAAGGGTATTCACCATGGTACTGGCAGTGGTGGCTGCGCACCTGCGCAGGGAGGCAATCCCAGTGTACCCTTACTTGGACAACTGGCTCATAACGGGGGAATCGCCCCTGATTTGCAGACAAAACATCCAAACAACTATCAACCTCCTCTTTCAATTGGGATTCTCAATCAACGAGAAAAAAATCAAGCCTAGTGCCAAGCACTTCCAAACAATTCCTAGGAGCTATCCTAAACACAGAGGAAGGATTGGTCTTTCCCTCAGAGGAGAGAATAAAGAATTGGTTACTGCAAATACCACATCAGGCCGGCCACCAGATAAGGGTGCGCAAAGCAATGCGTTTAATTGGCATAATGGCATTTTGCATATACCTGGTTCCTCAAGCGCACCTGCACATGTGTACCATACAGGAGTGGTTGTTGAAACAATGGTCTCAGGCAAGCGGTCAGAGGCACGATCTAGTGGTAGTTTCCCCAAAACTGGTACAAAATCTTTGCTGGTGAACGAGAGAAAACCTGACAAAGGGGAAACCCTTCTATGACCCACAGATACAAGCCGTGGTCACAAAGGACGCCTCACTGGCAGGGTCGAGGGGGGGGGGGCTCACTACCTTCATCACACAGCCCAGGGTCTGTGGTCTCACTGCAGCTCAGAACCACATCAATGTGCTGGAACTTCTGGCAGTATTAAAAGCTCGCCAGGCGTTCCAACCACATTTAACAAACCTGTCGGTGCAGATCCTGACGGACAGCACCACAGCAATGTTTTACATCAACAAACGGGGGTACGCGCTCTCCAAATCTATCCAGACTTGAACAGAGAATCTGGAAATGGGCAGTCAGACGGAAAATGTTCCTGTCATCGCATGTTCCAGGGGCACGCAACGCTCTAGCAGATTCATTGAGCAAAGATCCCCTACCAGTGGAACACGAGTGGCGTCCACACGAAGAAGTCGTAGAACACCTCTTCTCTCAATGGGGTTTTCCAATTATAGACCTGTTCGCCACAAGCGAAAATCTTCAATGCCCAGACTTCCAGTCCAGGTTCCCCCAGCCAGGCTCCAAGGGGAACGCCCTATGGATGAACTGGCCAGGGAAGTTTGCTTCTGCTTTCCCCCTGGCTCCTCTCATGAGAAAGGTGGTGAACAAGTTACACAAGGAACAGATGACGCTGATCCTTGATGATCCTATGTGGGCAAAACAGCCGTGGTAGCCACATCTGCACAGAATGGCTATGTGCGAACCCATCAAACTCCCATGCCAGTACAATCTACTCACCCAGCATGGAGGACTAAAAGTGCACCCACAACCACACTCTATGAATTTGGCAGCATGGCTCCTGAAGTCAGTTCGGACATCTCAATCTACCACAGAGATGTATGGATATCTTGAAAGAGTAAAGAAAACCGAACACTAGACACTGTTACTATGATAAATGGAAACCATTTGTAATTTGGTGCCAGAATAAGGAAATCAGCCCCGTTGATGGTACTCCTTCTAATATTCTAACCTATATGCTCCACTTACTGGATGCAGGGCTAGTGTTTAACTCGCTAAAGGTACACCTGGTGGCTTTGTCAGCCAACACAAGTTCCCATAACAAGGTCTCATGGTGGAAGGTACCAGTCGTCAAAGCATTTATGGAAGGGGTAAAGAGACTCCACCCTCCAATGTGGTACTCTAAGCTCATGAGACCACCCTTTGAGCGTATGCACAAGTCAAGTCTCAAACACTTGACTTATAAAACTGCCTTCTTAGTGGCCATCACTTCCATAAGAAGGGTCAGTGAAATCCAAGCTTTGTCAGTGTAGGATCCTTTCTTTACTGTACATAAGGACAAACTGGTTTTACGGACTCACCCTAGGTTCTCCCCTAAATTCATTTCCAAATTCCATGTTAACCAGTCTATTGAGCTACCGGCTTTTTTCCAGGAACCCAAAAGCTCTGCTGAAGTAAAACTCCACACACTAGATGTGAGGAGGGCGGTCATCTACTACGTAGACCAGACCAGACCAGACCGCTAAGAAAAACAGATCAACTGTTTGTCTCCATAGTGCCAGGCAGAGAAGGAGATTGCATCTCTATAAATGCCATCTCTAGGTGGATAGTCTGATGTATCCAACTGTGCTATTCCCTTTCAATTAAAACAGACTTTTACGCCAAGGGCCCACTCCACAAGAGGTACTGCAGCCACTCTGGCTTTCATTGCAAATGCCCCCTTGAACAGTGTTTGCAAAGCAGCTACATGGAGCACTATACATACTTTCACTCAGCACTACTGCATTGACACTCATTCCAAGACACATATACAAGTGGGACAAACAGTTCTAAGACATTTATTCGCTCATGAACCTTTTCACATCCCACCGCCTTCTTCCACTGCTCACTAATTTATGCACAGCATGTGATCGAAGCAGATTCCACAAGCCTCAGAAGGCATACATTACTCACTGTAATCTTATTTCGAGGGGATTGGGTCCTCCGACGTATTCCATATCTATGACCGTAATCACCACAGCTGTGCTGCTTCGGAAAATCTTCAGCATCTGCGTCCTGCATCGATGACGTCGATACGCCGCCCTCGAGGACCTCCTCCTCCGGTCGACGTTACTGGATGTTAGAAGTAGGACGCACAACACCCGTAGCTTCAGTTCTGTTTTTTCCGTGAACGTGTTTGCTTCGTGAATCTCTGTACGCCTCGACTCTTTGGAGTTTCTGTTGTTCATCTCAGTTCTTCGAATCTGTTAGTTTGTGAAGTTATTCTTCGTGAAGATGTCTACCTCGTCTTCCACACCGCGTCCAGGCTTTAAGAAGTGCGTGGACTGTGGGTCCAAGATGTCGGTAATGGACTCGCACGACACCTGCCTCTGGTGCCGCGGGGAGGCCCATGACTCGGATGACTGTGTAGACTGCCAGTCGCTCACGTCGAAAGCCTTGTGGGAGCGCAAGAAGAAGTTATCGGTAGGTAAGGTGTCCAAGCCCCAGAAGTCGAGGTCTGCAGGGCTTTCGACTGACTTCTCGAGGGGCGACTCTCCGCGTCATCGTCAGAAGTCCAGTGGGTCCCAGTCCCGGAGTCGGTCTCGCCACTCCTCTGCCTCTTTGAGGCACTCCCGGAAGCGCCGTCATCGGTCGCCTTCCTCGTCCTCATCCGAGGACTCCGCCCGTCGGCGGGTCGCTTACCCCACCAAGAATGCGAAACCGGAGGAATGGGCTTACTTCGGGAAGAAAATGTTGGCAATTCTCGAATCGCAGGGCACTGGTCCGTCCGCGCCTCCGAGTGGGGTCAGTCGTGATCAGCCGAGACGCGCCGATCGCACGCCTTCGGGCTTGGGTGGTCGTCACGATTCACGGGAGAGCTCCCGCTCGGACAAGGGTAATCTTTCTCGGCATGCCCGGTCCAGGTCCAGGTCCCGGTCCTCGATGCGCATGAACCTGTGATGTCTTCGAGGAAGACATCGACGCCTGTGGCGCCGAGGTCGTCGACGGACTCTCTCGAGGCTCCACCTCAGAGGAAGTCCTCGGCGCCCAGGTTGTCGAGGGACACGCTTGGGGCGCCGCCTTCGAGGCCTGTGTCGATGCTGTCGGCTCTGCGTCTGTCATCAACGCCGATTCACTTGACGCCTTTCGGGGCTGTGTCGACGGGGGTACCCCATGGCTCGGGGGAACCACCTAGAAAGGCTCTGGCCAAGGTCAAGCATGGCTTTGGTTCCAGTTCTGTGCCTTCTTGCCGCCATCTGGAGTTCATTTCAGAGGTGGATGAGGGCTCTGATGATGGCATAGTGCCTGACACGGTGCTGACAAGATTCTCTCGGGCCATAGCCAGTTTGAGGACCTGAGGCAGTCCCTGCATGATGCTAGTGGGCTGGACACCTCTCCGGAGGTGGGGTTTTGTAGGCCCCGAGCCTGGCACTCATGCCGATTCTTCGTACCGGCGACTTATGTCACCGGTCACCGAGTACTTAGGATGGTCTGCTCCCCCAGGGGAGTTTGTTCAGGATGACCTTACGGATATCCTCGACATTGGTCCGCCAACTGACCCGGTACTGCCATTCCATATGGCTCTGCAAAGAAGGGTGGCAGCGGGTTGGACTGCTCCGGAGAGTCTCCAGGCAGTGAGCAAGTCTTTCCCGCGAAAATACCGCCCAGCCAGTAGTGACCCCTGCTACTTGTCCAAGCACCCTACTCCGGAGAGTTTTGTGGTGCAGGCGGCTACGGCCCCGGCAAAGAAGGCGTCGTACCCTACCATCTCTCCTGATAGGGACAAGCGTTTTGACGGCTGGGCGAAGAAAGTGTTTTCCGCGGGGGTATGCCGCATCAGGCGGCCAACTCCATTTGTGTCTTGTCTCGTTTCGCGCACACTCTGTGGAACTGTTCCCTTGGCGGCTGAACATATTCCCGAAAGGGGATGAACGGGATGGTTTCCTTGCCATGGTTCAGGATGGCAAGGATGCTATGTGTGAGGCCGTTCAGTCGGGTTCGGACATGGCAGATTGCGTCAGCCGGTCCATAGCGGCGAGCACCGTGATACGCAGGTTTGCATGGTTGCGGAAGTTGGGGTTTGCTCCTGATGTGCAGGCCCGGCTCCTCAACATGCCCTTTGACGGGGAACATCTTTTTGGCAGCAAGGCTGACGAGAGCCTTGAGAGGTTGCAGACCTCCAAAGCTGCAGCGAAGTCGTTGGGCGCTGCAGTTCGACAACCTCTGCCTTTTCGTCCTAGGGGGACAGCAATGGAGGGGAGGTTCCTTTCGTTATTACTCCTTTGGTAAAGTGAGAGGAGCTGCTAGTCAAAGGGGCCACCGTAGGAGTGCCAGAGGTGGAAAACAAGGTACTTGAGGTGCCAAGGCCGCTCGGGCTGTTGCCTCTTTGCCCTCAGGCAAAGCTGCAGCTGCTTCAGCTCAGTCATGAGGCCATGTCCCATGGTTCACCGGTTGGGGGAAGGCTGGCGCAGCATCTTGCAGAGTGGCAAACCATTAAATAGGATGTGTGGGTTCTGGAGATCATAACCCACGGCTACTGTCTTCCTTTCCGGCAGAGGCCTCAAGACAATCCACCGGGGAATCGCTTTGAAGAGTCCAGATCCGCTCCTTGGGCAGGAAATTCAATCCCTGCTGGAGAAAGGCGCCACAGAACTGGTGCCTGTAGCGCAGAGGAACAAGGGATGGTATTCCCCTTATTTTTTGATTTCCAAGAAAGACAGGGGATTGAGACCCATCATGGACTTGCGCGGTTTGAACAAACTCCTCAGGAAGGACAAGTTCAAGATGGTTACTCTCGTCCTCCAGGCCCTTCAACTTCAGGACTGGTTGGTGTCTCTCGACCTCAAGGATGCTTATTTTCATGTGCCGATCCATCCAAAGCACAAGAAATACTTGAGGTTTGCGGTTGGCGACTCGCACTTTGTTTCGGGTCCTGCCGTTCGGATTGACCTCCGCCCCGAGGGTCTTCACCAAGCTCATTGGTAGTGGTGGCAGCGCTCCTCAGGAAAAGGGGATTCACGTCTACCCCTACCTGGACGATTGGTTGATCAGGGCGCGCTCTCCCGAGCAAGTCCTGGACCATCTGCCACTCCCTCCACAAGCTGGGCTTCTCCCTCAACTTGAAGTCCCATTTGACACCAACTCAGAGGCTCCAGTACATCGGAGCAGTGCTCGACACCTCCCTGGGGCAGTGTTTTCCTCCCCAGGTGAGGGCTCATCACATTCAGCAGATGGTGCACAAGTTTCAACTTGCCCAGACACTCCCAGCGTTCGAGTTCTTGAGACTGCTCGGCCTCATGGCATCCTGCATTCTTCTGGTGCCAGAGGCCAGGTTGCGGATGAGATCTTTGCAATGGGCACTCAAGCTCCAGTGGTCCCAGTCCTCCGGCAGGATGTCGGACCCTGTTCAGGTGCCGTCTTCGGTCGCCCAGGACCTTCTGTGGTGGGCCGACGAAGGCAATCTGATGAGGGGGGGCTCCATTTTGGCTGCCCTGGCCGGAGGTGACTATCGTGACGGACGCATCCCTCACGGGATGGGGAGCTCATGCCAACGAGTTGACAGTCAGAGGTCCTTGGTCTCCGTCGGAGTCCAGACTCCATATCAATCTGTTGGAGCGGAGGGCCGTCAGGCTAGCCCTGAAGGCTTTTCTGCCGACTGTGCGAGGAAAGAATGTTCTGATCCTTATGGACAACATGGTGGCCATGCACTACCTCAACAAAAAGGGGGGGCAGGGTCACTTCCTCTGTGCAGGGATGCGATGCAGCTCTGGTTCTGGGCAATCCAGCAGGAAGTTTCGATCCCAGCAGTTCATCTGGCAGGAGACAAAAACGAGACGTCGGACGCTGTGAGCAGGCAGAGCGCGATCTCTCACGAGTGGGAGTTGGCTCAGGAGATTCTCCTGGAGATTTTCGCCCTTTGGGGGACCCCTCAAGTGGATCTCATCGCCTCCAGTGTCAACCGGAAGTGCGAGAGGTTCTGCTCACAGGAATTTCCTCCAAACGGAGCCTTAGGAGACGCGTTCGTTGTGGAGTGGTCATTCCCACTGCTGTATGCGTTTCCTCCAGTCCCCGTCATCCCGCAAGTACTGAGGAGCTTACGGAGGTTTGGTTCCCGGATGATCCTCATTGCTCCGGAGTGGGCCCGGAGGACGTGGTACCGGGACCTTCTCGACTTGTCCATCTGTCCTCCACGCCGTCTTCCCTACCGAGACGATCTGCTCTCACGGGAGGGGGAATCGGGTTCTCCATCCAGAGGTCAGGTCCCTCAACCTTCACGCTTGGTTTCTGAAAGGTTGAGGTATAAGGATTGGGACCTCCCTGAAGCCGTGATTGAGGTGTTGCTTCCGGCCAGAAGTACCGCAACAAAGTCCCAGTACCGTTGCCGTTGGAGTAAGTTCTGCGACTGGTGCAGGGTTAAGAATGTGGTTCCTTTTGCATGTGAAATTCCCATCGTTCTGTCTTTTTTTGCTTTCTTTGGCCCATGAAGGCGTCCCCCAGATAGCACGATCCTCCCCACAATGAGAGACAATAATGGACTCTCCCAGGAGGGGAATAAGGCCAAGACAAAGTGCGGGTGAGCGTAAATGGGAGTTTATCGATCAGGATAGGGCATGCAAAGAACTCTGCAAATTCTTTGAGCGCTCTGTCTGACAATAGCAAAGACAGGCGTATATATTTACAAAAAACGTCATAAGAACCTACATACTATAGGGGGCACAAGTTTGTGGGGATTGGGTGGCTACGACTAGCTATAGGTGCTGCTGCGATGTGGTTTGCCGCGGCTGGAGGACGTCACTGGTTACCCTCGTGGGTTGGGCTGGGCCTGGCAGGTCAGCTGGGCTCATCCGGACGGTGTTGTTGTACCAACTGTGACCAGTGTCAGAGATTAATGTCTTTCCTGACTTTCTGCCCTAGGGCCACGCACACCGCAGTCATTCAACCTTGCAATATTATCTTCCCTGGTAAATCTTCTAATAGGTTATTCTACAGGTTAATGCAACATAGGAGGAATGCACCTAGAGTGGGGTCTGTTGGCGATTCATCAATACATGGTCACTATCGTCCTGTTAACCGGGTATCATAGGTTGTGGGTTTGGGTTTCGGGGCATGAGACAGGCGGTCCGTGTTATCATGCCTTGTTAGAAGTCATTATGGATGTGTTCCTGTAATGTTGCCATAATATTGGGTGTCCTGATTTTACAGGGGCCATTAACCTAAGGTGAGCCGGTGGGTCGTGGAGCCTAAGAAAGGGCACCTTTGGATCTGTGTTTTAAGGCCGGGGTTTACTGCTGGGTTGTAAATAATTCAGGTGGCAGGCCGGGGCCCTGGGTACTGCGGGGGGAATGTGAATGCTTGAAGCGGCGCCAGCCGAGTTGGGGGAGGTGGAGCAGCGTGGCACAGGCCTCTGCTTTTTCGTCTGGCAGGCTCCACTGGGAGGAAGGGGGAATGGCCTTGCATGTGCTCACAAAGGTATTTTCCTCGTGTGTTGCAGATTTTAGGTGGACGAGACATAAACATTCATATAATATACAATACTCATTGAGTCTTTCCAAAGCTCACGTTTTGACATTGCTAGTGCCATCCATATGGCCAATTTGAGCACATTACGTGTACACTACGTTTTTAACGACTACAACATTTTGTTATATGCTTATACATGCGCGGTAAGTGAGGTAGTAGTAAGGTTGGTGGAGCACGCAGGAACAACCCGCCAATGAGACTGACGGCAGTGGCACATAGTAGGCTTGGACATACAAGGTGCATTTTCGTGCACCCCTTACATGAGCCCTCAAAATGGTTGCATTTGTCTTCCTTTGCACTCTAGCAGCATTAGTTCAGTTTTGGCGCGGGACAGTGGGGTGCAGTCTTCTCGATAACACACATAACATGAAAAAACCCCGGGACGCTTGTACCATTTGCGCATAGCTACTAGGGATGTAACGGTATTACGGTATACCGTTAAAGATACCGTGAACCACTTAATTGAACAATAATAACCGTCACATTGTTTATACCGGTATACCGTTCATACCGTTAAGCGTGCTTTTCAATCTGATTTGAAAAGGCTGCAGTAAGCCAGTGCTGCGCAGTCTTGGTCTTTCACTGTTGGATGTGCCGTCTGCCAATTAGTTTCAGTTGGAGCAGTTTTTAATGCCATTCCATAAACCACACATGCCTGACACAAAATCAATATGTTAGCAATAAGAAGAATAAATACAGTGCCAAGAAGGAAAAGGGTTTCTATAGGTTGGCGGCTTTGGGGTTTATATATTTATGATGAATAATGTTTTCTAAACATATCACAATGGGGGATTTCCCTAGTTCTATCATTGAATTTACATATAATAAGTCACACTGCGAAATTTACTCATCTCTGTGGGTATTCCCTGGTACGATACCAAAGGGTAACATGTCCGTGATTACTGAACACCTTTTGGCCCGCAAGTAAACTAAAGGCTGTAACGTAAAGAGAGAGTGTGTGTGTTTGTGTGTATGCGCACAAGCGTAAAATACCATCAGACTCCATTGATCTGTGGAATGCAGGTTATCAAGATGGCAACATGTTCACCTTCACCAGTAGCCAGTGGGGGAGCTAAAAGCCTAAATGACCACTTAAGAAAAGCTATTCAGTTTGATTTGCCAGTCGCAGCAGGGCTCCCCCTCCACCCCCCCCTCCTCCTCCTCCTCCTCCTCCTCCTCCTCTCCACACGTGTGTTTGGTGGAATCAAGGGGTGGCATTTCAGTGGAAAGTATGTTGAAAAGCCCAATTCTGGCCTTGGGTGCCTGGTTTTGTTTGCGATGATAAATCTGACATTTATGACCTTTTAGAAAATATTTGTTAAGATTAGTTAACTCCACCTGCTATACCGTGATAACCATGATATACCGTCATTTGGCAAGAAGGTTATTGTACCGTCATAAAACTAATACTGTGACACCCCTAATAGCTACAGGGATGTGGGTGCTTCATCCCTAATGTCATATGAGCACCCATTCTGCCATTTTTATACATTTTACAGGTTTTTTAGTCAGAGAGGTTGTGGAGAGAACGCTTCCATCACATGTGGTTTGCTCATTAGTATTTGGGGACTCTGCTTTTGTCAGGGGACCTTTGTACAGTTCTTTTCCACCCAGGCCCTGCTGGCCGGGTCATGCTGGAAACAGTGATACACTGTGGAAGGTGAAATGTTACAGTGTTGGTATCTAACACTAGTTCATGTCCGTCCGTTCGTGGGAACGGGCTCTCAGCGGATCTGCCAGAGAGCTGTGACCACAGGGATAATTGAAACTCTCCAAGGGTGGGGGGCCGCGCTGCGGTGCACAGGGCTCAAACCATCTATATTAGACAAAATGGTTTCCGAGGCCTAGCTAAATTCAGCAGGTTTGGTCAATGTCTTCAGCCAGCGGCCCATCCACCACCTGGGGCCTGGTGGTAGGGGGGGACCCCTGACAAGCCATGGACCTCACCGGGGGAGAAGATGCAGGGGAGGGGGGGGTCTTTTGGACCAATCCTCCCTTACATTTCCCCCCTTTTCGTTACTTAAGTAACGAATTCTTTAAATCCTCCAATCTCCTGCACTCTTCCTCGTCAATTATTGCATCATCCCATGCAGGTGTGCCTTTTTATGGGCATCTACGCTCTGCACACCCCTCGCAGGCTCTCACCTCTCCTAGCATATTCATCTGGGGTGCAAGTTAGGTATATATATCCGCTCTCCCCTTCCAAGTCCACCCACACCTCCTCGTACCATTCCAGTATACGGGGCTCTTTAATGGTAGTATGCCACAATTTATCTGCTATATCCTTGTCGTGGTACCTAGGCACTATCTTGGCGTGTCATCTGTTCCTGTCTGTACCTGTACTTCCTGCATAGTTTGCATTGTACCGCGGGCGTTGCCCATTGTCACCATCATTGCACCATTCGGCACTGCGTTAGCACAACATCGAAGACCCACCTGGCACAGGCAAGAAATAAAAAGGAGGAACACTACAGCCGGCATCTAGAATTTCAGTCATTCCCAGCCACGATGGAACCCAGGAGAAGATATTGTTGAACCACGTGCTTTCTTCTGCTCCACCTTCCATTCTCATTCTTTCTCTAGGTTATGTACTGCTTCGATCACATAGGACAGGGAGCCGTTGTCTGCGTCTTCGGAAGGTACGAAAGTGCAGCAGGCACTTCCAATTTTTCGGCAAACACCTCCGTCCATCGCTGTCAACAGGTCCAAGACATACCTGTTTTGCATGGTCATTAGCCGTAGTGCCCGCAGTTCCACTTTTATTACGTTAAATCCTTCTTCCGTATCATTTGCCAGCTGGATCAGCTCCCAACGTGTGATTTGGAGCCACTTTGCATTTGCTCGCGCCTGGATGCTTGGGATGAGTGAGGCAAAGAACGTTTCTGCAGAGCTAAATAATCGATATCTGTCCGGGATCTGTGCCAGCAGTTCCGATGATGCTTTTGATATGTAGTTCGATGAGCGTTTGTTTCGGGACAGCACCCCTTCCTTGTTCCTGGAAGACAGGACATATACTTGTGACTCTGCAGTTGGCTGGGCCGCACTCTGTTGGGTGTTTCCTCGCGTCTTCTTGCTCCCATCAATGTGGCTTTCCAGGATTACCATTAGTGCGGAGTGTAGGGTGGCCAATGAGCAGCTGCCATCCCATGATTGTGGGAGGTGTCGGTACGCCTGGTTGCCACATACCCAATAGGTGTCCATTAGGGCCGCTGTCCCTTTTCTCATATCTGGGATGGTGAGGGTCTTGTTACAATTCTTGTTAGCCCCCATGGTGGTTCTCCCATCTCCCTGAAAACACAGTTCATAGTTTATTTCCTTCTGCAGCTTGAAGGGTTTTTCAATGGCCGTTACCCAAGTCAATTTTGAGATCTTCCTTCCATACTGGTGTGCATGTTTCTTCTATCCATTGCAGTTTCTCTGGTGCCACACCCCTCAGTGCTTCAGTCTTGCACTTTATTTCTTCGTCCTTCCACTTGTTGTCTGAAAAAAGTGTCCCCTTTTATTATAAAAAATGGCTCCTCCAGACATACCACTCCTACTGCCTTTGGATAACAGGTCTTCTCATTCTGCAGCATTCTGAAAGTTACCTCATGTGCCTGGTAGGTGTTCTTAATTCTGCACAACGTGAGATGAAGGAGACACTGGGCATCGACAATAGGCAACTCTTTGGGTAACAATACTTTGGGTGTACCTGAAGCATGGGGAATGAGGGAGCAGACATAACGGCTCTCATTTGTTGTTTGCTTAGCCGTTGCACTCATGTCCGCATACCATTTATTTGTCTGGTGGGGTTGTCGTGGGTCTTCCATTTGGTCTAATCCTAACTCATAATACTCATCATACTTCCTCTCCGCGCCTCCCTTTTCCGCCTGTTATTTCTTTTTCTAAGGTATTTCCCAGCTTCATGGGCGATGGACAATGTGGGCCCCCCTTAATCCCTCTCGCCCTCCTTTGCCCAATCATATAATATTTCATATCTCGCTGTCCTTTCTTCATTCTCTTTCTTTATGCTATATAGCAGTGTGTTTTTGGTTACGGGAGCGGGCCGGCTGGTGGGGGTGTTATATAACCAGGATATAGCAGAGGGGTTACGATCATTTAGACTGCGGGCATTGTAATTAGATACTTTTGGCGGGGAAATTGTGCTGTTTTGCATTTTTCCCTGCAGACCTTCATTTTGCGAGATAGCAACATTGGATGGTGTCGTGTAATATCCTCATACCAGTTTAGTTCCATCCCATACCAAAAAATCACCTTCTTTAGTATTTACAATTGCTGTTTCATTTGTCACATTAGTCCCGTTAATCCCTCCCCCCTCGTTCATCTCGATAGAGATGAACGCTATGAACCAATACGTAACCAGGCCAAACATAATTGTAAAAAATAATGTAATGCATACAGATAATCCACACTCATACGAATATCTACATCGCTCAGCTAAAAATTCTCTATATCTAATAAATCTATCTGTTGCAGGCTGCCCGTTAGTCGCCATGGTAGTTCCTGTTTGAGATATAAAAGTGCATTAAGTGCATGCATGTAAACATTTTGTTGGCACTACCAGTGCCAAGATATCATGGACGGGGAATGGAATTGGGTAGCGGAGCGGGATTGGGATGTACAGAGAAGGGAGCAGACACTATACATATTCATCACATTATTATTTACACACACCCTTTTTTTTCCAATCTTTTCATCTTTATAGATAACCTCAAATGTAATGGTTCTCGTTAACAATTTTATCAGTCATGTACATTTCGTCAACTCACATGTTCACGTTCACTCATTTTTTTTTCTCATTAGTATTGTTTGCTGTTGTCTGTGCCCCCTCATTCACCTCTTCCTGCACACTATTATATGTCTTTAGCACATCCGTCAAATGTACCCAATATTTGAGCCCCACTGGCGCACAAAGATCCGGACATGAATGAACTCTCCCGGCATCAGTTGTACCGGTGTTTCAGGTTCCGTAAGGTACTCCGTGGTGTTCCCTTCTTCCCTTGTGAATGGTGGTGACAGCTGCTTTGATATTGCGCACGCTGCCCTAGTTAGCTTTTTCAGATATTCTGTGAACTCATCTCCCAATATTGCGGCGCTTCGGTGCGCGTCTGAGTGTTGGCGCAGTGGGGGGTGTGCTGTGTGCATTCGTCTCCCTGTCACGATTTCGTGCGGGGACAAATGGTGGTCCTTGCTTGGCTGATTCCTCAGCTCAAACAGCGCAAGGGGCAAACAGTAAATCCAGTTTTTCTTTAATGAGAAGCACAATTTGGACAATCTCCCTTTTAATAGTCCGTTCATCTTTTCTACAACGCCATTACATTGAGGATGATAAATCGAGCACAATTTATGTTTTATTCCCAATAATGTCGTCACTTCTTTGAAAAGCTCGTTCACGAAGTGAGTGCCGTTGTCTGAGCGAATTAGGTCGCAAATTCCCCAGCACGAAATACTTCCCTTACTAGGAACTTTGCACCGCTTTTAGCATCAGGTCGTGCACATGGGCCTGCTTCCACCCATCTCTAGAATAGGCATACAACCACAATCATGAAGCGTGCCCCATTACACCTTTCCCCCATATCCGCGTAGTCAATGTGCAGTTCTCTGAATGGCCCTATCGGTTTTGGAATTGTTCCCCTGAGTGTACGTAACGTCATTCCAGAGTTGTATATCTGGCACGTTGTGCATTCCATTGTCAATCTTGATATGTGCTCCTGGAGACAGGGCACAAACCAGTCCTCTTGTATTTCTGAAGCAATGTGTTGTTTGGTGTTGTGTGCTGGAAAGTGTAATTGCTGAAACACTATTTCTAATAGCTTTACTGGCATTACCACTTTTCCTGAGTTATTTTGTCGCCATAGTAAGTCTGTTGCTGATTGGCTGCACCCTCGTTTTATCCACATCATTTTTTCATCACCACTTGCTCCTTCCTGCAGCTCTAGTGTTTGTGATATGGGCATCGCATCGCATTGTATCCTTCTGGGAGCTCTTAGTTTGTCTTGTGCTGTAGCATGTACTCACCTGTTTCATGTTTTGTAAAGTATGAGGCTTCCTTGGCAGCAGCGTCCACTGCCGCGTTCCCCAAAGACACAACGTCTGTGTTGGACGTATGTGCTTGGCACTTCACTATCGCTACCACTGTTGGATCTTTTAGGGCCTCAATCAACTCCTTCAGTAACTCTGCATGTTGCACTGGTGTCCCATCTGCTCTCCGAAACCCCCTCCGCCCCCATCTTGCCAGACCTCCATGTACTGTTGTCGTCATGTAAGCTGAATCTGTGTATATTGTTACTGCACAACCTTTAGCTGCATGTAATGCTTCTATTAGGGCAATGAGTTCCGCTGCCTGTGCTGAGAAATGTGATGGAAGGCGATACTGCACTAGTGTCTCATACTCACCTTCTTCTAATCTCACCACTGCCAATCCTACATGTTTCTCTCCCGTGTCCATGTCAATCGATGCTGACCCATCCACAAAGTACACCTCCCCCTCGCTCAGGGCATTCTCGCGCATCACTGTGTCCTCCCCTCTTTCCCCTGTGTAAGTCGCACAATCGTGTTCCTGCATGTCCTCCAGTGTGTATGCTTCTGTAATGAATGTTGCCGGATTCACTTTCCTGCATCGTACCACATGGATATTGGCGCTTGTCACTATTATTTCATAGGCAGTTGCTCGCTGTGTGGTCAGTGTACTCTTTGATCTCTCAAGTATTGCAAATAAAGAATGCTCCACAAACAATGTGACGGGGCATCCCATCACTATTGTGGCACTTTTCTCAATTGCGAACGCGGCAGCAGCGAGTGATTGCTCGCACGCGAAATGCCCTTGCATCACCGCATCCAAAGTGCCACTATAGTAAGCTAACGGTTTGTGTCCTAGGGAAGTCTTTTGTGTCAGTACAGCTGTCATGAGTGTCCCCTTGCAATGTGAGAACAGGTAAAATTTGCGTTCATAATCAGGATTGGCGAGTACTGGAGCACTCGAAATCAACTCTTTTAGTGACTTGAATGAGTCACTCATCTCGTCTGACCATTCTATTTTCCTGTTTTCTTGTTGTGCCTCCTTGAGTGCTTGCAGTAATGGTCTTGTGTAGGCTGCATAATCTAATATCCATGCTCTACAATAGTTACACATTCCCAAGAATTTCTGCATCTCTTTTACTGTTGTGGGTTCTCTTACTGATCTTACTGCTTCTACCCTGTCAGGGATTATTCTTTTTCCGTCTTTTGATATCAGCTGCCCCAAGTACACAACCTCTTCCTGACAGTATTGTAGCTTTTCCTTGTCCACTTTGTACCCCTTATTCGCCAGCAGCGACAGGAGTGTTACTGAGTCTTTTCTGCATGTTTCTTCATTTTGCGCGCAGACGAGCAAATAGTCTACGTACTGAATGATTGTGCTTTCAACGGATAAATTACCCAGGTCTTCGTGTAGTATGCGGTTGAATATGCTTGGGCTCTCACAGTATCCCTGTGGTAGTATGCAATGTTCGTATCTCTTTCCCCCTAATGTGAATGCTGTCAGGTATCTGCTTTCCTCTGCCAAGGGGATGGAAAAGAATGCGTTTTTCAAATCGACCACTGTGAAATGTGAAGCCGTTTTTGGGATACTGCATAATATTGAAGCAGGGTTCGGGACCAAAGGGAACTCTTTTTGTATGACATCATTTAGGGGGCGTAAATCCTGGATCATCCTCCAAGCCCCTCCCTTTGCTTTTTTGATCGGGTAGATACATGTTACATGGAAAGTTTGAAGGCACTATTATCCCCTGTGCTAGCAATGCAGTTATTGTCTCTTTTATCCCTTCCTCAGCTTCGCGGGACAATGGATTTTGTTTCACTCGGGGTAGAATCGCCCCTTGTTTGAGCTTTATTACCACTGGTGTCACTCCATGCAACAACCCCACATCATGGGGGCCTGTTGTCCACAAATTTTTTGGCACCAGTCGCATATCATCAAAAAATGACAGTGGTGTTCCCACCACTGCCATCAACTGGACGGGAATCTCTCTAGCCTGAATCAAAATGTCACAGGGCATTGCTATTTCCATTATTATTTCGCCATCGTTGTCTGAATCAGAGAAGAGATCCTCATCAGATAAGTCCCGTAAGGCAATATTGGCATTGACGCACAGTACAGTGCGCCATTCACATCCATCCCAATTACTGCAATCCTTTTTGCTGATACCTGTACAGCATGCAAGTCTAATGATACCACTGACCCTAGTGCTGTCTGGGCGCACTATTGGGCGGAAGATTAATTCCGCGGGTATTCTCCAATCCAGCTTTTTTAGCTCAGGAACTACTTGTGCCAGTGTTTTCAAACCTTCAATGAACATTCTTTCGTCCACTGGCAGGCCATGTATTTCCGGAGCAGTTGTTTGAGCCTGTACTACCAGCATTAAACGTAATGGGCATATCCCTGGTGTTGGACACACTATTCCTCTTTCTGTGAATGATATTGTCATGTTGCGTTTGCTAAGAAGGTCCCTCCCTAGCAAGTTTATTGGCAAATGTTCATAATACAGTAAGGGTGTTTTTACAGTTTTACCCCCCACGGTCACATCCAAAGCTTCTGTGTAAGGCACTTCAATTACAGCCCCAGAGAACCCCTGCGTCTCTAACTTCCGGTTAGATTACAGAAACCGGCCCTCCCTAATACATGATTTCTCCACTCCCGAATCCACCATGAATATGAACTGCTTGTCTCCTATCTGTGCCCCTACCAATGGTTCCTCTGCTGCATCGTAGGTTGTAGATAGAACAGGACACGCAAGTGTTCTCTGTGGGCTGTCCTATGCGGGGTGTCTCATAGCCCCCCCCCCCCCCCCCCCCTGGTTGAACACACTCCCTGAAACTACTGACACACCACTATAGGGGGTGGTGCTGGTGCTCCATTTGCTGTTGTCGCAAAAGGGTTGCCTGGGGTGTAGTGCATAGTGTCATTGTTCTGTGGGTGAATCTGTGTTCTGTATTGGTGTCCCTGCCGTTGTTCAGGGTACCCCTGCCCTGGGTCACTTTGTTGTTGTCCCATTGGGAGACCGTATGGGCTCCCCGGATGAGGATGGCCATAGTGTTCTACCTCGGGAAACCCGTTGCTTGATCTACTCCTGCACTCTCTTGAAAAGTGCCCCCACCTTCCGCAGTTCCAACAACTTCCTTGCACACCTCTGGGACCCTGCCATCCGTTTCCTCCCATTCCCCCATACCCTTGTCCACCCCCTCTTCGGCCCCTGTACCCACCTCGTCCCCCTCGAGGGGCCCACTCTTGCCACTGCGGACCTCCACTCTGCTCCTGTTCGTTCCACTGCCCCGCTCCTGCCCAATTCGTTGCCATCCTCCCCTGGATTGCTACCAGCCCCTCCTCCGCCTCATCTCACTCCCTGTTGAGTGGGAGCGCGGCTTCTGCTGCGGCGACCTTCACCAGCTTTGTTTGTACTAGTTTCGCTTCGTCTGCCAATCTTCTCTGCGCCACCTCATTTTCCCTCTTTTATTCGTTTGCAGTGGTGAACTATTATACTCTGAATTTCGGGCCATCCTTTTGCTTCTATGCCTGCTATTTTGTCAAGTGCCTTTTGCACCTCTTTTGGGAGCCCCCTCTTTATTATAAAGTAGAATAGTGATGTCGATTGATACCAGGGCGTACCCGTTTCTGCTCTCCACATCTCTTGGACCCGAAAAATGTAATCCATAGCATCTTCCCCTTCGTTCATTGCACATTGCATTACTGACTGCAAATCTGGTGTATCTGGAAACGTTTCCCGTAAAGCACCCCACACCCTGGCACGCACTGTGTTAAACGAGGCACCATCATGGCGATCGCAGTCTAACGTTACTCCCGGGAAGCCAGCTTTTACCCATACTCTGTCAGCCTGATCCCCAACTGCTGATACTAGCAAACTCTTCACGTCGCCTATTGCTAGAGGTACCCCGGCTGTGTGTTTCTCAAAGGCATATATCCACTTGCTTGCCCCTCCTGATAGCGGGGGCAATAACTTTAACAAATTGGCTTTATCCATCTGAGCCCAGGGTATGTAATTCGGCCTCCCTCCTCCCCTGTGCATTAGTGGGAGCTGTAACTTTCCCTTTGTCGTTGTATCTGTACTCGCCTTCATTCCTGATTTTCCTAACAATGCCATTTTTCCCAACCTGTTCCTTAGTCGCCCTGTCCACTCATCCATCGTTCTCATTGAGCATGCGCCATCCAACCCCTCGCTTCCCCCTCCCATTGCCATACTTAGCCTTTCACTTTCTTCTAAATCATCTCCTATATCACACAGTAGCTCTTCTCTGCCTCCTGTGGTCCTTACCTCATCATCGGTACACCCCTCTCTTCCCTCTAGTTCAATTATTCGTGTCGGTTCTTCCTGCATCCTAAACAGTATCTCCCCTTTTTTCCAACCTTCTTCAAATATTCTATTCTCACTCTGCGCTCTTGATGCAGGCTCTGATCTAGCGGTATTGATTGCAGTCCGCTCACATATGCTTTTTATTCTCGAGAGCTTGTCTTTGGCTATAGAGAGCCTGGATTCTAGGTCTCCTGTTAATTTCTCTGTCCACCCTTGGTGTACTTACCTGCTCTCGCTCCCTATGACTCTCATATGGCAGGGGTGCTGTTGGCCCTTGAGTGGTAGTGCTTGTCGTTGGGGGTACATAAGTTGGGTCACTGTATCCCTCTGCGGGCACTGACTTATTCAGTATTGGGTACAACCTAGTTACCCCTATCGGTGGCTCCTCTTCTGGCAACACCTTGTTATCCTTTGGTATCATTAGTGGATTGTCAGTCGTAGATGGTAGATCAGTATCTAATTCCCTTGTCTTATGCGGGGGTATTTCTTCAAACAGTCTCCATAGGTCTAATATTTCTCTCCTATTGTGTAGCTGCTTCCCCTTGTATTTCAAACAAATGCACGTAGCTACCATATCTAGGACACTCTTGTCAAACGATCCCCCTTCGGGCCATATCTGAGGTAATCCTTCCCCCTTCAACTCTGTGATCCACTGGTCATGATATTTCTTAATCCGTTCTGCGTACCCAGGTAGACTCTTACAAATATGTGATAGGGGTGTTTCTGCCCCCATACTTCGTACTCGCTCGATACTGATGTATCTCTATATATATCTATATATCTCAATATAAATGTATCACCCTATGAGTTCACGTATTTATGTCCTACTAAACGTGGGGACCTGAGTGTTTTCCCGACACCTGTACAGTATGAGAATGGCTGCGCACAGCCTCTGTTCTATACACTTTAGGGGGCACGTACAAGAGCAAACCATCAATAATTTCGACAATGTTACCCAACAAATCAAAAAAGTAAACACTCACTTCACCACATTACTCTCTTCTTTGCGATATTTCTTCTAGTCACACTTACCATGACCACACCATAATTATGCATTTCTGACCACCTTTACACACTCAATATAACAAATATGTTCTGACACATACGATGCTTACACACCCATAGGCAGCACTCTATTCAAAGCTCAGTTTGTCCTCCCTTTCCTCCCTTGCCAGCTGTCCCTGTATGTCTTACTCTGATATATATTTGTCTCCTAATTTTGATGTAAAATTGTCTTTCTACTTAGATTATATCTTTGTTTGTACTAACCCACTTTATTTTCCCGTAAACCCAGAGAGAAGAATAGAAATAATAGCAGTCACTAATGTATTCTCCGTGTCTTCCTTTACCAGACACCTTTATCTCATTTTCCACTTCTTCATATATTCCCAGTACTAGTCAAGATAGCACTATGCGGCGCCGCCTTCCACCCCCTCGCAGAGCTAGGTTCCTGTCTCTTTATCTCTGTTCACTTCTTAAGCCTAATGGCTATATGCAAAGAAAGTTAAGGATGGTCCTTAGTAGACCCAAAGTGCCCCCCTTTCAACCAGCCTCGTTCCCTGTCCTATATTTCCTCCCCTACTCCCTTTATGGTCGCTCGCACTCAATACTCACGTGCCCATCTTGAACCGAGAGTCTCCGAAACTGGGACCGTCCAGGCAGTGTTGCCGTACGCTCAACGGTCAGCCCCGGCGAGCGGTACTCAAAGGGGATTTTTCAACCGGGATCCCGTACCCTCTCTGTTGAGTGCGCACTTCTGAGCGTACCGGTCGCCGTTGGCGGGCAGCCTTCCGGAACCGGCGCACTGTGCGTATCCCTTTTCGCCCGGAGATTTTCGTGCCAAAGGGGACGGTAGGGATATATATATATATATATTTCTGAGGCTTGTGGAATCTGCTTCTCCAGCATGGGGTCTGGCATGGATTCACATGCTCATGAATATTCCCCGTCGTCAGGCTGGGAATCCTCGGTAAAGAAAAAACCAGTATCAGTTTCGTTTCTGATCTGTCTTTCGTAGTAATAACCAATCACTGGTCTCTGCGTCATACTGACCACAGCCAATGACTGCCCTCTACCTAAGCACCGCCTCTGGCAGCCATCTTCAGATTTTTACCGCACGTTCATGTGTTGGGATCCTCGTGCTATTGCTCTCGAGCGTTAGTGCTATTTTTTCGCGCTTTTTCACAAAAACTTCGATTCTTTCGGTCAAAAGAGCCTCAAGCTCCACCGATCCTACATCCGATCAACGGGGACCCGTGTCGGATTCATCTGTGCCCCTCAAGGGTGAAGATTTCGTCGAGCTACACTTCGGAGGACTCCAGAAGCTTCTCAGGCCCGGTCTCGGAGATGGCCCAGGAGAAGGGAAGCTCGACGCCCGGAAAGCTGTTCAGGGCCTGCCCTGGATGCCAGCTGCAGAACGTCTTCAAGGAGGACGAACACTCTTTCTGCCTTTACTGCCTTCATGGGGACAAGACGCACGTGGAGAAGGACTGTGCGTTTTGCGGCAACATGTCGGAACGGACCATGAAGGACCGCCATCAACGTCTCGCCAGCTGGCTGGAGGGTAAGAGCCCGTCTGGCGAGAAGAAGAAGAAATCTGAGCGGTCTTCTAAGACCTTTGAGGGCGCCCCGGCGACGGGGGCCCAACATAAGGCCAAGCACCGCGAGTCCGCTGGCACCGGGAGCGCCGAACGGTCGGGCTCTACGGGCGCCAGGCAGGGCGCACCCTCCCCGGCACCATCAACCACGAGCCAACGCTCTGGGTCGGGTAAGAGGAAGGCCGAGCACCCGGCGAAGCTCCTGGAGAGACCCCGGTCGAGCTCTAAGGCAGAGGAGGAGCGTGGCAGTGCCCCCTCCCTCAAGGATAAGGCGGTGAGCGCACCTAAGGTGGTGAAGGCCTTGATCCATTCGACCAAGCCCTCTATCGAAACGGTCGCGGCGGCCCTGGCCCAGCCTGTGGAGGCTGCACCAGTGGTGGCGGCCTCGGGGCCCAGAATCTCCCTGCCTCCTCGGAGGGAGTCTTCTTTCGTGCCCATCGATAGGACCCCCGTGAAACCCTCCGTGGGGAAGAAGGGGGGGGCAGGGCGTCGTCGGAGATTCGGCCTCAACCTCAGAAGAGGAACTGATCGAGGTCTTAAGCCACGGCCTAGGCGTGGAACAAGACCAGCCCGTCGGAATGGGCCCCGACGCAGGTGACGACGACGACATCGTCGAGGATACCGACGGGGCCCCTGCTCGCCCGTCGGATTCCCCTCTGCCAGCGCCGCAGGACAACTCAGCGGCCATTTTGTTGGCTATACAGTCCTTATGCTCCGAGATAAGGACGAGACTACCGTTACCGACGGAGGAACCTCTCCCGTCGGGGGATCCAGAACCGGGACCTTCTGGTGTTCCCCCTACCAAGAAAAGAAGGATCCATCCACCGCCTCCTTTTCAACCATCGCGCCCCATCCAGCCCTCCTCCCCGTCCACCCGAGGGGATGATACGGGGACTGACACGGCAGCGACGGGTACGGACGACGAGGCATACGACGAGGATTTTCCGTCGTCGCCTATCGCCAGGGCATCCGAGCTTTTCCAACTCTGCCCTGAGGAGAAGAAAAAGGAAGGCTTCCTTTACCAACGGCGCGAGACCAAGAGGAAGACGGTCCTCGCAGTGCCTCTGTTGGACGACATTTGGGATGAGGGCCTTTCCCTCCTCAAGAACCCTTCCACGACGCCAGCGAAAAGAGACCGGTACGAGAAAAAGTACCGGGTCCCGGACTCGGCCCCCCTATGCCTCCGGGCGCAGCCTACCCCGGACTCCGTCGTCTCCGCGGCAGCCAGGAAGAAAGCGGGGGGGGGTGCGGCCTCCACGTCGACTTCCCCGCCGGACGGCGAGGGAAAGAAATTGGATGCCATGGGACGCAGAGTCATCTCGTCGGCGGCGACGACGATTAAAGCGGCCAACGCCTTGGCTATCGTGGCCCGCTACGACAGGGAACTCTGGTACAAGATAGCTCCCCTGCTGGATTTTCTGCCGGACGACAAGAGGGCGGAGGCCCTTGAGATCCTGCAGGAAGGTGAGGTGGCCTCGGACCACGCCATCACCGTGGCGACGGACATCGCCGACACTGGGTTCCGCCAGATGGGCAACGGCGTTTGCCTTCGACGGCGCGGATGGCTCAAGGCTACGGACTTTCGGCAGGACGTCCAGAACAGGGTCCTGGACATGCCCTTCGACGGGAACAACCTGTTTGGGAAGACAGTGGACGATTCCCTTCAGGCCATCAAGGCGGATACGGAGACGGCCCGGGCCCTTGGAGTGCTGCAGCAACGGCGGACGCCCTTTCGGAGCGGCGGAGGCAAGGGCGCCTCCAAAGGTTCCGGCGGCGGTTTCGCTTCCTACCGTCAAGCGGCCCGCTCGTCGTCGCAAGAGGCCTACAGAGGGCGAGGCAAGTCTGGCGGCCCCCGCCGTCGTCGCCAAGGGGGCCAAGGCGGCAAGGCCGCGTCCAAGCAGGATTGAACCGGCCGTGGGGTCGGGCCCCCACCGAAGCACCCCGGTGGGAGGCCGGCTGGCGGGCTTCGTCAGCGTGTGGGAGTCCATCTCCACCGACCGTTGGGTGCTGGACGCCCTGGCCCGGGGCCACGCGCTCGAGTTTCAAAGAAGGTGCCCGCGCGTCCCCCCCGTGGCCAGGAAAGAACTTCACGTCCCTCAACTTCTCCTGGAGGTGAAGGCGATGCTCAGGAAGGGCGCCATCGAACTCGTCCCAAAGAGGCTTCGGGGCTCCGGAGTCTACTCGCGTTACTTCCTCGTGAAGAAGAAGACGGGAGGATGGCGCCCCATCCTGGACCTGCGACGCCTGAACAAATTCATCAAGGCGCAGAAGTTCCGGATGGTCACCCTCCAGCACGTCCTGGGTCAGCTGGAGGAAGGAGACTTCCTATCGTCGTTGGATTTGGAGGATGCCTACTTCCACATTCCCATCCTAAAGGGGCACCGAAAATTCCTCAGATTCGTGGTCCAAGGGCGTCATTACCAGTTCAAAGCCCTTCCCTTCGGACTGCGGTCGGCACCCAGGGTTTTCACCAAGTGCCTCGCACCGGTGGCGGCGCAGCTGCGCCGCGAGGGGATTCACGTCTACCCCTACCTGGACGACTGGCTCATCCGCGCCAAGACGAGGGAGCTCGCCGTGGTCCACACGGCAAGGACCGTCCAACTCCTCACGGACCTGGGATTCTCCGTGAACTACGCCAAATCCCACCTGGTGCCCGCGCAAGTCGCACTGTTTCTGGGAGCGAGGCTCGACACAGTGTCCCTTCTGGCCTCCCCGTCGGAGGAGAGGACCAGGACCATCTTGGGCAAGGTGCAACGGATGTTGGTGGCCGACGCGGCCAAGGTGAGGTCCATCAAGTCCCTCCTCGGGATGATGTCTTCCTGCATCTACCTCATTCCCATGTGCAGGCTCCGGATGCGCCCGTTGCAAGAGTTCCTGGATGCGCGCTGGATCCAGACGACGGGCAGCTTCGAGGAAAGGATCAAACTCGACGAGAGTTTCCGACGAGCGATACGGTGGTGGGGCACCCGCGCGCATCTGACGGCGGGCATGGACTTCCAGACCCCAGCCCACCAGGTGACTGTGACCACGGATGCCTCCCTAGAAGGGTGGGGAGCGCACACCGAAAATCTGCACGCAAGGGGACTCTGGCTCCCGACGGAGAAGTCCCTGCATATCAACGTCCTGGAGCTCCGTGCAGTGTTTTGGGCCCTCAGGTCCTTCCTTCCGTCCCTCAAGGGCAAGGTGGTGAGGATCTTCACCGACAACACCACCACCATGTTTTACATCAGGAAACAGGGCGGAACCAGGTCCCCAGCGCTGTCCAAGGAGGCGCAGGACCTGTGGCATTGGGCCGTCGCCCAAGGGATTCTTCTGGTGCCGTTTCATCTGGCAGGGATAAAAAACACCATCGCCGACTCACTCAGCAGGGAGCTGCGCTCGTGCCACGAGTGGGAACTACGGCAGGATCTGGTGGATCGCCTCTTCCGACGGTGGGGCACACCCCAGATCGACCTGTTCGCGACGGCGACGAACACCAAGTGCCGGAGGTTCGCCAGCAGGTTTCCCCAGACGAGGAGCATGGGCGATGCTTTCTCGTTCCCCTGGGAGGGCCTGTTCCTCTACGCGTTCCCTCCCTTGCCTCTGCTAATCCGGCTCGTCAACCAGCTCAAGAGGTCACGGTGCAGGATGATCCTCGTCGCACCTGCGTGGCCGAGGCAGATATGGTTCCCGGACCTTCTGGACTTGTCGGCGTCCCCGCCAATCAAGCTGCCGGCGGACGCGGATCTACTCTCCAGGGAAGGAGGCGCCATCCTCCACCACGACCCGAAGTCGCTGAACTTGCAGGCCTGGCTCCTGCAGCGCTAGAGTTTGGAGGATACGACATACCGGCCGACTGCAGAGAGGTTCTTGCAAAGGCCAGGGCGTCCTCGACTCTTAAATGCTACGGACACAAATGGAAGAGGTTCTCTGTCTGGTGCCACGCACAGAAGATTAACCCTCTACGGATTACGGCTCCCCAAGTGCTGCCGTACCTGCTGACGCTGGCCAAAGCTGGTCTGGCACACGCGTCCATCAAGATTCATCTTGCTGCGATCTCCCGATACACCAGAACCACGGGCAGGACGTCCTTGTGGTCTCATCGTCTGGTGAAAGAGTTCATGAAGGGACTGTTCAGATCGTTCCCGCCGGTGAAGGCTCCGGCCCCGGCGTGGGAGCTCAACGTGGTACTGACCAAACTCATGGGACCTCCGTTCGAGCCTCTGCACTCGGCCCCGTTGAAGTTTCTATCGTGGAAAACAGCTTTTCTCGTGGCCATCACCTCCGCACGACGAGTGGGAGAGATCCAGGCCCTTTCCTGCAAGGCACCGTACTTGACTTTCCACGACACGAGGGTAGTGCTCAGGACGCACCCCTCCTTCATGCCCAAGGTACCGTCGGACTTTCATCTCAACGAACCCTTGGTGTTACCTGTGTTCTTCCCGTCGCCTTCGTCGCCGGCTGAGAGGACTTTGCACTCGCTGGATGTAGCTAGAGCGCTGAAGTTCTACGTGGACCGCACGAAAGGTTTTCGGAAGACGTCACAACTCTTTGTGAACTTTGGACCTGTCAATCAGGGGAAGGCTCTCTCGAAGGCTTCCATCTCCAGATGGCTCTCCGGCTGTATCATGTACTGTCACCGGTTGGCAAACCGACCGCTGCCTGGCCGTCCGAGAGCCCATTCCACCAGAGCGATCGCAGCTACCACGGCGTTCCTATCTGGTGTGCCCCTGCTGGACATATGCAGGGCTGCTACGTGGAGGTCGACGCACACCTTCACGAAATTCTACTGCGTCGACCGGGATTCCAGGGAGGAGTCCAGGGTCGGCCAAGCAGTGCTGCGCAACCTGTTCGCCTGAGGTGAGCCTGGTGAGGAGGTAAGATGCTTAATGTTGAGTTGATGTGATGCTTAATGTTGAGCCTTTGCCACCTCCCGTGGTTGTGCATGTGTGTACTGCTATGTATTCTTTATTCATGAGCATGTGAATCCATGCCAGACCCCATGCTGGAGAAGGAACAAGTTACTTACCTGTAACTGTTGTTCTCCAGCATGGGTCTGGCATGGATTCACATGCGAACCCTCCCGCCTACCCCTCTGCGGCTCTTCACTTGGTCATACTGCCACTTCACGTGCTTCCAAATCTGAAGATGGCTGCCAGAGGCGGTGCTTAGGTAGAGGGCAGTCATTGGCTGTGGTCAGTATGACGCAGAGACCAGTGATTGGTTATTACTACGAAAGACAGATCAGAAACGAAACTGATACTGGTTTTTTCTTTACCGAGGATTCCCAGCCTGACGACGGGGAATATTCATGAGCATGTGAATCCATGCCAGACCCATGCTGGAGAACAACAGTTACAGGTAAGTAACTTGTTCCTTAGATCACATGCTGTGCATAGGCCGACATCTAGTGGAAGCTGCGGAGTATTACAGTTTGTTTTTCGAAAGTCGAAAAAGGGCGTCGACACAGGGCGTGCCAGTAATACTATCCCTAGTGTGACGTCCACTGTACCCATGATCCCTCACACGTCTAGGATCCCCAGATTGTTTTTTTCCGCCATTCTGGTCGGAAGCACTTCATCGGAGTTCCCTGGCTTTGCCATATTTACACTTAAAACTAATTCTAATTTGCCCCATTTTCTCACCCCTACGTCGACCAGCATCTCGACGCCGAACCGGGGAGGAGATCAACGTCGAAACCCGACGGATTGGGCCTTGAGGCTCCGCCTCGGCTCGGGCCTGGGCCGCTGGCCTCGGCCCTACAGTAGGGAGAGTGGGGGGTGGTACACTCCCACACTCGGTTAGAAACACCTTCTTACCTACACACACTTGTCCGCTGCCCACAGGCGCGTATGGAGGGTACGCCCTTTCAGTTTTGCCCCAAGTGTAATAAAAAATACCCTTGGGTAGATAAGCACGCTACGTGCAACCTTTGCCTGCCCAGAGACCACCCCGAGGCGGGTTGCAGGGCCTGTAGCAGGTTTAAGACAAAAACTCTTAAGGACCGCTCCACCAAGCGTTGGGCCCACCACGCCAAGCTAGCAGCTATGGAGGCGGAGGGTACCTTCAGCGACGGCAGCGACGCCGGACTTTCGGACGGCGAGGGCACCAAGGCGTCGAAAGACAGCCTAACGCACGTCCCCGGCCTCGGAAGGTCGTCCGTCCCGGCGACTATGGGGAAGTCCCCCGGCGACAAGAGCGTTACACATACACACACTAAACACAAAAAACCCACCCGAGATTCGACGTCGTCGAAACCTCGGAAAGAGGCACAAAAGGAGCGGTCCGAAAGGACGTCCTCTGGGCGGTCCCGGTCGAGGTCGCCGCACGACGTCAGGCAAGCCTCCACACTTGCACAGAGTACCTCGGCCATTAACATCACGGAAGATCACTCGTCCGGAGACGAACACGGCTTCCATCCCCAGCCCACACCCCAGGGAAAGGGTACATCTCTTGGGAGTGAGGAGGGCCCAGTTTCGAAGCCTAGTTCGAAACACAGGGATTCCACATCCGATCCTCGACGCCAGGCGTCGAAAGATAGGGGAAAGGGTAAACACACTTCCACCCACGGGGAAGGGGGTAAGCAACAAAGGAAACAACCCTTGCAATCCCCCACAACAATAGAACTGACTTCCCCGTCCAAGTCTTCTCAGGGACAGTCCTTAGAGAGTTCCAGCAGGGTCACCCCAAGCTCTAAACTCTGGTCATGCGAGGACATTGACAGAGTAATGTCAAGGATGTCCTCCTTAGCAAATTTCTTCGAAAGACACCCTGACCAACTACTAGCTTTAAACCCTCAGGAATCTTCTCCCTCAGGTTCAAGGGACCCTATCCCTTCAAATAAAAGGCCCCGGGTCGAGACACCAGTAAAGGCTTCAGAACCCTTCGAGGTCCAACCCTATTCTTGCCTTTTCCCTACAGGCCAAGGAGACTCTTCCCTTATAGAGGGCCAGGATTTTGAGACACCAGAAGATCTCGTAGTGTCAGACTATTACGGGGAGGACGAAGATGAGGATGAGCCAGAAAATAGCCCAGATATTTTCAGAATGGACTCACCAGTCGAAAGGGAAGCCCCAGTGTCTGATTCCCCAATAGATAATCAGCCCCTCCTAAATGAACTGCTCTCTCGGGCAGCTAACCACTTCCACATAGACACACAAGGTGTCCAAGAAGAGAGGGACTTCGCGGAGGAACTAATAGGGGAAAGGAAGACAGTAGCCCAGACCATTCCCATCCTGAAATCTATTCAACGCAGAATAGCACCATCCCTTGTCAACCCAAACTTGACAAGACCTGTAAACCCGAGAGTAGAGAAGCTGTTTAAAGCAGCCCAGTCGGACCCTCTATATATTAGAGGCCAACTTAAGCCAGACTCTCTAGTCGTAACTAACACCCGCAAGAGAGCTGGAACCCCATTATCTTCCTCGGAGGCTCCCCCCGACAAGGAAAGTAAGAAACTCTATGGTTTTGGTAGAAAAGTAGCTTCCACGGCAGCCTACCAAACCAGAATCGCGAATTCCACCACACTGTTGGCCAGCTACAACTGCCATCAGTGGGAAGAAGTGGCAGCACTAATAGATTCCGCTCCCGAACCCCTTAAAGGCCAGCTAGCTCGCATTTGTGCAGAGGGAAGAAACGTCTCAGGCTGCATTTTAAAAGCAACTTTAGACGCCGCAGACAATGCGGGTAGAATTATAGCAGAGGGGACTGTCATCAAAAGACATGCTTGGTTGAGGCAGTCGGGATTCAGAGCAGAAACACAAGCTGCACTCTTAGACAAACCAGTGGAAAGTGATCTCCTGTTTGGAAAGGCAGTCGAGGACGCACTAAAAAACGCTAAGGAGGAATTCGACACCCTCAAATCCCTTGGCCAGTTAACTACAAAACCACCTAACCAAAGAGGGAACGGCAATTTTCCTCGCCCCCGCGGCCAAAATTCCAATAGAGGTAATAGCTATTCCCACACCCAGGGTACACAGTGGAACACCAACTCACAACAGTCTACCCAGGGGTATGGTAGGGCTAGTAGAAGAGGACGTGGTAGAGGCAGAGGCAGCCCCAGTAAAGGAGGCGGCACGCCTCCACCGAAGCAGTGATGCTCATTTCAGGGTCCCTTCCCATGCAACCCCAGTAGGGGGACGAATATCCAGCTTCACCCAGGCATGGGAAGGGATAACATCCGACAGATGGGTGCTGTCGACAGTATCCAAGGGGTACTGTATAAAATTACTGCAACGTCCCCGAAACCACCCTCCAAGACAAAAAGTCCACTCTTTGGAACATCAAAAGATCCTCCTCGAGGAAGTCTACAATCTGCTCCTAAAGGACGCGATAGAACTCGTCCCAGGACACCAGGTAAACAAGGGTATCTATTCAACTTACTTCCTTGTGCCAAAGAAAGATTTAACAATGCGCCCAGTATTGGACTTACGGCCTGCCAACAAGTATGTCAAGCCCCAAAAATTCCGTATGACCACGCTACAAGAGGTAATCCCACTCCTAAAAAAGGGGATTACATGGCAACCTTGGATATGAAAGATGCCTATTTTCATATTTCCATGCTCCCGGCGCACAGAAAATACTTGCGCTTCAAGGTGGACAGTCGCCACTACCAATTCAAGGTACTGCTCTTCGGGATAGCTTCAGCACCAAGGGTATTCACCAAGGTACTGGCGGTGGCAGCTGCACACCTACGCAGGGAGGCAATCCCAGTGTACCCTTATCTAGACGACTGGCTCATAACGGGGGAAACCCCAGGAATCTGCAGATCAAACATTCAGAGGACTATCGACCTCCTCCACGAATTAGGCTTCTCTATCAACGAGAAGAAGTCAAGTCTGGTGCCAAGCACCTCAAAACAGTTTCTAGGAGCGATCCTAGATACTCAAAAAGAATTGACCTTCCCTTCGGAAGAAAGAATTCGAAATATACTTCTGCAAATTCCGCATTATCAGTCAGGTCAACAGATAACAGTACGCAAAGCTATGCGGTTACTGGGCATGATGGCGTCATGCATTTACCTGGTCCCCCACGCGCGTCTGCGCATGCGTCCCATGCAGGAATGGTTGGCGAAACAGTGGTCTCAGGCAAGTGGTCAGTGGGACGATCTAGTGGTCGTTTCGCCAACACTCGTACAAAGCCTACACTGGTGGACAAGAGAGAATATCGCAAAGGGGGAAACCCTTTTACGATCCCGAAGTACAGGCAGTGGTTACTACAGACGCATGCCTGACTGGTTGGGGAGCTCACCATCTCCACCACACAGCGCAGGGTCTCTGGTCTCACTCAGTAGCCAAGAACCACATCAATCTGCTAGAGCTTCTGGCAGTATTCCGAGCGCTGCAGGCGTTCGAGCCCCATCTACTGAACTTGTCGGTGCAAATCAGGACGGACAGCACGACAGCCATGTTCTATCTGAACAAGCAAGGAGGGACTCGTTCGCCAAATCTGTCCAAGCTTGCCCAGAAAATATGGATATGGGCACTCAGACGGAACATCTTCCTGTCATCGCAACATGTTCCAGGGGAGCTCAATTCCCTAGCGGATGCTCTAAGCAGAGACCCCCTCCCAGAAGAACACGAATGGGTCCTTCACAGAGACGTAGTAGAAGATCTCTTCTCTCAGTGGGGTTTCCCCACTATAGACCTATTCGCCACAAGCGAAAACAAACAATGCCCAGGATTTGCATCCAGGTTCCCCCAAATGGACTCCCAGGGGAATGCCCTGTGGATGAACTGGTCAGGGAGGTTTGCGTACGCTTTTCCACCAACTCCTCTCATCAGGAAGGTGGTGTGCAAGATGAACAAGGAATCAATGACGCTCATCCTAGTTGCTCCCATGTGGGCGAGACAACCATGGTTTCCACACCTACGCAGGATGGCGGTGTGCGACCCCATCAGACTCCCAGCCTGGTACAACCTTCTGTCCCAGCAACAAGGTCAAACACTGCATCAGGAACCCAACTCTATGAACCTAGCAGCATGGCTCCTGAAGTCATAGTTTGGACATCTCAAATTACCACAGAGGTGTATGGACATTCTAAAAGAGTCCAGGAAACCAAATACAAGACACTGTTACTTTGACAAGTGGAAAAGATTCGTTATCTGGTGCCAGAATAAACAAATCAACCCGGTTGATTGCACTCCTTCCAACGTTGTAACATACATGCTCCACCTGCTGGATGCAGGGTTGGTCTTTAACTCTCTGAAAGTACACCTGGCAGCCCTCTCGGCTTACACCACATCCCATAACAGGGTCTCGTGGTGGAAAGTACCAGTGGTTAAAGCCTTCATGGAAGGAGTAAAGAGACTTCACCCTCCTATTTCGAACCCACCGCCAGGATGGGACCTCAACGTGGTGCTAGCTAAGCTCATGGGGCCCCCCTTCGAACCCATGCATAAAAGTAGTCTCAAACACCTGACTTATAAAACGGCCTTCTTAGTAGCCATTACCTCCATAAGAAGGGTCAGTGAAATTCAGGCTCTGTCAGTGCAAGATCCTTTCTTTACTATCCACAAGGACAAACTGGTTTTACGCACACACCCTAGGTTCTCACCTAAATTCATATCCAAGTTCCATGTAAACCAGTCCATCGAGCTTCCGGCTTTCTTCCAAAACCCACAAAGCTCGGCTGAGGTGAAACTACACACCCTAGATGTGCGTAGGGCGGTCTTATACTATGTAAATAAAACCAGACCGCTAAGGAAAACAGATCAACTGTTTGTCTCCGTAGCTACAGGCAGAGAGGGGGATCGCGTCTCTAAGGGCGCTATCTCTAAGTGGATTATCAACTGTATACAGCTGTGTTACTCTCTTTCTGAAAAGACTCTGCCGTTTACACCAAGGGCCCACTCTACTAGAGGCATTGGGGCCACTCTGGCTTTCATTGCAAATGTTCCCCTCGACACCATTTGCAAAGCAGCTACTTGGAGCTCTATTCACACTTTTACTCAGCATTACTGCATTGACACTCATTCCAAGACAGATACACAAGTGGGACAAGCGGTTCTAAGACACCTGTTTGCTCATGACCCTTCTCACATCCCACCTCCTTCTTCTGGTACTGCTCGCTAATCTATGCACAGCATGTGATCTAAGCAGATTCCACAAGCCTCAGAAGGGATACATTACTCACCGTAATCGTATTTCTGATGCTTGTATCTGCTTAGATTCACATGCGACCCACCCTTCCTCCCCTCCGAGAGAAGGCGCATGGTTGCTTGTAGTCTTACCTTTCTGTCTATCTGCTTGGACTATCTGTACTCACGCTACTCCTCATGCTACCTCATGTCAGGAAAAACACAATCTGGGGATCCTAGACGCGTGAGGGATCATGGGTACAGTGGACGTCACACTAGGGATAGTATTACTGGCACGCCCTGTGTCGACGCCCTTTTTCGACTTTCGAAAAACAAACTGTAATACTCCGCAGCTTCCACTAGATGTCGGCCTATGCACAGCATGTGAATCTAAGCAGATACAAGCATCAGAAATACGATTACGGTGAGTAATGTATCCCATATTATCACGCTTTCGGGGTCACCACTGAAGGCGAGCGTTCCCCAGATAGCACGATCCTCCCCACAATGAGAGACAATAATGGACTCTCCCAGGAGGGGAATAAGGCCAAGACAAAGTGCGGGTGAGCGTAAATGGGAGTTTATCGATCAGGATAGGGCATGCAAAGAACTCTGCAAACTCTGAGAGCGCTCTGTCTGACAATAGCAAAGACAGGCGTATATATTTACAAAAAACGTCATAAGAACCTACATACTATAGGGGCACAAGTTCGTGGGGATTGGGTGGCGACGACTAGCTATAGGTGCTGCTGCGATGTGGTTTGCTGCGGCTGGAGGACGTCACTGGTTACCCTCGTGGGTTGGGCTGGGCCTGGCAGGTCAGCTGGGCTCATCTGGACGGTGTTGTTGTACCAACTGTGACCAGTGTCAGAGATGAATGTCTTTCCTGACTTTCTGCCCTAGGGCCACGCACACCGCAGTCATTCAACCTTGCAATATTATCTTCCCTGGTAAATCTTCTAATAGGTTATTCTACAGGTTAAAGCAACACAGGAGGAATGCACCTAGAGTGGGGTCTGTTGGCGATTCATCGATACATGGTTACCACCGTCCTGTTGACCGGGTATCATAGGTCGTGGGTTTGGGTTTCGGGGCATGGGACAGGCGGTCCGTGTTATCATGCCTTGTTAGAAGTCATTATGGATGTGTTCCTGTAATGTTGCCATAATATTGGGTGTCCTGATTTTACAGGGGCCATTAACCTAAGGTGAGCCGGTGGGTCGTGGAGCCTAAGAAAGGGCACCTTTGGATCTGTGTTTTAAGGCCGGGGTTTACTGCTGGGTTGTAAATAATTCAGGTGGCGGGCCGGGGCCCTGGGTACTGCGGGGGGAATGTGAATGGTTGAAGCGGCTCCAGCCGAGTTGGGGGAGGTGGAGCAGCGCGGCACAGGCCTCTGCTTTTTCGTCTGGCAGGCTTCACTGGGAGGAAGGGGGAATGGCCTTGCATGTGCGCACAAAGGTATTTTCCTCGTGTGTTGCAGATTTTAGGTGGACGAGACATAAACATTCATATAATATACAATACTCATTGAGTCTTTCTAAAGCTCACGTTTTGACATTGCTAGTGCCATCCATATGGCCAATTTGAGCACATTATGTTTTTAACGACTATAACATTTTATGATTATACATGCGCGGTAAGTGAGGTAGTAGTAAGGTTGGTGGAGCACGCAGGAACAACCCGCCAATGAGACTGACGGCAGTGGCACAGGCTTGGACACACAAGGTGCATTTTCGTGCACCCCTTACATGAGCCCTCAAAATGGTTGCATTTGTCTTCCTTTGCACTCTAGCAGCATTAGTTCAGTTTTGGCGCGGAACCGTGGGGTGCAGGATTCTCGATAACACACATGAAAAACCCCTGGACGCTTGTACCATTTGCGCATAGCTACAGGGATGTGGGTGCTTCAACCCTAATGTCATATGAGCACCCATTCTGCCATTTTTATACATTTTACAGGTTTTTTAGTCCGAGAGGTTGTGGAGAGAACACTTCCATCACAGGTGGTTTGCTCATTAGTATTTGGGGACTCTGCTTTTGTCAGGGGACCTTTGTACAGTTATTTTCCACCCAGGCCCTGCTGGCCGGGACATGCTGGAAACAGTGATACACTGCGGAAGGTGAAATGTTACAGTGTTGGTATCTAACACTAGCTCATGTCCTTCCGTTCGTGGGCACAGGCTCTCAGCGGATCTGCCAGAGAGCTGTGGCCACAGGGATAATTGAAATTCTCCAAGGGAGGGGGCCGCGCTGCGGTGCACAGGGCTCAAACCATCTATATTAGACAAAATGGTTTCCGAGGCCTAGCTAAATTCAGCAGGTTTGGTCAATGTCTTCAGCCAGTGGCCCATCCACCACCTGGGCCCTGGTGGTAGGGGGGACCCCTGACAAGCCATGGACCTCACCGGGGGAGGGGATGCAGGGGAGGGGGGGGGTCTTTTGGACCAATCCTCCCTTACACCCACAAGGGCCTTCAAGTGGGTACCATTAAAGGTTACCTGGCGGCGCTGTCCATATTTAAGCGCTCGTCTGAAGAGTGTTCTCATTTTAAAATTACTTTAATTTCTCAGTTTCTGAAAGGGCTCACTAATGTGTTCCCTCCGTCACCTTTCCAGGTGCCCGGTTGGGATTTGAACCTTGTTCTCAAGTTTCTGATGGGTGCTCCGTTTGTGTCAAGGATGGCACTCTATTGAGTGGCACAGGACACCCAGGAAGGATTGGGTGGTTGTGCCAAAGTAAGGAGGACAGAATAGTTCACACACAGCGGAAAGAAAGGATAGCAAAGAGTAGACCAGTATAGTAAGGAGAAGGGTACAGGATAGATTTCCTCTTGGGGTGTATGCGGATATAGGAAAAGAGAATTCCACGACCCTTAGGAAAACTCTAACCTTCTGCACAGTTTGCTATAACAGAGGCCCACACTGTTTGCTCATGGCTTGGAACAACCGCTTTGGGTGTCTGTAACGTAAAAACTAGACAAGGGAAAGGGCAGAGGTTGCCTGACGGAAACTAACAGACAAACTCTGTACAAGGGGTTTACAAACAGTACAAGAGAAGACACTAACAGATAAATCCAGGGGAAAGGAAGATGAATAGCAAACTACCTGAAGGAAATGAAGGGAAAGCCGTGTAACAGGATTGGATAAGGAGAAAGAACAGAAGGTTGAAAACGAGTAAGAAAGCAAGGGAGCAGCAGTCAGGAAACAGAGGAACTGTAATAACTGAAAGTAAATAATGAAGGTAAACTGTGGATACAGAGGACGATAGGGTACAAGGTAGAAAGCTCAGAAAAGCAGAGAAGCAATGGACCAGCCCAAAAAGGAGCAGGGCTGTAAGGAAGGAAGCCCCGGGGGATAGGGCTTAGGGCAGCGGAGTGAAGCAGGCTGCACGGCAAGGAGTCCAGAAGGAGTCCAGAAGGAGTCCAGAAGGAGTCCAGAAGGAGTCCAGAAGGAGTCCAGAAGGAGTCCAGAAGGAGTCCAGAAGGAGTCCAGAAGGAGTCCAGAAGGAGTCCAGAAGGGCCCGGTAGCAAGGAGTGAGCCCAGAAGAGTAGGGCAGCTGACTGCAGAAGGATGCAGGAGGACTGTAGAAGGCTGCTAGACTGGTGGCCAAGCGGATGATGACTGTAGGTTGAAAGCAATGGAGTGAATCTGCTGTAAGGCAGGAGCCTGGGAGGCAATGGCTGAAGGTAACAGTGGAGTTTGATCGGCTGCAAGGCAGGAGCCTGGAAGGCAAGGGCAGAAGGTAGCAGCGGAGAGTGATCGGCTGCTTGGATGAAGCTTGGAAGGCAATGGCGGAAGGTAGCAGCGGAGCGTGATCGGCTTCAAGGCAGGAGCCTGGAAGGCAATGGCAGAAGGTAGCAGCGGAGCGTGATCGACTGCTTGGCTGAAGCTTGGAAGGCAAGGGCGGAAGGTAGCAGCGGAGCGTGGTCGGCTGCAAAGCTGGATCCTGGAAGGCAAAGACGAAAAGTAGCAGCGGAGCGTGATCGGCTGCAATGCAGAGGAACCGCATACAAAGAATATGTAGCTCGAACCAAAAAGGTGCTGGAAGGACTCTTAATGCAAGAGACTGAGCCCCTGCAGGCAGCAGCTTTTATACTGCCCAGCCCAGCACAGAGGCAGGCTAATTGGTCGCACCTGACTAAGCACACCTGTAAACAATCGGCTACCTCCCTCTCTGTTCCTGAGCTGGTGGAAGCAGAGCAAATCCCTATGGCTTCTGGGGATTGTAGTTCCGAAGATGACAAATGGGAAGGGCCAGGAATAGATGGTTATAGTCAAGTGCATTGTGGTAAGTGTAGTTTCGCAAATGGGAAATTAAGTCCAAGAAGTGAATATCGGTTGATCCAAGAGTTTTCCGCAGATAAATACCAATTAGTCCATTTTGATCGCCAATGTATGCGCCCATGGCACTGGCATGACAGTTTGAGCCTTTGCATTCATGCTCTTTGAGACTGTTAACTCTGAAACTATTTTTAGTTGCGGTCACTTCCGCTCGTAGAGTGAGTGAGTTACAGGCACAGGGTTGTCAGAGTTCGTGCTTCTTTTCTTCCGAAGGTGTTGTCGGAATTTCATTTAGGCCAGAAGGTTGTTCTTCCGGCATTTTATCCTCCTCCACTTCCTGGTAAGGAAGAGGAGAGGCTCCATAGGCTTGATCCTAGGAGAGCGTTAAGCTTTTATATTTCACGCATGTCCCGGGTCAGAGTGGGCGATAAGCTCTTCATTGGTTACGATGGAAAGCGTTTGGGACAGGCTGTGACGAAACAGACTTTGTCTCGCTGGATTATTTTGGCTATCTCTGAGTGTAAACGCTTGGCGGGTAAGGACCCCCCGTCCCCCCCGGTCGGCTTACGGGCCCATTCTACCAGGGATATGGCTGCCTCTACTGCCCTGCAGAGGGGTGTTCCTATTTGCAACATCTGTGATGCAGCCACCTGGGATTCGGTACATACTTTTGTACGTCACTTTTCCCTCGATTCTGGCCTTCGGCAAGGCGTTCCTTTACTCCGCAATTTGATTGGGCATGCTAAATTTCTGTTTTCTAAATTCTTTTCCCACCACCTTGCATTGGTACTGCTTTGGGAGTCTGTCATAGATATGGAATACGTCGGAGGACCCAATCCCCTCGAAGAACAAGTTACTCTCTTACCTGGTAACTTTCTTTTGATGGGAATGGTCCGACGACGTATTCCATATCGCTCCCTCCCTACCTTCCCCGCTACAGAATTTCTTATGCGATTGCAGCTTACGTTTCCGCAAGGCTTTGTGTGTCAGACTTGCAGAAGACTGGTGGCACACGTTCTGGGAAAAAAACTACAACTGAGGCTACGGGCATTGTGCGTCCTACTTATCACATCGGGTGACGTCGGCCGTTGGAGGAGGTCCTCGAGGACAGCGCATCAACGTCATTGATGCAGGACGCAGACGTCGAAAATTTTCCGAAGCAGCACAGCTGTGGTGATTACTGTCATAGATATAGAATACGTCGTCGGACCATCCCATCGAAAGAATGTTACCAGGTAAAAGAGTAACTTGTTCTTCCCCTTCTACCCTTTATAATCGCCAGGCTGCCCTTCCAATTAATCATCGAAAATACACCCTTTAAATTTTGTCCCCATTGTAACAAGAAATTTCCCTGAAAGGACTCGCACCGGGTGTGCAACCTCGTTCTTCCGAGGGATCACAACGAGGCTCATTGTAAAGCTTGTTCATTTTTTTTTTTGTTTAAGCCCAACACCTTAAAAGACCGAAAAACAAAGCGCTGGGCCCACCACGCCATGCAGGCCAAGGCCGCCATAGACGTGGAGGGTGCTTCTAGCGCGGTAGTCTCAGTGTCTTCTCTGACGACAACAGTGAAAGGGAAGAGCTTTCGGATTCCCACATGCAAGCCCCCTATCCCAACAGACAGGCCGGCGGCGCTGTTACAGGGATGACCCCCGGTGGTATCGGAACAGAGAAGTCATCCCACAAAACCCAAGGCCAGAAGTCGACAACAAAACAGTCTACAGGGTCAAACACTGCTTCGAGGAGGTCCACTAGCTCCCTGTCCTCTGGGCATTCGCAATCACGTTCACCACATGACGGGCCCCCAAAGTCGAGCGATGCATCCGACTTGGATGCTGTGTCCAATACTGCTGCCGAAGACCGAGTGTCGAGACGCGGCTCGCGCTCGCCCATCCGCCGAACGACAATCTTCAATAACGTCAAACGGCAAAACACCAGCAAACTTCGAAATGGTCTCATCTGATAAAGATACATGTCCCTGAAACACTGTTTCAAGAGCGGACTTCGAAGAGCCACAAATCCCAGAGAGAGAGTGAGAATATGAATAAATCCCAGTGGGAGGGTACTATGTCTGCAACTATGAAACACAAAAGGTAGCCTACACCAGAACTACCTCCCACTCAAGTGACTATCCCAAGTACCTTACAGTGGTGTGCTGAGGACGTAGACAGAGTGATGAGACTATTGTCCTTAATGGCCGGTTTTATTTATTTTTTAAAAAAACGCTCAATTTTCAGAGCACACCACCAGCTAGTGGGTGTCAACCCCCAGCAAAAAGAGCCCTTTCAAGGCACCTCTCAACAGGACCCAGACCAGTTTAATCTCTGACCTCAAAACAGATTCTGAGGATCAAGACAACCTAAGGGAGGTAGATCATCATTATTATGACGATGAAGAGGACATTTAAGTCTTACCCTCTCCAGATCATGTAGACACGCCGGTGGCGGATGCACCAGTAGACCACCAACTACAATTTAATGAGACGTGCTCCTAAAGGCAGCAGAGCAGTTTCAAATTCAGACGAGGACACTGAGGTTGACAAAGATTTTGTCTGACATATTGGGTGACTAAAAAGCAGTAACCCAATTTATCCCCTTTAATAATATCCGTACAAAGGATTCACAACCCTCTGGAGACCCCTAACCTCACGCGGGCATTAAACCCATGCATTGAGAAGGTATTCCGCCCAGCCCCTTCATATCCCCTCTACATAAGAGGTTAATTAAAGCCAGACTCACTGGTAGTTACCACGACAAGGAAAAGGGCAGGAACACTTCTCGCTCAATCAGAGGCACCCCCTGCCGGAGAGAGTAAAAAACATACACATTTGGAAAGTGACCACCTTTGCAGCCTTTCAAACAAGAATTGCCAACACCACCACTCTGCTTACCAGTTACAACTGCCACAAGTGGGATGAAAAAGCCACCTTAATGGCCTCAGCCCCAGAACCATTAAGATCTGAACTATCCTGTGCAGTAGCGGAATGGAAGGCAGTGTCCAAAAAATAATTTAGATGCAGCTGATAATGCAGAGGGCACAATTATAAAGCGCCATGCATGTCTGTGCCAACCGGGCTTCAATCCGGCTTCAAATTAGAGACACAAACAACCCTCATCAACATGCTGATAGAGCCCAATGTTCTATTCGGCAAAGCAGTAGAGGATGCATTAAAGAGTGCAAAGGAAGAGTATTGCACTCTGAAGTCTCTGGGTCAGCTCACCAACAAACCCTTGGCCCAAAGGGTCGGAAATAATTTTTGTCGCTTCAGGGGCTAAAATTTGCAAAGACGATCCGGATACAACTACGGTCAGGGTTCATCCTGGGTTCCAATCAAGAAAAATCATCTCAAGGCTTCCAGAGGCGCCAGCGAAGATCTCACTGCCAGGGCACATCCTCCTCTTCCAGGGGTGGGTCCACACCCCCAAAGCAATGAACACCCACTTCAGGTCCCCTGCCATGTCACTCCAATGGCAGGACATATAACACACTTCACCCACGCATGGGAGGGAATCGCCTCAGATAAGTGGGTGCTTTCTACCGTAGCTGGCTGTTATTGCATAGGAGCTACTGCAGCGACCCTCGTACCAACCCCCGCGAGAAAGAACCACCACAGTGTTAAGTAGAGAAGATTTGTAATTTGGTGCAAGTTAAAACTAATAAACCCGACAAAATGTACTCCAACTCGCATTCTTCTTTACATGCTCCACTTACTAGATTCGGGATTAGTCTTTAACTCTCTATAAAGGTTCACCTGGCGGCTCTATCCGCATACACCACCTCTCACAATAAAGTATCATGGTGGAAGATCCCCGTCATTAAGGCTTTCATGGCGGGATTAAAGAGACTTCACCTTCCTATTTCTAACCCAACGCCAGGCTGGCACCTCAATGTAGTACTTGCAAAACTCATGGGAGCCCCCATTTTGAGCCTTTGCATGAGTCAAGCCTTAAACACCTGACTTATAAAACGGCTTTCCTGGTGGCGATCGCCTCCATAAGGACAGTCGTGAACTTCAAGCATGGTCCGTGCAAGACCCTTTCTTTGTTATCCACAAAGACAAATTGGTTTTCAGAATGCACCCTACGTTTTCACCTAAGTTCGTTTAAAAATTCCACGTAAACTAATCCATCATGCTTTCAGAACCCAGCAAGCTCAGCTGAGAAGAACCTCAATACATTAGATGTAATGAGGGCGGTCCTTGTCTATGTAAACAAAACCAGACAGCTCAGGAAAAAAGACCAACTGTTTGTCTCCGTAGCACCAGGCAGAGAAGGAGACAGCATTTCCAAAAATGCCATCTTCAGATGGATAGTCTGATGCATACAGCTCTGCTACTCTTTATCAAGCAAAACACTGCCTTTCACACCAAGAGCTCACTCCATAAGGGGTACAGAAGCTACTGGCCTTAATTGCAAACACCCCACTGGACGCCATTTTCAGCGCAGCTACATGGAGCTCAGTACACACTTTCACTCATCACTACTGCATTGACACATACTCTAAAGCAGATACTCGGGTGGGACAAGAGGTCCTAAAACATCTATTTGTCGCTGGACCTTCTCAAAACCCACCACCTTCTAACACTGCTCGCTAATCTATGCGTGATGAGGTGACCGCTTGGGAGTGATTCCTATCGCTACAGTCAAATTATCCCTTGGTTAGCTAAATAACTTTTTATGATGGGTGCCGCAGCCACATGATCAAATACCAGGGTCCCCGGGGATCTCTGGCTAGGCTTGCGCAGTTGTTTGGGCAGGAAGCAGGTGCAGTGGATATACCAAACCCCTCCAGTTCTCATGGAGGGTGATATGGGATCCCTACTGAAGGTGCAGAAGGGGGACAAACATGGTTGAAACATGAAGATGGGTGCAGCCAACCAGGGACCGACACCATACTTGCAGATGGGGCTGGGGTGACTTGAGCATACTAGCCTGTACATGGATCATAACGTTAAACGATCACAGCAATATACACAATCTGTCTCATCTTAATGAGATTTGTAACGTAAGCCCAAGGGCATAACAATGAAGAATCAATATATTTAGTGAAGACAGGAATATTCTACATTACCAGCAAACCTTATGCATACCAAGCTACAGGCAAATACATGTGTAGACACAGAGCTCCACTGGCACCCTGAGCCATGTGTTAATAAGACAGGCATTTCCACAACACATGACCCTGGTAGTTTGAGAGACCGATATGTTCAATAACCTCCTGCTTCCTGGCAGTACCATTCTCAAGGCTGAAGATGAAAAGGACACAGATGACTTTAAGACCGGCATGGTCTCCAGCATCAGACCCTCTGTATCGTTTAGTCCCTGTGACAGTGTATGAGAGACACAACTTAATATGGTGGTCAAACTTCTATTTATTGTATTTAGTTTATATGACCTTTACAATTTAGGCTTTGATTCATTACACACAATTCATATTTTTTTTACAAAACACATTTATCGATCACATAAACATAACTTACAAGACTTATAATAATGTATACATCACCCAAACGTTCAATGTCAAATACGCAAGGTATATGAATAATGAAAATCAATATAGCAGAAAATAAAACTCCTATTGTACAAGCATCCAATTGTCACAACCTAAACACTTAAAGTGTGAGTATGATCTCTAAGATTAGTTAATTTTCACCTAACATTAAAATACCAATGAAACAAGTATAAAAATAACAAATATATAAAACAGTGCAAAACTCATTGTGCAAATATGCAATTTTCGTAACATATGACTTTAAAAATTGACGAAAGCCTAATTCTAAAAACATATAATATTAAAATATATACATTACTCTTTCTTAGAACAGTACAATGGGCCTCATTACGCGTCCGGCGGTAACCGAGCCGGAAAAAACGCAGGTTACCGCCAGACTCTTATTACCATTCCACCTTCGTGATTCCCGGAATTACCGGGGCATTACGACTTAGTGACCTGGGAATTCCGGAGGTGGGATTGTGCAAGTCCCCATTCCCATGGAGCCCCCTAGTTCTCCATGGGGATGGGGACCATGGAAACACTGGTTCCGTCTATGACCGAGCTGGTGGTTCCATGTCCGCCTGCAGCCCGGTGGTGTTAAACCCACCAGGTCAGACCTGGTGGGAGTGACGCCTCCCGCCTGCAGGTTTCTTATTCAGCTGAGAATGGTGGTGGTGGTTTTACCACCACCGTTCTTTCTGGACCGGCAGGGTCGTAATGAGGCCCAATTTTTAGAAGGTAAAAAGAATACAAAAAAGTTGTAAATACAAACAGATGCGCTCTAAATATTATCGGTATTCAAGTAATTCATCCAAGGTCAAAGAGCTATAATCAGGCTTACAAGGGGTCATTACTGGTCCAATTCTTCTACCGCAAAGTCACTTTTTACAGAAAGTTCATCATTGATTTTAACAGAACCTTCGTGAGTGCAATAGTTAAGGATTATCACCACACATCATTCTAGACCATTAAAAACTACATGGACAGTACCGTTTCATTAAGAATAAACTTAGACAAAGTAGATAATCTAGTGTTTCTAAAGTAAGGACATTCTAAAACTAAGTGGTTCAACGTTTCCTTAGGACAGTCACATAACTGAAAACGATATGTAAGAGGTAAATGGGTATCTGTATCAGACTTCCAAGATTGAGCTCTTTCTGTAGTAGAGAATTGGTTTAATTTAAAACGAAAGAGTATTTGTTCCATGGGACATGGAAATAAGGTCAAATAATGATTACGCACTTTTCTTTATAAATTTCACGTATTCGGTGTACAATTGATACTGAATCCATGAACAACTTTTATTTTTACATATGCTGGACGGCTCACTAGATCTTCAAAAGAAACATCAATTTCAGCCAGTAGGGCTAGCCTTCTCTGACAACATGACACAAAAGAACTAAGTGCATTAGAGCCTGTCATATCTTGTAGATCTTGATAAGACTAATTGTTAGGTGGTTTTAGGATTTTTGCAAAATTGTTCAACATTCGCCATTCATATCTAACGGCAAGCAAAGACAATCCCAATTCATGACATAATATACAGTTGGGGACAGAGACAGCTAAATGGAACATCATTTTCCAAATCCGTCCTTGTAGTATGTTTAAGAACACACTAAGATCAATCAAAGATCTAATTCGTACACTAGGACAGGCTCTATTTTTAAAGAATAGAACTCCATCAAGGGAAGTAGTGAAAATGTACAATACTTAGAATAGATCACTTTCATTTAAGAAGTAAGAGATATGGCTTTCTGGTTGAGGATTTCTTTCCGTTTAGCTACAGACATAGAATTAGGCATCGTATAACCCAAGTATTTAAAGCTAGATGGCTGACTGATATCGATACCCTCAATGGACGATTTAAGTGCCTTCAGTTTTCTTCCTCCTGAAAAAATCACAGTTTGGGATTTTAAGGGGTTTGAAGTCAAATTATGTTCAAATGCAAAGGTAGAAAAGGCATTTTGTTTATTTTGAAGACCGCAGGGGGTCGGATCAAGCAGCAAGATGTTATCAGCAAACACCATGCTGTGGAGGTGTATGTTTCCCATTCTGACAGGAAAACAATTAGAAGGATCCCATATTGTCGCTACATCACTTAGATATAAATTGAAGAGAGTGGCTTCCAGGGTACACCCTTGTTTGACCTCTATAAGAGTAACATTTTCAGTTGAAGCACCCTCGTTATTCAATCTTAACCTGTAAATTGTTTTTTCGTGCAGCATAGCAATTGGGCTAATAGATGACGAAGGAATACCCATCTTTGCCATCATAAGCCACAAAAGTTCTCGAATAACACTGTGGCTGACATGTCTAAGGCTGCAATATAAATTGGTTGGGACCCACTTTCGTTTGGTTTCTGCAAGTACATCAGACATGATAGTCTCATTTAGGGCGGTACCCATATATTTACAGAAACCAATTTGACATTTCGGTAGGATGTGGTTAGTCGAAATAAAATTATGCAGATTGAAGAGGAGACTAGAAAAAATCTTGGCAGCAGCATCGGTTAGGGCAATAATTCTGTAAATAGATGGAAGAAGAGGATCACCCTTTTTCAGAATGGGCACGATTAAAGATGTAAGCCAAAATTTAGGAAGTGTCTGCGATTTAAAAATATTTTGGAATTTAACCATAAGGATCTGGCCCCAGAAGCTAGGATTGGTTTTATAAACACAGGCAGGAATGCCATCAGGGCTGGCACCCTTCAATGAATTTAATGCAGTGATTGCCTATTCAATGTTGCATAACTTCCAAGTACAGCTCCCAAACTAAATGCGTTGAGTACATTGGTAATGAAGATTAAAAAAGCGAAAGGGAAGTTGGAAGGCCTCATATATAGAGGATCCAATTTGGAGCGGTGATGGCAGAATATAAGCCATCACCAAAATTACCTTTGTCTTTTTTAAACATAGTCCAAATAGATCTAGTATCATGTTTACCTATAAATCTGATCATTTTCTGGCTTTCGGCAGTACAAATCTTCATTGTAATCTGTTTTACCCTTATTTTATATTGATGGGATATACTTTTCTTATGGTGGTAATAAGAATTACAATCCTAGTTCAGTTTAGTTAGCATCCCGATATCTTTATTTTTCTGTAGTTTCAACAAATTCAATTCAAGATTAAAACTGTATTTATATTTGGAATGAACGTCTTGTGGTTTGTCAGTTTATCCAGAATCGCCTATTATAATTGAGTTGCTCTTCAATTATTTCCCAATTCAAATTAGACCTAAGGATATTACCCATCTATTGGGTCTCATTAAGTGTTAGATATGTAATTAGCTGACAGTTATTCCAGCGAAGTGAAGTTAGTCTACGATCTACTTCAATTCGATTGAGCTCGGTTTTAATATTATGTTTTGAAATGGGGGGGGGGAAAACATCCCTAGATGAATAGTAAGGTGGTCACTAAAATTCCCACCATTTAAAGTAACCGGTTCACAGAGTTTAGGCAGAGCTTGATGCACAAACATAATCAATTACTGAACTAAGCCCCCCACATCCAAGTATGAGGGAGAGATTCTGCAAAGCTAACAAAATAAAAGTCCAATTCCTCAAAGTATTGGACCCATTTTCTCCCTCGAATTTTAGAGCTAGAATATTCCTGTCCCTGATCAGTTAGAGATGAAACTTGTATCACATAGCGAGTTAAAGTCACCAGCTACTATGAATTCATAGTTTGAGTTGCAACTAAGAGCTTTTTAAAAAATGTAATCTAATTGCTCAAAGAGATCCTCCTGGACTCTTAGCTGGATTCCAGTAAATGCACACCAAAAGGATACATTTTTCCACCAAATGTTTCACATTGATTTCAACAGCTAATATATATTCAGAACATATAGGTTTGGAAGCTAGATTGACACCATTATCAATGGCAATCACCAGCCCCCCAATCGGTCGACCTAAATGAACGAGGGAAGCTGGAGAGTCAGAAACAGTAAAGCCATCTATTAAAAATTGACCAGTCTTAATAGTCTCTTGTAAAAAAAAATAAAAAAAAAAAAATAAAACATGTTTTTTTTAACATGAGGAAGGCGGGCAAACCACCTTTCAAAATTATTGAAGCAACACGGATTCCATGAACATAAATTAAGCTTCTGAGTTGTATGCTGCCTATGCCAAATTGGCGATGGGTTTTACCGAACAGATGGATTTGAGAGGCTCAATCCAAGTTCTTTCTTTAATCGACCCGGCAAGAGACAGAAACTGGGTTACTATCTGTATTCATGTTTTGTACAAATTCACCTCAGATTGCTTGGATTGCCACTGGCACTACTTGGATAATTTGAACATTCAAAAAGCTTTGGCATCGTCCAGGGTTTTAAACAATGGGATAGGTAACCCCAAAAGCCGAAGTCGACTCTGTAATACCAGATTAATTTTGAAAAAATTTGGGATTGTGTTTTACAAATCATTATATGGTTATTGTGCAATGCCAAAGCAATCCACTCATCAGTTTCGAATATTCTCAAAGATGGAATACGATTAATAATACTCAATAAAAAAGAACAGTTAATACGGGCATTCGCCAAGATTTTCGGATCACTTTCCCAACCAATAAATTCAGATAGTTGGTTAGCAGTAACACACTCAATTACTTCTTTTTCAGGCAAAATAGAGCACGGCTTGGAAGCCTTCGAAGAAGCTTCAGTGGTAAGTTGTGGAGTTGTCTTCAATTGATTGATCAGGCTAGTAATAGGAAGTTTGGGGAGAGTTTGTTGAATATTTGCAACACAAGCAACTGAAGGCAACTCTGGAAGGATTATTTTCACTCCACTAATTTTTGTTTTCGAGTTAGGAATAGAGGAGTTTATTACCCTCAGGATAGGTTTCAGGCTGAGAAGTGTTTGCATTAGAGTGAGCAACAGGTATTGCCTCCAAGTTTGTAATCGCAGAGTCAAACGCAGCACATACCGAGCTTGCAAGATCACAAGTATGGGAGCAAGAGTTGCTGTAATAACAGACAAGATGTTAGTCTCACAAGGCAAAGAAATATATTTATCAGTAAGGATATGATGCGCCTGACAATGACCCATGTCAGCAGAGGATGTACAGGAATTCCTTGAGCAACAGGATTTGTTGGAGCTTTGAAGCAAATTGGACATATTCGCAGAAGAAGCCAATACTACTTTGGGTTTTTTCAGTGTATGACAAGAAGTCTTGTATCTCCCCACAATAGGATAGAATTTCACCAAATGCACCTGTTTCATAGCAGCTAGTGCCTCTACGTCATTAGACGAGATATGAATGTCGTTAACAGACAAATGCACTATAGTGTTTAATTTTTGGAGTAATATGATTAACCTTCTCGATTTCATTGGTATCGAGAATAAGATTACTCTGCTCAGATTTAGGAGAAGCAGTTATAACCTGCTTAGAGTCAACTTTCACTTGCAAATATGCTCTGCTGTCTACAGAAAGTTCAGAAAGATCCAAGAGCGCATCTTTGCTGAGGGCACAAAGACTTTATATTGGAATTGTGACCTGGGTTCTTTGGACTTGGCATATTCTTAGTTTTTTTTTATGTTTGTGATTCGTGTTATTTCTAAGAGCTCCCCTTTTAACGGCCCTAGCTTGCAACCGCTTATGTCTACATGAAAGAAAAAATGAGGTATTAGAAGTAGGAATATCATTGACTGCTGTAGACTGTTCAGTCAGTGATGTCTTTTAGGGCAGAAGGGCTGTCAGGAAGTGGGTGACAATTACTCACATTTATTTAAAATGTCAAATGTGTTTCAACAACCATCATTTTATCATTCAATGTTTTTATATTTTGCCATAGATTGGCCACATCAAGAAAAGATTTCTCAACGGGCATTACTGCAGCGTTTGCTGGAATTACATCAGCATTTACAATTGTTGGATCAAATTCTGTTATATTGTACTGAACCTGTGAAGAGGCGTGCTTGCAGAAGTTCCCATTTGTCTGTGTGGAAGCACTCTAAAAAAGACTTGCATCATGAGTTGGTATAGCGAGAGAGGATATACAAGATCCCTTCGCCATGATAAACCCTGCACTTTTATTAATTTTTGCCATGACATCGAATAAGGTGGTTTGTATATTTCTAATTTGTAGATGGGTAACTTCATGTCCCTTGTCAAGAAGGTTTAAGATTCGGGACATTACAAGGAACATGTGTGCATCAGGCAAGTCCAAATTCGAAGGGGGATTAGAGTTATTTGGAATCACTTTCTCTAAATCTCATTTTCCAGAGCTCTTAAAATGGAATTTATCTATGTGCTGCGACTCATCCATAGAGCAATTGGGACTCCTGTCAACATTTTGGAGATTGCTACAGGCTTCCAACATCGGCAAACTGGAAGAACGTTTGTTACAAGCATCCCTCTTTAGCAAAATAGATGACAAAGTAGATTTAGGAGGTTTGACATACATATTTTCTTTAGAAAATAGACTAATCTCATTGTTTTTAGATTGAAAATCCATTTTAGTATTTGGACCTATTGATAATGTAACTTATTTTTTCTAGGGGCCAACATTGACCCATCGGGAATCGGGTTCTTATCCAAGATTACAGACTCTAGTGATAACTATCTACGTAATGAAAGGCCAGCATTTGAACACAATTTTGAGCAAGTATAATTTAGGTCGTCCAATTCACGTTTAGAATATGAATTTGATTCATGTTGGGAATGAGAATAAGGATTTTTCAGGGGAGCAACCAGTGCCTGTCAGTGGGACAGCGTTATTGTCATAGACCTGAGTGATCGCATCTTCAACCGCCATAATCTCCGGTTTATCAATTAGCATAGGGCAGCCCTTTTTGTCTAAAACAGGGGAGGGCGTTAAAGGAGAGTTGTTAAGTAGAGGGGTATCAGTTAGGTTCGGCGCATAGACTTGAGCGACAGTAGTAACCACAGCGATAACTTCGTTATCAATTATCGTGGCAGACTTCTCCATTTTTGAACATGGAGAAGGCGCTATATGGCTATTACTAACCACTATAGCAGGAACAAGCCCAGGTGAAATATAAGTAGATTTACTGCGCACACTAGAAGATTTGGAGAGTTTGACTATGCACCTACCACTGCGAAGTTCACCAACCATGGAGAAAATATCAAAGGATTGTAATTTATTGTAGCAAGAATTTCAATGAGATTGTAATGCCGAAAATATCCTCGAACACGTTACTTATTAGTAGATGGTTTGCACAAATGGAGTCAGAAGCTAGTATAAACGCTCTACCTTTGCCGTCATAAAGACACGGTAGAAAGCAATAACACAGATGCTAAGCCGCCACGCCGCCCATAGTTGAACAGGCTCAATAGGCACTTGCAAGGCACTTCCGGGAGGGGGGGGGGGGGGCACAGGGGCACGGTGCCCTTTGTAGCAAGCTGCTGAGCAAGGGTGCGTGGCAAATGTCTTCACGTGACACAAAGCTTTGGCTTGAGAACACGTCGGTAGAAAACGAAACAGCAAAAGTACAGCTCCAGCTAGGCTTTCAGACAGGCTCAACAGGCACTTGTGAGGCACTTTGTAGCAAGTTGCTGAGCAAGGGGGCGTGGCCAATGTGTTCACTGCTCAGTTTCCCACATAGCTCGGAGCCAACTCGGCATTCCGCGTTACGAGTTCCAACTTCAAGAATCTATCAAAGGGTGCTACTTTCTTCGAGGCTGTTCCTTGTGTAAAGATTAGGACTGATTCCTCCTCGGATGTTTGCGGGAGGGGGGAGATGACCATCTGGAAGTGTTTAATCTATGGACTCCACTGGAGAGTAAGGAACATATAAATGTCCTGGAATTTATAGCAATCTTCTTGACTATTCAAGCCTTTCCCGACAAATATTGTATACATGACATTATGCAATTGAACAGACAGTTTGGTATTACTCCTACGTCCCGTCCCCTTTCCTCCATACTTATGGGACATCTCTCCGTCCTGTGGGACGGGACCAGAGCACTTTGTAAAAAGCATCCACATTTTTCCAAAAATGTGTCCTTCCTCTCTTTCTTGCACGGTGCCCGGCACACGTCCGTAACCACGCCCACCTTGGCTCCGTCCCCCCATCGCCCATCAGTCCTTTTCTCTGCTCGTTCGGGACTGGACGCACTTGCATCCTCGAAGATTTTCTTCCTTTTTTCCTCTCTGGCTCTCGCTAGCGGTCGTTCACTAGTCTGTCGTTCAAAATAGACTTTACAGATTGTTCATCGTGTCACTGTCGTTTCGCAAGGGCGGATCCCCATCCTCTTTGCTTGGAGTTTTGGGGTCCGGATCACCGTTGGGACTCCTGTTTTTTCTGCGACTCCCAACCGACAAAGTGCCCGGACCGAAAGGAACGGTGGGAGGAGGTGTTCCGACAAACTCCTCCTTTATATTTTCAGGCGTTCATCGACGATAAGAAAAAACGCCCGGTAAGTTCTTTACTTTTCAGAGGACCCCGGCTGAGAGATACCTTTCCGGGTTCCTCTCGGGCCGGGAGGGGCGTTGATCGCTCTATCACCGGGGTTCGCCCTGAGGTGCCCGTTGGGCCTAATAATTCTACTGGAGTTTTCTCTGAGGGTCTCTGTAAGGGGCCTGTGGATACCGGAGTACGTTCCGAGGCCCCTCCTGTGGGGGCTGTTTGTAGACCCAGTTCTACTGAGTTGTGGGGTACCGGAGTTCGCTCTGAGGCCTCTGTCGGCTTCCCTCAAAAGTAAGACCAGGGTGCACCCTGAGGCCTTCGGGCTTGCTGTTACCGAACGGATGTTCGAGGCCCGTGCAGATAAGGCTGTTACCGGACCGGGGTCCGAAGTTCCTCGTCCAGAGGCTGAAGCTACCAACAGTTCTGAGAGGCCTGACGAGGCCTTGTCGGTGAAAGCTGTTTCTCACCGTTCCTGAGGTGATACCAGACCTATTGAGGGGGCACAGAAGCAAAGTTCTTCTTTTACCGGCAGTGCCAAGGTCCTTCCTTCGAAGGCTAATTTGGCAGTTGGTATGTCACAAAAACATTCCAGGCCTCACAGTACCGGCTCTGGCGAGGTTACTTATGTTAAGGCTAAAGTTAAGACCCCTGATCTATCGACGGGGACCCCTGCCTCACTTCCTCACGTGGCGCAGTTCCCCTCAGATGAGGACAAAATGGCGCCCGTTCCCGCCACGACCGCGACGGCCATTTTAGGTGCTATCCCTACAACTACGCCATCGGCCTCAGGTGTAGGGTTTGGTCCCTTGGGTGAACATAGTCTCTTGTGTGCATTCTTTACGGCCAGTTTATGATTGGAACGCCCGGATGCCTCTTCCGTAAAATGTTTCATTGCCTGCGGGGCCGGCACCTTTGATTTATGTGGATACGTCGGTGGAGGGGCCTATGTGGCCCCCTTCCCCGTTACGACCCTGGAGTTGTCCACTACATGAAAGGCCTCCTCAGGTTCCAAAACAGTCCCCGGAGGACGCCTTTTTCGGTAAATTTCAAACGCTTATGCGTACCGACCCCATGAGGGAATATTTCAAAGGGCTTTTCAGGGAGATATGTCCACCTGCACCGCTGCCTCCACCCGTTCCTCCGGTGGTTCCGCCGGAGCCTCCCTTGCCTACGGTGCCTTCCCCGACTCTTCCGCCTTTGCCTCCATTGTCCCCGAGTGGACAAGGCAGCGCCTGACACGGCTCAGCAGGATCCTGTCATGTCGGGTGACGCCCAAGGCGGTCAGGACAACTAGGACCTTCCCCACTCTATTAGAGCTTTTCATGACCGGGTACTGGGCATGAGTTTCTTAGATGTCCCGGTGCCTGAGGCACCCGCTCCGCAGGAGGGCGTGCTCTCTGGGGCGTTCACCCTGTCTCCCTTGGAGCGTACCGGCCTGTTCTTGCAGAAGGATGTTCTGGCCGAGGTCCGCAGAGTCTGGGAAAAGCCACACGCTGGACTTTTTGTCAAGAAGAAAATTGACGCGAGATACAGGCTGCATTCTTCAGAAGAGGTGGCCCTGTCGTCTTGTCCGTCTCGCTCCTCCACAGTGGTGACTGCGGCCACTTTGCAGTCCAGGCCTGCAGCATCCTCTTCCACGACGGCTACTCGGGTTCTGGGAGGAAAACCTTCGCCAACTCTGCCTTGCAGCTCAGGCAGGCCAACGCTGAATTGATTTTAGCGGGATCTAACATGCAAATGTGGAAAGGTCTGTCAGAGTTTGAGGAACTTATCCCGATCGAGAAGCTGGAAGACTTCAAAGGTGGCCCAGGATCTCCTGGAGGCTGCGGCTCATCACGTAGACACCTTGGCTCGGGGCCTTATGCTGGGGGTTGATGCCTCACGGCAGGCGTGGCTACATGCCACTAAATTTTCAAAAGAAGTGCAGGACAAGGTGTTGGACCTTCCGTTTGATGGTAAGGCGCTCTTTCATTCTACAACAGATGTAGAGCTCACCAAGACGAAGGATAGCACTCAGACAGCTAAGTCGTTGTCTGTCCTGGTTAAGGCCCCTTTCAAAACCTAGAGACCGTTGTCACAAAGTCGACCCTCCTCTGGCTTTAGGGGCTTCCTCGACTGCAAATCTCGCAGAGTTGATACCCCTGCAGGGAATAACCGCCGTAGGTAACAACGGATGCTGTTTTTCTCCCGCTCTTCAGCCTCCTCCTCAGGTTCAGGTGGCACCACCACCAATAAACCTACTAAATTAGGGTTTTCCGCGCTCGCACGAGACACCGGTGGACGCATTGCGTCTCATTGGGAGGCGTGGCAGACAATCACAGAAGACAGATGGGTCTTGTCAGTTGCTTGGGCGGGCTTCCGCTTACCTCTACCCCCTATCCCACCCCTCAACCCTCCTTTTCAGCTGTCGGGCTCACCCTCCCTCAAAGACGAAATTCAGAAACTTCTGGACCTCAGAGCTGTGCAACCTGTTGCCCTTGGGGAGCGAGGGGAGGGCTTCTACTACCGGCTCTTTACGGTGCACAAACCCAAACAGGCTGGCCTGTGTACCATCCTAGACCTTTCCCAGTTCAATCTTTTACTACCCCAAGAGAAATTCAAGATGATCATGCCCAGCCAGATACTCTCCTCCTTGCAGATGGGCGATTGGCTCAGCGTAGGGGATCTTCAGGATGTGTACATGCATATCCTGATTTGGAACCCACACAGGAGATATCTCCGCTTCTCTTTGGGAGAGGAGCACTTCCAGTTTCGAGTGCTTCCTTTTGGCCTCAGCTCAGCACCGCGTGTCTTCACGAAGATGTCAGTGATTGCGGCTTATCTTTGTCTCCAGGGTATCCATGTGTATCCATATTTGGACGACTGGCTCTTACGCAGCCCTTGTCCGCTGGCAGCAGCGGGCAATCTCCAGTCTCTCCTTCAGCTCCTGTTCCATCTTCGACTGTCGGTGAACTGGCGGAAATCTTCCATGACAGTCTCGCAGGACCTGATTTTCCTCGGTTTTCGCTGGAACACGATCGACTGCAGAGTGTACCTGACCGGGGACAGAATGGCAGATCTGTTAGCCATGTGTCAGATGTTTGCGCAGTCGGAGAGCATGTCGGCCTGGTGGTTTCAGAGGCTTCTGGGCCTCATGGCCTTGTGTGTGCTGGCTCTTCCTCGCCTCAAGATGAGGCGGACCCAGATGGCTCTTCGGAGTTCCTTGCGTCAGGCTGTGGACCCGGATTCCAAGCGGATAATGATTCCAGATTCCATGAGTGGACCTGGATTGGTGGTCATATCTCAGCAACCTGTCGGTGGGTGTGGGTTTCAGGACCCAGCCCCCACGGTGACAATCACGACGGACTCCTCCCTTCTGGGGTGAGGTGCAACGTTCGATCTTCTTCAGGTCTCGGACCTTTGGTCGCCTCAGGACAAGCTCCTGCACATAAATCATTTGGCGCTTCTGGCGATTTTTCTGGCGCTCAAGGCGTTCAGACCGCTCATTGCCAACAAGGTGGTCCGCATACGCACAGACAATGTGGTGTCAATGTATTACATCAACAAGCAAGGGGGAACGAAGTCCCCTCCACCCCCTCGTGGACCTGTCTATCTAGATATGGGAGTGGGCCGTGCTTCATGGTGTCTGGCTGATAGCAGTACACATCCCGGTCCAGCTGAATGTCACAGCGGATGCCCTCAGCCGGCAGACAGTGGTCAGTTAAGAGTGGGAGATGAAGGCGGAGGTCATCTCATGGATTTTCTCGCATTGGGGCACACCGGAGGTAGACCTTTTCGCTACGGCGGTAAACAAGAAGCTTCCTCAGTATGCCTCCAGACGGGGGCTGGGAGCCTCATCTCTGGGGGATGCTCTCGAGATTGCATGGCATAACATGAGAGCTTATGCCTTCCCGCCTCTGCCTCTAGTCCATCGGGCAATTTGGAAGCTGAAGAACTCTGTGAACTGTTTGCTTCTACTCATAGCCCTGTGGTGGCCGGCCAGGTTTTGGTTCTCAGAACTTCAACACCTGTCGGTGTATCCGCCGATCAGGTTACCAGTAACTCCCGATCTTCATCAGGGGCAACAGCAGATGTGGCACCCCTCCCCACAATCGCTCAGCTTGGCGGCATGGTGCCTGAGTTCAAGTCTTTACAGCATCTTAACTTGTCTACGGATAACATGTAATTTATCCAGGCAGCCAGGAAACCCTCGACCAGATCCCAATACAGGAGTAAATGGCTCAGGTTCTGTCATTGGTGTTTGGAAAAGCAATTGGATGCTACGATTGACACGGTACTGTCCTTCATGTCCTCCTTAGCATAGTCGGATGTTCACGTTCTGTCATGCAGAACTTACCTTTCAGCGGTTTCTGCTTATCTTTCTACAGACCAATGTTCTTATTCTCTGAGTAACCCATGGTTAAGAGGCATTTTGCAGGCTTGACATGCCTCTAGCCTCCGGTTCGTAGTCCGCATCCGCCGTGGGACCTTAATGTAGTCCTGATGGCGTTGTGCCATAAACCTTTTGAACCAATGGCCACGGGGACCTAAAGTACTTATCCTGGAAAGTGTCCTTTCTGGTCGCTGTTACGTAAGCGAGGTGAGTGACTGAGCTCCAGGCCTTATCAGTGGAGCATCCTTTCTTGGTCTTTCACAAGGACAAGGTAGTCCTGCGGACAAACCCGGCCTTTCTACTGATGGTGGTAATTGAATTCCATCTGAATCAGTCGATCTCCCTACCAGTCTTTTTTCCGAACCCTGCCTCAGAGGCTGAAAGGGTTCTGCACTGTCTTGATGTCAGAAGAGCCCTTAAGTTCTAACTGGACAGAACTTCCGAGTTTAGGAGTTCTTCTCAACTTTTTGTGACCTTCGGTAAGCCTCAGGGTTAGCAGGCGTCTAAGGCAACTATTTCTTGGTGGATCGCCGCCTGCCTCTCGGAGTCTTTCACCGTCCAAGGACTGAAACCTCCTAAGGGTATTCATGCACACCCGGTGCGGGGCAAGGCAGCCGCGGTTGCTTTTCAGAAATGTGTCCCCTGGGGGTCCATCGCTAGGGCAGCTACTTGGGCCTCCCCATCTACTTTTTGTAAGAATTGTCTCGACATGAGCTGATGCTCAGTTTGGTCAGGCTGTGCTGAATAGCCAGTTTCAGTAAGGGGTATTTCCATCCACCTATAGTTCCTGTAAGGAGTGCTTGGGAATCTCCCATAAGTATGGAGGAAAGGGGACGGGACGTAGGAGTATGACCAGGTTACTCACTGTAGTGACCACCTTACTCCTAGTCCATAGTCCCCTTTCCTCCATACGCCCGCCTTCCCCTCTAATAAGGTTCCTCTGTTATTGCTAATAGGTCTCTGACCTGGCGATAGAGAAGGACTGATGGACGATGCGTGGGATGGAGCCAAGGTGGGCGGGGTTACGGCCGCATGCCGGGCCCCGCGCAAGAAAGAGAGGAAGGATACATTTTTGGAAAAATGTGGATGCTTTTTACAAAGTGCTCCGGTCCCGTCCCACAGGACGGAGAGATGTCCCATAAGTATGGATGAAAGGGGACTATGGACTAGGAGTAAGGTGGTGAGTAACCTGGTTAAAATGTTTTATGAAAACAAACGGGATATAACCAAATCTTACCCCTTATCTTGCAGGCAATCCAGATTTGGGAATGGGCAATCCAAGAGGGTATGGGAACAAACTCATTGGAGATACTCTAGAGATCTCCTTGGACAATGACTGTATTGGCATTCCTCCTCTTTGACTAATCACGGTCGGACGCACTTGCATTGTGGGTATTTTTTTTTCTTTTCCCACTTGTCCATCTTCCTGCTCCGGTTTCATGGTCTTCACCGCTGTGTAGGCCGGAGCATCATGGATTTGCGTCCTGTTCTTCGTGCAAATGTCTTTTTGTGAGGACAGATCCCCTTTCTCTGTGTCTGGAGTGCTTGGGGTGGGAACATCGGTGGGGACTCTCTACTGCGACTCACTGTCTGTCCAGGCACTCCAGCCTAGGCTTGTCAGGTGGGAGGAGGTGTTCCAACGTTTACAGCAGTTCATAATCGAAAAAAAGAAGTGTCCAGTAAGTTCCTTCCTTTTTAGGGCACCCTGGCCGGGGGACACCTTTCTGGGATCATCTGGTTCTGGGAGAGATCCAAGTGGCTCTTGTACAAGTGTTCTCCCTGAGATGTCCCGAAAGGGATATAACCTGTATTCCGGAGATTCCTCCGAAGTTTCCCGTCAAGGGGCTAAAACAGATGGTTTGTTTTCTGCAGTTTCCTTTCTGGGAACTAAAATTAAGCCCAAGGTTTCTGGGACTACTTCAACTGGGGTTATTTCCAAGGTTTCCCAGTTTGGGACTAAAAGTACTGAGCCTAGTCTCCAGGTTTCCTATAAAGTGACTAAAAATACCGGGATCACTCCCGAGGATCCCCAAAAAGGGGCTATAGACGAAATGAGCAGGATTGAGGGGTCCCAATTTGAGGCACTGGCTACCGGTGTGAACCGAAGCTTCCCCACAAGGAATCTTGTGGTCGTTCTGGTCCTGCTGACGGGGGGAAAAGGAGGGCAGAGGCCCTAAGTCTTTAAGCACTGTTCCTGCCAAGGCTCTGTCACAGAGGGCGAATATTTTTGCCAAGGCTAAAGGGGCTGACAAACTCTCCAGGTCTTCGTCTTGCAGCTCTGCCTAGGTTCCCTGTCAGAGGGCTAAGACTAACTCCAAATCTCCTACAACTCCTGTGGTGACAATGGCCTCACAGAAACCTGTGGCTCCGATCACTTCAGGCAGAGGCAAAATGTCAGCCCAACCCACATGGTCTGAGCCGGGCATTTTGACAAGTTCCTCCAAACCAACTTCATCAAAGGCTGAGACAGGAAGTCCTACGTTTGGGGCTGAGCAGCCTTTTCCACAAAACATGGATAATAGAAATCCTTTTTGCCCGCCAACTGACTGGCATGGAAGGTTTCTGCTACCTCACACGGTCTCACTTCCTCCTATGTCTGCTCCTTTAGTTTATGTGGATTCAGCTGGATGCGGGCCATCTAGGCAACCTGCCTCAATGCAATTGTGGGGTATGCCCCTCCAGAGCGACCTCTACCCGCTCCTCTGCCTAGACCTTCCTCTGAGGATGCGCTCTTTGGCCGCTTACAGGCCCTATGAGAAACCTCAAGGTGTCTCACCCACTAGCCCCTGGGATCTGTCATCCAGTTGGCCAGGACATGGCCATCACTTTTGGATCCAGTTCCTGGGGGTGGACCAGTGCGGGAGGATCACCTGGATGAGGGGTCTTCGAGGAGTGGGACACCGGATGGTGAGACGCAGTATCCCCTTCCTTGTAACACCTTTTCCCCATCCTAATAGGTAGGACATTTAGCAACTCTACCCCCCCTCCCTCGCGACACAGACACAGACACTGTCTCAGAGAATTCACTGTGAGTAACAACGGACTAACACCAGAGCCGTATACCTGACGTGTCCCAACACCATGGACAGGCAAGGTCAGGCAATTACAGAATATTACACACACCTGACTTCCATCCTTCCCCAAGCAGATAAAAGGCGGTGCACGAAAGCAAACTTTGAGCGATGCAAACCACATAAGGAAACAGCATTTCCAAGATGGCAGTTTAATACAAGGAGAAAGACGACGAGACCAGAGAGTTGGACGGAGGGAAGCACCTGTGACCTCTAAAAAAACATTACTTCCATGAGCCTTGGACAGTAAGAAACCGAAGACCAGGAACCTAAGCTGATCAAACCTGCACAGTGCGTTGGAGGTCCACGGGGCACTCCCCTGTCGATAACCAAGATGGGGAGGAGCGTTTGCCGCTGTGGTACTGTCCTTGGCTCCTACAAAAAAGCATTGTCAGAAAAGACAGCACAGCCAGTGAGTCGAGAGACTGATACCAAACAGGCTTGTGTTTTGAACCAAGGTTGCAAGCAGCAACTCTGTATAAAGAGCACAGTGTATGAGGTGTTGGTGATGACTGACGCAAGTATAATTGGAACTTTGAACTTTGAGAGAAAAGATGCTGTGCAGAGTGGTCCGGTGCCACGTGGGTACTCATTCCAAGCTCTCTGTTGGGTATCCAACTGATGCAGAGTCTGAGAAAAGAATACTGAGTTCGAAGTGGTCCTGCAACAGGTATTGCTAAATCCTGTGCACATTAGAAAGTCTTTGATAGTTTAAAGTACATCATAATTGGTCTGAGCCCGGCTGAGGGGTATACAGGGTGAACCGTGAGTTACCCGCGAACAAACTCTTGGACATTAGTGAACAAAGGGATCTGAACCCAGAAGAGCCAATGTGGAACTTTTGAGGTAAAAAGGAGGGGATCTGGTGTGAACCATGAATCACCCTTGAAAGAATGTTTTGAACTATTGTTTTGAAAGAGATCTGAGCCCAGCTGAGGGTGGTTCTAGGGGATCTGAGCCCGAAAGAGAGGGATACAGAGAAAATAATGTTTACATGTTTTGTGTACACCAGGCCCTCAGAGTGACGAGACTTGCAAGAAGCAAAGACTTGGACATAGAGTTCTTGAACTGGGAAAATGGAACTGTATCCTTGTGCCGTAGAAGCCAGAGTGTGCGCTTCGCTTGAGTGAACTGCCTTGCCCAGTGCTGAAAACGTGGGGAAGGGAGGCCAACGGCCCAATCATCCTGACTTATTTTCTTTTTCATGAACTTCACCCCACTTTATTTGTAAATTAGTAGTAAGGATTGGAAATAGGAATTTTAGTAAAGGCCCTTTTTAATTTGACTAGACTCCACTAGTTATGCATTATTATTTGATGGTCGTAGCTTGGTCCCATCTGTACATTTAGGTTTGTAAAGGCGTTTCTCACCCTTCTTAAAATTCAATAAACCACTTTTTAATTTTTTTACATTTTTTATTTTTTATTTTTTTTATTCTAGATTTGTAATGTGCCGAAAGTCTGCGGTTTTCAGAGCGCAAACATAAACACAGGTAAACGGAACACAAACGACAGGACAAGGAGACTTGATGAGCTAAGTAGAAGATGAGGAAGCTCACTTCAAAAAAACAGGAAGGTTTTCAGTGCCTTTCTGAAGGATTTTAGATCAAGTTGGAGTACGAGTGTGGGAGGTAATATGACCCTTTAACTGTGGTCACTAGTCTGTCTTACTGTTGATACCATGCCTTCCTTACAGCCCTCATTTACTCAGACCTGTTGAAGGCTTACTTTAAGGATCTGTTCAAAGAAATATATCCTTAGACTCTGAAGCCACAGCCTATTCCTCTTCCTGCTCGGCAGGTTCCTTCGCTTCCAGTGGAGCATCCCCCTACACTGCCACCATTGCCTCTGTTTTCACCGGTTATTGCGACACCACTGGTGCAAAACGAATATGCCCAAAGTGTCTGAGGTACCACGTGTTGCAGATACGTTTTCTGTTCCTGCCAAAACACAGAAGGAACAGGATAGTGAAGACCCGCCCCAGTCCGTCGGTTTTTCATGACAGGGTTTTGGATATAATGAATGGCATTGCTGGAAATTTCAATACCCAAGCCTCCGGCTCCATAAGGAGTTCTTTCAAGAGTGTTAACCCTGTCTTCACAGGAGCACACGTCTTTTTCTTCAAAAAGATGTGCTAGCTGAAGCCTGTTACGGTCTGGTTAAAACATCATTCCGGGAAGCATTTAAATAACAAAATAGATGATCGCTACATACGCCACTCATCGGAGGATATTCTCTTGGCTGCCTGTATGCTTCCTTCATCAATGGTAGTCGCAGCAACCCCACTACAGGCTAAGCCTTCTTCAACCTCCTCCACGTCTGCCTCACAGGTCTTATCCAAGGAGGACAACATGTCTGGATGGCATTGTGAAAAAGATTTTTTCAATGCTGGTCTTCAGCTGCGTCAAGCGAATACTGAAGTCATTCTGGTGGCTGCCAATTTCAAACTGTTGAGAGAGCTTTCGGAATTCCAAGATTGTATCCCACAGGACAGGCTAGAACATTTTAAAGAAGGCCTTTCTGACGCCAGTGTTCTGGCTCAGGACCTGCTGATGGCCGCGGCCCATCATCTAGACCTGTCCCCTCGGGTCTTTATGGTCAGAATAGACATTTCCCACCAGGCGTGGCTTCATGTTACAAAGTTCTCAATAGAGGTTCGAGACAAAGTACTGGACCTCCCTTTTGAAGAGAATGAGCTTTTCCACTCCACTGACAAGGAACTCAACGAGACGAAAGCAAGCACATTGACGGCTAAATCTTTGTCAGTGCTAGCAAAACAGCTTCCACCTATAGCGGCCTATACACAGAGGTCGGGGACCCAAACAAGATACTTTTCAGGTTTTAGACGTTTCCAGGATCGTCGAGCACGCAGAATAGAATGTTCCTCTGTTGGGCCTCGACGCAAGCAGCAAAGACGGAGTGGCCAATTATTCTCTTGGTCCTTAGCTTCCTCCTCTCCAACAGAACTTTTGCTCCAGATTAAATCCAAATAATGTTTTCCATCGATCACACGAGACTCGTTGGGAGGATGTTTATCGTCTCATCTGGAGTTGTGGAAGACCATAACACAAGACCGATGGGTTTTGTCCTTTCTTCCGAGCGGGCTTCCGCATGCCTCTTCCTCATACCCCACCATTTCATCCTCCTCTTCAGCAGGCTGGGTCTCCCTCCCACAGAGCCGAGGTACAAACACTTTTGAACCTCAAAGCAATGGAACCTGTTCCCTTGAGGGAGCAAGAGGAGGGCTATTACTCATGTATGTTTACAGTGCCCAAACTGAACCAGGCTGGCCTGCGCACTATCCTCGACATCTCCAGAGTCAAACTTCCTTCCCCAAGAGAAATTCAAGATGATCATGCCCAGCCAGATAAGGTCCTCTCTAGAAAGGCGATTGGCTCAGTGTGTTAGATCTCCAGGATGCTTGGATGCACATCCTGATTTGGCCCCCCCTACGGCAATGTCTTCAGGTTTTCTGTGGGAACGTAACATTGCCAATATCGTGTGCTGTCGTTTGGTCTCAGCTCTGCACATGATGATCCCAGCATTCCTCAGACTGCAGGGAGTTCATGTCTATCCTTATTTAGACAATTGGCTTCTGCTGAGTCCTTGCCCCCAGATGGCAGCAGCCAAGCTTCAGTATCTCATCCAGCTCCTGTTCCAACTGGGGCTGTTGGTGAACTAGCGGAAATTGTCAGTGACGGTGGCTCAGGACCTGATTTTTCTTGGTTTCCGTTGGGATACTGTTGGTGCCAGAGTTTGCCTAACGGAGGACAGAATTGCTGATTTGTCATCCACGTGCCATCTTTTTCTGAACTCCTCCCACAGATCAGCCTGGTGGTTCCAAAGACTCCATGACCTCATGTGTTCTAGCTCTGCCTCTTCTAAGACTCAATGAGGCGCAACAGAACTATTCACCATGCACTCCTATTTTAAATGATCCCTTAAATTAGATTTATGTATGTAGCAAAAAATGCTTTTAATAAATTTAAGGTGCAGGGGAGATAAATCAACCCTGGCATATGGTTTGTGAGATAAATGAACACAGAATAAGTTCCTAATAGAGGAACTCCCGTCCCTACAGACTTTCACAAACTCCATATTTGAGCTAAACAGTTTACGTTGACTTATGTTCACACTCTGTGTGTTGTTCAGACCAAGTTATTCAATTATTTCAATTTAAAAAACAAACCATTTTTTATAGTCTTCATTGAAAGACATCAAGGCATGATTCTTTATATTCTTCATATGTGGATTTATTTTTCATAAGTGGCCCAACACGTTTCAAGAAACATCTCTTGTTCAGGGGCATATTCAATATATCGATCATATCTAAAGAAAGATTTGAAAAAACATTTAATCACTTATTCTTCATAAACATTATGAAAACACTCAAACATTCATTGATCTTTTGGTATAAATGAAACGTAACCCAAATCTAGGTTTTGTTCAATCGTGTGATTGGTTCATCATCATATGTGTTTATATAATTCTCATCATTCTATACATATTTGTACATTTGCATAAATGTTGCCTCATCTCAGACCTCGAGTGTCTTCCATCTAAGTGTGTTAGTATCTCCATAGTAATCCAGAACACACAGAGCAGTTAATCCCACCGTCTATAAAGTTGAATCTTGTTGGCTTAGTCAATTTTGATTTTAAACCAGTTGTAACCAAGTTTTTTTTAAAATCGATGAAAAAAACCCATCTTACTCAGAAATGCATTTCTGCTGCATAACAATAAACACTGGTTTGATTCTCATCAGTCTGTGTCTGGTCATTAACATACAACTTTGTATGTCTTGAGCATTGAACAATTCTTGTGTTAATTACTGTCCGCTATCTCGAAAAGTGATGCAAATTTTCATGGGGGAAACTGGCTAATTAACAGTCTCTGCTGAGTCAAATGGTTGTTATATAGAATGTTTAACTAATTGGAACAATCGCTAAATTACCTTGCTGTGGCCCAAATTAATATAAGGCTAAGTCTTTCCCAGTTGTGAACTATAAGGGCATTACCAATCATAGTTATTTATGATTCAACTCGTAGGTTTTACGAATGGTTGTGCAATCCAACCTCAAGAGAAGTCCTGAAATGAGGAAAGCAAAAATAGTCTAAATATGTTGCTTAGTTAAGTGGTGATTTAAGGAGAAGGTCAAAATAAGGAATAAAGTGTAGAAAACCTTACCCTTCTGGTAGAGTTTAGAATCCCAATGATGAAAGGGGAGGTAAAGTAACTGGCGGAAATCCCATAAGTGGTATAGGAAGCTCAACTGAACCGCTTCAGTGATCTAAAAAAACAGTAATAAGAGCGTATTGAATGTCTACCAAAGGGGGGACCCCAGAGGATTGAGAAATCTTTAGATATGATTGATATATTGAATATGCCCCTGAAGAAGAGATGTTTTTCTTGAAACGTGTTGGGTCACTTATGAAAAATAAATCCACATATGAAGATTATAAAGAATCATGTATTGATGTCTTTCATTGAAGACTATAAAAAATGTTCTGTTTTTCTAAATTGAAATAATTGAATAACTTGGTTCGAACAACAACACACTTAGAGTGTGAACCTAAGTCAACCTAAATTGTTTGGCTCAAATACTGAGCTTGTGAAAGTATGCAGGGGACGGGTGTTCCTCCATTAGGAACTTATTCTGTGTTCAAAATGAGGCGCACACAGCTAGCGCTTCGGGGCTGTTGGACCCAAGCTCTGGACCCAGACTCCAAAATGATACTGATACCATCTTCCATGACATTGGATCGACAATGGTGGACAACCTCCAACGACTGCAACCAACAGGAAACTGCCACTCTTTGCCTCCAGGGGCAGTCTCGGAGCATCTTCCTTGGGGGATGCGCCCAGTTTCCGAGTGACAACATGAAGGCTTATGCCTCACTCCACCCCACTAACCCCCCCCCCCCCTGCCGTTGATTCATCGTTCGCTCTGGAAGCTCAATAGTGCCTCCAACTGCACTGTCCTATTCATAGCTCCTTGATGGCCATCCAGGCTCTGGTTCTCTGAGCTTCAGCACCTATTGATATGCAACCCAATCAGGTTACCGCAGATCCACCAGAGCAATCGCTAGGTGTGGCACCACTCCACGCAATCATTCAGCTTGGCCTGGTGCCCGAGTTCAGCGCTGTTTAACCTTTCGGAAGTTAATTTGCACATTATCCAGGCGGCACGTAAGCCTACTACAAGAGCGCAGTACAAAGTAAATGTCTTCGTTTTTGTCATTGGTGTTTTGCTAAACAGCTTGATCCTCGACATTCTTCTATTGACTGTCTTGTCTTTTATATCGGACATTGCAGCCTCTGGCTTCTACGTCTTATCGTGCAGAACAAATCGGTCCGCCATTGCAGCTTATCTTTCTACAGATAGTTGCTCTTTTTCTCTAACAAACCCAGTAATAGAGGTATTTTGCAGGTCTCCTTCACCTCTTTGCACCGGTCAGGCCTCCTCAACCAAAATGGGATCTAAATGTGGTCCTTACCGCTCTGTCACAAGTCATTTGAACCACTCGCCACTACGGAACTTAAGTTTCTCTCCTGGAAAGTGGCCTTCTTAATTGCAGTTAAATCTGTGGGAAGAATAAGCAAGCTTCAAGCTCTCTGTCAAACATCCGTTCTTGACCTTTCACAAGGATAAGTTTGTGTTTCGCACTCCTTCTTTCCTTCCAAAAATGGTTTGAGTTCCACATAAATCAGTTAATCTCCCTGGCGGTTTTCTTTTCAGATCCAATCTCTGATGCAGAAAGGGTACTGCATAACCTAGATGTCAGCAAATCTCTGAAATGTTATCTTCAAAGAACAAGCACCTTCAGAAACTCCCCACAAATGTTACTTTCGGGGTCCCAAAAGGGAATCTGACTTCAAAAGCTTCCATTTCACAATGGAGCCCTTCCTGTATCTCAGAGGCTTGTACAGTTCAAGGCCTTCAGGCCCCAAAGGGCATTCATGCACATTTGGTCCAAAGCAAAGTGGCTACGGTTGCCTTCCAGAGATATGCTCCTTGGGAGTCAAGTTGGCTGAGGGCTTCTCCCTCCACATATTGTCTTGGCCTGAGCTCCCGGGCTGAGGCCCGGTCTGGCTAGGCAGTTTTTAAAAAGCTGTACCACTAAGGGAATTTTCCATTCTCCTGTTTCTTTGGTCATTGTTTGGGAATCTCGCAATGGTATGGAGGAAATGGCACGGTACGTAGGAGTATAACAGTTATTCACCGTAATAACTACCTACCCATAGCCCCTTTTCCTCCATCCGCCTGCCGTCCCCTCTAAAAAGTTTCCTCTATTTTGCTAATGGCCCTTCGACTTTGGTGATAGAAAAGGACTGATGGGCGAGGCACAGGGCGGAGCTCAGGAAGGCGGGGTTATGGCCAAAATAGTTTTTGATGCTTTCAAGTTTTCCGATCCCGTTCCAAAGGACAGAATGTCCCAAAATTATGGAGAAAAGGGGAATATGGATTTAGGAGTAAGGTAGTCACTACACTGAGTGACTTTCTCAATTCATTTCACCTTGGTGGGCAGCAGGATTCTGGTTTTCTGACCTGATGAGCCTGCTCAAGTAGTGAGCCTATCTGATCTCCTGCACCTGTTTCATCAGTACAACAATTTAGGTCTGGTGGCATGGTGCCCGAGATCAGGTCACTTGGTTTCATTGGTCTTTCTGAAAAAAATCTATGCATCATATAAGCAGCACGCAAGCCCCCTATAAGAACACTATATAAGAACAAGTGGCTTCTTTTTTGCCACTGGAGTTTAGAAAGGGAGATAAACCCATTGTCATCCTCTTAAAATGAGGTTCCATCTTTCATGTCGGTTCTTGCTGTCACATTGATCCAGATAGATTCTTGCAGAATTTATGAGCGCTTTGGGAGATTATCAAAGCACATAAATCAATTTCTTTTCTTTGTCAAACCCTGTAGAAAAACACGGACAGCCTCTTTTATCCTATGATTAATTCCCTTTAACATCTTAATTTTCCCAACACAATGTCATAAACCATTCAATCTCATGGCCACAATTGATAATAAATTGGTCTCATGGAAGGTTGCTTTCCTCGTAGCAATCAAGTCAGCTAGAAGGGTTAGCCAACTGCAAGCTCTTTGTGCAGAGGAACAATTCGGAACATTTCATTGGGATAAGCTTGTCCTTCAAAGTCATTCATCCTTTTCACAGAAGGTGGTAAGAGTTTCACATCAACCAGCAAATGACCGCCGAGGTATTCTTTCCAGAACCATCCTCTGACATGGAAAAGGCCCTACATGACTTGGACATTAGAGAGCTTATATTCCACGTTGACCGAACAAGGACTTTTTGTTGCCTTTTAAAAAATCTGAGAGGTGTTTGGGCTTCTAAGGCCACCATTTCCAGGTGGATAGTTTTCTGCATGATGGAAGCCTACTCTATTCAAGGTTTCCAACCTTCAAAAGGGCTTCAGGTGCACCTACTAAGTGACCATGCAGCCTGGGTTACTTTTCAAAAATGTCACCTGGGAGTCAATTGCAAAAGTAGCAAAATGGGTTTAACCATCTGCAATATACAAACATTACAGCCTTGAATGTAGTTCCAGAGCGGATGCTCCGTTTGGGCAGGTGATACTCAAAAACCTCTTCAAATAAAATGGACCCTGAATCATCCTTGCAGAAATCCTGTTCTGCGAGATTCCCAAGCACTAGAAGTATGGATGAATGGGCCCAGGACATAGATGTAACAAAGTTACTCAACGTAATGACTAATCTACTCCTAGTCTAGAGTATGATTTTTCTCCATACACCTGCCTTCCCCTCTTAAAATAACCTAAGTTGCTAATCAGTTACCGACCTTTGGGATCGGAAAAGGAGTAATTAGTGGGGCTCAAAGAGGGGCATAGGGAGGTGGTGCGTAGGCTGCCCAAATGCCAGTCCTTTCATGAAAATGAAAAAAAACCCACCCTTTTTTATGTTAGTGTTCCGGTGATGTCCACAAGGGTACGCCCTGCCCTTGTGTATGGGGGGGGGAGGACTCTGTACAGTGAGTAACTTTTTTATCACAATGCAAACTATACTTAAAGGATAGTTCTGGGACTTTCTTTTTATTGTCCCTACGGTTCGGCCATGTGTTTTTAAGCATAACTCGGTAGATCGTAGAAAACTTTCCTATGGACCTTACCCGACTTTTCGTCCATTAACGCACTGGAAATCAGCCGCCATTTTCTGATAATCCTATCATTTCCCCCCATCGCCCTGGCTCACCTGCTTTTGCGGCACTAAATCCAATCCCCCGCCCCTGAAACAGACTTTATCAAAATATTCATATTCCCCGCCTCTATCCGTGACGTGACTGAGCTGCGTAGGCAAACGCGCCCAGGCGTCTTCTACGCGACTCCACACAGAACCCGGAAATCAACACAGATGAGCTCACACAACACAGCGCGCCACAATTGGGAATATGAAACTGTACTTTTAAATTAAACCGCAAGATTGTAAATTTGGTAAAGTACATTTATTTGACATCAAATGTTTTGAGAATATTCAGCGATTTTCATTTTTATTTGCTCACGTTCCAAAAAGTTCGTTTTGAGGCACGGGATGTTCCTTTGCTGTACACAGGGTCTTAGATCAACTCACAATACAGCGCCACAATTCTGAATATGAAACTGTGGTTTAAAAGCAAACGGCAAGATTGTACATTTGGCAAAGTACATTTATTTGACATCAAATGTTTTGAGAATATTCAGCGATTTGCATTTTTATTTGCTCTCGATCGAAAATAGTTTGTCTTGAGGCAAGCAATGTTCGTGTGCAGTACACATGGTGTTGGTTTACGATAAAATAAGCTCTTCGGTCGCACTGATAATCGTATGGCTGTTCCAACAACGAGGCACTAGGCCACCACAACGGTCTGTATGTTGCATCTAGCCGTTAGTACCGCGTAAGGGCATACTTGTACTTGGCGATCGTCCCATAAAATGGTCAGGGTGGTAACGTTGTTCACGCGGAGAAGCAGCTGGCGGTTAAAAAAAAGCCATCCGCCGGTGTCTGGTACTCGTGACACATACAATAATGAAGGATGTACCTGTTTTAAAAACATAAAAAATGAAATTAGTCTCACCATCAGATCTTTATTAAAATTATTCATTTTATATATTAGGTCGGGAAATTATTTCATAGCTAGGAAGTGCAACTGGGTATTATACGTCAAGGGGGGGCTGTAGGATACTGAGACAGTCCCCCAGTGCAGGGGTTGACAGGGAGGCAGTGCAGGTGGAGAGTGGAAGGGCCCAGGACCGAGGTCGCAGACAGTGGACCAGTTGTAGCAGGGGAGAGGGAGAGAGAAAACAGAAGCAAAGAGGAAGGTTTTGAGGTGCTTCCGTAAAAGGAGATGGTTCTCCTCAAGATAGTGCGCGGTACAAAACAATATGCCACATAGAACGAACAAGTACAACTTAACCCGTCTTTAAAGCTACTGTATAGTAATTAAATTGCGGTATAAACTCATCTAAAGAGTTACTCACATTATATTTGCATTTTCCATTGTGTCTGTGCGTAGGGCAGCCCCGAAATACCACTCCTTCTATGCCGACGTTATTTCTTCTAATGAACGAACATTAAATGGCTTTCGTTTCTGAAATTATATTCATTATCGTTTCTTACGTTATTGCCTCACACCCCCAAAAAAGAAGTCTTTTGGGATGGTCCCGGCCTGTCAAGGTCAAATAACAATAGAACCTTATACTGAGTCGTGGGCCATTCCGGCACCCGAGCAAAAAATCAAAGCAGCTGACCTTCACTTTGAACGAGCACACATTCCTAGTTAGCTACATTCAGTGTAAGGCCATCTGACAGGACTTGAAATTTACACTCCATCTTTGCATTTTGTCTGCGTGCATTTGCAGCCCTATAGAACCATTAATACGGAGACATTCTATATTTTTTGAAAAATGATTTATATTACTGTTTGGTTTAATTTAATGCGCAAATGAACAAGGTTGGATAGACACATTGCATGTACATTGATCAATCACTTTTATTTACACAATACATAGTTAGACATATTCAATGGGCCTGCAACATGAGGAGACTCCAGAGCAAAGTCACAGGTGACACCCGGGTGGTTCGCACAACTGCATGGTGAAGGGAGGGGCAACGGTGGAGAGACATATTGCATGTACACTGAGCAATCACTTTTATTTACACATTACATAGATACACATATTCAATGGGCCTGCGACATGAGGAGACTCGAGAGAACAGACAATCAAATTACAATCATTTAAACCGTGATGTGTATTTCTCAATGAGCTCTTCTTTAGGTGGACATGGAACAGAGGCAATGTTGGGTGGCAATGCAGTTGTCCCCTGCATAGGTTCGTTCACAACTCCATGTATGTGCCTATCTAGGACATCAACAATAAGTCTCTCAATAAAGTCATATTGCATATCCTCAAACACTGGCTTGATAATCCATTGTTTACTTCTTTTAGTGAAGGCCTTATTGTAGCGAAGCGTCCCTAAAGTTCCGGTCGTCCTACTTTGTTGACGGCCAACATTATGGTTATGTGCCAAGACCGCTAGAAGAGTCCGATTTATCATGCCCTCCATGCCAAAATGCAATCGTTTTGGCCTGTACTTTAGGCACATATTGTGGAACACCTCCAAATCTCCTGTGTGGCAGAATTCTGTGAGTCCCCTCAAATCTCTTGTTATAGTTTTATCAAATACAATCTTTTCAATGGCTTTGTGAGTGAGGTAGACATGGGAACAACAACCCATGCTCTATAGACCACTTTGAAGTGTACATGGTCTTTGGCACCTCTTGGCCTTTATCGCTCCCTGACAGCTCCACTTGGCAGCGCAAGTACCCCGGTGCGAACTGCCTTTGATAGGGCGGGGGGTGGATTGGGGCGGTGGTCGTGCAGACAAGACACAGGAAGACTCGTGAATGGAGACACACTTATGTGGATTGCAGGGGGCCGTCCAGCGTGAGGGGGGATGCTTGGCAGGAGACGCGGGGTCTGGAGGTAGACATGGGAACAACAACCCATGCTCTATAGACCACTTTGAAGTGTACATGGTCTTTGGCACCTCTTGGCCTTTATCGCTCCCTGACAGCTCCACTTGGCAGCGCAAGTACCCCGGTGCGAACTGCCTTTGATAGGGCGGGGGGCTGTGGATTAGGGCGCTGGTCGTGCAGACAAGACTCGTTTGCCGCAGGGCCTCACCAAGGAGAGGCCATCTAACTGCATGTAAGAGGCAGGCTGAAGGATCTAGTACATGGAAGGCAGGGGGGTGAGTTTATAAATACCTCAGCCTCCCAGGAGAATATATGGGTGCAGTTCACCCTGGAGACCCTGAATGCCTAGGCAGTTAGTCAGCAGCAGGCTGGCCTGTGGTGGCAAGGCGGCACGGGCCAGAGGGGGTCATCTCTGTACCCGGTGCCCAAAAGGATGATTTATTATGATCAACCATATTGATTATTTACCTATAACCATGTTTTGTATCAATAAAATCCAACGGCCTTCCCTTTATTGCCAACGCTTGAACAAAGTGGTGTGGTAAATATTTTTGGGGGAGGAGGCAAGGCCGGGAGGCTTGATGCCAACCCGCAAAATAACATATGTATGTCTGCTGCATATGGGTTCAACGGTTATGTGGATTGAAGGTGGGCGGCCAGCGTGAGGGAGGATGCTGGCCGGAGACATGTGGTGTGACAAGACAAGGCACAGGAAGACTATTCTATTCAATGGAGACACACTAGATTCATTTAAAAAATCAAAACAACCATTGTTAAAATATATGTTGGGTTTTATTTTAGATCTTAATTTCAATTGAACATAAATAATAAACATTACACATTGTAAAGTTCCGGTAGCAGCACATCCAGGGAAAATCCGCGGTATTGTCCACTGTCGCTGGGGAAATGTTGTCTAATGGCAAGTACCGCACAGGCAGGTATTACTCTCCGAACGCGGTGTCCGAGCCTCCCGTGAAGCCACCAAATGAAGCAACGATAGGCCACCAGCCGGTACCACCTGTGAAAATGAAAGATGCAAACTGTATTAAAATGACTACTTTCTTATCACTGTCGATTCAGGTAAAAAATGTCATTCTGCTTTGAAAAAAATTCTATCTAGAAAATGCACAATATGGAACCAATTTACATGCATTCGAATGATATGTAGATGTAATTTTATATGTGGGAGACGACCATGACATAGTAGTGGCATCACTGACATCAAAACCAGAGTATACTTACTCGTTACTCGGATTACGCGGACGAACAGTGCCGCGAAGTTCGTGCATAAGCACCATCATCATCCTCAACACGGTCCGTGAGAGGCAGGCTTCCCTGAACTCTGGCAGCTCGGTGATGCATTGCGGACTTGGCTCGCCTTCCGAAATGTAGGCCAAGCACCCGGAATTTTCACGGCAGCAGCAGTTCTCCTCAGTTGGCATTAGCTCGCACCGATTGCACGTGCACCAGGTGGAGACGCCGTCCATGCGACATGGTCCAGGCTCTTCATCCGTTGACTGGTCCTCCCAACTGCCGTCCGAATCCCCATCGTTTTCGCGTGCTTGCCTTTCCAGTAGTTCTTCCTCGGTGTACTCGGGCTCATACATATACGCCATTATTGTAGCCATTGTGCGGTAAAGAAAGTAAAATAATTTACCGAGATGGTACAGGTGTTCACAAGGCCTAGAAGCGGCGAAGGTAGCTGACCAGAGCACAGAAACGAGTCACAGAATACTCAAAGTAACACACAGAGAGTAATGGAATCGAAAATCTTCTGCTGTGTGTTGTGAAACGGTGTGTTTATACTTATTGAGGAAAGAGGCGTCCTGCCATTTCCATGGCGACACTTCATTAGCTGAGGCGCAGCGATTGTTGACACGAAACGTGCTTTGGCGTTGGGAATTGGGCGGTACGCGTCTGCTGATGTCAGGCTCAGGGGCGGGGGATTTGATTTAGTGCCGCAAAAGCAGGTGAGCCAGGGCGATGGGGTGAAATGATAGGATTATCAGAAAATGGCGGCTGATTTCGAGTGCGTTAATGGACGAAAACTCGGGTAAGGTCCATAGGAAAGTTTTCTACGAACTACCGAGTTATGCTTAAAAACACATGGCCGAACCGTAGGGACAATAAAAAAAAAGTACCAGAAGAACTATCCTTTAATTTAGACCCAACATCCACTGTAAAGCAAGACTCTGCCACAGTTTTATGGACAAGCTCCTTTTCTGCTGAACAAACTGATTCTGGACATGAAATTAAACTCTGTCGCTTAGTGTGCAGTAAATTGCTTTCAGGACTTATTGTATAGAAATCCCGAGACATGAAGGATGGTGGGCTGAAAGATTAGGATGTCATGGTCAGTTAACAAGTGTTGCTCTATCCTTGACAAACAATAAAAAGCTTGGAAGCCAAAATTAAGAAGACCTAACAAAATATGTTTGCACTGCCAGAGACTCTTAACAAATGTGCAGTCCCTCTCTTCCCCCCGCTTTCAGAAACCATAGTACAATTCTTTTTGTGCCTCAGTCAGCAGATATTCTTCCTTGTAATGAGCACCTGGCAGATGCAACATTCTATTCTAAGATGTCTGCAGGCTTCCAGTGTAGAACTGCACTTAAGCCTCTGCCTTATATTAAGATATACAATATTTTTCTAGACTTTGCTTTGCAGTGTGATTGCAAGGTGTCTGGACTTCCTCCTCTCTGGAACTACCAGCCTCTTAGTGCTTTAAAGCCCCTAAGGTGACACTGGTTTTAAAGCCTGAATCCTTCCTTGCAGGGGAATATGTACTCTTGCAATCCATTCTTTTCTTATGTGAAGAAGTCTTCTTTGACTTCTTAGAAGGAATGATTTTACTTTTTTGTGTAATAGTCCAGTACACACGTTCCATTTTGAGGCATTGTCAATTTCTTCAGTTTTTTATGCCAATGGGCAATCTTAATCCCACCTTTTTGTGTTCCTAATCATTATCAAAGCTGAGTAGTTGCTCCAATACTCCCTTCTCCTCCCAAAAGTTTTAGCTAGTTCGGCTTACCGAAATTCCTCAACAACTTCCTTGGAACCACAAATGTGGTTGAGGAAGGGTAGGAAGGGGCAATGGCTTAAGTCTCAGCTGTTCGATCGTTCTCATTGTCCACTATATTGTCCAGTCCTTTACACAGTGAACTTTTAACTCTTAATATCCTTCCACATTTTAAACTCATGATGGCATTTGCACAATAAATGATTTTATGAGTTAGACCATCAGTGCACACACTTTAACAATCCCATCTAAAAACACCTGAGAAAATGTGCCTTTCTGCCCTCATGTTGAGAGTGGAGACACAATACCAACACAAATAAATGTCTTCCATACTGCTTCACCTGCTCTCTGGGATTTGTAGAATTGCTCTCCCTGGTTACGGGCAAGCTCTGAGTTGGTGGACACCACTCATCCCCTCCCTAGATGAATGCCCGATTCATTCTTGTGATCTCTTCAATCTGGTTTCTACAATCGCCTCAAGCATTGTTGGTGCTCGTCTCAAAAACACGTTTGTTGGCACAGCATTTGTTCCACCAGAGAGACTTGTATTTGCAGACTTTGCACTTCATCATTGGGTCGAGTGAAGGATGATTTTCTTGTAACTTTTGTACAAAAAAGGTGCATTGCTGTACACCGGCCACAAAGTGTGCACTTGCCACTAGTGAGGGATAAGTCACTGTGGACACAGAAGTAATAGTTCTACTTTATGCATGGAGATTTGACAGTCATACCAAGGGAGCAAGTGACTTTGTGCTTGGCTAGTAGTTTACAACTTAACATTTTACGTTGGGTAACCATGTGTTTGGTCACGCTTTCAGTCATTCCACCCTTCTAGGAATGCTTTGAAAATGCAATCGGAAGATGCAAGCAATAACCACTCACCTGCTTTTATGATTTGTGCTTTTTTTTCACAGCACCCCGGTTGTATGATGGTCTCTCGTTTCCTTTTAATTTGTTTAAATCCTTGCCATGGAAAATTCTTTTATGTACCGCATTTTGCTGCAAATAGTTGTACTTCGAATCCTGAAGCCCCTGTTCCCCAAATGTGGCAGATCCAAGTTTGGGACATTTTGATTGCTGAAAAGATCGCTGCCATTAGTGAAGATAGATGTGAAGTTGATATTGATATGGCTGCCATTCATTGAATATGCAGAACAGTGCCCTACGATGGTTACGAAGCCACCTATGTTGAGAGAATTACATCTGCTGTAACTATGCTTTGGAAATAGGGGACTCGCGGTGTATTTTTTTTTCCATGGGTGTGAATGCGTTTTCTTGTTTAGTATAAGGCGTGTTCTGGGATGACTAGTTGGGGAAGGTGATTGCGTGCACAGACCATATCACAAGACAGATGTTTATTACCCATGTCATTGAGGTATTGTCTTAATCTCTACATTTTTGCTGCTGTATACAGTCTGTTGAGGTTTTTAAAAAAAAGAGTAACATATTAAAATCTATTTTAAAACCATTTTTTGGTCACACTGCAGATTAGAAATACTGAATATTTTTCATTTTAATTCCAGATGATTTTTGCTGTCGCCTGTTCCAGTATGTTTGTGACTTGAATTATCCATTAATTAAATGTGGATTGCTGCAGTGGTACAGGAAGTTCACTAAATGCTAATATCCATTTTATTTTTAGCAAACCATTAGTCTCTCACTGGGAATGTGGGAGTGATTGTTAGTACTGGCAAAGAACTGCTATTAAACCAAACTGCTAAAGCAGGTGTTTGGTGGGATCGCACTCTCCGACTCGCCAGTCCTGTCAATAACCATCTTGGTGTTTATGCATACTAAAATGTGGGAATAAATTTATGAAAATACTAGATAAGCATTGCTTGCCTTGTAATTGGTGTGTTCATGTGTTTTTGGCAGTGCTTTATTCTTTTATTTTAAGGAAGGTTTTCATTCAAATTTTAAAAGGCTAACTGTGTGGTCCTGCCTAGGAGTAATGGGTAGAATAGTCAGAAGTGGAAGAAGGAACAGGCTTGGCATTCACAGAACTGGACTCCTTCAGCATATGTAGTTCAGTTTATTTTGCTTTAGATATTGTCTGTTAAGGGTACATATATTCTGCTTGTGTCTGGCATCGACCTTCCTGGTACTACTGTAGCGTGCTGTATTTCAGGTGGGATGAATCTGGCAATGTCCTCACTCCCTTCCCAGGAAAAGTCTCTCCTCATGTCGTCAGGGAAAGTCAGAAGCAATCTTATCCCGACCCTGGTGGTGGCTATCTGAGGGAGGACATTTGGGAGACAACCCTCATGGGGCCCGACGGACGTCGCCAGATAGACATGGTATCCTCCTTTCACCTTTAACACCGACAATCCCTCCATATACCCTAATCACAATTCTGCCTTTCCATTTAACTCTTAATACGATTCATTCTGGAATTCGTTAACCCTGAATAGTGAACAGGAGAAAAAGGCATCCATCCATCCCTGAAAAGCCTAAATTGACAGCTGAAACTACTAAAATATACCGGTGTGATGTAGTCTCCTCTGGTGTCCAGTCAACTCGTCGAAAAAAAACTGGTCGACTGCAATTTGGTCGACGCAATTTCGTCGAAAACCATTTCGTCAAATATTTTTTTATTTATATATTTATTTTTTGGGTTTTCGTTTTGATAAAAAATGGGTTTTTAGAGAAAAAAAGGGGGTTGGGGGGGGACCCCCCCCAAAAAAAAAAAAAGGGTTAAAATAGAAAAAAAAAAATTTCGACAAAATGGTTTTCGACCAATTTGATTCGACCATTTGTCTGGTCGACCAATTTTTTTCGACGAATTGACTGGCAACCGTCTCCTCTCAGTGTACTAGATCGGTTAAGGTTCAACTTAACCAAGCCACTAAATGTAGGTTTTTTTTCCCAACAGTACTGAGAGCAGGAAGCGGGGTGGAATAAGGAAGAGCACTAGTAGCGGGAAGCCAACACCCTGTTCTAGTGTTTGGAGGGGATTAATAGGGGCCAGGGGATTAAGAAGGGACGCACCTGAACCCAGCGAGACACTCAAGCCTTCCAGAGTTGGTTGGGACACCGAAGAAGAGAAGCTGAACAGAGAGAAAGCAGGCAGAGACGTTGCGAGACTGGTAGATGCTGCAGCTAACTTGTTCTGACGCTGATTGGAAGGCCAGGAAGGAGAGGACTGCGGAACGCTGTTCAGGGGAGAGACGGCATGCAGAGAAGCGAAACCAGAAGAGGTTTGCTGCATCTGTCTCCACACCCCGACGGAGGGAAGATGGAAGCAGAGCGGCTTGCAGAACTCACTGTTGGTGAGCTGCCCAAAAGCAAAGCTATGAGTGAAACGTGAGAAACACAGAAGCAGCAACAGGTTGGTGACCCAGCATATATGCAAAGGATCGTTTTCTGGATACAGCAGACTGCATGAAAGGTGTAAAAGCCCTGTCAGGATAGTGAACCATTTGTTTGCTAACAGGTCTATCCGTTTATTTTTTGTTATAGAGGATGTCGCAACAGGGATTTGTAATATAAAAAGAACAGAGAAACCCACACTACCATCTGACGAAAATCATTACAACAAAAGGAGGAGCGGGAGTGTGTTTCTCTGCGGTTTATTTTTTTTAGGATTGTGAACCAGGCAATGTGCGAGTCTGGGAACCGCAACCAAGTAAGAAAGCTGTAAAACCCTTACAGGTGAATAAACCAGAGGTAAGACGAGTAAGAGAAATAAGGGATTGAAATCCCAATCTGAAGTTGTTAAACATTGGAAAAGGGAGGACCTATACCCCTTTCCCAAGTGACGCTTTAAAGTTGAAATACCCTGACAGGAGAGTACACCAGGGAAAGTCCAGAGGTCAATACCCCTCTGTGGAGTTGTGAAAACAGTAACAAGAGTTGTGTGCACTTCAAGGAGGTTCAAGGGAAAGACATTGTTCCTTCAACAAACCATTCAAGGGAACTGTGTGAATTCAAGGGAATTATGTGCTTCTACGTGAATTGTGTCCTTTGAGGAAATTCAGTGGAAGAGCATTTCCCCCTTGAACAAAACTGGAACTTTAACCAAGTTAAATTTGGGACCACTAGAGGAAATCTAGGGTAAGGGAAGACCCCTTTCCTAATGGAAAGCTAGTCTCTTTTTTCTGCACCTTAGAACTTTATGTGAGTATCTTTGGGAAAGTTACAAGTGTTTAGTTCAGCAAACCTGATGTACACATTTTAAGTTTAGCGTGTAATGGTCAGTTTAGGGATTTTGGACACAGGACGTAGGACACTTTATGGTATTTCCTGACACAGATGTTCCATAGTTTTGTTGAGGCAGGGAAACACCTCTTGGAATTAGTGACAGATGGGATTTGTTTTTATGCCAAATAAGTCTGTAACCCACACTCAAGATGCCACGGTGTCCGAGTCTTACTCTTGATCCCTTACACAGGGTAAAAACAAATTGTAAACTACTAACCAGCATCTAGGCTTCTTGCACTCGCACCTTTAGCTGCCGCTAAGAAAGGGAGAAATGAGCCAAGCGCTGCATACCCATTTTACTGGCTGAATGACTCTTATGTCTTTGACCAGCTGAGCTCCAACTGTCTGTCCTGCCATCTCTTCTGTTAATAGGTGACTGCCTCAAGATTCTGCAAACAAACATTTAAGCACCCTTCATCCCCTTTAATGTGCATTTACAGTGTATATGCAGTATGTTAAAACTACTTAACTATCCTACACCCAAGGAGAAGTATCCTTAAAGGTTATATCAGTGGGATCGCCTATTGGATGAATTGGGCATTTATTTGATTTTTTAAAGGAAGGTGCCCCTTGCTTTTAGGACCTTTTTGTGTGCATGCATGATATGTCCAGTCATGATCTTAAACCTGCTTTTCATGGTTAGAAAAGTAACTCTTCTGCTGGTAAATGTTCTTGTATGCCACCCAATTAGGGGAAGCTTTGTTAGTCTGCAGTTAAGCACTTACTCTTGCATCCTGTCCCCTTTCTTCCATACTGCATGACCAGAACCCCCACCCCCTAAAATTAGAGGCGCACAGCGGTGGTGCCCTGGGAGCATGCGCTCCCCTGACTCCGCCCACTGGCGCTACTCCTCGGTCCCCTTTTCCCAGTCGACGGGAACGGGCCGATTTTCACCTGCGCTCCTGGGTTTGGCTTAGACCATGTAATACCACGTGCTCTTCCCCGGATACTTTCTTCTGTCTTTTTTGTCTTATCAATCAGGTACTCGGTCCTCTAGCGCCACGCTCTTCTCTGGCACATGTCGACTTCAGCGGGCTTCAGAAGGTGTCCAGCCTGCGAGGGGCTCTTCCCTACATCAGACCCCCATGCTTTTTGCCTCCGCTGCCTTGGCCCCAACCATGGATGGGACGGTTGTACTACGTGTGACGCACTTTCTTCACATGCTCTGAAGAACAGACTAGCATAGGTGGAGGGAGCTCTTTGAGAAGTCACCTCCAGACGACTTGAAGGACTTTGTCAGACAGAAGTCGAGGCCCAAGGGAGGGCTGCTCTTTTCCAGTGCACCCTGCAAGGGCGACTCCTTTCCAAGGAAATGTCCTGACTGGAAGAACCTTTCAGGTTCTCACACCAGCACGTGTACCGAGGCTAAGTCGGCTACCGGCCGTCAGGCCGAGGGGGGTCTGTAGATCCTTCTGGAACAGTGCTGATGGACCGCGAGTTTCTTTTACTGGGTGTACACCCGAGGGACTATGCCCTTGTACCGGCAACATGTCCGAGGGGGCGCCTGCACACAGCACTACCGGCGATATTGCAGAGGGTGTCACACCTACCAAGCCTCGGCCTAAGGTGCAAGATAGGTCTCATGCTCAATAGCCAAGAGTCCTGGAGGAGGCTGGGCACAGTGAGCCAAGATGGCCGCCGCGCCAGACAATATGGCCGCTCGTCCGATACTGCGCCGAGGAATGCCGCAAGTTTGAGAACGAGTTACAAGGTGGGACTGGTGTCAACCAGGCATGTGGCCTACAGTTTATCCATCAGCATTGCAGGGCAGGTTTACCTTGAAACCAGCTAGACGGAGTATGCACTGGCCCCAGCAGCCGACCGCTACCCCGTCAACATCACCTGCCACCCCACCGGCCTGCGAGAACAGGTTCTTTGAAAGGTTCCTCATGCTCGCGAGATCTTCTCAGATGGGGTCAATCCTTAGGGATGTAATCGGAGACATGCTCCCTCCGGCCACTCCGCCTGTAGTCATTTCTCCTATGGCTCCAGCGCTGCAGGTCCCGGTGCAGCCCCTGCTGCTCACGCTGGCCACTTCGATTCTGGCTTCCCTGCCTCCCACATTTCAGGCGATTCCGTACCAGCCTTCGCTGCAGCATCTGGCTCTGGTTTCCACACCTCGGCCCTCGGCGCCCAGCACTCCTCCACCCACTCCGGACCAGCCGGACGCCCTGGTGGACACAGGCGTGGAAGAAGACCCTGACCCACCGTCAGCCAAGGTCTTCCATGAATGACTCGCAGGTCTGGCAGAGTACTTGAGCCTTCCTCAACCCGAAGTCGACAAACGGGAGGCGTGGTACTGGCTGAGGTCCTCACCCTACATCCTGCGGCTAGAACGGGGATCCCGATGCAAAAGGAAGTTGTCGCCTTGACGAAGAAAGGGTTGCGCAAACGCCACTCAGCCCAGCCTGTCAATTGGCGCATGGATGCCAAGTATAGGCAAATGGAGGCGGAATCCACTCTTGCAGTCGGCCCACCCTCAACCACACTTCAGTGATTGCTGCGGCGTCACTCTCCTCAAAGCTTCACTCGTCCTTGGCCACCTCGGCTCTGCTAGGTGAGGAGGAGAAGATCTTGGGGGTGTACGGGAAGAAGCTTTAGTCCAACGCTTCCCTGCATCTTCGCCAATCCAACGCGGATGCTATGCTCACGGCCGCTCACCAGAGGCTTTGGTGGGAAATAGCTGACTTCCTTCCAGAACCTCTGGTGCAGAGCCATTCATGAATTAAGGTGGGACACGCAGAGGCAAAAATGGTGGCGCAAGACATCATGGAGTCCACCGTGACCCACATTGCCACCTCTCGCTGGGCCATATGCATCGCCACGGACATGAAGACTGCCTGGCTTCAGGCTACTAACTTCAACCCAGACGTCCAGGAACGCATATTGAACCTATTCAAGGGTGGTGACCTTTCACTCCACCACCGATGAGGAGTTAGATGAAAAGAAAAACAGTTTGCAAACTGAAAAGTCTTAATCCTTACAAAGGCAACACGCTAGGCGTACTCCCAGTCACATCAACGCTCTGACAAGGGGTGGACGTTCGGAGGGTTCTGCGGCTTACAAGAACGGAGGTCCAGGCAGCCCGACCGCTCGCTGAGTCAACACTGGCGCAAACAAAATGGAGGAGGTACAAGGGCTTTTTTCAGTCCCTCTCCTCTGCATCAGCCTCAGAGGGAAAGAAGGCATGATGTGTTCCTTTTGGGTGCACGTGTGTTCGGTGGGGGGCAGGCTTGTCCTTCATGCACAGTTTTGGCATCAGAAGTTGGTGGACCCCTGGATCCTCTGTAGTATCCACTGGGTACCGCCTACTGATCCCTTCCTCTCCTCTCCTCCCTCCTCTCCACTCGCACAGATTGGGACACCAACTCTGTTGGCGGAAGTTCGGTCGCTCATCGAGAGCCAGGCAGTGGAAAAAGTCCAAGCCTCCCAGCGAGGATTGGGCTTCTACTCCAGGATTTTCGCAATACAAAAGAACCAAGATGGCCTGAGAGTTGTGTTGGACCTCTCCACCCTCAACCTCTCCCTCTTCAAAAATTCTAAATGGTTACGCCAGCACTGATTGCAGAGACATTGTGTGGGGGAGACTGGATGTGCTCCCTGGATCTGAAGGATACTTATATACAGCTCCCAATTTGGCAGCCGCATCGCTCCTTTCTAACATTCAGGATCATGGGCTGCCATTTCCAATACAAGGTGCTACCCTTCGCCCTCAATTCAGTCCCCATGGTATTTACCAGGCTCATGAATGTGGTGGCAGCCCCCCTCAGGTCCCACGGCCACCATGTCTACCTGTACCTGGACGACTGGCTCGTCAGGGTGAGATCTCCGGAGGCTGTTCATCACACTTCCTCCACCCTTAGGACACACTCGCGGGCTGGGGATTTCGGTCAACCTCAAGAAGTCTCAGCTGCAGCCTACGCAATGCCTGACCTTTCTGTGCCTCATATGGGACACAAACTCAGAGTTTTCTCCTCGGAGGACAAGGTCACGGCCATCAAGCAGGCCACTACTCACTTCCTCACCTGAGAAGTGACCTCAGCCTGATGGTACCAACACTTATTAGGCATCATGGCAGCGGTCCTACTGGCCTTACCATACATGAGACTCAAGATGAAGAGATTGAAGCTGCACTGCAGCCTCATGGAATCAGTTTGTCAGCATTCCTCCTTCTCTCCATCCGGACCTCACATGGTGGTCCAAGGACTGCAACCTGCGGATGGGCAAGCCCTTCCGGCAGCCAGCCCCAAAGGTCAACATTACTACGGAGTCCTCCCCGGAAGGCTGGTGGGCCACTTTGGACAACCAGTGTCCATGTAGTCTGGAACCTCTAGGAGTCTCAAATCAACTGACTGGAGCTGAAGGCCATCTGGCTAGCTCTCAAAGCTTTCCTTCCGCTCATTGGGGGCAATGTCTCAGCCAGGTGGACAACTCCACCAGCATGTACTATATCAACAAGCAGGGTAGTGCCCGGTCCCCTCCACTGTGCAAGCGAGCTATCAGCATGTGGGAATGGGCCCTGGAGAACATCTACCTGACGACCCTCCACCTGCCGGGGAGTCCATCCTAGAAGCTGACATACTCAGCAGACTGGGAGTGGACAGTTACGAGTGGCAATTGAATGATCGGGTGCTACTGGAGATCTTCAGCAGATGGGGGCATCCTTAGGTGGATCTCTCTGCCTGCTGGGAAAACAAGAAGTGCCAGCGGTTTGCGTCATGGCAGGGACAGTGCCCCGGCTCCCTTGGTGACGCATTCCAGATTCAGTGGAATGGCATGATGGCGTATGCCTTCCCTTCCACACCCTTGATCCACAGGGTGATCTGCAAGATAAAGGAATAGTGTCATCTCAGCATCATTCTGACAGCTCTGTGGTGGCCGGCTAGACCGTTGTTCTCAGAGTGGCTCAGCCTCTCGGACAGGCCTCCCATTCACCTGCCGCTGGGTCCAGCTCATCGCCTTGCACAGCAAGAGGGGGCAGGGCCATCCACCCAGCTCCACAGAAGTTAGCCTTTGCAGCGTGGTTCCTGAGCAGGTCACGCTGAAACACCTGCTTCTATCACAGGCTAACCTTGAAATCATTCAGGGTGCTAGGCGCAAGGCTACTAGGAGCCAGTACAAGAGTAAATGGTCCAGGTTCTGTCACTGGGCTGACTGTAAGGAGATTGACCCTCTTACGTGCACGTTGGATGATGTGCTCTCCTTCTCTGCACACCCTGCTCACTCAGGTGTGCAGGTGGATACATGCGGCACCTATTTGGCAGCCATAGGGGCCTACAGATATTCGGAGGAGGCGGCCGCCTCCTCTTCCAACCCGGTGGTCAAGCAACATTTGGTGGGCCTTGCACAAACCATTCGAGCCAATGGCATTTGCGGACATTAGGCTGATCACTATTAAAACGGCTCTGTTGGTGGGCCTCACCTCTGCTCGCAGAGTCGGCGAGATCCAGACACTGGTGGCTTCAGAACCTTATACTACTTTCACAAGGATAAGGTGGTCCTGAGAACACACCCCACGTTCCTACCTAAGGTAGCCTCCGCTTTCCATCTGAACGAGGAGATCGTCTTAACAATGTTTTTTGCCGACCCTAAGGACGATTCTCAGAGGGTTTTGCACTGGCTGGATGTCGGGCGCGCTCTGAAATTCTATCTGGACAGGACCAAGGGCTTCCGCAAGTTGGATGCTCTGTTCTCCACCTTCAGGGGGTTGAGTGGGGTCAAGGCCGGGTTATCACAAGGAGGATGGTTTCGGCCAGCTAGGCATAAACCACTTCCAGGTAATATGCACGCCCATGCTGTCGGAGCCAGGGCCATGGCCATCGCATTCCAGCAGCAGGTGCCGTGGCAGGTCATCAGCAGGGCGGCCACCTGGGCCCACCCCTTTTTCTTTCTGTAAGCACAACTGTTTGGACGCCGACTCGAAGTCAGATGCGACTTTTGGACAGGCGGTTCTACGGAATCTTTTGTCTTAAGGAGGGTCTCCTCTCCACCCTGGGGCTACATTCAGTTGTAATCACCCATGCAGTATGGAGGAAAGGGGATGGGACGTTAGCGTAATTAAGTTACTCACTGTATTGACTATCCTTAGTCCCCTTTCCTCCATACGTCCCACCATACTCCCCAAATCCCCCCTAATACTGGTGTCATTAGGCAATGTTCAATATTGTCGACGCGTCAATGGGGACTGAGGAGTGGCGCCGGTGGGCGGAGTTAGGGGAGAACATGCTCCCAGGGCCGCACCCCCACGCGCCTCTAAGTTTAAGGGGGGAGATGTGAAAAAGGCTCAGTCTACCATCCCTAGCAAGTGACTCCCATGCAGTATGGAGGAAAGGGGACTAGGACTAAGTACGTTATTCACTACGGTAAGTAACTATTAATTTATTTGACTTGTGCTTTTAGAAGCTAATAGCTTAAGCAGTTCCTGTAAAAACACAATTCTATGCCTGACGAAAGGGCATAGTAGGAGACTGACTCATGGAATATAGTGGTTTTTTCATCCTAAAATGAACAAAGATCCAGTGTAGTCTGACCTTGAGTTCAGAACAAACCTTTGGAAAAATTCTGCATTAACATTTTGACCTAGCCCTTCCCTCCTCATCAGAACAAGGTTGATGTTTGTGATCTTGGTGATGTGTTTTCCAGTCTTTGAGCAGTGGGCTCCTCTTAATATTTAAAGGATGCTTAACGGAGGCTGCTATCATCGGCATGATGCTCTTGTTATGGATCACAAGTTTTGGAAGGACAAGCTGGCCATGTATTCAGTAAACCTGTCCAGTTCAATTTAAGGACACTGGGAAGAGGGCTTTCATAAGACATCCAGTATGGTGTTCTGAAAATGCTTGCCCTTTGGTCGTATCATTGGTGGATGTGGGTGGGCTGTGGGTACAGAGTAAAAGTGGTTCCTCCCACCTCTCCCTAGAATTGGGAATGCCCCATTGAACTAGAACTGGGAGCGGTGAAAGAGCTGGTTGCTTCTGCCCATCCGATCTGCTTCACATCTCTAGTCTCGAGGGCCTCGGTTCGACTGTCTACATCATCAGTATAAGTAGCGCACGCAGCACCCGTTGTCCTCCGTTCTGTTTTTCAGAGCCAACGCTTTGAGGAATTATGGCGTGCTTCGGTTCTTCAGTGACCTTCGTCATATTTTCGATCAACGAAAATGTCTTCCCTTTCGGCGCCATCAACGCCTAAGACAGGCTTCAAGAAGTGCCAAGACTGTGGATCGAAGATGTGGATCACTGACCCCCACCGCATATGTCTGTGGTGCCTTGGTACCGGTCACCATACCTCCGACTAACTCCTGTCGGGGGATGATCGAAAAGGCTCTAAGGGATCGTAAAGGTAAATTGGCGGTGGGGAGGTTGCCTTTGAAGTCTCTCGCGCTGTTCTTCATCTTCAAAGGCCAAGAAACGGCCTTGCAGGTCACCTTCGACCTCTAGTGATTCCTCGGCTGAGGTAATCAACTGTCCAACCAAAACTGATTCCCCAGCAAAATGGGATGCGTTTTGTAACAAAATGCTTAAATTCTTTGGGCATGCTGCCCAACCCCCTTGAAGGACAAGCAGAGAGTCCATGCGCCTGTTGATCTGCACAAAGACGACAAAGGGAAGTCGAAGACTAAATCTTCGAAACCGAGCCATCAGCCAGTACAGCATCGAGAAAAATCTCCATCCAACGAGAAATCGAGGCCTTCGACAAGCCAGGAATCCAGTCCATCGAGGGTTCCTACAGAAAAGCAGAATAAGTCAGACTCCTTCACTGACACCGTCAGCGTTGAGCCTTCAACTTCGAAGTCATTGTTGATGATTACTTTGATTACTTCTGTGCGAATCCTGAAGGTTTCTCTCCATCTAGTCCCCGGGGATCTGTCATCCAGGTGGCCAGGACTCAGCCGTTGCTATTGGAGCCAGTTCCTGGGGGTGGATCAGCAAGGAAGGATCTGGATGGGGGTCCTCGGGCAGTGGAAGTGGGACACCCATGGGTGAGACGCGGTAGCCCTTCTTTCAACACCTTTTTCCCCATCCTACCATGTAGGACATTCGAAAACAATGCCCCCCTTTCCCAACATGAACACTTTCGCACAACGGACTGACACGAGAGCCGTTACCTGACCTGTCCCAATATAAGGGTCAGGCAAAGTCAGGCAATTGACGAGAATCACACACACACCTGACTGACCTTTTGCTTCCACTAAGGGATGAAAGGTGGAGCAAGAGAGCACATGACGAGTAAGGCAGACCACACGACGAGACAGCTATCCAGACACAGCAGTTCAAGAGGAGGAGAAAGGCAGCAAATATCAAGAGGCTGAGAAGAGACGCAATCTTGCTCTCTTCAACAAAACCCTGCAAACGCTCAGCTGAAAGAATCATAAAGCCTAGGACAATAGCCCATGTGTGCTGCAGCAGATGTCAACGGTACATAGAGCGTATCGTGGCTGATGAGCCGGAGCGAGAGACTCCTGCTTTGTGGTACCGGCCTTGACTCCAGTTAAAGAGGCATGCTAAGCGGTTCATCACAGCCGGTGAGTCGAGGGCAGAGCCGATAAGAATTTGGCTGTGGTGAATGAAAGTTGCAAAGTAAGAAAAGCTTAAAGAACTGTAACATTGAAAAGAAGAGACCACAGCTCCGAAAGAGCCAGCACCACGTGGGTGCTGCTCCATGAAACCCTGATCAATCCCCCCCACCATCTGAATGAAACTACAGATATCAGAAGGCCATAGGAGATCAGTCCAGTTAGGACAAAGTGGTCATACAGGAGGTCAAGCAAAATTGCTGTACAGTCGAAAGCCCATGACCTAAGAACTGTGACAAAGCAAGGGAAGTGAATCCTGCAAAGATTGAAAACGAATGTGAAGTTGGTAAGAGTGAACATGGTCGAGGGATGTCCAGTCGAACGGTTTAAAAATACATTGAGATTTGTAAAGGAGGGAAAAGCCATAGTGAACCCGGTGGGGCGAGGCTGAAAGTAAAGAGGGGTCCGCGCCTGGAAGAGGTGAGCCCAGTTGTGAAAAATCCTCACCCTAAGTGAAACTAAAACAAACTTCATTTTGTTGAAGGAACTTTTTGTTTGTTATTTAAATGTCAGGCCCACTAAGGCAAGAGACTTTCAAGAGAAATGAGACTTGGCCATCGCCGGTCCTGATAGCTGCAAGTGGAACTGTCTTGTGCTGTAGAAGCTCGAGTGTGTGCTGTGCTCAAAGATCCCACCTTACCCCGTGCTCAAAACGTTTGGAAGGGAGTCCCAGGCTGCATCCTGACATATTTGAGAACACTTATTTCTTTTCTTAAGAACTATCCCACACGTTTGGCAAACCATATCCTACTGACCATGCTGAATCCTCAAATAGGAAACTGATGAGCAAGGTGGTAGTTTTTAGGCTGGGCAGGGCTACTTCTTTTGAGCAGGCTGACCTGACGGTTATTTTAGATCAGGGTCCTCAAAGATCAAATGTTGCCATTTCACACTGCACTACAAAAAGGGTCTCAAGCAATTTGGGAGACACCACAGACTGTGGCTCTAGTGATTAAAAATGTTGCCAGAAAATATAGGCTACCCAGCATACTTGACGAAACATCCAACAGTAGAAAGTTTTGTGGTTCAGGCTGCTACATCTACCAAGCAATCAGCATACCCCTCTATAGCTCCAGATAGGGATAAGGGAGTGGATGCATGGGCGAGGAAAATATTTACTGCTGGCAGTATGGCATTAAAGTTGACTAACGCAACTTGTACCTTGTCAAGATTTACATTTACCCTGTGGGACTGCGAAGCTATGGCGGCTGACCACATCCCGGAAAGTGAAGAGAAAGCGTTCCTGGCACTCATCAAGGATGATGAGGAGGCAATTGGTGAATGCCTACAGTCAGGTCTGGATACTGCAGACGGCATCAGCAGATCCATGGCAACTAGCACAGTGTTACGCAGGTTTGCATGGTTGAGGAAGTGCGAATTTGCACCGGATGTGCAGTCTTGACGGCTCAACATGCCCTTTGATGGCTTGAGGCTGCGTGGCAGCAAGGCTGATGCGAGTTTGGAAAAGCTGCAGACCTCGAAAGTGGCGACTAAATCACTTGGAGCCGCTATTAGACTGCCACAACACCCCTACTCCTTTCATCTTCTTGGAGGAGTAAGTCCTTTCGATTCTACTCCTCCATTGGAAGAGGAAGTGGACAAGCTGGTCAGAATATTCCCTTGTGGTGGACGAGGGAGGTGGTAAGCAAACCCAAGCAGCACCACTTTTCCGCTCAGCCGCTGCTTCAGCTGCCTCAAAACCACCCTGAGGCCTTGACTCACAAGACCCCGGTGGGAGGTAGAATTATTCAGCATCTGAAAGAATGGCGGGGCATTACTTCAGAAGCTTGGGAGCAGAGAGGGAGGGAGGGATTTCTTACAGGGGGGCGGGGCGCGCCAGTAATATTCCAAGTGTGACATCCACTGTACCCATAGTCCTTCACGCATCGAGGTCCCTCAGATTGTTTTTTCAGTCTTTGATAGAAGCTTAATCACAGAGTTCCTATTTCGGCTAACACCATACATTGACAATTAGTTACTCTTCCTTTTATCACAGACTTTCTACAACCATCTCGACGCCCGTGGAAAGGACGATTGTCGAACAAAGACCTTGCCTCGACGCACCTCTTAAGCCTTGGAAGGCTGCACTGGCCCTTGACCATAACATTCGGGAGAGTAGGGGGTGGTCATTTCTTAGTGCTCTGAGTATGCATATTCCCCTTTGTTCTCTCTATTTTCGCCTTGCTGGACTTCCTTTAAACCATGGAAAATATGGTTTAAATTCTGCCCAAGTTGCAATAAAAAATTTCTGGGGAAAGACCAGCACCGTGTGTGCAATCTTTGTCTTGCACAGGACCACGATGAGGGCCATTGTCGAGCTTGTCAGCTCTTCAAAGCTAAAACACTCCAGGACCTAAAGACCAAATGTTGGGGCCTTCATGCAATGCAGGCCGAGGCCGCCTTGGACGTAGAGGGGGCATCCAGCAATGGCAGCATCAGTCTTTTTTTGTACGGTGAAGGCGGATTGATCGATTGCCAGGTGCTAGCCCCCGACCCCAATAGACAGGCCGGTGGCACTGTTACAGGGGCGACACCCGGCGGCAGTAGCACACATGGTGCAACTCACACCAAACACATCTCGCAGGTGAAAGACTACGCCATCCTTGACACGGTTCCAAGGGGATAGGCCACAAGTTCACTGTCCTCTGGGCACTCTAGACAGCCCCCCAAAGTCGTGCGTTGAATGCGACAGACGCCATGCCTAAAAAAGCCGGCCGAAGGCAGAGCGCCGGAGGATGCAGCTTCGGTCTGCATTACCACCAAGTCTCAACATCAAACTCCCATGTTGAAATCAGCGAAAAGTTCCAGTTCCTCAAAATTATCATAATTGTTGCGAAAACACATCCCAGAAACGCTTCAAATACCTCCAAAGAGCCACCAGTCCCTAAAACCTCACCATTCCCACAAGGAGAAAGGTAGTTATATGCCTCACAAGGAAAGTAGTATGGATTCAATAGAGGAGGGTACCCTAGCAGGTGCTTTAAAAATAAGCAACCTACTCAAACACCAGACACTCCTATCCATACCATCTTTAACTACCATTCCTAGCTCCACCCAATGGTCCTGTGAGGACAGTGACAGGGTAATGCGCAGAATTACCTTTATGGCAAATTCTTTTAAAAGAATCCTCAAGCCTTTCATAATCTACAGAACACGCCAGCCACTACTGCCACATCCACCTCCCAACCTCCAGCAAAGAGGCAACGCCCAGACTCCCTCATGCTCTCTCCCCAGCTAGATCCATGGCATGATCAGTATGATACTAATTCAGACCCTGAACAGCAGGCGACCCAAGGGGGAGGATCATTATTTCGATGGGGCAATGAGGAGGATGTCTACATCATGCCCTCTCCCGACCATCTTGATGCACCAGTGGCAGATTCACCAGTGGACAATCAACCCCTGCTAAATGATATGCTCTTAAAAGACTCTGCGCAGTTTCAAATCCAAACCCAAGAGACTGAGGTGGATGAAGATTTTGTGGAGGATATTTTGGGGGATAAGAAGGCTGTGACCCAGTTCATACCCCTCCTCCAATCTATACAGAGGAAAATACAGCCATCACTAGACGCCAAATGAGAGCCATAAATCCATGTATTGAAGTTGTTCCGCCCTGCACCTATACATCCACTCCATACAAGGGGTCAACTTAAGCCTGACTAACACACAAAAGAGGGCAGGAACACTGCTACCATCCTCTGAAGCGCCCCCCAGATGAAGCAAGTAAAACATGTTCTACTCTAGGGAGAAAGTTGGCCACCTCGGCGGCCTTCCAGACAAGGATTGTGAAAAACACCATATTATTGGCGAGTTATAACTGCCATAAGTGGGATGAGGTTGCAGCTCTAATGGCATCAGCACCTGAGCCCCTCAAGTCACAACTCTCCCTCGCAGTGGCGGAGGGTAAAGCAGTATCAAGCTGCAGCCTGAAAAACAATCTGGATGCTGCAGATAACGCAGGCAGAATCATCGTAGAGGGAACAATATTGAAACGCCATGCATGGCTTCACCAGTCCGGTTTCAAACTGGAAACTCGGGCAACTCTATTAAACATGCCAATAGAGCCCAGTGTCCTTTTTGGGGAAAGCCGTTGCAGATGCTATAAAATCAGCCAAAGAGGAGTATGACACTCTCAAATACCTTGGCCTGGTGGTTTAGGATTAATTGGGGGTGGAAGTAATTTTCGCCACTTTCGAGGCCAAAACTCAAAGGGGTTTGGGTTCCAGTTATGGACAAGACTGGGGCTCACCCTGGGAAAACAATCGGGGACAGGCTTTCACCAGGTTTCCAAAGAGGCCAGTGCAGATCTGGTGGCCGGGAGAGGTCCTCCACTTCCAGAGGTGGAGCTACACCTCTTAAACAATGACCACCCGCTTCAGGTCCCCTCCCATGCCTTTCCAGTCAGAGGGAGAATAACACACTTCACCCACGCATGGGAGGATATTGCCTCGGACAGGTGGTTGCTATCAACTGCAGCGGGCGGTTATTGCCTGCAACACTTCAGCGAACCTCAAATTATCCCCCGCGTGAAAGATCAACCACTAAGGAGGAGCAACGCATCCTCCCGGAGGAGGTCGCAATGCTGTTACTCAAGGACTATCGAAATCGTCCAGGCAAACCCGGTAAACAAGGGTATCTATTCAATGTACTTCCTTGTGCCAAAGAAAGATCTAACAATACAATGCGCCCAGTATTGGCCCTACGCCCTGCAAACACCTATGTCAAGCTACAGAAATTCTGCATGACCACGCTACAAGAAGTAAACTTCTTCTAAAGCGAGGGGACTACATGGCAACATTGGAAGTTAGAGGCCCATTTTCATATTTCAATGTTCCAGCACACCGAAGATTCTTGCGTTTCAAGATAGTGAACGAGCACTATCAATTGAAAGTGCTACCCTTCGGCATAGCATCCGCCCCAAGGGTATTCACCAGGGTACTGGTGGTGGTGGCAGCTCACCTGCGCAGGGAGGCAAACCCAATGTAACCCTACCTGGATGACTGGCTGATCACAGGGAGGTCTCCACAAATTTGCAGGCAAAACACTCAAAGAATGATAAACCTTCTGTTCCAATTGAGCTTCTCAATAAACAAGAAAAAATCGAGCCTTGTACCAAACATAACCAAACAGTTCCTAGGAGCCGTCATAAACTCAGAAGAGGGGTTAGTCTTCCCATCAAAGGAAAGAATCCAAAACCTGTTACTTCAAATACCTCAATCAGGCCGGTTGCCAGATAAGCGTACACAAAGCTATGCGGTTGCTAGGCATGATGGCATCTTGCACTTACCTGGCCCCACACGCACGTCTGCACATGTGTCCCATGCAGGAGTGGCTGGCGAAACAGTGGTCTCAGGCAAGCGGCCAGTGGGATGATCTAGTGGTTGTTTCGCCAACACTAGTAGAAGGCCTTCGCTGGTGGACAAGGGAGAATCTATTGAAGGGAAAACCCTTCAACGATCTGGCTGAGCAACCTGTAGTTAAGACTGATGCATCACTCTCGAGGGGTGGGGGGGCGGGGGTTGGGGGGCACATCACCTTCATCGCACAGCACATGGTCTGGGGACCCGCATCATGGCACAGAACCACATCAACCTGCTGGAACTTCTGGCAGTATTCAAAACGCTTGAAGCATTCGAAGCACAGCTGATAAATCAGTTGGTACAGATCCTCACCGACAGCACCACTGCAATGTTCTACATCAACAAGCATGGGGGCACACATTCTCCAAATGTTCCCAAACTAACACGGAAAATATGGACATGGCCACTCAGATGGCAGATGTTCCTATCCGCCCAATACGTTCCAGGGAAACTCCACTCTCTAGCAGACTTACTGAGCAGAGATCCCCTTCTAGAAGAACCCGAGTGGCAACTAGACTCAAATGTCGTAGGCCACATCTTTTCACAGTTGGGTTACCCCACGCTAGACTTTATAGCTACAAGAGTAAACCAGCAATGACCAGACTTTGCGTCCAGGTTTCTCCAACAACACTCCAAAGGGAAACCACCTATGGATGAACTGGTCAGGGAAATTTGTTTACGTCCCCCCCCAAACCCCCCAACTCCTCCAATGAGCAGGGTGGTGAACAAGATTCAGAGAGTAGATGATGCTCATCCTAGTTGCTCCCATGTGGGCAAGACAACCATGGTATCCACATCTGCACAAACTGGTGATGTGCGATCCCATCAAACTCCCATGTCAGACCAACTTACTGACCCAACACTGGGGGGGGGGGAGAACTGTACATCCTCAACCAATGAACTTGGCAGCATGGCTCCAGAGTTCATAGTTTGGACATCTAAATTTACTGCAACGTTGTATGGATATCCACTGTTATTTCGACAAGTGGAGGAGATTTGTAATTTGGTGCCAGTCAAAACAAATAAACCCCATAGAATGTACGCCATCCCACATTCTTAACTATATGCTCCACTTGTTAGACTCTGGGTTAACAGTCAACTCTATAAAGGTCCACCTGGCGGCTTTAGCAGCTTACAACACCTCTCAGAGTAAAGTATTGTGGTGGAAAATTTGTCATTAAGGCATTCATGGAGGGAGCAAAGAGACTCCACCCTCCAATTTGAAACCCACCACCAGGCTGGGCTCTCCATGTAGTACTCGCAAAGCTCATGGGACCTCCCTTTGAGCCTATGCATAAGTGAAGTCTTAAAAACCTGACATACAAGACTGCCTTCTTAGTGGCTATTACTTCCATAAGAAGAGTTGGTGAAATGCAAGCATTGTCCGTGCAGGACCCTTTCTTTGTCATACACAAGGACAAATTGGTTTTATGTACACACCCTTGATGTAAGGAGGATGGTCCCTTTAATATGTAAATAAGACCAGACCGCTTAGAAAAACAGCAACAGTTTGTCTCCGTAGCACCAGGCAGAAAAGGAGACTGCATTTCCAAGAATGCCATCTCCAAGTGGATAGTCGGATGCATGCAGCTGTTAACTCATTATCAAGCACAACTCTGCCTTTCACACCAAGAGCTCACTCCACAAAGGGGAAAGGAGCTACTTTTGCCTTTTTCGCAAATGTCCTACTAGATCTCATTTGCAAAGCAGCTACATAGACCTCAGTACATACTTTCACTTGGCACTACTGCGTTGACACTTATTCCAAAGCAGATACATAGGTGGGACCAGCGGTTCTAACACATCGATTTGCGTCTGGACCTTCTCACAACCCACCACCTTCTCCTAACACTGCTTGCTAATCTCTGCCTAGCATGTGATCTAGGCAGATTCCACAAGCCTTAGAAGAGATGCGTTACTCACCGTAATCTTATTCCTAATGCTTGTATCTGCTTAGATTTGCATGCGCCCACCCTTCCTCCCCTTGGACAGAAGGTGCATGGATGTTTATATGAGCTTTTCTGGTGCATATCTGTTTTGATACACCTGTACTCGCGCTACACTTCATGCTACCTCATGTCAGAAACAAAACAATCTGAGGAACTTTGTCGCGTGAAGGACCATGGGTACAGTGGACGTCACACTAGGGATATTATTACAGGCATGCCCTGTCGACGTCCCTTTTCGAGTTTCGAAAACTGTAATACTCTGCAGCTTCTATTAGATGTCAGCCTATCCATAGCATGTGAATCAAAGCAGATACAAGCATCAGAAATACGATTGCCGTGGGTAATGTATCATATATAATGCTGTTAAGAGAAGAAAGTGACAGGATGAATGGCACCAACTACTCTACACCACTCCAGAAAACATAAGCACTCCATCTCAAACATAGTGCTTAAAACATACCTTTTATTAATAATACAAGTCATTAAAACAATAAGTCAGCATGGACTTACTGAACTAGATGTAAAGCTTCCAGGCCACTGATCTTGTGGGTGTCCAAAGTTTCGAAACAATAGTTTCGAATGCCAAAAGTTTCGACACAAGTGGCAGAATTTTATTTTTCGAATGTATTTTTTTTATATTAGTCTTTTTTTTAAAAATGTATATTTGAAAAGTGTTTTTTTCCGTTTTTTTTTAAAGGGGGTCTGTGGGTGGAACACCCCCCCCCCCCCCTCTGAAAAAATCGACTTTTCTGGCACTTTTGCATCGGAACTATTGGCATTCTAAACTATGACTGTCGAAACTATGACTATAAACCAATCTTGTGCCACGCGTTCTTTCCCTTCACAGCGACTTTATCAGGCTAGTCTTACAAACTCAAACAACTGGGCTGTTTTTAAATTGCTCAACCGGCTTTCATATTCACCTTCAGTAAGGTTTAACCGGTCGGCCATTTTAAACTAGTCAAATGCCAGTTCCAATGTGCTTGGTTTAAAAGCTTTCAGCTATTTATAACTTGTATTCAATTAACAATACCTTTTTTGTATTGTGTTTCTGTTTGTTTTAATTTTAGTTTACAATGAAGCCCACAAGATAAAATCTTTATAAAAATAAAAAGCGATGCAGTGCGTCCTGCACCACCGTGGTCTAGAAGGCTACAGCCTGTTGTAGCCATAGGACTCGCAGCAGCAAAAATCCTACTCATTCATAATTTATATACCACATCTAGAGTTATTAAAAAATACAGCCCAAGTGGGTGATCTTTAAAGGGTACACATCGGATGCCCCTAATTTTAGTTACATATGATCTGATCCATCAGATAATATTAGAGCAAAACTTTTCCCAATCACCCCCAAGTGGGCTAAGAATTAACATGCAAGGAACACAATACACATTATATATGCAAAGATATTGACCAAAGTGCTAGTGCACAAACCGATCTCATAGAATAATATTAATACAAAGATAAATACAATCATTCAAGTAGTAAAGTGTCAAATTGTTAAAGTGCATAGTTCAAAGCAGCATCTTTCATCTCAAAGTGGGACTCACCAACAACTATATATTGAAATGCTATTTTACATTGCTATTCAATACAATGTTAAAGAGCTTGAAATTGTAATCACCACTAAATCTTTGCGAATAGCGCCTGAATATAAAGTGTTTAAGTGCTAAAGTGCATGGATTTATTAGTCTCCCAAAAGATGTTAATGTAATAATCAGTCTTGATTCTAGTGTCCTCGATTTACGTTCCCTGTTCCCGCTCCTGTTGTGTAGGGGAACATGAGCGAATGCAAAAAACGTAATTCTAGTGGCATCACTTGAATGTTCTTCCTTAAAGTGCACAGCCAAAGGATAGGTCTCATCTTGATTAAGGATGGCTCTGTAATGCTTCAAAATGTGCAATTTCAAATGGCAAATTGTAGACCCAATATACATAAGATTACACGTGCACACGTTTGCTTAAACTACACATTTTGTTAGACCGTTTATACTGTGTTTTGATTTTCCAAGTTTTGTTTAAATTCTATCCATACTTGCACAATACACTTTTATCTGCAAATTGACACATTTTACAACTGTTGCATTTGCTAAAGCCATTTCTGATGTATATTGTCAAGCCAATTCTCTGTATGATTGTCAGAATCTACCATACTGGGGACTATTAGATCTTTCAATGATTTCGCCTTGAAAAAAATTATCAGTGGCTATCACCAATAGTTTGTCATATATCTGCATCAGCACACGGGATAGACCAATGTTTTTGTAAGATTTGTCGCCTCTCCTTAGCTTGATTGCTAAATTTACTGAAATCTAATGGGTTCAGTACCTTTTATTTGTTGGCAGTTTGATTTTCAACAAATCTGTTTGGATAGTTTGATTATAGGCCTTAGATCTTTTTTCTTATAGCCTCTTCCCACAAATCTAGCACTCCTATTATTCGCTTCTCTGAAAATCTTGGTCTATTGAGCAATTGCGTTTAGCATGAACCATTTCTCCATACGGTATACTTGCTTTAAGTTTGTCTGGATGGAGACTAATGCCATGAAGAATCAAATTCGAAGATACAGGTGTCCTATATAACTTACTTTCAATTTAGTTAGCTTTTACAAATAATTCTAAGTCTAAGAAGACTAGTTTCTCTTTACTGCTAACACATGTAAATTTTAAATTCATATAGTTTGTGTTAAGTATATCTACATAATCAAGCAAGAAATCTTGACTCCCATTCCACACAAGGAACAGGTTGTCAGTTTAACTGTACCAACTTACTACCTGGTTCACGTATTGGTTATTTTGCTCAGACCAGCCTATTGTATGTTCCCACCACCCCATAAATAAATTTGCGTAAGTGGGAGCTATGCAAGAGCCCATAGCTGTGCCACATTTTTGTCTAAACAGCTTATTGTCAAAGATAAAAACATTATATTCCAAACAAAACTCCAAAAGCACCATAATCGTCTCATTCTGTTGTATGTAACTTATAGATGTGGTGTTAAGGAAAAATTGACATGTAAGTAGACCATATTTGTGTTGTATAGATGTGTAGAAAAACTACATCCAATGATACTAGCCAATAATTACTGTCCCATTGCATATCTTGTATACCGAAAAAGTTATATATTCTATCCCATGTTTCCTGAAAGACATTTAAATTGTGGTTTCTAATAGTCCAGTCCTCATTCGTCATTTTTTTAATAGGCCAGCATTCAAATTTACAGTAGATATTTCTTTGGCTTGACTAATCATTAGATAAATAGGACATGTGGTGGAGAAATCTGCCAATCTATGTAATTTTTTAGAGCCACATTACATTGTCTTCTGAAATCAATATGCTGGGAATACTCATTCCTCTGCTCATGAGCATCCTTTTTTTATCTAATCTGAAGGGTTGCAATAATTATCACTTTGTTCGAGCAGTGGTAGAAGAATCTATAATTATGTTTGCTTGTTTGTTTTTGAGTTTAAGGTTGCTGCATGTTTGTGCTTAAGTTAAAACTGTCATAGGGTACTAGCGGACATGGAAGAACAATTAGGTGTACATGCTCTATATTCAATTAATAGTAGCCACTTACCAAAACGGAGCTCTATTTTTTTGATAAATGACCGAATTTATTTCAGTTGCTGCATCTGTTGGTTGTCTGCATGACCATCAGTCTGGCTTCAGAGCAGCTAGAGGCATGGAAGCTGCTCTTCTGAACACCCGTGAAGATCTGCTCTCTAACCTTTACTCCAGCTCTACCGCTGTCCTCATCCTCCTTGACCTCTCCTCTCTGCCTGTGACACGGTCAATCACCCTATCCTGATTATGCGTCTCAGCGAGAACCTAGGTCTCGTGGACCAGGCTATGGCGTGGCTGACCTTCCTCTAGGACCGACGCTCCCAGGTCCAACTTGGGTCCTTTCTCTCCACCACCTCTCCCCATGTGTGGTGTCCCCTATGGCTCTATCTTCTCACCCTTCAATGTCTACTTGGCCCCTTTAGCCCACCTGATTTCCACCTTCTCTTCCAACTTCCAGTGTTATACGGATGACGCACCGCTTTCTTTCAGGCTTCCCTCAGCCTCCTGTCCTTCCTCACTCATGCCTGACTGTCTATTTGCGATTTTGAAATGGTGCACCACCAATGATCTCTGCCTCAACGCCACTAAGACTGAGACCTATGGGGACCCCTGGTCTCGCTTTCCCTCTCACACCATGGCAAACCTCCCTCGGTCCTCTACCCACGCCCTCCTCAGATGCAAAAAACCTTGGTCATTTTCAACTTCACTCTCTCCTCGCATCACGGATCTTGCCTAGGAGGCCAACTTCCAGCTGCACCTCCTCGGGGGTATTCTACCTTTTATCACCTTCCCCCTAAAGCTCACTGTCTCCAGAGCTGTGACTGGACTACTGCAAAAGGCCCTTTCTCAATCTGCCGAACTCTACTCTTTGCCCCCTGCAACTAATTCAGAACAGCACTGCAAGACTTATCCTTGGCCTCAATCCCAGGGACCACATCTCTCCAGCCCTGAAATCTCTGCACTGGCTCCTGGTGGCTGCAAGGATGACGTTCAAGACACTTTGCATCGTCCACAAGGTTTTCTGGGGCCAGGGCCCACACTATATCCAACTCTATCTGCCTAAATACCTTCCCTCTAGAGCCCTTTGCTCAGCTACCTTGAACTTTCTGAGGGTCAGATGTTTCTCCAAGCTGAGAGTGGGTGCAGATCGCTCTCCTGTGCAGGTGCTTCCCCCTGTAAAGGCCTCCCTGCCCCCTTCACACTTGAGCTGGACCCCCTGAAGTTCCATAAGATGCTCAAGACCTTCCTTTTCGCCTCTGCTTTCTCTCTCTCCCTCTCTTCCTGGCTAACCTGTCTGCCTGCCCTGATTGGTCTCCAGGTACCTTCCTGCACTGCCTCCAGCCTACTGCGCACTTAGGGGCTGTAACTCCTACGGCCCCCTGCCCTCCATGCACTTACCCAGAGCTGCGCTGCCCTGACTGCACTTTCACATTCGCTCTCCCCTGCACTTCTCCCTCTCCCCTTGCACTTTTGTCGTCACACTTGCACGATCCAAATGACACAAGGCCTAGTAGGGTAGTTGCCCTGTCTTCCCACTGACCCCCCCCACCTTGTCTTGTGGCGCCTAGAACCACCAGATCATATAGTATCAATTGATATTATGAATTATTTGTCACAGTTCAACTATTTTATATGGATGAATTTTTCTTTAGTTCTTTTAGGTTTTAAATATTTTGGACTACATTGAGTTTTACAAATAAGTATATGCATTTGTATTTTATATTTAATTGAGGTTTAATTGTTTAACCAAATGCACAATAAAAAAAAATATATCGATACAAATTAACCTTGGAGCTGCTACAGAGCTCTCCCCTTCCCAGCCCTCCCAAGACCACCTTGAACAGTCTTGATTGGTAGACTGACACAGATTTAAATCCAGGTAATTCTGAGTAACCAAGTGTATTTGCTGCCATCTATAGACTGTGCTATTATTGTATGCAAACATTTCGGAAGGGACACTCTGACTTTGTCGATGCCATGAAAATGGAAATCAACTTGCATAAAAAGAACCAGGCTATGCTAGTTGTAGAGTGGATTTCTTGACGCCCATAATATGTGAACTAGACAAAACAAAAGGTGATGGCTGGAATGTTAGAATGAATCACCCTCTGGGCACCCTCCCAAACCATCGTTCTTTAGCCTGCAAGCCATTAAAGAAAGGGAAAGACCATATGCAAATCAGACTTCCTCCCACCCCAAAAAGGTCAGTCCATCCCAAACTGCAAGGAGGTCACACCCATTCTGTATGTGACCACAAGCATCCCCAGACATGTTTCAGCCTCATTGTTAATCATCAGTGAGAAGAAGCTTGGGTCTCTAGGCCCTGCAGGCTTGGGTCTCACGTCTGGGCATACCCGTCCAACTCGGGATGACTTGGACAACACGAAAGGTGATGGCTGGAAGGTTTAGAATTGATCTTAGCCTCTGTATTCTGTGAAACACATCAGGTAAAACAGACTCGTGATTAAATCCGTGCATGCTCGATTTACTTTAAGCTCACCCGGATGCTAGTGATTCTTCTCATCCTTTTTGTTTCTTTCTCTTCATTAGCTAAATAGACCTCCAATGTTAACTGTTACTGAGTTTTGTCTGGATCCTTGCCTATGTCATAGAGGTTATCCGCGGGTCTGCCACTCTGACAATGTCGAACATGGACTATTTTTACTTTTAGGTTTTCAGTGCCTTTGGTGATGGCTTTGGTTCCTTAATGTTCTGTACGTTTTTTGTAATACTCCAGAATTCACCACTGTAATGGTCTAACGACACTGGGGCTTGTCACTAAAGTTTCCCAACCAGGGATATCCAGATCTTAGTCTGCTCAGGAATAGAAAAGGGCATAAGAGTAGAGAAATGGTGCACGGGAGCAGAGTTAAATAAACATGTAAGATTTGGAAAGTTAAGAGGGTATGGAATTTAGGGAAGGAGTTGGATAGCATGCAGGAATGTAGTCGATGAAGAGCTGTCAAAGCATATTGCTTATTAGGAAAAGGGTAAGCATATAACCCTTGAAGGGCAGTTTCCAGTACTCTAGAGAAGTACTGACATTAATAGTGTTGCATGATGCCTTTGAGTTATGCTCCTGTGTGCCCTTTGTCACAGATTGAACAAGGAGTTAGTACATAGCGTTCCACAACTTCCATATAAGATGGAAACCTATAGCTTTGTCCATTATGTCTGCCCCCTTATGATATTAAATTGCGTAATGATGTATTCTAATATTTATATATTGCCCTAAACTCACAAATTAAAATTCACATGTGTGTTTGTTCTGCATCGTCTGGGTAGCCAAAAGTTGCACCTGGTAGCTGTTAAGATAACCAGGCTCTAATATGCTACACGCTGGAGCTAAATAGCTCCCAGCTCCCCTCAGGGATAAAAGCACTCTTCATGCTTGTACCAGCTTTCGATTTAATAATGCCTGATCGAAGCCCATTTCAGAGGTTGTGGTTTGCTGAAAGCTGCTAACAGATAACCCTTTGTAACACATTTTTTCACATAACACTTGGAATTCGATCTACACCCCCGGAGCATATTCGTGAAAATGTAACTTTAAAGCATATCTGATCCTGCGTGAACACTACTGGGAAATAGCATGTCTGCCTGCTGCATATGCCCAATTAGTAAATGTTGAGGGAGACAGAGCAACAGAAGGAAACATTCCAAATGAATAACTGCTGCCACAAAAAATATTCAATGAACGGGTTCTGAACTGGACTTGCACACCTTTCAAGAAGCTTCTTTGGTCAATTTCCAAATAGGCTCAGGAAACGCTCCTTTGATGAAATTATGTCATCTGTACATGTTACCTGGTTTCTGCCTCCCATTCCATAATGGTGAAAGAAATAATGGGTTTTGACAGTTGTGAAAGCGTACTTTAATGTGAAATTATGTTAGGGAGTTTTGTTGGCAATTGTCTCCCAAGGGCATCATGGCGCTATAGGTAAGGATACATTGTTGAGTCTAGTCTTGACACTAGGGCTTCAGGGTGAGTTTAAAAAAAAAGTTAATTGCTTTCCAAAGGTCAGTAAATGTGTTTCTCCACATTATGATGGAAGGGAGTTCCATTGCCTTGCTGCCTGTATTGTAAAGGAGTGTCTGCCATGTCTTTCTTTCCAATAAGGTAGGGCAACGATCAGGCTTTCCTGATTTGATGGGAAAGATCGTTTTGCAATGTAGGGCTTAAGTTTATTCGAAAGAGGGGGGTGGGGGGAGTGCTTGGCTGATGTAGGCTTTTCTTTTTTAAAGGCGCACACATTCATAAAGGTAAACTTTTTTGTTTTTTGGAAGCCAGTGTGTAGGGACTGTGTAAGGACGGTTTGATAGAATCTTGTTTTCTTAGTTTCAGCAAAGTTCTGGCATTCTCAAGCCTTTGCAATCATAATATCAGAAAGTTTGGAAGGTCTAGATACATGCAGTTATTGATGTCCATTCATGAGCAAAGGAATTGATTTATAAACGGTCACCTCGTGAGTGAAGAACAAAAGCAGGAGTGGAGGTTTTTGTAGCTGCAGCAATTTGGCTTTTTAAGGATGGCTTATAATCTAGGCTAATGCCCAGAATTTCGACTGTTTTCACTTCAGACATTGGCCGAATGTATTTAGCCAGAAAGATGTGTTCCAGTGGCTGGGGCTCTCACTTACAGCAATGATCTTAGTTTTGTCTGGATTAGTCAGTATTTGTTGTCCATCCAGTCTTTTAGTACAGCCATTCTCTAGCATTTTCGGACAATGTCATCTACATGATCTACCAGAATCTGAGTGTCATCAGCGTTATTGAAGAAGACTGAACTGTAATGTCTATTAACGGCCGGGGGTGAAGTTTAAACAGAACAGGTGATAGTGCAGAGCCCGCTGGGACCGCTGCAAATTATAGGAGAGGACATGACCTGACAAAAGGCATAAGCAACCTGTTGAACGGTCTGTTAAGATCTACTGCAACTACTGAAGTGCTATGTCTCGGAAGCCTTATTCAAGTCTGGAGTAAAGTATTTGGTGTTCAACCATGTGAAATGTGGCAGATAAATCAAGTAGGAGTTGTGCTC